>NC_141828.1:25612287-26812287 GCF_982586985.1 Callionymus lyra
AATCGAGACTCACATTTTGTGTCAAGACCAATTGACCCACTCAGACAAAAGGCCTTGGATGAGATGCTGGCCAAAATGATTTCACTGGACTTACAGCCATATTCCATAGTGGAAGACACTGGATTCCGCCAATTTACAAAGGAACTCAATTCAAACTACATCTTACCGAGCAGGAAAATTCTTTCAAATACCATCATACCCGATCTATATAAAACAACTCGGGAAAAAATCAAAGAAAAGGTTAAAAAAGCCAAAGCTGTCTGTCTGACCACAGACTGCTGGACATCACGAGCAACAACTTCATTTATGTCGGTGACATGCCATTTTATAGATGAATGTAAGATGGTCTCTGTCCTGCTGGACTGCTTCCAAATGAGTGAGAGGCACACAGCAGACAACCTATCAGAGCAGCTTATTCAAGTTGCAAGGGAGTGGGACATCACAAACAAGGTGGCTGCCTGTGTGTCTGACAATGCTTCAAATGTGGTGAAAGCAATTCAGAACACAGGTTGGCCTCACCTGTTCTGCTTTGCCCACACCCTCAACTTAATTGTAAGTGGTGGCATGACTCGACAAAGTGAAGGCTATTGTGGAATATCTGCACAGGAGCACCGTTTCCACAGAAAAACTACGGGCCACCCAAAAACAGCTAGGCTTGCCAGAAGCTCATCTAAAGCAAGACTGTCCTACAAGATGGAACTCAACATTCTACATGGTCCAGAGTATCCTTAAAAATAAAGATGCAGTAATCACAACTCTGGCCCTTACAAACCCAAGACTACCCACCCTAACACAGGAGGAGTGGGAGGAACTCAAGCAGGCGTGTGAGGTGTTAAAACCCTTTGAGGAGGTCACCGTTGAGATAAGTGTAGAGGGGTATGTATATGATTTTATTATTGCAGTGTTCTGATAGTACTGTGAATTTGAAGGCTTCTTTTTTAACTAGCACAGTTGCATCAAAACAAAGTCGTAAAACTGTCAATCAAGCTTTAGGCTCCTCCTTGTCTGGCTTGACCTAGGTCATTGCCATGGAAACTTGACTGTAGAGGTGCTTCAATCAAGGCTTCTGTTTACTGGCTTCAACACTCAGTGAGGGTGTGAGATCAGTGTCACTTAAATCAAAAAGAAAAAAAGTTAACTAGAACTCATTTTAGCCATTAAGTTTTCGAGCAAAGGGTTGTTAATTGCACAAGTATTATTACTATTAGTAATAATATTATGAAATATGTTTACAATAACATTATACATTATTATCATTGTTGTTGCTGTTGTTGTTGTTGTTGTTGTTACTATCAGGCACAAACCTTGTTTTCTGTCTCTCAGATATGTCACTGCGTCAAAGGTAATTCTTCTGGCAAGAGGATTACAGAAGATAGCCAAAAACATGCAAAAGGATGTGAACCAGATGGATCCTGTGAAAGTAATGGTGGACACCATTTGTTCCCAGATGGCTCACAGGTTCCACAAAATTGAGGTACATGTTTTGCTATCCGAAGCAGCAGCACTGGACCCCAGGTTCCAAAGGAAGGCCTTTGGCAGGGATGAGGATGCAGATAGGGCCTATCAGCATCTAAGCAATTCTGCTGCAAAGGTGAACCTCCCCAACCATCAGGCTGAAGAAGAGGGAGCAGCAGCACAACGACCAAGTTCCAGTCAGGACGGTTCAATTTGGCAGGAATTTGATAAGCAGGTCTCTGGGCTTGTGACCAACAGCCGAAATCCAGTGTCGGATGCAGTACTGGAGGTCCATGCTTTTGTGCAGGAGCCGCTTTTACATAGACTTTCAAACCCCCTCACATGGTGGCAAAATAGAGGCGTGGTCTATCCAAGACTGTCCGAAATAATGAAGAGAAGACTCTGTATTGTGGCCACATCTGTTCCATCGCAGATCATTTTTAGCAAGATGGGGCAAATAATATCAGAGAGACGAAATCGGCTCAGCCCCTCAAAAGTCAGCCAGCTGGTATTTTTAAATGCAAATCTGGAGTAGGGGCAAGATCTTTGGATGAAAAGAGAGAACAAATATGCAAGGACAATCTTTCCTTTGTTTGACACTTTTGGTGTGTGTGTGTGTGCGTGTGTGTGTGTGTTTAGTTTCTTGATTTTGAAGACATATTCTAAATTACTTTCCTATATGTGTATTCATTGATGTGTTGAATGTATGTCCTCTTTCTTGTGCACTCAATTGTTAAACATTGATAATGTTATCTCTTATTCAGATCTTAAACATCTTCTTGTATTCTGTCTTCCAGGCAGCAGGGTTCAAAAGGTTTGGGGTTCAAAGGTTCAGGGTTCAGGGGCTCTGGGCATCTATTTCTTAACTTGTATGGACCTTGGCGCAACATTGTGTTAAAAGTGCTGACTGTGAAAGACATATGTATTGGTAGAAGAAGGATGGAGCCATGTGGAAATGCTGTCCTTGTTTGTTTACGACTCTTAAAATGTCAAGACACAGAATTTATGGTCTACAAACCTGGTTTGAGATAACAAGTGTGAAGGAAATCTGAAGATTCTTTGTTTAGGTCAGTGATTAGGTCAAACAACATCTGTTGTTCATAATGGAGTCGGATTTATCTGAACATCCCAACTCAACTTACTTCACGTGTTTTGGGAGTGTCTTAAAAGAAAGGACGACCTAAAGATTAGTTGCCACTCTCTGGAAGGATCTGGTGGGTGAACCAGGATGTCTGACAGAGACTGGACCGAGCTCGGAACCTATGGTATTTCTTAATAATTTGCATTTCTTTGTTAAACTGTTATATTTGAGGTCTTGTACAACCTACTTTTGTAATCGTTCTTTTATTATTAATAAATTGACTGTTTTAATTCTAAAATGTTACTCTTCCTTGGATCAAACGAATGCGCAGAACTTAGACAGGAAAGAGAATTGAGTTTGCTTCAATTTTCATATTTATTTTTGCATTTAAGCTATTTATTTTTTGTTTGATTGCATATTAAGGTTGATATTTCCATTTTCTCTTTAAATGTAGGGCACATAAATTGTTGATTTAATGTTGCCATTTCTGGCTCTTCATTTAATATTTGTTTTGTTTTATTTAAGCTATTTATTTTCTTTTTGTTTGCTATTTTTGGACTTAAGTTGATATTTATATTTTTTATTCTAATTTTAATTTTATTTCGGTGCAATAAAAGATTTCACAACCAAGACATTTAGTCACATTTTATTTGTTTATTAGACAGGCTGGAAACACACACACAGTGTTTTTAAAAGTAATAGAACCTTTACTACATCTGCAATGTTTGTTTGTTTGTGAACGTCTACACACAAGAGTCTGTCACGTTAGGCTGCTGCTGAACGAGGATTCTCATCCAGTGATTCACGCGACAGGGATTCAGTGACGATGATTCTCATCCGGGGATTCGCAAAAGATTCGGTCAGTGAGTGAACAAGGATTCTCATCCAGGGTTTGGAAAAGATTCTGAACGAGGATTCTCATCCGGGGATTCTAGAAAGATTCGGTCAGTGAACGAGGATTCATGTTCGGCTGTGAACACACCTCAAGATCTTCTCTATTTGCTTAATTCCTTACGAATGTCACTGGTCCTTGTCCATGAACGCACCGGGCGTCTCTTTTTTTTTGTTTGCATTGTCCCTCAAGTGTAGTGAATGTTGTGTTCAGGAAGTAGAAGAAATTGCAGTCAGGGCTCCATAAGCACCGAGTTAGTGATTTGGTGAATGAACAAACTGAACGAATCTTTTGAACAAGTCCTTTTAATGAACTGATTCTAGTGATTCAGTACACTCAAAAGAACTGTCAATCCCATCACTACTACCTGTAGTGGAGGAGGTGAGGGAGTTGTGGGCATACACTACCCAGAGTAGCTGAAGGCTCCAGGAAGTGGGATGTTGTGCTGACACATAGCAAAGGGCAGCTTCTAAGCCTCTCCGACTGACCATTTGACTGAGGGGGGTAACCGGAGGTGGTGCCGACGGATTTGCAGAAGGCTTGCCATACCTGGGAGGTGAACTGCAGCCCATGTTGAATTGTTGAAAAATTACTATATCATCCAAGTACACATACACAAAATGGTTAAGCATGTCACGCAGGAAATCCTAAATTAAAGCCTGAAAAACATCAGAGATCTCCCGACTTGTGGACTGCGAACCTGAGGCAGCGAGAGTGGCACTCATTACTCCACCCAGAAATTGATCTCCGGGTTGTGTTATTGAAGCCAAGGGAGACCTAACACGATGGGGGAAGAAGGTGACGAGATTACGAGGAATCCGATGGTCTTCGTGTGATTACCTGAGACTGTGAGGAGAAGAGGCGGTCTGGTGGGTGACATCTTTGAGAGGCCTCCCATCAACAGCTCTCACCGTAAGTGGGACGAACAAAGTTTTTATCAGCACCTGAATCTATCAGCACCAGGAACAGAGTTAACAAAAAGGGTGGCAAGAATATTCAGGTGAGATGGAAAGGTCTGAGGGTTGGTCTGACTCACCATAGTTTTCGTCAAAGTGTGGAGTACTGGGAGAAAAACGTGGCCACTGAGACCACAATATAAACAGAGGCCCTGACTGAGGTGGCAGCTTCTCTCTTCAGGAGTGAGTCGGGCGATATTAACCTGCATGGTCTCCGGAACTGCAGATCCTGGGTGCACAGAGGGGAACTTGGACGGTAGGTGGAGAGCGACCCTCACGTCTGCACTCCCGAAGCTGGTTACCTATATAAATAGCCAGGGAAATAAGGCCTTCTAGGGACTCTGGCCCATCCCGGGTAGATAATTGGTCGCGAGTCTCATCACTGAGGCTGGAGATGAACACTGAGTGGGACTCAAAAGCTACCACCCGAAAATCGATGCTAAACTGTGCGATGGAGGAAGACCCCTGGCACAGCTTTAAAAGTTATTTAGAGACAGCTGATAGTTGTGAGATGGAAAGTCAAACAACCGACACATCTCCTCAAAATATGAAACAAAAGAGTTAAGACATTCTGCCTTTGACTTCCAAACTAAAGTCACCCAAGCCCTAGCCTGACCCTGGAGCAAATTAATCACATAAGCAATATAAGAGCGATCAGTAGTGTATTTGTTGGGTTGGGTGACTCAGCCACCTCTTGTGCAATACCTTCAAGGGTGGCTATTCTAGAACCCTGGGTGACCAGAGCTCGCTGAATGTTATTATCTTCCGCTGGGTTCATAATTGGTCAGCACGTTCTGTCATGAGTTACTCAACAAGGTGACCCAGATGCGGAAGGGAATACAATTACAACGGCTGAGGTGGCAAAAACACAATTTAATACAAAAACATTGCAATACAACGAATGTCCAGCAGATGGTGGCAGTGTAACATGACTCCTTTCTCTCAATAATAATAATAATAATAATAATTTCTATTTGTATATCGTCTTTCTAGACCAGGGTCACAAAGCGCTCCAACAACTACACTTTTAAGTCAAACAATAGTCGGTGAAAAGGACTATAATAGGGGGTAAATGCTACTTTTAAAGACCCTTCCCGGCTACCTTAGACTATCCAGATATAAAAATAGTTTGAGCAGCAGTATTTGAACTTCTAGTTTTTTAAGGGAATTACACTAGGGCCCTTATTGTAAAACAAAATGACATAATGAAAGTATATCTATCTACCATTTAATTTACATTTTTTGCTGTTGCCTCAGTGCTAAAGTTGCTTTGAAATATGAAAACAAAACGAAAATTGAATTTTAAAAACAGATTTATGTCATTACAAAGTCATGATACACATCTCTTTATTTTAATTTACATTTCAGCAGCCTTACAATAAGTTATGGTTCACTTTAGCTTCAACGATATAAGATATCACCTTGTATAAAGGAAATACAATTTAACTTAACTGTAAGTGGATCTTCATGATGTTGTCAGCTTTTTCAAGAATATTATTTTTAAAGTATTTGAGGGGATTGAGCTTTAAACGTCTTCTTCCGTACTTACTCCTCCTGTCTGAGTCCAGCTCCAGTCGAGCTCCTGCAGTAACAACAAAGATGATTAGTTTGTATCCAGTTATGTAAATTAAGGGTGGATCAACGAAACATAATAATTAAACAATTGTTTATGTGAGCGGCACAAAATAATACATCACTTATTAAAGTGTTACTTTTTGACTTTCTAAAAAACAGTTAAGGTGAAGCTGTTTCATTTCGCGATGCAAAGATTTTGAGTTCATTACTAAAGTGTGGAGGCAGCATAATGCATTCATGGAAAAGCAGATCCTACCTTGATGCTGTGATCCATCTCCTGGCTGGAGCTGTGCAGCAGAGATGTGAACTGACTCAGACAACGCTCGTTCTCCTCCAGCAGCTGTTGAACACTTTCACTGGAACTGAGCATCACATGTCACTCAGACCCAAACAAACGTTGATGTGATTGTATCTAAATATCTTTACTTTAAGAGCAGCATGGTGGTGTAGTGGATGGAAATATATCGGTGTTATGAGAATATTGAATTGTTTCATTTAACATTTCAATTGTTGAAACTGGGTTTGAAATTCTAAAAATCTCCAATAATTAAAAAAAAAATTAAAATTAAAATTTCAACTCGTAGCCTTTTCGTTTCAATATAAAATGTTGGTAATACAGTGACACCAGACAATACAGTTGCTTTGGAATCTGCAATGATGAATTGAGGTGTGAGTTCTATTATGTCGTCATGTGATCATCTCCATGTTGCATGATTGGCTGAAAGTTTGATCTAGTAGCTCGTTATTCTTTTGAAATTGTCCAAACACCATCTTATTTATATGGAATTTATAAAGCTACGAATTGAAAATATATCGAATTTATAACATTTATTTTTCATTTATTGGAGTTAGAATATCAAACTCTATATGTATTCATTAAAAGCAATTGAGATTTTTTTTACATCAATTAAAAAAAATATTATTATTATAAAAAAATAAATATGTCAACAAATCCGACCTTTCAATATAGAAATGATTGAATCAAATGAAAAGAATGTGAAGCTTAAAAAACATTTCAATAAAAAAGTTCAAAGTTTTAACATTAGAAATGTTAAATTCAGCCATTGATTATTTTACAGCACTGATATACTTCCATAATTCAGCATAAAGTTTTGAGTTTTGCTTGTTAACAACAATAAACATTGATTACCTTTCAAGGCAGGGCTGCGTCAAGGACTTGGTAGGCGTATTACTCTGTGCCTGAAAAGTAGAACCACAGCTCTAAAAGACATCTCATTTTAACCAGTCCTGTCACACACACTCACACAGGCGATCCTGAGGAGATACCAGAACTCCTTCTGCCTCTTCATCTGCATCTGCATCACGGCCGCCTCAGCTGTCGTTATGTCTTTCACTACCATCTCCAACTTGGGGAACAAGTCCACGATCCTCTGCTTACACGCCAGGATTGAACTACAGACGGAGAGGTTGATGATGATATTTACTAGCGTCTTAATGCTTCATAGACTACCTCAGGTGGGTGTACAGGTCTTTCAGGACTCGGTCTTGATTCTGAACCATCTTTAAAATGGTCTTCACCATTTCGGAGCTGTCGCTGTAGCCATGAGGAGGATCAGCACCTGAGCAAACCTCTGGAGTTAGTTTCTACATTCATCAAGCAACAAGTATGTGGGAGTGTATCAGTGCCACAAAAAGAAGGTTTTTAAAGCATTTAATTACGCTTGATAATACTTGTATTAAATATTTTTTTAATATATTTTTATTATGAATTTACTTAATGCAAATGTGCCTTATTACCAACCTTATAATATTCAATCTAAAAGGCTGAGAATTAAAAAATATTACATTTATAATTATCTTTTTTTTTATTATTCATATTTAAATATCAAACTCTGTTGGAATTAAAATATCATGATTCATGTGAGGACTTTAATACCAACATATCTTAATTGAATTTAAAAGGCTACATCATAATAACTCAGAAAGGTTATTTTTTAATTATTGGAATTCGATTAAAATATCTGCAAAATAGAGATAATAGAGATAATGTAGAAAACTTCCAAAAACTAACCAAATCCCAGTATAGCAATTATTGAATTTATATAATTCAATAAAAAACGATTAAACCGTTCAATATTCTGAGGGCACTGGTAAACTTCCATAAAATAGACAATTCTGTAAAATTAATTGAAAAGTGTCGATTTTTCACTTCTTACTTTTGCACTTCCCTTTCAGCTGCTTGTAAAGTTCGATAGCTTTGCTATCGCTGTAAAAGATGACACTTTGATGAATGTTTCTTATTCTTCAAGTCTTCAGAAACACTCACAGCTGCTCCATGGCCTCCACTTGTTTCCTGGACAACGGGCTTCTCTGCAATTCCACGATCTCTGAATGGAGTCTTATTATCTCCTCTTCCAAATACCCCACATCAGCCACCTGAGTCAAGGTTTTCATTGCCAGTAAATAAAAAGATAAACACAAAAGAGACACTTTCTCACCTTTGTGTATTCCTTTGCTTTCTCTTCATTTTCCTGCCACGTCTTGAGCATTTTCTCAGACGCTGGATCAGAAGAAACAAGCATGTAATAATGTCACCAAAATATATACAGTTTTGAATTTAACCTTTCAAATGATGCAGCTTTTTTGTAAAGACGTTTTGATTATTTTTGGAATAGTTTATTTAAATGTTTTTCATTAACTAATTGAATTAAATATTTTTCATATTGAAATCTTGAATTTGTTTTTACTGAATAAAATAATTTATATATTAAAATAAATAATTAGTTTTCATTGAAATAGTTAAATTAAATAACTTGTTTATTTAAATGTCGACTTTTTGTTTAGATTTTGAATAAAACTTAATTTATCAATTATTTTAACGCAAAATGTTTGATATTCCAATTATAATAATAGCAATAAATCAACATTTATTGCTTTTGTAATCTTTCAAATTCAAGCCAATCATGCGATCATGAGATCAGATAGGTAGTAAGTCCCACTTTGTCCAGGCTCCTTGTGCTACAAACTCTACCGCCCTAGACCTTCTCCGAACAAATATGTGTGTATCAAAGCCACTCACAGACCCCGGTGTTGCTCTGCTTGTTGTACTGGTCCAGGTCATGCTGGATGCTGGTCTTGAAAAAAGCCAGTTTGGCTCGGAGCTGCTGTGAGTGTGAGAACAGCAGGTTCTTGTAGCGAGTCAGGTTGGTGTTGTAGCGCAGCAGACTAAGCCTGTGGAAGATAAAAGATAAAAGTCAGCCTAAGTCTAACCTGAGAATGTGTTAGCACGCAGTTGTCAACAGTGGATCCCTCACATGGCAGCTCGCTGACCCTGGTAGAGGCGAAGGTAGTCGTCCTTGAGACCGCAGACGTAGCTCACCGCTTCTGCCCAAACCTTCCTCAGAGCAGCCAGTGGAAGCTGCGTCTTTGTCTCTCTGACTGCAAACACATTTACATGTTGAATAGTCTGGAACAAAAAATATTAATCTGAAAGTTTAGTTGCATTTTTCTAAAAATGCATAATTTTAAAAATTCCACTTTAGAAGCGTTTGTGGTTCGAAGTCCTGGTCATTGATATCCTTTAATGAGACTATAATACAAGTTATTAAATGCCTTGTACAGGAGTGTCAAACTCAACCAAACAGATGGCCAAAATCGTTTAGCAGTCGAGGCCCGAACAAAAGGAATATTTACCAAACAGGAACTATTATTATGAAATTATCTTTTCCCTCTTTGACGCTTTCCTCCATAAAAATAATATTAAGTTCACTAAAGAGGCGCTTGAATCTTGTCATGCAAATGTTAACATTAAATAACATTAAATAAGTATATTGAAATGGATGCAAATCAATAATGATTCATGGAAATTATTCTACATTGACCTTGTAATTAATCTGGCTAAAAACTGTGTTCACTATTTCTCTCTGTTATATTGTCTCAGGCCTTCTTCACAATACAAAAGCCTCAAAAACGCATGTACTGTACATGTATATTATGATAAGAATTTACCTATAAAGTTGACACTGTCTGGGAGCAGCCGTGCCGTCAGAGGTCCTGAGTACCTGTTCAGACTCTTGTGGAAGAGGAAGATGATGGACGTGTCCCAGCCTCGCTGAAATACAACAAGAGACGAGGAAACTTTATGAACTTCCTCACTGTCGAGTTGTTCGCTCACTTTTTCAAGTGCTTTAACCCTAGTGTTATCTCAAGGTCAAAGTGACCCGGTGGCTTAAAAACAGATGTGTTTGTAGTAACCTATGTGTTGTCTCTGGGTCAAGGTCAATGACCTCCCTGGCTTCCATAAATACATATGCAGTGGTGGAGGTCGTTGACCTTGACCCAGAGACAAAACAAGGGATACGACAAACACATTTGTTTTCGGGCCTTTGGGTTACCTTAACACTGAGATATCACAAGAGTTAAGATACAAACACATTAAATAATTTTTTTTTGTTTATTGAAATGTTTTATTCCATAAAGAACATTTAATTTATTGAAATTATTATTTTTATTACATATTTGAATTTCAATTTGTATATTAAAAAGGTTTAATTTTAATAATTTTAATAATTTTAATATATAATATTGAATGTATTGAATATTGAATGAATTATGTTTTTTTACCCATAGTTTGATATTTTTGTTCCAATAATTGAATTGAATAATTCCTGTAAAAATCAATACAGCCTAATGGCACTATTATTATTATATTACTATTATATTACTACCAACATTTTTATATTAGATTTAAGAAAAAATGTTAAATTCAGCCATTAAATATTCAAACGGCACTAATGTACTTCCAGAACGTGATGTCTAATCTTTTTCACGAACCCGTCCCTCTGGAAGACAGTGAGTTGGGGGCCAGCGTGGGTCAAGTGTGAATCCATTTTCCAACAGCAGCTCCTGACTCTGAGGGGAAATGTGTGACTGAGTTTGCATCTCCAGACGAAGCTGAAGGGAGTGTAAACTCTCCTCGGGTTCTAAAGTAAGAGAGTGAAGCTGAGCGGACGTCATGTCCAGCACGTGGATGACCTGGAGGAACGTGCACTCGTTTATTCATCTTTTCTGTAGATGGATTGATTGGTTAATGAAAATATACCTTGATTTCAAGAATATTCTGAAGAACAGTGAAGCACTCTGGTTTGTTGGTGTCAGGATTCAAACCTCCACCTCGTGTTGCAGGGTCCCACAACAAGAGCATCTGCAGCAGAGACTCTACCAGCTCCCGGAACGTCCTGAACATAAAGAGGAAGACCTTAATTACAGCCGCATAACAAAAAAACAGCCTCACCATCTAAAATGTAGACAACAAAGAGGTCAGATCTTAGAGATATTAATTAAGAAATGGTAATAAACACGTTTTATTAAAAAATGTTAATCTCAAATCAAAACTGTCAACAGCAGACAGAACTTGCATTAAACTATTTTAATTCCAACAACATGATGTCTGTGTTAAATGGAATAAGAAAAATTTGTTTGAATGTGGGATTGTAAAAAAGTTACAAAAGTTTTGGAGGATAACACTTAAATTAATTTTTGATCAACAAAAACTAGGATTTCGGTTGATGCCAAACTGGGTAATTTGCACAGGTTTCCCTAAAATCTTTCTTTTTTGCAAGGAAGAAAATACAGTTTTTTTGTTGTTGTTTTTTTTATCTAAGACAAACATGTTAACACATTTACCTGAAAAAATGCATAACAACTGGTCAAGGTGTGAGATATGTATGTAATCTGACCCCTATACAAATAAATACATGACTTTTATAATATTTGGACAATTACTCACATTACTAAGGACACACCTGTTGTGTAATCTTTGGTTTGAGGATTTTTACACTAAGAGTAAGTTATTACTGTACTGTTGTGAAAAAGGGGAACTCCTTTGGGGGTCCACAGCTAGGGTTGTGAGAACATTTCAAGACACTGATATATATTGCTTCTTTTTTTTTGCACAATTGACATTAAAATAATATAAATACATTTTAAAGCTGATGTTTGTTCATATTTTGGTTTTAAAGCCAATGAAAGCAGTTACAACTTCGTCAAGAGTCATGTGGTCTGTAAATTCTGCAACACCAGAGTCAAGTACTCGACAATACTACAAATATATCCTTGTTCCTACAGCATCACTATATATTGTACTTTATTGTATCACCGGTTTCTTGACAATACAAACCTCTAGTTACATCTTTTGTATTTTTTTCCATTAATAATTTGATAAATCCAAATCAATAAATATGTGTATGAAAAGAAAACCTCATATTTACGTGCTGAGATTGTTGGGATATGGAAGATGTGTAGAGAATCGGACTTCTCCGTTCATGTCCTCAACCGCCATAATGTCTTTGGGCCCTTTGCTCTTCACCTTGCTCGTCCTGAAACAACAAGACATTCTGAGATAAACTGTTTATGACTTCAATCACAGTGAATCACTCACCACTGCACAGGCTGCATGTGGTGTAGAAAGGGACGAAATCCACAAATGCATTCAAAGATGACAGTGCCGAAGCTCCAGTAGTCCACTGTCACGCTGTACGGTTTACTCTCAAACAACTCTGGAGCCTGCACACATGCATGTGACTCGTAACCTCTCGTTTGTCCAGACTTCAGACGGGGGAAAACTTTATAAAGTAATAAGTTGAAAACAAGGTCATGATGAGGGAATGACTTCATCTTGGAGAGGAAGACTTCAACATTTGAAACAATGTTTCTGATACAATCTTACGCACTAAACAAAATCAAGCCAACATGTCAAAATGAACATTAAATAAATTTGAATTTGAGGCCGGGCCACATAAAATGACCAGATTTTGGCCCTTGGCTCTGAAGGTAAATAAGGTGCAAAAGGGATTTGATGTCACAGGAAGGTGCCCATGTATTGGAGCAACTATAGTAACTGTATTGTGTAACTATGAATTTGAAGTCACTTTAAAAAGTGTTTTAGCATTTGAGTACTTGGAACTTAAGCTGCAGGTTCTCAAAGTTATTTCTTGTTAATGCACGGATCTGCTTCAGTGCATAAATCATGAGCTCTCTCGCTTTTGCTCCTCTTTGACTGAGATATTGGGTGTAAAACGAACTCCTGAGGTGGGGCCTGTTGGAGAATGACACCAACCTTAACCAATCAGAGTGCTCGTGCATGGTCAGCCTCGCATTGCTCTGGAGACAAAACTAGCATCCTCACTGCCAACATCGCATAAATGAATAGTATTATTGTTAAGGGCCAAGTATTATATTATTAAGGGCATCTTTCACTGGAAATAAGCGCAAAAAAAATCCAAACTGGAAGCTTATTAAAAACCTAGTTTACCTGTGGTTGATATTATTGTGCATTTATTTGTCTTACTTTTGTACATCAGAGGAGGGGGCGTGGTCAAGCTGCAGTGAACGTTACTACTTGTTGGCAATTAATAAACATGCTTTACAAAAATCCGTTTTGCACCTTATTTATCTTCATATTGGGCCTTGAGTTTGACACACTAATGGATCATATGTTTTCAACTTCAAATGCCTCGTGGACCGGTAGTGGTCCCCAAACCAGGGGTTAAAGACCACTGCTAGACACCACCTAATTTATGTATCAAACTAGATTTAAAGCAATATCAATCTTAGCTTTTAGACGTATGTCTACTTATTCATTTATAACTAATTAATCAAGTTATTAAACAAACTTTCAACAAGGTATTGGAACAGAATCTTCTATTGATGAAGGTCAAGAAGCATAAGAAGCTAGTATTCTTTTACTAAAACACTGTATTAAGTCTTATACTTTGAGACATCATACCAGATACTGCAGGGTTCCTACAAAAGATGTGCACAGACTGCCTTGGTCAAGATCTTTCGCATAACCAAGATCGATGATTTTATGGACAACCTGGAATAAAAAAAAATGTGGATTTGGAGCAGATATTTTTATGAACAGATTCTTATAATTAAAATGAACATTTACCTTTCCATCAACGTCCTGGAGAACTATGTTCTCTGGCTTTAGATCCCGGTGGATGATTTTATTTTCATGGAGATATTGGATACCAGAACCTAATAAATGAAAGTTCTAATAAAGTTATAGTGAAGAAAGAAGTGTGTGAATGAGACATGATTACCGATGTCACTCAGCAGTGAGAGGACTTCACTCTCCTTCAAACCACAACAGTTTTCTGGCTTATTTAAAACCTAAAAAAGGAGTATAATAAGGAAATGATCAGGATGTAAAATAATGTATTCATGGATTAACAAACCTTGCGCAGATCTCCTCTGGAGCAATGTTCCATTGCCAGTAACGGTAAATCGTTTAAAGAAATGGAGTTCAGCTCCTCTGGAACTTCCGTTGCCTGAACAATGTTGACATGTTTCAACCTGTCAAATGAGAAGTAATAGGTATTTTATTTCATTTGGAAATGAAGGTTAAATCAAAATCAATTCTTACTTTTGCATGATCTGAATCTCTCTGCTCCATCGATCCTTGTTGACTGAGTTCAAATCCAAGCGACAAAGTTTCACAGCAATCTTCTCACCAGACGTCTGCTCAAAACCAGGAAACAATTGTTGGTGTATTTTATAGTGAATGAATTGATGAGCTGCTTGAACTGCTCTTACAATATTCTGGTAGAGGTAGACATTCCCGAATCCCCCCATCCCGAGTCTCTCCTTCATTTCCCATGAGCCACACGTCTGAGTCTGTTTGGGTGGTGCTCGGTCCATCACGTGACGCCAACTTTACAAGTCTGTTGATCATAAATAAAACCAAAATTAACTCACACTAGGATCATATTTAATTGATTCATAATAATAATAAACTTTCACTAGTAAACCGAAACGTATTTAATTGTGCAAACATATATTCTATAGGTTTCTACGAACAAAGGCATGTTTATTACCAGCAGGTAATAAACATTTAAGAGTTAGATATAGAGTTAAACAAGGTAAGATAAGACGCTCGGGATTCTTACCTTGAGGTTAAAAGTGTTTAGCAGTCAAACCATAATAGCTTTCAAACGACCATGTTTACGTTTGTTTTCCTGGCGTCACTTTTTCAAACTTGTTCGACCTGCAACAAAACCAGACGTTGAGAACTTGATGACAACACCGAGCCTCTCTCAGGGTTGTGAAATCTCCATTTCGCTTTCGATCTGAAAGGAAAAGAACTCGAGTTGTTCTCTGACGAACAAAGTGAAAGTACATTGAGAACTTATGTCGCGCATGCGTTCTTGCATGTTGGATTATTTATAAAACAGCCACTAGATGGTAGCATTGCGCGATTTTTGTTCTACCCGTGAAGGAACCAATTGTTTTTTCTTTAAAATTAAAATTTAATATTTTAATAACTTTCTTCTTTATAATAGTTTACAAAATGCTGGCAACATCAACACTATTAGATGTATTTTGTTATACAGTACAAACCAAAAGTCTGGACACACCTTCTCATTTAAAGAGTTTTATTTATTTTCTTGACTATGACAATTGTAGATTCACACTGAAGGCATCAAATGAATTAACACATGTGGAATTATATACCTTACAAAAAAGTGTGAAACAACTGAAAATATGTCTTATATTCTAGTTTCTTCAAAGTAGCCACCTTTTGCTTTGATTACTGCTTTTTACACTCTTGGCATTCTCTTGATGAGCTTCAAGAGGCAGTCATCCTGAAATGGTTTTCCAACAGTCTTGAAGGAGTTCCCAGAGATGCTTAGCACTTGTTGGCCCTTTTGCCTTCACTCTGCGGTCCAGCTCATCCCAAACCATCTCGATTGGTTCTTTAACCCAAACAAGTCTCTTCTGCTTGTTGCCTGTCCTTAGCAGTGGTTTTTCTAGCAGCTATTCTACCATGAAGGCCTGATTCACACAGTCTCCTCTTAACAGTTGTTCTAGAGATGTTTCTGCTGCTAGAATTGTGTGTGGCATTGACCTGGTCTCTAAGCTGAGCTGCTGTTAACCTGTGATTTCTGAGGCTGGTGGCTCGGATGAACTTATCCTCAGCAGCAAAGGTGACTCATGGTCTTCCTTTCCTGGGGCGGTCCTCATGTGAGCCAGTTTCTTTGTAGAAACTTGTTTGTCTTTCAAAGGTTTCCCAATTTTTCAGACTGACGGACCTTCATTTCTTAAAGTAATAATGGCCACTCGTTTTTCTTTACTTAGCTGCTTTTTCCTTGCCATAATACAAATTCTGATTTCTGCACAACACAACTGATGGTCCCAACCCCATTTATAAGGCAAGAAATCCCACTTATTAAACCTGACAGGGCACACCTGTGAAGTGAAAGACATTTCAGGTGACTACTCTTGAAGCTCATCAAGAGAATGCAGAGTGTGTGCAAAGCAGTCATAGAACCAACGTTGGCTACTTTGAAGAAACTAGAATATAATTTCAGTTGTTTTACACTTTTTTGTAAAATAAATATTTCCACATGTGTTAATTCATAGTTGTGATGCCTTCAGTGTGAATATACAGTGTCAATAGTCATGAAAAGAAAGGAAACTCATTGAAAGAGAAGGTGTTTGCAAACGTTTGGTCTGTATATAGGATAGATATGCTAAAATAGATATTATATTTCTGTATTTCTATAAAATGTCAACATCTCTGTCCCTTGAAGGTTTATTAAAACCTATGAACTGTTTCAATTCAATGTTTTCAGTAAGAGTTGCTTTGTGCAAAGAAGAGCCTAAATGTGGGTTCAGCACCCGCCAACATAGCATCAATTCAAGCAGGAAGTTGTGGATAGCGCTTTCATTTTATGTCATTAATGTTTTGATCCCCTAAAAAAAGTCCCAATTCTTTACATTAAATCAGCTTACAAACCACCCTGTAACCCTTACATGTTTCTGGTATTACATTTCTTTAATTGACATCTCACACATCAGATGACATCACACTTACCAAATAAAAGGTGTCAAGAAGTAGCCAATAAATATTTTTTGTTCTTTTGCTTGGAATGTGTCTTTCAAACTCCAGCCCAACACCCACAAAACATATAAAATGAAAGGACAATAAAAAGTATGATGTAATTGAACGTGTAGTACATTGTAAACGGATTGCTATACTGGCTAGTGGCTAACGGTGCTAGCTTTTTTATAAGAAAATGTTTTTTTTAATTATGTCTCAAATGCCTGGTTTGGTATGTTTACTCACCACTTGTATGTATTACATGACATAAACTTGTTTTAAAAAAACTTTTATAGCCCGGCCAACACATATTCTAAAAGTCACTCTACAATCAGTATAGACCTAAGGCCTTCAGAATCAGAGAATCAGTGACGTAACGGACGAGCAGTATGGAGGTATTGGATGTGTTGTCGCAACTGTCATATGAACATAGATTTCTGCCAGTAACTCCCAAAAAAAACCAGATTGCCCTAAAGGTAAATGCAACTCTAGTCGATCACTTTAAAAACAAAAACAGAATTTTTTTTTCGATGGAATGAAGCATAAGCAGAACGGATGAGGTTTTTATGGCAAATAAACCTATAACCAGTGAAGTGTCTTCATTATCAATAAACGTTCAAATTAACTGAAATAACCAACATCCTGCATTTGATACTCGAGGGTAACAACATGAAGGTGCACAGTTCAACACACTTCAGCAGTGATGTGAAGAATACCTGGATTAATCTCCAGTTTAAAGTCGATGAGTGGAGTCAGGCTGCACCTGGACTCACCCACACTCTGGGGATTACCTGGATTTTGAAATCCATGTGTATGGCTTAACTCTGTGCTACTTGCACCAAGAATGGACTCAAGTTAAGATCTATAGATATCAGAGTCGGACTGTTTTTTTCCTAGTTAAGGATGTGTGACTAGCACATGCGTCACTATTCTTTATCAGAAATCCCAAAGTGAAAAGCAGAAATTAAAACAATACCCGGTAAAACCAGGAAGTTAGTCACTGTTTACTTTTTGGATGATAGATGATTGAGTGACCTTGAGACTTCATGGAGGGATGTAGCGAGTCCCGAGGGAAGTTAACTCATCAAAACGGTCAAGGAAATGAGGAATATTGAGTTTTACCCACTAAAACTATTACTTAATACACACAAGTTGACACAAGTTGAACCTCAATCTGTTACACTGCAGAAGGTTGAACATATTTTTTTATGGCTCCTCCCGCTGCTAAAAGGCTGCAATTGCATTTTCGTGAAAACAGAAGCGTCAATTGCATTGTCTATTCCACCAGAATATTGATTGAATTTCATTTTTCAAATTCATTTTTTTATTTTTTTTTATTTTAATTGCCTCTTTTTAAATATTTAAATTCAACAATTTCGTATAATAATGATTGAATTTAAAACATATTATCACTATAAATTGTTTTGTTTTTTACACATATCATTTGATATTCCAATTCAAATAATACTATAAAAATACATGTTCTAAATTAAAATATTCTTTAATTTCTGACCTTTAATTCAGTATAAGATCTTGGGACTATTATACGAATTATATTCAATAATTGACAATTGATAAATAATTTATTTTTTATTATTGTTTAATATTCATGTATTGTAAACATCATTGCAGAAGCTTGTATTTCAATCACATATTTCCATTAATATAGTATTAAACACACATTTGAAGTCTCCTTTTCATTGGCAGTTTCATAATATATATTTTTTAATAAGTAAAGTAAATATTGTTATTATTAGTTTGAGAGGGACTTTCAGGATGATGACGTAAACACCAACAGTCGAGTGTCCACATGCCCAATTTAGGATGTATCATTTCCAACCTCATCTTTGTGGTCGTAAAGAAGTGGGCGTTATCTGTCACAGGACATGAATCATCTTTTGGGGCAAGACAAATATGATAATCAGCAATTCAGTGTGATGTTTTTAGATTGGCTCACAAGCTCCTCCCACCTCCTTCTCCTCAGCTGTTAACAAAGAGAGGAAGTTCAGACGTCTCGACAACACAAGTGGAACGTGGAGAGAAACAAACAGCAGCCTCAGTCGTCCAATCAAAGGTAATATTACTTTTTTGACATTTGCCTGAAATTAAAATGTAGCCTAAACATAACATTTTTATTCTGCAAGTTTAATTAAGTTTACTCCACGTTGTGTGTAAAATGACAACCTCTTTTAATTCTTCTTGTGTGTTTTCTTTTGAAAATTATTTTAAAATTTTAGTTAATTATAGAATATTGGGCAGTTTAAATTGCACTATGTATTTCTTTTTAATTTGTTTTTATTCTCAATTTCTGTATTTTCGTATTGTTTTTGTATTGTTTTCTGCCAGCGGTGTTGAGAAAAATAATTGTATAGAACAACGATGTTATATTTTGACAATTAAGAAATTAAATTATTTTCAAATCTATTTTTGTATCTATTCTGTACATTAATATTTGTCGGTTGGAACTTCAATAAATATAAATATATGAATAGGAACTAACTATAAATGTATATGTTAATTAAATAAAGAAAGCGCTTATACCAGATGTTTTTGTTATTCTATTTTGGTTTTTATTTTAAAAAACAACATTTAGTTCAAGCAGGAAAATCCCATTAAGATCTGCAGATCTCTTTTTCTCCTGGCAAAGAGGCAATTAACAAGAAACCTAGTTTGAGGAAGCACATGTTATACTATATTAAAGTACTAACAACAAAGTGTAAAATAACATATAACTACAACAATTGACAACTTTACCAGACTTGAGAGCAATGCTCTGTAAAGAGTTCCCGACACTGAAAATCCATCATTTCTCACATCATTTCTTCTAAATTGTGTTTTTTTGCAGAAGGATAAAAATATTCCAAGTAAGAGGAAGTGGAATTGTCATGCAGCTGCTTGTGTTTCTCACCATTCTGGCCTTCAGTGTTCAACTGGTGAGTAAATGAGGGAGAAACCTCCTGAAAAGACATGATCTTCTTATCATATGTGCGTCTTACAGACTCTAACCAGAACCTGGACCAAGAAAAGACGGACGGGTGACAGCAGAGGTGAGTCCTCTCCTCACCTCTAACTGCAGTTTTCCCTGTGACTACTGCATAATAAATCTATTGTGTGGAATCCGCAGACGGCTGCCTGTCAGGGGACGGGAGCAGCTACAGGGGAACACTTAGAAGATCCCAAAGTGGAAACCGGTGTCTGAACTGGATACAGTTTCCTAAGCTTTGGGGGTCCTCCAAGGGAATTGGCGATCACAGATTTTGCAGGTAAACTTCATGTTGAGCGTGTGAACCTTAGTTTGGCGTACAGAGCAGAACAAGTAGATTCGAAAGTTTACAAGAGGAAGTTCAACTCATGGTTAAAACACATGTCAAAAGTATACTGGTTTCAAGTCCGCTTTAAATCTCATAATGAACTGCAACAGTTAAGACTACTGTATTTGCATAAATTCAGTTTCGATCATTTTTCTTTAATTGTGTATATCTTTCCTTTTTTTATTGTATTACTTTTGTTTAAATTATCTTTTTTTAACATTTGATTTACTATTGTTTTTTAATATATTTATTTTATGGCTACACATATTAATATAATATATGTGCATGTTTGATCTTTTTTGTGAACTGAAAATGTATTCATTCCTGCAATTTCACTGTTGCATGTTATAAAATCTCAGCTAAGACTAAAAAAGTTAAGAAACCCAATAATGTTCATCTAAATTGTATTTGTATTACATTTTATTGTAATAATGTTTATGGTCTTGTACTAAGGTTTATTGTTGTTAATATATTAATCATTAATCTATTTATTATTGTCTTTATTTTATTTTTTTATTTATTATCGTTTTATTTATTTTTATTATTTGTTTTGTCATTATTTTTTATTGTTGTTTATTATTCTTTTTATATATATATATACTGCATGGCTTAATATAGAGTGACAACTTACAGTTGTGGGAAGAATACATTTATCAGTATCAATTCCTGCAATTTCACCGTCAAATTTTAGGAACCCAAATGGAAGACTGAGGCCGTGGTGTCGTGTCAACAGAGGCGGGAGTGTCGTGAGAGAATTCTGTGATGTTCCCAAATGTAAGTGAGGATTGACTCATCTCTGAAATGATACGTATATATTTTAAAGTAATGCTTTTGTTTCTACCAGGCACAGCTACAGAAGCTCCCCTCCCTGCTGTAGACACTGGTGAGTTTAAAAGCCAAATATACGGAAGTAAATCAGTGACATCAGAATATTGAATAGTTTAGTTTAACATTTTAAATATTGAAAAAAAAATGTTAGGGCTGTTTTATGTTGTTTATCGGAATTAAAAAATATTTTGTTTACTTTTTTAAACAAAGAGTTTAATATTCTAATTCCAATCATTTAAAATTATAAGCTGTGAAGATGATTACATGATGATGATGAGTGTCAATTCCTTATAGCGGATTCTGAAGCAACTGTATTGTCAGTTGACACTATTAAACCAACATTGTTATATTAAATTCAAAAGGTTACCAATTAACACCACTGCATATGTATTTCTGGAAGCCAGGGAGAGGCAACACAAGGGATAAAAAATGTAGAATTTACAAATAAATATTTTTAATTAATGGAATAACAATAATCAATGATCGTGTGGCATCTTTACAATAGTTCAAATGTGTGTCTGTGCAGTGTCGACTTGTGGTGAGATGTCTGAGGGAAGATCAAACCGCATCGTGGGCGGGTCCTTCACAGATATTGAGTCGCAGCCCTGGGTAACGGCCATCTTCCACCGCAACAAGTTCCTGTGTGGTGGCTCTTTGATCTCCCCATGTTGGGTTGTCACGGCAGCACACTGCTTCGCTGGGTGAGACAAAACAAACACACATCACTTCCTGTTTGGTGGGGAGAAACGCAAAGCTGCTCACGGTGGAAGTACTTACAGTTGTTTCATTCTTTTCTCAGCAACAGGAACAACATCTTCCGCTTCTCTGTGTTTGTTGGAAGGAATCCCGTCAATGAAACCAACGCTGCAAAGGAGCAAAAGTTTATGGTTGAAAAGCTCATAGTTCACCCAAATTATCAGGACTACAACAACGACATCGGTGTGTACAGAGTTTTCACACATTGAGTTTTTATAACTCATATGTTATTAATCTTTTCTTTTTTTTTAGCTTTAATTAAAATCAGGGGTTTATCTGGAGGATGCGCTCAACGGACAGCATCTGCACGGATAGTTTGCCTCCCCCCTCCTCTCACCAGACTTCCGGCAGGATTCCAATGCACCGTTGCAGGATATGGACTCCTGAGTTACCGTAAGAACTTTTGTGCCATTTGATGTGAAGGTCATGTGAAGAAAAAAAGAACACATCGATGTAAGGAGTTATAATAGTATTCAGTTAAAGTAGTAGAACTTTCAGACATTTAGTTGTAAAAACAGAACGTACAATACGATAAATGTGATTAATTTAAAAATGACAGAGAAGATAAGAACATAGCACAGTTGTAACAACAAATTGATAAAAGACAAGATAGATTCTGTTTGTTAATAAGATAATTAAGTAAAATGCAATAACATTCTTAAAATATATTAAAAACCCTTTAATGAATCTAGTGAAAAATTAAAAGGCGTTTTAAAAAGTACTTGCGTGTATTTTGTGTTAATTGTACCTAATAAATAACCAGTATAACTGAATAGAAATTAAAAATAATTTCATTTTTTTATACTATGTTCAACTTATTATCTTCAAATAATACATTTAAACTTTACAAATAATCAGAAAACTTTTATTGCCATCGTTGTAAACACAACACAGGAACTTGTTGTGACGTCATTACAGGATATTATATAATAATAATTTAAACAGAATAAAAAGAGATTCATAAATAAAATTAAATACAATACATTAAAATAAATAAATAAATATATAAATAAAAAGATAACAAAGAATATCAATATTGAAGAATATTGAATGGATTGTGACAAAAAGAAAAGAAAACATGTCACAAAAAGTTTGTTCATTTTAAAATTCACAACTAAGTATACTAACTGTTAAGTAACATTTTACTCTAGTGAAGAAAAAAAACTTTAATTAGACAATTCAGACAGCATAATAATATAAAAAGGAAATAAGTCATAGTTATAACTCTATATTTATAAGTACATAAGTTATAGTAATTACATTGACCTTAAATGAATAATACATCAGCCACTGTATTTTCTTACTCTAAATTAGTATAACAAGAAAAAAATGTAATCTTGTTGAGGATTCCAGGGTTCTTCTGACAGAAGTGTGTCAACAGATGGCCAGAAATCCATGTACCTGAAGCAGGCAAAGGTCAACCTGATGACTCAGCCCAACTGTAAGAGGAAAGAAGAATACATTAGTCTGGTCACTGACAACATGTTCTGTGCTGCCAGTCCTGACTGGAGAAGCGATGCATGCGAGGTGAGAACAAACACCCTTTGAGGCTTACACTCGAACATCACCTTCATTTATGAACACACTTCTTGTGTGTTTGCAGGGAGACTCTGGTGGTCCGCTGGTGTGTGAAGCCTCTGGTCGAGCCTTTCTGTTCGGGATCGTCAGTTGGGGAGTCGACTGTGGGAAAGTGAACCAGCCGGGGGTTTATACTCAAGTCACCAACTACAACAAATGGATTGCAGACAACACAAAGATCCCTGAATACACCAAAGGACTCATGTATCCAAGAAAATAACTCAAAGATCAGCATTGATCTAATATCATTGGCAGCTCTTGTTGATAAATGTTGCATATAACTGTCTAATTCTGCTGAAAATTGTATTGTTTGTGTAGCATCCAAAGTGACTTGAGAAGTCATATTTTGTATATTTTAAATAAATATGGTCCTTTTTTTTAACCTTCTGACTTTTAATGGTTTTAACAATAATACCTTTGAATATGAACTGAAGTAGCTAGCAAGCTAGCAACACATTTAAACTATTTTATTTTTTAATAGAATCTGTGGTACATTATCAATCAATATTGCCAACACTTCACTTACCACATGTTAAGGGAGTCTTCGGTTTAATTCTAAATGTTCTTGTCAAACGTAAAACTGCTGAAGAAGAAGAAATAATCTTCAATTCCGTTCTGCAATACGGTTGAGTCAGACAGTACTTCTCTCTACCTCTGGGTGGAGGTATTGTGTAACTTATTCATACCATTCTGTATTGTAGTTCAAGACAAAGGATTTTGAATATAATTATAAATTAAATACGTACAGAACAAAATGTATACATGGAAATTAACACGTAACTTTTAATATGTATTTGTCATATAATTATATATATTTATATATAAATAATATTTTATTTGTTGTTTAAGGATTATTTACCTTAACAGTCCCTCTCTCAAAATAAGTCTCTTTTTACTTTATAGTGGGTAAAATAGTTTTATCATTAGACAAATTGAAGGTGCAAATAATATGGTTATAGGACTGTCTTGAAATTGTCTTTTGTTTGTTTATTATCCCTTTTTTTTTTACAAAGGATGTATTGTGTACTTCTCATGACACGAGCTAGAAAAGCGGCTCGCATGACAGAAAATCATGTGACCGAGGTTGGTAACTCAAATCTTCTTCACGCTATACTGATCTATCTTTATCTCTAAAAGATGAACTAGAGTCTAGATTAAGAAGAGTATTAAAGTACTTTCAATTGATCCTTTAAAGGTTTCAAATATGGCCCAACAGTCCGTTTTTATCTAATTATGAAAAAACCTTTTTATCTTTCAACAGACAAGTAGTTGTTGAAAAAACCGGGAACGACTTTGGTGGAGAAATCCTGGCATAAACATGTGATGATGAACAAGCGAGTGGCTCATTATGTCAGACACATAAACCATGTTGCTCTGGATGAACTGCAGCAGACGATCGGGACTTCAAGTGTTATGACAAGTGCAGATAAACAAATAGTTTGCAGCAGTCCCTGCAGCCAATCACAGACGTGCCTGTCCTCCGAACCCCAATAACTCTCACACTCGAGTTTACTTTAATAACTTCTGCTTGCCTCCTCGTCCTTATACGGTGTGAGAGTCACTGCTTAAGTAATAGGATGAAATGTAGGAGATGAAGGAAGCACCATTAATATCATTTAACAGCTAAGATGACTGCTACTTGTTCCCAACATCGCAATGTCCGGGGGCCACATTGGGCCCTTGTGAGCTCAAAGTACAGCTTCTTGTAGAAACGTTAATTGGAAATACAAAAAATTGGTTTCTGAACTGTCCTTAACAGGGAGTATGAGTCTGATTTTGATTTCTTTGAGGCTCAATATATCTTAATAAGCTGTGTTTGTCCTCCTTTAAAAACTGCCATCAAATGTATTTTATTTGAACATCAGTTTTACTCTTATTCGAAGTCTCTGTAAAATTGTTAACATCCTCATCTCCGTCTCTGATCATTTCTTAAACACTGGCATCTTTATAGGTCACCATAACAACATGTAATGTTGAAAAGTCAATCAAAGGGAAGTGAAATGTGCAAAAAGTTGAGTGAAAACGCAGAAGCATCATCGCACAAGGAACTTGATAAGCAGTGTTGCTTTATTTAAAAAACCGAAGAGAGAGAAGAGAGAAAAGAAATGTTCAAAAAGGAGGTAGGAAGATTAAGTGAAAGGAAATGACATGTGATGAAAATCTCCTTTTTATTAAACTAAGGGAAAAGAAAGCAATGTTTGCTATAAATATATTGGAAGTATATCAACGCCTTCAGTATATTAATTATTGGTATAAGCATTTAAATAGAAAAATAAATGAAGAATTCAATAGTTTATACAGTATATTGAAAGGCTGAATTTGTTTTCATTGAATAATAATTAAATTAAATCGTTTACAATCCAAATATTTTCCAATTTTTTTTATTTTTATGCATATATACATTTTAATTGCAATAATTCCAAAACACATTTTATAAATTCATTATCTTTTCATTTGGAGCCTTTTAAATTCAATATAGAATGTTGATACCGTACTGATACCAGACAATACCAAAAGATGATTTAACCTTCAGCCAATCATGTGATGAAGTTTCAACGTCTGAAATGTTAAATTCGAATTGAAAGACTGGGCTTCAAACTAAGAGTCAGAAGAGGAAACAAAGAGAAAAATGGATCAAATAAATGGAGCCTGAATTAAAGATGTTAAATCTTAACCAGCATTTCAATGTGAGAGTCTCATGAACAGCAGTGTGGCGTGGATTTCATCTCCTAATTTAGACCTGGACATCCTGGAGACTTGACCCCTTGACCTGATCCAGTGTCAATCTTTTAATTAAAACCTTCTCATCCGGGTCTATTTTTTATTTATTATTATCAATAAGACTGGCGCCTGGTCGTGGTTAAGATTCTTGACCTGAATCTCTTAAGTTTCCTTTCGGGGGGCACCGGCATGCGTGACGTCATAGGCAGGAGCCTGATTTGCGGCCTTCGTGCGCGCGCAGAGGAGCGTCGTGCGCGCGTCCGCGTGGGGCTGAGGGGCGGTGATTCCTTCTGTCACGATCGGAGTCGCTCCCACTGGACGACCCGGGTCTGGTCGTCCAGATTAACCTGCTCATCTGCGGAGGTGAGGCGAGGCTTCGTCCTCCTGCTGGACCCACAGAGAGGGAGGAGGAGGATCCGCGACCCGTTTTTTCTGTCTTGTCCTCGCTGCGGTGAAAGTCATCCACGATGCCGGTGTTTCACACCAAGACCATCGAGAGCATCCTGGAGCCGGTGGCCCAGCAGATCTCCCACCTGGTCATCATGCACGAGGAGGGGGAGGTGGATGGGAAGGCGATCCCGGACCTGACGGTACCGGTGGCGGCGGTGCAGGCGGCGGTCAGCAACCTGGTCCGGGTGAGTCTGGACTCTCGTCAAAGGCTCTTTCTCTGCTCGAACTTCCAACCAATTACCGCGATAATTGGTTGAACGTGACACATGGCTGCGTATTTAGGTCCCTGTGGCTCACAGGAGTGACGGTGAACTTTGATGCTTTTTCTTCTTGAAATGGTTTTTAAAAGGTCCTTATAGATCCAAGAGATTTGTGTTGCTTTGGACCTCCTGCTGCAAGTTCTTTCCTCTTGTTCTGGTGGTTCTTTTATCATCAGAATTTTCATTATCTTATTTGAGTGTTCAAAAGGAACTGGACAAACCAGTATGAATGGTCACACAACCTGGGGCGGGTAGGTGCAGGGGAATTCTTGATGTAAAAGAGATAAGTGCATTAACGTAAGGAGGACAAAGTCACTCTTTTGAGACAACCTTGTTTTTCCTTCATAGACTAACAAGGTTTAAATTAAGTCGACATGTTATCATTCATTTCAATTTTCGAGCTTCAGTCAACAACAGCAGGATCTCAGGACACTTTGTTGTTGGGCAGTGACCGGAAAAATCAACATAGATATGAGCCTCAACACACTGTCTGGTTCACAGGAAACATGCAAAAGTATGAACCTTTAATGATGAGAAAATTGTTGAACAACATCAACAACTTTAAGATCTCCACTCCTCGATGCGTTACGGTCTTTTGTTGCACTAATTTTGTAATTAAAAAATATATATACCTTAGACTTTGTTTTTGTACACATCACTCAAGTACAATCATAGAATTTTCAACTGTAATCAAACTAAACCAAACCAAAACCTTTAATAAAAACCTTTTTCATTCTATCAAAATTTGCAACTGAACTGCAATAAAACAATTTTTAACTATAATCCAACATTTTCAAATGTAATCAAACAATTTTCAACTGTAATCAAGACATTTTTTAACTTTAAATAAACAGTTTTCAACTGTAATCGAACAATGTTTACTGAAGTCAAACTATTTTCAACTATAATCAAGGCATTTCTTTTAACTTTAAAAAAACATTTTTCAACTGTAATCAAACTAATTTCAACTGTAATCAAACAATTTATACTCAAGCAAAACTATTTTTAACTGTAATCAAATAATCTTCTTTTGATTAAAATAAGAAAATTAAAAAAAAATTGAACTTTAATCAAACAATATACTGCTAATCAAACAAGATATTTTGATCATCTCAAATGCCACAGGTACATGTGGAGTGGTGTTATTCTTGAAGACATCTTTGTAGCAGTTAACATATTTATTCTCTGAACAAACCAGGCAGGGGAGCAACAGTCTTCAAGTATTATAGCCGTGATCTCAACACTAAAACAAAAACATCTCTTTCTAAATATCAAATCAAATCAGCTGTCATAGAAGCCACTGGGTAGTAGAAGAGACACCATCCAGCTGCTCTCCAAGATGATGACGAGAGTAACTGATGTCCCATTGCTCCAGGGAACATCCCTCCATCTAGATCTGTCAGTTCACCAGACAGTGAGCAGGAGGAGGTTAAAAGCAGCCCAAGGGATGTCACTGAACAAAATACTGCTCATAAGAGAAATAGAAATATATTTATAAGATATTTGTTCTTTTCTCTTATCCTTTTAATCTCTTAAAAAAATGTGTTTGATCAACTGGAAGTTGTTTGATTTTAGTGGAAAATTGTTTGTTTACAGTTGAAAATTGTTTCATTACAGTTGAAAATTGTTTAATTACAGTTGAAAATTGTTTGATTACAGTTACATTTTTTATTATTTTAGTTGTAAATTGTTTGATTATAGTTACAATTGTTTGTTTGCAGTTGAAAATGGTTTGATAAAAGTGGAAAATAGTTGGAGTACAGTTAAAATAGTTTGATTATAGTTCAACATTGTTTGATTATAGTTAAGAATTCTACGATTGTGCGTATATGACATGTAAAAAGGAAAAATTCTGTATGTTTCAAAGTGTATGTTAAAAAAAAAAAAATCTTACAAATATACTAAAATGGATGTGAAGGACAAGATGAGATTGAAATAAAATAATTGTTACATTATAATTGAATTACAGTTTGCATTTGATCTCTTAGTTTACTTTTCTGTTCAAAGACGTTGTGTTTTGCTTGAGTTGGTCAGTCTCACCCTGAAGTTGTCTTTGGTTGCTGAACCGTATAACTTTATATAGACTTGATGACTTATTTTCAAATAATTTTCACAGAAAAACATTGATCTTCCCCCCACTGTTGGAAACTCAAGGAATAATTATTTTATATGAAAATAAAAAGGCAAATTGGAGGTTTATTTACTAAAAGACATGACGAGCCGAACACACTGGAGTGAAAGTGTTGAAAGAGTGCACAAAAGGCATGTGAGGACAACACTTGTCAAGTGACAGCTGCAAGATGCTTCTTAACAAGACACCTTCGACTCAAGTCCTTGTGAGTTCATTCTCTTTATTTTAGAAAGCTTGTTCATTGAGCACTTGTGAGGAAAGTCACACGATTCCACCGTTGAGCTGGTCCAGTGTGGAGGCTCTGACTCAGTGGGTCATTCACAGGTCGTGTTGAATCAGAAGGTGATCAGAAGGTTCATCTTCAGGAGGTTGGTTTGACGGACAGTTGATGTTTGTCGAGTGTTTGCTCCTCAAGGAGGGTGCAGAGATGCCAAGTATGTCTCGGGGAGGGGGGAGGAAGGAATAAATAGAATTAGCGTTGAGTGAAGCGACCACACACTGGTGGAGGTAAGACGCTGAGCAAAGCTGCTGGTACTGAGGAGAGAGAACACCTGATATCTGCTGGACTGTGTGGAGACACTGGAGAAGACTATTACACAACCTACCACAGTAGAGGTTTCAAGTCTCCTGACTTCTTTTCTGGAACCCCAGAGGTCCCCCCCAAAAAAACACATCAACATATTGCTAAGTATATCCCGGTTGACAGTCCTAACAAGGATACAACACTCCGGAGCTACTGTGGAGCCTTTTAATCTTCATTTTGGTGGATGTGTTAGGGTTTACTCCGGGTACTCTGGTTTCCTCCCATAGTCCAAAAGCCTCTTAGAAACTGGGATAGACCCAGGGTCCACGCTAAGGAATCAGTGATAGTGAATGAATGAATAACTTTTTTTTATCAGTTAAGCTGCACTTGCCTGAACATTTAAACTTGTCTTGTAAGTGTAATGTTGCTTTGTATGATACTTTAGGTTAAACTCAATTCAAACACTTTGATTAAACAATTCATATTAAACAATAATTAAGCCAAACACAAATAATTAATAGTCGTCATTATCATCCATTATTCCTTTTTTTACTTTGAATCCTCTATTATGTATAGACATCTTTTCAAATCACATTTACACCATGCTAATAAAAATATATATAAAGATTATAAAACATAAATATTAGAGTCGAGAAGGTTTGATAGAATACAAACTGAATTGAATGTGTTTAAAAGGTGTGAAGGGCCAAACTGGAGATTTTGGAGCAAGATTAGATGGAAGAATAGAGAATAAAAAACAGCAACGGTCTGCAGTGTATTGACTTAAATGTCAGCTGCTTCCTGTCAGTCCTTTAAGACACGCTCACAACAGCTTTCATTAATAATGTATTGAATAATCGATGTTGCGGTTTACAGGAAACTCGCTCTCTCAGCTGCAGCTCTTAAATAGTTCCATTTATTCAGGAGATACTGGTAGAGCTAGATTCATCACATCTTGGTCCGATCTTGATAAAAGCCTTTTGTATGTAAATATAAACCTACAAGTGCATTTTTGGTGAAGCAGAATCTGTTTTTCACTTAATTTAATTCCACACTTTGTTAATTATGGTCCTGATTTTATTCCGATTTTTTTTTTTATTATACTATTTTTTTTCTTGAAATATTTTTAAGCCTCCGGAAAGTGTGTTGAGCTAAATGGCACGATTGACATTTACAAGTCATTAAACGGGATTGAAGAATCTTAAAGCAATATTAGACTTCTTCCTTCCTTGTCTATATGTGAACACAAGCGTTTCTCTGGCGATTCACAGACTTGGTGAAGCTCAAACATTGATTGACACTTATTTAGGTAATTTATTGTTATTATTATTGAATCAGAATTTGAGATGTTTATAGACCACATAAAATTAATTGGTGGGTTGACCCCCTGGCCTTGAGTTTGACCCAATGATATCTGTATATTAATGGCATACTCACCTACTATCTATAAATGATCATAAACAACATACAGTACTTCTAAAACAACATGTATTGTTTTTTCATGTTAACTGTCCCGAGAGTGACAAGAGTAAATTGTTGTCGGTTGACTTTGATGTTTTATTCTGTTAATACAAGAACATTTACAACTTTATTGACACTACACACATAGAAAACATGTTTCTGAAGGTCCTGCTGTTGGACCAGCCTGCACTGCATGTAGCATTTCTCTGTGAGATTTCTCTATGGAGATCAATGAAGTCAATGATTGAGGATCATAATTAAGAAAGTGTGGAATTAAATTATTTTAAGAACAGATCAGCCATGTTTCAATCAAAACATCTGACGGCACATTTGGAAAAAAATACTCACTAACAGAACGTGGAAGCAAGTATTCGAGTATCATTCAATTTATTTGAGGTAAGGGGTCAAAATAAAGAAGGGACAAAAAAAAGGGTAAGAATAAGAAAAAAAGTTCTATTTATCTCAAGACATTATAAAAAAATATCTTATTTCTTGTTCATTTGAAACATATTTTATTTACGTTTAAATAAAAGAATGATTAGATTTATTTTTTTTCCTCTTATGTGGGCCTGTGATTCATTTTAATGTTGATTACATTAAAATGTTTGCATGTTAATATAAGTCAAAAGACTTGAGCGATTCTACAAATATGAGCTATTAGATTCAGATTTTCTGCTTAATCACCTGTTCATCATCCAGATGATTGATGTTTGCATCTGTGGAGGAAATGGTGTGTGTGGAGCCAGAAAGTCTATTAACTGAGCGCAGCCGGAAGAGGCTGATGTCGTCATTGAGTCACTACCATGTTTGTGTGTTTGTGTGTTTGTATGTCGGCGTCTGAGGCTTTTAGAAAGTGGTTGTCGCATCATTTTCACCCTCATGAGCTGCAGCTCACAGTTGACACACTGAAATCTTTGTGTTGTCATGCTCAGTGCGGCGCAGTCATGGGACAGTAGAGATTTTATTTTTAAATGTTCATGTTTCATCTAGTTTATTGTTTTGATTAACCATGTTTTTTTATTATTCAATGTACTTTAAAAACATGTTTTCATCACGATTACATTTCTTTTAATTGTTTTTTACACAAACCTCCTTTTCTCCCTCACAGAGCAAAAAAGATGGTAGAAATTAAATAAATAATACAATAAAAAAAATCCACTGCACCACAAAGTCCGCTCCCAAAAGGAGATGTAGGTGATTTTAAATGTTTTATTGTTGTATTGTATAAAATTGTATAAAATTGTTTGTATTTGCAAGAACCTGGCGATACCTACTTACAAAATACAGGGGCAACAATATTGTATATTTTGATACTGTATGAACAAGAATATTTTGGAATCATTTTAATTTATACACACTTTATGAAAATATAAACCTAAAAACTATGATAAAAATATAATTTGAAATACAAAAAAAAATTTGTTAAATGATTGAACAAGTGACTGAGGTTTGAAGAGGATTTTTGGCAAAGAAGTTTCAATAGTTCCAGGAAATGAAATGAAAAAAACATGACGTTGACTGTCGCGTTATTCTAAACATGATTCCTGATTCATCAACTGATGACTTTATTTTGACTCCCAGGTGGGGAAGGAGACGGTTCAGACCACTGAAGACCAGCTGATGAAGAGAGACATGCCTCCAGCCTTCATCAAGTACGATCAAAATATAATAAGAGTGTCGTGCTCGCCACAACAAAGAGCCACTTCTCAGTCCTTCACTCAGCTGATAGAGTTGAAGGCGGGTGACCCGGGCGACTCCAGCAGTCGCACCACTGAGAGCTTGATTGTTGTTCATGAGACATGAACTCAGAGAGACTCAGACTTCCTTTTTTAAATTACATTTGCTTGAATTATCTGAATAATATTTGAGTTGTGTCCTGCTTTCTGATCATTCTGTGTGATTTTATTTTGTTGATTCAATTTCAGAGCTGATTTCATGCAGATTTACAGTCAAGCTCAGACCCACACACTCAAACACTCGTGGCACGAACCATAAATCTGAGTCGCAGGGCTTCGGAGGGGGCATGTGGGAATGTGAACTGGCCTAAATATAGATGCACCAGCAGCCATCGATACCCTGACCATTGAGATCATAAAAAGCAGGCGCGTATCAAGATGTTCTAGTTCACTTTCATTAGGTTAGAAGATCTCTGATCCAGACCAGAACATTAACCCGATCCAGTCGACTGTGGGAACTCACAGCACAGTTTGAGAGGAAGTCTCACTGCATTTATTTCTTTAAAAGTCATCACTATTATTATTTGTATTTCAATATTCCTGTGGTAACATGGCTTCATTTCAATATTGGAAATGATACACTTATAATCTCATAAATAACAATGTTAAATTTCACCTCACGGCAGCTAACACTGTTAGCTATGGCTAAGCTAGCAAGTATGTCATTCAGTATAATTTCTTAAACTTTACAAAACAGTTGAAAACCCTTCCTCTAATGTTTTAAATGATGTTGTTTGTACTAAATTATACTATAAAAATAACTATCAAAAAGATATCTGTGTTAATAACAGAAGGTTTAACAATACAATAGAAACGTAGCCTCAATTAGATATTTGTTTTTTATTTACTATCTAAAATTCTGTATGTTATGACATTATATAACATCAATTCGATACTATAAATTAGAAGGTGGTTGTCTTATTGTAGATTTAAGTCTCAATGAGATGTTAACATTTTCCTTCATTAAACATATTTATATCATGAAATGTCCTCAATTTAATATTATAAATTACAGGTTTGTGGTCTTATAATAGATGTGTATAATCTAATTTCCCAAATAAATGAGTTCACAGGTAAATATCACCTTATAGCAGCTAACGCTGTTAGCTAGGCTAAGCTAGCAGGTGTATAATTCATTTCAAGTCCTTAACTTTACAAAACAGTTGATGAATGCTCTTGTTTGTTAAAAATGATACAATTCAAAAAATATATATATACAGTATATATATTTCACTAGTTTACAAGTTTATTTTTGATTAAACTCGACTAAAACAAGCGTCTTGCCGTGTCAGAGAAAATACCTTTTTTGGGGGAAAAAAAAACATTTCAGAGAGCAATTATCAATATGACATATATTATGGATTTTATTTGTATTTTTGGTTGGGGACAAATCCTTTTCAACATATTTGTTGACATTACATGACACATTATTTACATGTCTAAGATTTCATAAAATAGATCAGTCAATTTCAGAGAAAGACTCCTGTGATAAAGTCACTAAATGACACCAAGACCACACTAAAAAGTTAGCTTTTTTTTTTTTAAATGAGTAAAAAAAGTAGTTTTTAGTTAAATTTCCTAAATCCAATATTAATAATTGTTAGCCTTTTTTAAACTAAATATAAAATTGATCTTATAATAGTGCCACCATGAATGTTTTTTTTTCAATTTTCCTTTAATAAATAGCTTTTTAAAATCATTATAATATAATATATGTTGCTATACTAGTGCCACAATTTTCCCATTGATTTAAAAGGCTACGAGTTAAAAAATATTGGATTTAGAAAGATTGGATTCTGAAAATTATAATATTAAATTTTTTGAAACGAAAAAAGTAAACCTTCCAATATAGAAGTTATTTTTCCTAAAAGAATCCAATGCATAAATAAACCTTTCAATAAAACTATTCAAAGTGGTAAACATGTTAAATTCAACATTCAAAAGTCATGTTGCTGTGGTTGCAGGGTGGAGAACTCATCTTCTAAACTGGTCCAGGCGGCTCAGATGCTGAAGGCGGATCCATATTCTGTTCCTGCCCGGGATTACCTGATCGATGGATCGAGAGGGATCCTCTCGGGGACGTCGGACCTGCTGCTCACCTTCGACGAGGCAGAGGCACGTATCTGTCCTGGATGATGCTTGTCATGAAGAGATGTTGAGGTCAGAGAACTCTAGCTTTATATAGCCACAGAAGAAGAAGTCAAACCTCCTGCTGGTCTTTTAATGAGTCAGAGAAGCAGATCTAATCACCGGGCTCAAACGACTTCCTGTAATATCTGAGGATCTCTGTGTTCTCATTCTGAGAAACTCCATTCACTGTAATTTAAACCCCAGCATTGTGCGGGGATATAAGGTCAAAGGTCAGCATTGTCAGGTGGTATTACGAAGTCCTCCGAGGTGTGTATGTGTCTACGTGTGAAGTTGTGGTATGCTTGTCTGATGTGTAAGTGGAATCACATGGCTCGTCTAAGACTCACTATGTCTTTTCCCTGGCCTTGAATCTGTGACTTGAACTTCTCACGGTCACAAGACAAACTCTTCTGGTCACGTGATCGCCGTGACATCAATGTGACCGCGTTTTTAAACTGCAGGTTCGCAAGATAATGCGAGTGTGTAAAGGCATCCTGGAATATCTGACCGTCGCTGAGGTGGTGGAGAGCATGGAGGACCTCATCACTTACACCAAGAACCTTGGGCCAGGTCAGAGGTCACCGTGATTCATCAGAGCAGTCACCTTGAATGATGAGACTGAACCTGTCATCAGTTCACTCAGTCACATAATTCAAATGTTACATTTTGTCTGTTTGATATTTTATCTTGTCAATACTAGTACAATTACAACTTTATTGACACTACACACTAACAGAAAATCACTGTTTGTGAAGGCCCCCCCCCTACAAGTTAGAAATTGAACCAATGGGTCGCTTTGCTTGTAATAATAAATAGTGTTTATTTGAACAAAGTTAGTATGTTACATTTGATACTGTGAGCCTGCTAGATGGCAGCATTCTGTACGTCCTCCAAAAAAAACAATGAAATCCCTAAATTCTAGGGATTACTGAGGACGAGAGGATACAGACTACTCCAGCAGCTTTTAAAGCTGATGTTTGGACCTATTTTGGTAACAAAACAGATTTAATCAGTTACGACTTTTTCAGGAGTCATGTGGTCTGTAAATTCTGTAACACCAGAGTCAAGTACTCGACCATACTACAAATATATCCTTGTTTCTACAGTATCACAATCAATGGTAACATGGCAACATACATTGTATATATCAAGAATTCAAAATTGTTTAAATTTATTTGTGAATAAATATATCTTTATAGTAGCTAGATCATTTTGACTCGATTGTTTTATAAGTAGCTCCCATGATGAAATGTGTCAACACTCCTGATCCAAGCAATCAATGTGTAGTCGTATCATGTGCCACCTGTTGCAGATTGTCCTCATAAAAGAAAATATAAAACCTCCTCTGACACTGTGAGATGCTTTGATTGATAATCGTTGCTCACAGGAGATGAGAGGCGAAAGGTTGTGTGTGCTTCTAAGATGTAACCGTCAGTAAAACGTTCTCCACTGCTTCTCCCAGGGATGACCAAGATGTCAAAGATGATTGAGGAGCGACAGCAGGAGCTGACACACCAGGAGCACAGACAGATGCTGATCAACTCCATGAACACTGTCAAAGAACTGCTTCCTGTTCTGATATCAGGTTTGTGTGTGTGTTCCGCAACGAATGAACAGTTGTTTTTTTCACAGTTACTTTTTGCTAAATCAGTTAATGGACACACATATAATAAGATATAGCAGTTTTATGAATGTTTGAATTAAACATTTAAAATGTTGAAACTTTCAATTATTTATTGATATGTTGTTGTTTTGAAATATTATAGTTTAAATAATTTAATTAAATAATTCGTTTATTAAAAGGTTTTATTTGTTTAGTTTAGTTTAGTTTTTAAATAAATAATTACATTAAAAAAATGTTTTTTTAAAAACATTGTTGAGATTGATATTCTAATTTCCAACAATTAAAAAATAACATTTCCAAATTCAATAGATTTTTTTTATTTGTAGGTTTTTTTAAGTAAACTTTTTAATCTTGGGAAAATAATTCTAACGTTTTTCTTCAAATAATACTTTTTCTTAGAAATATTAAATTCAACCACTTAATACTGTGATGGAACTGATACACGCAGTTGAACATAAAATGACATAACATTTGCAATCAATGCAAAAATAATATGAGCTCAAATTATGTTAATTTATATCAATAATTATAACTAATATAGAGCATTTATTAATTAATTCTCTACCACTTATTACACTTTTTATTACTAAATCATAGTTGATGAATTGAATTATACACTTACACATACTTAATATACTGCTATATTATTTCTCGAATGTTTCATATGTATTCCTTTATTGTACACATATGTTACATACGTGAATATTTGTGTTCCATGGCAGCCATTAAGATCTTCGTTGCCACCAAAAGCAGCCGGGGTGTCGGCGTGGAGGAGGCCGAGAGGAACAGAAAGTTTACTTTTGAGAAGATGAGCTCAGAGATCCATGAGATTATGCGAGTTCTGCAGCTGACCACGTGGGACGAAGACGCCTGGGCTAACAAGGTGTGTTTACTCTGCAAGATATACTTCAAAACAATTCTCCTCCATCTGATTCATTTCTACTGTTTCAAAGCTTCCTCCTGACTCTCTGTGCCCATTTTTTCGTTTCACTTGATAGTATAACTCCTGGTTTTTCTTTCCTTTTCTTTGTTGATCTTCTTCATCCATTCTTTTCCTCCTTGTAGAAGGTAAGTCTCTTTCTCTGGCCCTCTGCAGTCTCAGCATGCACGTGTGTGTATGTGGAAGGAATACTAGAGAAATCTGTGTTGTGTTTCTGTTCCACCGACGATGATGATGATGATGATGATGATGAAGATGCACTGTGGACACACAATGTAATTCATCTGCTAGCTGTCAATCATTTTAGACAGATGACTTAAACGAAGGTCATGTTTCGCTGTTGTACAGTGTGAGGAGGTGAAGGGTCATGACTCTTCTAGATCATTCAGATAATGAATCTGGCACATCAATCGAATGTGTTTCCTGGAAGAGTTCTGTTTCACTTGTTTAACCTGTAACCCTGCATGTCTCTATGCACATCAACACTTGATGATGTTCGTGGGTGTGTGTGTTTGTTTGCTGTGGATGTTCCACATGTGTTGATAGACACATTTTATGTCTGTGTTTTAGGAACCGCAGAAAAAAGTTTTTCTGACTTCCTGATGACCTACATATTATTTTAGTTAATAGAAAAAATAAAGCGCAAAAAATAAGATTATATCTGTTTATACATGTGATTTATATATTTTTTTCAATTCTATTAAACCTATAAATTAATAGAAACTGTGTGAATATTTCAGAAGGCTCCTTGGTTACAATATTATCTCTTAGTAGTATAATCTGTGTATATAACATAAGAAGGCTTAGCTTTACAGATACTTCTCAGTGATATTCTAATATTTGTATTAAAATGGGCTCCACTGTTTTGAATGATGTCTATAAAGATGCTTTTTATATTTTTACATTTATCATACAAAAATTGTTAAAAAATGATACTATAATACAACTATAAAACCGAAATAAATATAAATAAATAGTTCAAATAGTTCAACCTTCTGTTGTTATTTACACATATTCTAATTTTACAAATACGTCTCAATGAAATACAACGATTTTCCTTCCCATTATAAATACTTGTCACAAAATGTTCACAATTTAATATAAATGACAGATTGGTTTTCCAGATGTAGTTTGTCATATTTATAATCTCATTTACCAAATATATAAGTTTACAGGGTGTTGAATTTTACACTGTTAGCCATAGCTAAGCTATCATGTACAGTATATAATTTAGCTTAATGTGTGTTTAACTTTACAAAACAGTTGGAAAAGCTTGGGTCCTCTAAGGTTGTGAGAGATGTTGGTTTAATATTGCCAGGATTTCTATAGTTAATTAAAACAGACTATGAAAAAATATATATATATTGATTTTAACTGTTCAATATTCTGATATACTGAAATACTTCCATAAGGTTTACTGGTAAATTCTGTTAGCTATGGCTAAGCTAGCAAGTATATCATTCAGTTCATCGTGTCTTTAACTTTACATAACAACCTCATGCAAGTTTTTGAGTGATTTCATCAAAGAAACACAAATAATGAACCATAAACTGGTAAACTTTAAATAATATTTCATCTACAAATAAAAAGAACATGTACATTTAGCATAAGAATGATAAATATTCCAACATGAACTATATCTTTCCATGTAATATACCCAATCTATTTTTAATATGGATGTTAATCACTTTTCTCTTATCTCTTCCCTTCAGGACATGGAGGCTCTCAAGAGATCTCTGGCTCTGATCGAGTCCAAGATGGCACTTGCTAAATCGTGGCTCAAGGACCCTCATGGACAACCAGGTATATTCATTTGCAAACTACACACGCTTGATGTATGTTTATCATAACCTCTGAGTTTCCACGTCACCAGGCGACCACGGCGAAGCTGCCTTGCGTGTCATCCTGGACGAGGCGGGGAAGGTGGGAGAGCTTTGTGCCGGCCGAGAGCGGAAGGACATACTAGCCACAAGTAAAGCTCTGGGACAGATAACTGACCAGATTGTGGATCTAAGACTCAGGTGAGGACATTTAAAGAGACACCAGGGACACCTAGTGGTGACGTAAATTATTTTCTTTTGCTTCATCAGAGGTCAGGGTCCGAGCCCAGGGTGTGTGCAGCGATCCAGCCAGTGCTCTCAGGGTCTGGATTTGTTGTTCGGTAAAGTGGACAGTGCTGCCCGCAGACTGGAGGCTCTGATCAACGCCAAGCAGGCCATAGCCAGGAGGCTGGACCCTGCACAGGTCGGATGAAACCATCAATATACTGTGTATCTACGTTGTCATGACCTACATTGAAGTACATCAGTGCCATCAGAATATTGAAAGCTTTGAATCTTTTTTTATTGAAATGTTTTTTAAAATAATTGAATTCATCGTCGTCACATGATCGTCTGAATGTCACATGATTGGCTGAAAGTCCAAACATCCAACCAGTCTGTATAATTAGAAGTGATTTAATTTAATCATTCAATAAAAATGTTTTTTTCTTTTAATATAGTAATACTTGGAATTAATTATTCAAAAAAATCTAATGCAAAACGACAGATTTTCTAATCAAAGTTTCATACATTTGAAAATAAAAATCTAAAATGTACTGTTTTGATTTATAATCATATACTAAGTCAATATTGTTTCTGAAGGCGTGGTTGGCCGATCCTCACGGTGGTCCTGAGGGTGAGGAGAACATCAGAGCTCTGCTCGCCGAGGCCAAACGCATCGCAGACTTGTGTGAAGACCCCAAAGATAGGGACGACATCCTGCGGTCCATCGGCGAGATCGCGGGTCTGACGGCCAGACTAGTCGATCTGCGCAGACAGTAAGATTGTTTTGCTGACGCGTCGTTGTTTTCTGTTCTGGAATGACCATCTATTCTCAGGCTCAAACTGCAACCTCAGGTGACATATATGTGGCACGTGTTACCTGTCTGGATGTTGTGCTGCTGCCCGTCCACATTAAACATCAGCGCCAACATAAGGTCACTATACTCAGAGTACAACTTGTGTCGGGCACAGCAGGACCGGTGATGGTTAACAATATAGAAATACAGTGATATCAGAATATTGACTGGTGGAATTTAACATTTCAAATGTTAAAAGATTTTTTATTGATGATTTATGATTGAAATGTTGTTTTAGGCATTGCATTTTCTTCTTTTTTTTTGTTTAAAAAATAAAAAGATATTATCTTTTTTATTGAATAATTTAATTCCATAATTTCTATATTGAAATGTTTAATTCGTTTTGTAAAATTGAATCCAATCATTTCTATATTGAAAGGTTTGTCTTTTTAATAATTGAATCAAAAATCAAAATGATTGAACTTTTTTACAAATATAGTTTAATATTCCAATAATTCAATTCAAATTTCTTCTAAATTCAATTTTTTTTGTCACTTTTATACCAACATTTTATATTGAATATAACAAGTAATAAAAAAAAAATCAGATTGAATGAACTTTCAATTTGGAAATAATTAAAAATAATATTGTTCCAGAAATAATTCAATTCTTAAAAAACAACAGCAAAAAAATCAACGTTTAAAATATGTAAATTCAATCCAATATTCTGATGTCACTGGCATACTTCCATGTGCGTGTGCAGAAGGACCGGTGATGGGTTACAGGCAAACACTACACAACGACCTTGTTGCATCAGTAAATCACTGAAAGAAATATTTTTTCTGACTCACAGTCGCACTGGTCTATGACCATAAAAGGGTGCAAACTGTATAAACGTTCAAAGAGAAGAGGAACACCCAAGCAGTCCCAGTTTGTGAATTACATCAGTTCAGATTTTAAGATTCATTTCAAGTTTTATCTTGATTGCTGTGACGTCAGGAAATATATTTTAAAATTGACGATGACCACTTCTCCTCTGATGGTGGTCACATGTGCGACTAAATTCATTTATTCTTCAGAGGCAAAGGTGACACACCGGAGGCTCGAGCGCTGGCCAAGCAGATCAGCGCGGCGTTGTTGAACCTTCAGTCCAAAACCAACAGAGCTGTGGCCAACATGAGGCCGGCCAAACCTGCCGTCACTCTGGAGGGGAAGATGGAGCAGGCCCTGCGCTGGACCAACAACCCGGGAGTGGAGGACCGAGGAGTCGGTGAGTGCTGCGACTCGTCGTGAACAAAATGACAATGTTTGTTTGGTGGTAAGATGTTTCCGTAAGTTAACCCCAGAAGGAAGTAAAAGCTCTTGATTCTTGATGTTTCTTATCTCCTGTCACGCTGCTATGTGAGGACAGAGTGTGAGATGCTACAGTGGAACACAGGTACTTCCCTCATTCCTTCACTTAGGAAAAAAACATATCAAACCACTAAGACAGTCAGCTCTGTTGATCATTATAAACAAGCTGGTCTGATGGAAATGATCAATAAATCAGAAACAGACGCCTCTAAATGTGAGTTTGATTTCTTAGCACACAGTTTCCAAGCTCAGTTGTTTGTTACTGTCACATGTTTAGTATTTACTTAAATAAACACACACCAGAGAAACTGTTTCATACCACACACAAACCTACTAAAAACAACAATAAAACTGAACAGCAATGTATCAAAAATAACACAACAACCTTTAAAAAAGCTGTATAAAACTTCCAATGGCCCATGACATGCTATTCTGCAGCCATCCATTTATCGTCTTATTGTTTTTGTTCATCTCTAGATACTTAAGACAAACGCTCTTCTTAACCACTTGTTTTGTCCTAGCTAACAATGTACAATTTGTATTATTGTAGAATAGTACTATTCTAAAAAAGTGCTATAATCACGTCTGAATATACATATCGTCTTAGATTTTATTGGACGTATATTTGTCGCTCAAATTGCGCTGATATACGAAAGGAAGATCGAACACTGCAGTCCTACTTGCGGAAGATTGAACATGTTTGTTTGTCTCCCCCCAGTGTTTAAAAATGTAATTGAAATAGGGAGGAACACTGTCTGCCTTTTGTGATATGTTGTTTTAGCACTTAATACACATATTAGAAATACACTACACTTATTAAAAACAATAAATAAAAAAAAGGAATAATAAGTAAAGATAATAATTAATAAAACAAAATTATTGTTTATACTATTATGTGATAATAAACAACATTTTGTATTAATGTTAAAAATTAATAAAAATTCATGAATCTAAAAAATGGCTGTAATTGGCATTAATATGTCTTCAATCTAATTTTCAAAAGTCTTAAAATGTAAACACACATAAGTAGGATTTTGAGTTAGTTTCAAATCTTTAAATAATATTTGGTAATATTTGTTGATTTATTCATAAGAAACAGCACCCTATGAAAATGTTTCCGACCAACATTTTTCTTAATGGCTGAAAACTGTACCAGGCACGGTGTATTTTTGTGTGGAAATCTTTTCTAAATCAACTCTATTGTTGTGAAGTAACGTTTTTCTCTGGACTTAAAATGTTTATTTTACGGTTAACTATATTGGTTGGTCTTTAATTTGATTCCAAATAATGTGAAAAATATTTAAAAGTCTTATTAAACTTCCCTTAAGCTGTATTTACTAAGTGAATGTGAGTGAAATAAAGATTGTTGTGCAGGTCAGGCAGCCATCAGGGGGATGGTGGGAGAAGGCCGCAGGCTGGCAGGAGGCCTGATGGGTCCGTACCGTCAGGACATGGTTGGACGCTGTGACCGGACAGAAGGTCTCATGGCTGCTCTGGCTGAAATGGCGGGCAGGGGCGAGGCTGAGGCTCCTCATGCACGGGCCACTGCAGCACAACTACAAGACAGCCTGAAGGTATCTTGATTGATAGATGTGAACGGTATCTCCTCAAATGACCTCATAATGATGTGATGTTCAAAGTACATATGTTAGTTCAAGGAAATTAATGGGAAAACTTTCACGCAGGACCTGAGGCAGCACATGCAGGATGTGATGACACAGGAAGTGTCAGATGTTTTCAGCGACACTACGACTCCAGTCAAACTCCTGGCGGTGGCAGCGACTGCTCCTGCTGACGCCCCCAACAGACTGGAGGTAACTTACAATGACCTTGAGTCAGATCTCAAACTAATGTGGGCTTAATGTTTATGTTGATATTGTGACCTATTGAGATGTCAGGGTTTAAAATAAGATTAGAGACATAGATTATGGAAATCAACAATTATACAGAGACATTCTACAAAAGTAAAATTGAGGTTAAAGGAAAATAAATTAAATTGACACCCATGTATGATATAAACACGCTTGTTACTCATTTGAAGGCAACAAAATATATCTCATATTCACACCAAATAAAGAAAGAATTCCAAATAAACCTATATCCATTTTCATTTTATTTGATAAAATCAATATCCTAAAAAAAATGCATGTGTTTACTGACAATAACCTTTTTTTCTGATTAATTTCTGTCGTCTACACCATCATCTATGCATTTATTTGTGAATATATTTACGTAAAAAAGTAAAATATCAGGTGAATCATTTTCTCTGACATCCTGATGAACGTTCAGGTGTTCGATGAACGCGCCGGGAACTTCGAGGCTCACTCTGGTCGCCTGGGTGCGACCGCAGAGAAGGCAGCTGCTGTAGGTTCAGCCAACAAGAGCACAGTAGAAGGAATCCACGCCGCCGTCAAAAACTCCCGAGAGCTCACGCCACAGGTAGTTCAACACCTTTTTTTTTTTTTTAACCCTTTTGTTGTCTCAGGATCAAGGTGACCCAAAGGCCTGAAAACAAATGTGTTTGTGGTATCCCTCGTGGTTTCTTTGGGTCAATGTAAACAACCTCCACAGCTGCATATGTATTTATGGAAGCCAGGGAGGTTTTCCAGCCTTCGGGTCACCTTGACCCTGAGTTCACACAAGAGTTAAACATTTAGTTATTATTTTGGAATATATATATTTTTCAAAACATAGTATTTGATATTCTATTTCCATTAATTAATTTAATTTAAGATTAAACAAATGTATATGTTTTAAATATGTAAAAAATAATTTTTAATATATAAACTATTGGGTTTATTTAATTAATTAAAACAAATGTCAATAAATACATAATTAAAATTCAATGCTTAAAAAAACAACATTCCAAAAAAACATTTAAAGTTTCAACATTTGAAATGTTAAATCAAACAAACAAATATTATATGATTTATTTCAGTAGGAATCTTGTTTTCTTATGTTTTTATCTCGTGCAGGTAACCTCAGCTGCCAGAATTTTGCTAAAGAATCCAGGAAATAGAGCCGCCTACGAACACTTTGACACCATGAAGAACCAGTGGATCGACAACGTGGAGAGACTCACTGGTGAGAGCTTTGGAGCTATAATTTCAATGTTGAACGATGCAGAGATGAGAGCTTCTGCTTCCACAGGTCTGGTGGACGAAGCCATTGACACCAAGTCTCTGCTCGACGCCTCAGAGGAAGCCATCAAGAAAGACATAGACAAGTGCAGGGTTGCCATGGCGAACGTTCAGCCCCAGATGCTGGTTGCCGGGGCAACCAGCATCGCCAGAAGAGCCAATCGGGTCCTTTTAGTGGCCAAGAGGGAAGTGGAGAATTCCGAAGATCCAAAGTTCAGGGATACAGTGAAACACGCCTCAGACATCTTGTCACACACCATCTCACCCATGGTGATGGATGCGAAAGCAGTGGCTGGAAATATTCAGGATAAAGGTCAGTCAACAAATGAGCAGAACTTAGGCACATATTCTCTATTCTTTCATCTTTTCTGTGATTATTGGTTAGTATTATACTAGTAAATATTATTAAGTTTTTTAGGTCTATTTTTTTGTCTTGTTTTTTTTCTTGTTTTTATATTTTTTAAGATTTTTTACATAAATACAATAAATAAATACAAATATATTTCAGTGTAAAGAATACACAAATTAACTTGAAAAAAACACATATTGTTGCTGTGCAAGCAAGATCCATTTTCTCCATTTGAACATGTATTTTATCTTCTTGTGTCCTTATTTCATGAGTCAGCAATTGCAAAGTTCTCAAATAACACAGTTAAAATGTTGGTAATTTGTATCTTGAGCTGTTTCGTCATAACAACCTTTTAGATGCTGCCAAAAGTATTTAACACAAATGTTTGTCTACCTTACATACACACTTACAAATTATTTTTCAACATTGCTCTTCACATCGCGACTCCACCTGGTCACCAAAGTAACCACTAAACTGCTGTGGGTCGGAGGCACATTTACAAGTACTGTGAGGAGTTTTTGAAGTTTCCAGAAAAATGTAACAGGAAACAAACGCCAACAAGTTTGAAGGATGATAAATGACATAGTTATAAATAAATAAATGTATAAATACATGGTCTAATAAATGTTGAAATGTTGAAATACATACAAAATTATATGTTAAAATTAATTGTAGTAAAGTGTATACAAACATAAATATATACAAAGAAATAACATTGTTCTTTGACAAAAAATAAATATTAATAAAAAAAAAGAAAATATAACGTGTTTATATATTTCAGATTCAGAAACCTTTATTGCCAGTGTTGTAAACACAACATAGAAATTGTGAGAGGATATTGAAATTCAATTTTTTGTTTGATTTTTTGTTTGATTTATGTATTATTTATTTACTCTATTAATTTTCCATGTTGTAAATATATATCATGTAAATATGTAAATTTCGGTTTGCTGTTATTTATTGAGTTGTAGGTAGGTTTAAATAAGCTTATGCTAAACCTTGTGGTTTCATATTATTATTTTATTGACTACTATTGATTTGTCTATTGTTGTTATTGTTTTGACTATTATTGTTTTGACTATCATTATTATTGGCTAATCTAATTGTTTTTGTTTGTTTGTCTTAAGTTTATTTTCTTATGTACCCGCATATGTTCGAAATGAAGCATTCAGTTCATTCATTAATTTCTGTATTTAATCGTTTATTTATATATATGTAATTTCTTGTCCGTAAGAGCCCCATTTTACATTGTTGCAGTGACACTGTTCTAACAGTGGGGGGAGCCAGGGACAATCTTGTTCAATCTTGATGGTTTAGAAATATAGAAATTGTCTTTATCACTGTGTAATTGTTACATACTTTTTCAGCTCTGCAGAAAGCCTATTTGGACTCTTGCTTGAGGATTTTAGCTTCTGTTGGAAAAGTTCGTGAAGCCTTTCAACCCCAGGAGCCGGACTTCCCGCCTCCACCTCCTCCTCCCCCCCCAGACCTGGACCAGCTTCATGTGAGGAACTCTTCATTAAACTTTAGGAAGCAAAAGTTACTCTTAAGACAGCATGTTGATTATTTTTGCTTATTTATTTTTATTTATTTTATAATTTAGAAAAATATTCTATTATCAAAACAATAAATTCAAATCAAATTAAAATAGTTTCAAGATTTTACAAGTTTTATTCAAACCACTGCTATACTTCCATAGAAATCACAATCTTATTTGTCCATATTTTGTGTTTCTTGTCTGCAGCTCAGCGATGAACAGGCCCCACCGAAGCCTCCCCTGCCAGAGGGAGAAGTCCCGCCTCCTCGGCCTCCACCTCCCGAGGAAAAGGACGAGGAGTTCCCGGAGCAGAAGGCCGGCGAGGTGCTGAGCGAGCCCATGATGGTCGCGGCCCGGCAGCTGCACGATGAAGCTCGGAAGTGGTCCAGCAAAGTAAGTGTCTCACATCCTCCCGAGAGTCAGCACCATGAGTTCTGCTGTTGCGACACACATCATTTCAAACGAATGTTCTGTGGAAGCCTGAATTTTTTCCTGAAATGTGGACATCGTTGCCTGATTCCAATTTCAAAAGGAAACTTGAAACTGTCATCTGGTTAACTTTTGTGTCGTCTTTGTTTGATGCATGCACGAGGGTTTGTATCGGACAGTTGAGCCTCTAGTGTGTAGAACCTCTTGACGTCAGGATGAGAAGGAAGTAAGAGCCTGACCTTTGACCTCTAATGAGGTGAGAGAGGAGTGGTGGAGAAGATTGTTCTGTCACACAAGCGCTCTGGTTTGAATCATTATCTCCATAAAACAACAAAATATTAGTGTTTTAAGTTTAAATATTGAAGCATCTATGATTATTCTTATTATCATTATAATCGTTATCATTATTAAAATTATTTTCGTAACACTTATTATAGTTATTATTATTGTTATCATTCATATTATCCATTTTATTATAATTGTTGGTATTGTTATAATGAATGCTCAATTATTATGGGGGAAAAAATGTATTAAACCATATTTTTTAAGTATGTTTTTTAAATCAATCTCTGAATGAATTACTACATAGTTGCTGTGATGAATAAACTGTCATCAGAAATGTATCTATTGAGTTCAGATTTTTTATATATGTATATATATATATATATATAATATATATACACATATATATATATGTGTATATATATGTGTATATATATTATATATATATATAATTAATTTGCATTATTATTTTTATTGTTATTAATGTTGTTTTAATTATAATTTTGTTATTGCTGTTTTTGTTGTTATTATAATTATCATGATCACTATAATAGTTTATTATGAAAAAAAAAACACACATTTTACTTTGGTATTAATTAAAATTATTATGATTTCCAATGGTATTCTACAAAAGGTATGTGTTGTAAAATCAATCTCTGTATAGATCAACACACAATAATGTTGCTTTAAAATTTCAGTTGCTGTGAAATTATAAAACATTTATCAGGAATTAATATTTTCAAATATATTTGCATTTCTATAAGGTACACAAGTTTCATGAAAATAACCCTAGATTTAGCGCAGTACGTGGATCATAACATAATCAAATAAGAAGAAAATGAAAACTAATTAACATAGTGATGACAACAGAAGCAAATCCAACGTTACACAAACTGTGACTATATTCGAGAAAACACCACTTTATTCCAATGTACATTATGTTTTTTTTATGAATACAAGATTATTTATGTGTTTACAATCGTCATAACAACCTTTTAGATGCTGCCAAAAGTATTTAACACAAATGTTTGTCTACCTTACATACACACTTACAAATTATTTTTCAACATTGCTCTTCACATCGCGACTCCACCTGGTCACCAAAGTAACCACTAAACTGCTGTGGGTCGGAGGCACATTTACAAGTACTGTGAGGAGTTTTTGAAGTTTCCAGAAAAATGTAACAGGAAACAAACGCCAACAAGTTTGAAGGATGATAAATGACATAGTTATAAATAAATAAATGTATAAATACATGGTCTAATAAATGTTGAAATGTTGAAATACATACAAAATTATATGTTAAAGTTAATTGTAGTAAAGTGTATACAAACATAAATATATACAAAGAAATAACATTGTTCTTTGACAAAAAATAAATATTAATAAAAAAAAAGAAAATATAACGTGTTTATATATTTCAGATTCAGAAACCTTTATTGCCAGTGTTGTAAACACAACATAGAAATTGTGAGAGGATATTGAAATTCAATTTTTTGTTTGATTAAAGAAAACACCACTTTATTCCAATGTACATTATGTTTTTTTTATGAATACAAGATTATTTATGTGTTTACAATTGTTGTTATCATGCTTATATCTTTGTGTATCATTTTATCCTTACATTACCTCCGAGTCAGGTACAGTGTTGCTGAGTTTTAAACTCAGAACTTTTCATTGTTTGATTTGTTGTTTATCTGTAAACCCTGTCTTGGGTGATGTCTATATGAAGGACTGTATACATGTGAACATACTTATTTACTTTTGTTGTATATTCTCTGTTGTTGATCTAAATGCCGTCAAACACACTTAAGCTTCTCATTCCAACATTCAAACTTACATTCCCATTTTTAACGATTTTTTTTTATTTCCTACCTGTTAAGCCTTTGAAATATTAAGCCTTACAGCACAACACATACAGTAGAAACAAAGAATGGTTGTTTGAGCTTCGCTGCAGCTGAGCAACCCCTCGGGATTCTAGGGTCCAGAAGGTAATCGGGATCACTGGCTAGCTTAAATCCTATTTTGCCATTATGAATATCTTTGAGATGTTTGAGTTATTTTGCTTTGGAAGTATGTCAGAGTCTTTCGTACTGTTGAATTGAATAATATTTTATTCTTCGAAACATTTCGTTTTTAACAGGAAATATTTGGATTAATTTCATTCAATAATTTGTTTATGGAAGGTTTCATTTGTTTTTTTTTGTTTTTTTGACAAATTGAAGAAAAATATTCAAATATTTTCAAAATGATTTAGATACTGTGATTTCAAAATTTTAAGAAATGTATTTTCAAAAATCAATATTTTTAAATTCATTGCCACTATGCCACTACTAGTAGCTCTGTACTCTTTTGGTGTAGTCTGGTGACACTTTTATATTCAATTGAAAAGACTAAGAACATAAATAAAAAAAGTAATTTAAAACATTTATTTTTGAATTATTGGAATATAAAAATCTGTGTAAAAAAATCTGAACAATGTTGTTGAATATTTTCACAAAAGAAAAACCTCATTTAGCCTTTAAATGCTTAAGAATTAATTTAAAAAACAAAGTTGAATCATTTAAAATGTTAAATTCAACATTGTGATGTCACTGCTATACTTCCATACTGTGCGAGCACAGAGACAAAGATCAGTCCTACAGGCCCAGGAAGGGCCTGGAACCAGCAACACTCTGCTTTTCCTATCCATCTTCCACCGAACCATCTCTCCTGGCTTCATCTCCTGGCTTTTTTCAGTTTCCTGTGTTCTACCATCTGCAGCCTCATATACTAAATGCCTCCTTCCCTCCTGCTCCCCCGGCTTTCTCCCCCCTCTCCTCCCGCCTCCGTTCCCTCCCTTTCCTTTGCTTCCATGACCTCCCCTCCCTGCCCCGCCCAGCCTGAGGATGAGGAGGCAGTAGAGGAGAGGGAGGTAGATGATGAAGATGAGTTTACTGATGGTGAGGATGACTATGAGCCAGAGCTGCTGATGATGCCGTCCAACCAGCCTGTCAATCAACCCATGCTGGCAGCGGCGCAGGCGCTCCACCAGGAGGCTCGCAAGTGGTCCAGCAAGGTCTGACACTAACATAAACCAGGGACAGACACACACCTCCGCACACGCACACACTGCATCTGTGACACACACCAGCTGCTGCTGCTTCACAGGTACACACAGGTGTGTGTGTGTGTGACTCACACGCTTCATGAAGCCGACGATGACAGTTTCCGGACACGTCCGTGATGTTTCTTCATCATCATCCTCATCCGGGGTTTTCGCACCGTCCACAAGCTCTCGTGAACTAACCTCACACTGTTCATCTCAGCGCCATCACGTCATGTGTGCACGAACTGCTGAACATGCTTGTTGTGTGTCTGCGAGACACGTGTGTTACTGCATCGCCGTCATGTGTGAGAATCATCACGAGCACAACAACTGCTTTGTTCTCACTTCTGTTTTTCACTCCTTTTCATTTAGAGATGAATTACTTTTTCAATATAGTTTTCATTGTTGGTTGTTTCCATGAATTACATTTAAACTATCACAATTGTTTTTGAATTTAAAAAACATGGAAAACTAATTTTAACACATTGCTTCTGTAAAAAGTACAACTCTAACGTAAAATTAAATTTACAATGGATTGCAGCCAAAATAAATCAACAGTAAAAGAACACTAAATAGTGAAACAAGAGAAGGGTGAAAAGCAGAAGTAAAGGCAGAGTTTGATTCCTGAGCCACAGGTGTGTGACAGGTGTGTGTTCTCTCAGGGTAACGACATCATCGGTGCAGCCAAGAGGATGGCTCTGCTGATGGCGGAGATGTCTCGTCTGGTCCGAGGCGGCAGCGGCAACAAGCGAGCGCTGATCCAGTGCGCCAAAGACATCGCCAAGGCTTCGGACGAGGTGACCCGGCTGGCCAAGGAGGTGGCCAAGCAGTGCACGGACCGACGCATCAGGACCAACCTGCTGCAGGTGAGCCGCTTGCCGCGCACCTGGAGGTGCTGAACTCTGACCTGATGTTTGTCCTGGAGGTGTGTGAGCGGATCCCGACCATCAGCACGCAGCTGAAGATCCTGTCCACCGTCAAAGCCACCATGCTGGGGAGGACCAACATCAGCGAGGAGGAGTCAGAGCAGGTGAAGAAGACCTTCAGGCTCTCTGGTGACACCGACTGGTCACAAGTCAATATAGCGTAACATCACAAGTTTAAAAAATATATATTTTTCTGAATTAAGAAAATGTAAACTGTAATCAGTTAGAATGGATTCATTTTACACCATTATAAATGTACTATATTCATTAAATGATCCACTTACTGCGCTAAATCTGGTGATAATATTTGTCTATAAAATGATTTATCCTAAATTAAACTCGACTCATTTTAGAAAATAAATTTAAATGCATTTATTTGTGATAAATGTTTGATTTCAAAGATACTGGCGTTATTTTGATGCCACAAACAATATTGTGTGTTAATTCATTCAAAGATTGTTTTTTAAAATACATTTTTAACCACTGAAAATATTTACGTAAAAACAAAAAAACTTTTTTTTCGCAAACTAAATGTTTGCTTTCTTTCACAATAATTAAAAATGTATGGCAGCTAAAAAACAATAATAATTATAATAATACAATAATAATAATGATAATAATAATAACAATAATAGGTGTGTTGATGATAATAATAATAACAATAATGATGATTACAATAATAACAATTAGGATAATAATAGTAAATAAAGTAACAATGATAATATTATAATAATATTTACAATATAATAAAATGATTGAAGATGATTATAATGGCGATATTAATAACAATAATAATAACAATTATTATTATAATAATAAAAATAACATAATACAAATATAACAATAATAATAAAAGGAAATTGTCATCTTAGATTCTTGAACATTAAAACATTCTGCTCAGACATGATTATGATGATTGATAATTTAAAGTCTTTCCTTCTCTGTTGCTCCAGGCCACTGAGATGTTGGTCCATAACGCCCAAAACCTCATGCAGTCGGTGAAGGAAACGGTCAGAGAAGCAGAAGCAGCTTCCATCAAGATCCGGACAGATTCAGGATGCACCCTCCGCTGGGTTCGCAAGACGCCGTGGTACCAGTGAGCAACACAAAAGTTCCGTCAGCAGTAAAAGTACACGCCCTGAGTACAGGTGTGTCACAAAACTATTGAATATTTGTCTCTGGTTTGAGTTCTTCCCTCAGAGCCTGGAGACACTTTCTGCTCATATATCATGATCAATAATATATTTTAGTAAGTCCTGTCACAAGACTTTATTCAGATCTAGGTATATATTTTTGCATGATTTCTTTTTTCTATTTTCTAGAAAAGCAAATAATGACTCAATGATTCTGTGTTTGATTGTTTTTACTGTGTATATAATAGGATTTTGCTTCCTTTGGTGCTCTGTGTTCTTAAGTGGAGAGACACGTTGCTGCTCTCAGCAATGTTTATACTTGAACAACCAACAGGTCTCTCGTGTGTCGCAACTTTTTTGGCAATAAGTCCGTTGACAATGAATGTCTTCATGTGATCTCTGTGGAAGTATGTCAGTGTCATCATAATATCTAATGGTTTCATTTAATTTCAAAGTATTAAAACCAAGAATTCTCTTTTTTAATGAAAGAATTCTTTTTTTTATGAATGAATTTATAAATTACTAGAATAAAAATATCAAACTCTATGTCTAAAAGAAATACCATTAATTTCGAAAATATATAACAAATTTTACTTTTTAATATTGAATTATTTTTTAAATAATTCAAATTTTAAAAACCAAAAATATTTCAACAAAAGAAAATTAACTTTGTTATTAAAATGTTCCTATTTTAAAGGCTAAAATAAAAGAAATATAAATATATTGAATTTAGAACATTTATTTGTGAATTATTGGAATAGGAATATCAAACTCTATGTGTAAAATAATTACTGATTTAAAAAAGAACAATAATAATAATTCAAAAATGATATGCTAAAAAAAACTTTTCAATAAAAAAAAATGCAAACAACAACATAAATTAATAAATGTTAAATTGAGCCATTCAATATTCTGACACTGATGTACTAACATTGATCTCCACCTGTAGCTATGTTTTTATTTTTAATATTTTGTGAATTTACTTTCTCAACAAAGCCAAAGGATGAAACTTTAAACAAATCCAGGTTAACACGAGTGTTTGTCTTTTCTATTGTCGCTGCTTTTTTTCTGCACTATTGTGGCAACACTTGAACGGTTTGGGGTTTGAACCAACAACTTCTCGTGTATGAGTTTGAGGCCTGCAGCACAAACCCTGGAGGTTAAATGTACACAACTGTCCACAGATGAAGTCTTACGATCACCAGAGAGTATTTTGTTATTGTAGCAGATGTGCGTGTGAGTGTGTTTCACCCTCGGTGTCATAAGTGTTGCGATGATGTCACACATTATAGTTCGTTTTATTTTCAGACCGAGAATGTAGCCGTAGCCCCGCCCACCGCAGTGGAGGGGCGGGGCGTAGTCTGTGTGTCTCGCGCTGAATGTTTTGACATCTTTGACCTTTCAACACTTCTGCTGTGCCTTGAATGAATAAAAACCTTCAACAGACCCTAAAGTCCGTCTCTTTATTACACACTGGTAAATTAACAGTTGAAAATTCTTATAAAAATACAGAATTATCAAGTATTATTTAATACATTTTTAATATCTGGTTTTATCTTAATTTGATAAATAAATGAAGGAAGATGTTTTATTCATTAAAATATGTAAATTAAAAAAGATGATTGAAAGATGTTTGAATCAAAAAATAAAACCCAATCAAAAAGAAAATTTTATCATACAAATGATAAATTAAACTGTTAAAATTATAGTGCTAATCGTTTTTATTGAAGTGAAGAGAGGGTCATTTTGAATTCATTTTTTATTTAAGTAAAAATAGTTTTTGAAATTGCTTTATTTTTTTTTAATTGTAGTGACTTTTAGGGGTTAAAAACGTTTCAACGCTTCATATACAGTAGAAAACTTCAAATAAAATTTTTCCCTTCAATAAAAGTGTTCAAAAGAACTTTCTTCACTGAAATAAAAAAACGATTTAAAAAAAATGTTAAGAAAAAAGTTGCAAAAACCAATTAAAAATTTTTTTGAATTTGAAGAAATTTTATTTTTATTCAGCCTTGTGTTATCTGCAGAAATACATACAGGGTTAAAGCACTATTTTTTTCATTGAACAAACTTTTATTATGACTTTTTTTTTTCATTGAAGCAACAGCTTTATTGATTTAAGATACTTTTTATTGACTAATAAATAAACTTGTCACTCAACTTGTAAATCACATTCAACTTGTTAAAGAAGACCCAAACACATCATCACCTGTTAATTTTAATGATTGTTCTGCAGAACCACAAATATTGTTTGTAGTGTCAAATGTGCAAAATTATCAAAGGAACAAAATAGTACAATATTTGATTTTTTGTTTAAAACATTCACATATTTAAGTATAAAAATGGCTGCCAACGTCCACATCAACAGGACACTGTGTAAGTTCATCTCCATGAGGTTAAATGAGGAGCAAGTCTATATTTTTCTCTCCTTTTTAAAATGAAAATGTCATGTTGGAACTGCCAAAGCTTAACTTTCCAAAATATATATGGTAAAATGTCATATCAGAGTAACAGGAAGGGAGAGAATGATCATGTTGTTCTTGTGGGCTCACTATTTGGCAAGAGGCTCCTCATAAGGGAGACGGTATAGAAAATACTTTAAATGTGCTAATAAATCTTATTTACTGGTCACTAAGATGTTCCCTTCATAAATACTTATAATGCACATCCGTTGATCTTGTTGCTCTACGTGGAAACATTCGTCTGAGTTCAGGTCCGCACTTGAAACTTTCCCGCTTTAGTGACATATTTGACCCCCTTGAAGGGTTTGTACTTTTCCCCGAACATGTCGAGGCGATTGACCTTCACACCTGCAGAGAAAGAAAGAAAAATACATTCATTTGGAAAATATTCTATTTAAAAAAAAAAATAATCAAAGTTTCAACAATGTTAAGTTAATTCAGTATTTGATGACACGATACTTCCATACGTTCTTACCTGAGATTGCCAGCTGCTGGATTTTCAGGTTGATGTTAAGCGACGGGTTCTCTTCAGGTTTAGGACTTCCAGCCTGCAGACTCAGAGTCCCTCGCAGGTTCGGAAGCTTCTGTGGATTTAGTTTCCCGACATCCCAGACCAGAACCTGTCACCCCAAATGTAGTTTAGTATGTATATTAGTGCCATTGGAATATTGAGTGGTTGGATTTTCCTTTTCTTTTTTTTTTCCGAACCATTTAATTTAATAATTTCTATACATCAAAAAGTGGAATTTGTTTTAATTGAATTATTTAATTAAATCATTTTTAAATTTTCTAAATGAAGTACATTTTTTTCACATACTGTATAGTTTGACATTATTAGTAGAATTATTCAAGAAAAACAATTCTTAAAACAACCATTTCTAATTCATAGTCTTTTAAATACAAAATGTAGGTATAATAGTGTCACCAGACAATACCAAAAGAGTACCAAGCTACTTGATCGAACTTTCAGCCAATCATGTTACGCTCAGGTGAGGATCATCTGATGTGATTGGATAATCTTTTGTTATTACCTGGTGGCACTATTATATCAACATTCTATACTGAATTTTAAAGACTGTGAAATAAAATAAAAAAGTAATTTAGGGAAATGTATTTTTTAATAATTGGAATTAAAATATGTTTAAAAATGTATTTTTTAATATTATAATTTATTGATTTCTTGATAAATTCTTAAAAGGAAATATATTTTTTACAATTTAATTATTCCAAAAAATATTCAATGCTTAAAGAACAACATTTCAATTAAAAAATTAATTTCAACATTTGGAAAGGTTAAATTTAACTATTTAAAAATTAGGATGACACTGATTTACTTCCATTAAAATGCTTCCATCGGGGAACACACAAACATGTGGAACATCTGGAATTCAACCACCATAACCCCCATGATGCACTGCAACAGTTCCGGCAGTACCTTAGAGGCCAGGTCATACGAGTAGTTCCCTTGTGTGGACGTGAGGCTGGTGCTGAGGACGGACTTGGGCATGTGGATCGTGACCATCAACCCCTCGATGGTTTTCCCCATGTTCTGCTTCGGTCCGATGGTGATGTCCAGACGCCCACAGTTCCCCGAGTCGAAGAAGCTGATGTTCTGCTTCACGTAGACAGGAAGGGCCACAAGACTGAAAAGGTGGAAACATGATATATTAATTAAAACATTGTTTTATACAACTGTGTTTTTTCTTTTTCAAACGAAGAATTATCTTATGATGTACAACATGTTTCTCTAATTCCTTCATTAAACTTAGCCAGCAATGTTATTAACACCCACTATTTTTCTTTGTTTTTATGATGCAAACACTTTGACAACTTCTTAAGCATTTAAATTATCATTTACAAGCTCAGGGGTATGTAGGTGGCAGAAACATAATAAATCCTTCAAAGCATTTGGAGATCCAGATGGTTATCAGGAAGCGCATGATCATTTTATTGCAGCCTGCAATGATAGCTCACGCCACTAGATGGCGTCAGCTTCCTCTTACTTCTGTGAGTTGACGTGATACGTCATGAGAGTGAAGTTCCCGTCCGGAGGAATAAAGGAAAGAACCTGTTCCGACTCCCAACGCTTGAACCGAACACACGGATGAAAACTCACGTCGTCCAAAAGTCGAGGATTCTGCAGGAAAACAAAATATTGCACACTGAGTTATTAACACACACACACACAAGAAACAGACGCAAAATCAGAGACACGAGTGCGCAAACACAGACACAGACACACACATACAAGAAGACCAGACTCACCATAAATGACAGGGTTAGGTCAGGCATCCCTGAGAGTCTCACACATGCTTCGATGACACCCTGGATGTCTGCAAAGACTGTTGAACCTGAAGAGAGTCATGTTACGTCAGCAAACATGCGACTTGAGCACACAGAAGCAGCTCTGATAACATGATGATGTCTGATGTCATAATGATGTCATGATTATGTCTGATGTCATGATGATGTCATTATGATATCATGATGATGTCTGATGTCATAATGATGTCATGATGATGTCTGATGTCATAATGATTTCATGATGATGTCATAATGATATCATGATGATGTCTGATGTCATAATGATGTCATGATGATGTCTGATGTCATAATGATTTCATGATGATGTCATAATGATATCATGATGATGTCATGATGAAATAATGATAACATGATGATGTGATAACAAACCTGACTTGTCCAAGATAGCGTCAATCTCTTCGATGACATCAAAATATGCCTCATTGTTGGTGTATTTGACACCCGTCCTCCTCCAGGGCACGTTCGACAGCTGACCTGAGGCCAACCCCACGTCTCCCACGTTGCTACTTCCTGTTAAACAAATGCTGTTAAGATAACAGGAAAAGTGCTGACTCAGCTACAGTTTGTTGACCTATCAGTGTATTGACGACTGATCGGAGAATAGTCGGAGGTTTGATCATCTCTTTAAGGATGCTGGATTCTGTCGCCAGAGGAAATCCATTGTCCAGCATCTCCTCCAGCAGCTCGTACACCGTCACCAGATTGTCGTTGATGATGTTCTCAGAAGCCTCTCCGAAATAATCCTGACAGAAAATGATACAACATCAGTGAAATCAGAAGAATTAACTTTTCAAATGTATACTGTATAAAACTATAAACATTTTTATACATTGGAAGATTTTATTGAATTACATCATTTCTATATTGATAGGGATTTTTATTATTAATTGAATTTTAAAAAATGAATACTTTTTTTTGGTTTACTAAATTAAAAGTTTCAATATATGAAATGTTAAATTCATTCAATATTCTGATTTCACTCACATGCTTAAATGAACGATGACTCACGTCTTTCTAAATCAAATCAGCAGACGCTCACTCAGCATCAGGACAAACAAGGGTCTGGTGTTCTTCAAATATTACCACGTGAAGCTGAAATATTTGACATTCTTTCCTCAATTAAATTAATAAATTAGCATTTAGGAACTTTTTTTACTACTTTTGTAGGTCAAAATATGATTAAACTATTTGGTGTCCTTGTATATTTGAGACAGGACTCCGCACAGAGTTCTACAGGTGGCGCTAAATTCCCCATTAGTGTGAGATTGTGATTCACTGGTCGTCTGTGAATGACCTGAACTCCTGACGCAGAAAAGGTCACCTGGAACGTGTCGGCTACTCGGTGCAGGAACTCGATGACGAACAGTGGAGAGACTTCAGTCTGGGCGACAGACAGGAAGTAGATCTTTCCCCTGTATATGTTGATGAGGTAGTGGTGAGGGGTCTGCAGGACTGGAGGAACATCCTCTGGATCCTCAGACTTCTCCTTGGCCTCGAAGAAATAGTCACAGACCCTGCGGTTGATGACACTCTTCCAGTGTTTCTCCAGGAAGATGTCTCCCAGGTTGTTGATTAAAAACAGACTGTGGATCATCTCTGAAACAATAACATTGTTATTAGTCAAGAAGTATCAAACATAAATGGTGAGTATTTGTTTTTAAAATGTACTACACAAAGTAAACATCTATTAGGCAAATAAGTATCACTGCTGTGACGTCATCTTGTAAAACTTTAACGTGTCATTATATTGAAATTTAAGAAATACACATCATTTTAAAGTAAAACTTGTTGTCATTGTTTGAGATGGATGAGAAAGTTTTACCTGAGCAGATGTTTCTGGACGTCAATATGGCAGAAGAACAGCTGAGCTCCCACGTAAACACAATTTCACTGATGCAGAACCATACAAGGCCGGATGTTGACTAAAACCTTTCAGAAATACACTTTCAGTATATTTACGATGATATCAATGACGCCTCGACTAAATACAGCTGCGGCGGTGATTCCAGAGTAACTTTCTGAACTGAATTTCGTTCAGGCGATATCCACGGGCACCTACCTGAAATTTGGGTTGTGTTTTATCCCCGAGTTTTGTCTCTCAGGTTTCTTCTTCCGCGTGTTTTTTAAATACATTAGATAAAACAAGTTTTTATTAATATCTTAAACACGTGTAATTCTAGTGGAACAGTCGTTTAATAACATGTTCATCGTCTATGCACTTGCACGTGTAAATTAACTGAATGTTCGATATTTTGGGGCAAATATTACCATGCAACGACACATTGCTGTTCTTAAGTTGTTTGAATATAAAATAAATGTATTTTTTGTCCAATATGGTCAAACTAATACTGAAAGACCTTAAATCAGATCAAGATCAAGATCCGATCAAGTTGTATTCATTGAAAAAAGGGGAATGATACAGTTTTTTAAATGAACGAATTCCCCCCCTTTGTAAACAAAAATACGGATTAGATAAGACATTTTTTAAATGAGACCAAACCACAATGCATTTGAATTTCACCAAGAAGGATTTATTTTTTCTTTCTCACGTTTGCGGATCATTTTATTGTCATGTGGCCGCCTGTGAGTCCTCTCCCGGGGTTTCCGCCCTTCTTCCCTCTGTTCGTCCACATTACCGGCAGAAGGTGATCCAGCGTGTTGTTGCTCCTTCATCTTCATCTCCACCATGGCCTCAGAAGAACCTCAAGCCAAGAAAGTTAAACTTTCTGAGGAGGACAAGTCGACGTCCACCACTAAAACCTCTCCACTCCAGCTAAGGTGACCCGCGTTGTTTATAGAAGCTAACGAGTAACAACCGTGTCCTTGCAAACAAACACATGTATATAAATGTTCTTAAAGGTTTCACCTCGAGTACGAATGTTTGCTTGAATCTCATCTCTTGATTTATTGTTTGTGTTTTTTTTCACCTCAAAGTCTTGGTTTATTGCGGCGCAAAGTCCTCTGTTGTGATAAAGATCTAAAGCTAACACTTGCTAACACTGTGGCGCCAAAGAAGCACAACAAGGGCTTCATGGAAAGTGAAAAGAAGTTTTACAAATATGACAGAAAGTCTGAAAGTGTGATAAATATTCCAACATGTGGTCACATACACCATTGACAATAGTTGGCGCGGGTTTGTAGCGTGCACTCTCGCGCACGTTATAGGCCACGCCCCAAACACCCATATATGGCCATTGTAGATCGTTTTTCGTAACATTTTGTAACAGTTGACTGAGGAATGAAAAAAAAGTATTTAAAGGAAATATATAGTAGAATAAAGTGGAGATCTTTTCTGCAAAAGAAGTAGCTTAATGATCAACCATGTCTGAATCCAAAAACTATGTAACAACGGATCATTTTTTGATCAAGAGGAGTTTTTCCACTCTTTCTTCTCTTTTTTTACATACGGTGGCCCAGAAGTGCAAAACACATTTACAAAGTAAGTAAGAAATTATGAAACACAATTTCAAAATATGAAGCGCATCTTTAAACTGTTAAATACAAATTAACAAACTATGAAACAAAGGTACAAGCTGTGAAGCAAATTTAAGAAATTATGAGACACATTTACAAACCGTGAAACACGTTTACCAACTGTTAATCCTTTTTAATCATTTCTTTCATAGATTGTAAATGTGTTTTGAGATTTTTGAAACCAAATTACTATCTTCTAAATCAAGTTTCAAACTCTAAAGAAAATTTACAAACTCTGAAACAGTTAAAATTTAGTGAAACAAATTTACAAACAAAATGTACAGTTTTGTAAATAGACTTTTAGACTTTAAAAACGAATTTACAAACTTTCAACTAAATTAGAGTTTAAATAACTTTTGCACTTCTGAGCCACTGTACTTTCTCACTTTTCCAGAATTCACAAATTCAGAATTAGAATCTGAAACTTTTATTGCCACTTTATTTTCCACACTATTTCCGACATTTGACCACCTGGTTCTACTTAAAAACGAAGATAAGATTGTCATTGTTTCTAATACCTTACTGGTGTGATTCCTCAGGCCTACATATCTGTGATCTATTCTCTTTAATCTTTAACTGCCAGTCAGTACTGTTTCTCTGTTTGACTACTTAACACCTGAAAGTCAGTTTCTCCTGAACTCATCCATTCATTCATGATCTGAGACATCTGGTCTACAACAGCTGTTTTATAATGTTGTTACTATATTGGATTATGTTAATGATTTAATTTAATCTTGTTGTTAGTTGGCTTTATTCAAATATAGAAATATATCTGTATATACATAACACCCATAAAAATACAAAAAGCTAAATATGCAAAAAGTGAAAATGTTAAGGTGAATTTTAAGAAACGAGTGATTTAAAGATGTTTCTCCTGAAGTCTTTTGGCTTTTAAACTATTATTTAATAATTCATCTTACACTAAAATGGTTGTAAAATAATATGGTTTGTTCGCTCTAAGGATTATCATTGAGAAATTTGCTGGTGCGCCAAACATAACTTGTTTAACCTGTTTGTTAGACTTGACTCTCATCATGTTTGACTGAGACAAAATGGGTTTCTATCACTCATGTAACTAGTATCAGTTCCATCAGATGATTGAATGAATTTCACATTTACAATGAGATTCCAATCTTTAACTTTGCTTTTCCACTTCTGTATTTTATTTCATTTTTGTTTATCTTAAAGAATACTTTAATTATTGTATCACTATATGGTACTATCTTAACCATATTGGCCATCACCTGCATGTTTGCATGTCAACAAACCTGCTCAACAGCCAGGGTCTACTGGAAGATATAATCTGGCAGCGAGAGCCAATCAGCACGCAGCTCCCACCTCCTCCTGACCCGCCCTCCTCCAGACGTGCTGCAGGCAGCCTGTGAGGAGGAGCAGGAGGAGGAGGAGCCGCTGGGTTGCAGGGGGAAATCGATCCCCACTGAGCTGAAATTGTGAAGTTTCCCGATGTCTTGCTCATTCTGAGCGAGTGGTGGGTTGCTCAACAGGTCTGAAGGGATCCAGCTGTCACTGAGGAAGAGGAACAAGATGTCTACTGCGAGGTGAGTCTTCTAGTGCCATGAGCGGCGGCAGGGATGGCATCAGTGAACTGACTGCATGACTGACGGGGATCCATGTCTGACTCCGTGCTGGCAGGGAGAGCCTTCTTCATGTTTGATGGATGCTTTGAACGGTTGAGGCTCCAGACATGTGCTCTGCTCTGTGACTAAAAAAACATTTTAACGCTTGGTTTCTGTCGTGTTAAGAAATACATTTTCATTTATTATTAGTGTGTGTTGTGTGAGGCTGCAGGAGCTTCAGAAACAAAGGCAGCTCCTGTCCTGATGTGTTCTCGGCACATGACTGGTTCCTGGATGTTTAGGGGAGAAAAAAAACACTAATGAATTGTGCAAACAGATTTAAAACGGGAACACAAACAAGGACATCCTCCTCTGGCTGTTCGGTTGTGAATCTTTAGATTAACATGTTGTTGGAGTAAACATTTAACCAACATTACAGGAGTGTCGGAATATTGAATGACTTTAACACTATGTATGTAATAACTCTTTGGGAAACATGTGATTGAATCATTTGTATATTGACTGGTAGAATTTTTTTTTTTCTTGTTTAGTAATTGAATTTAAACAAACCAATTTATATATTTTTTTTCACATAGTGATATTGTAATATATAATTTGTTTAATAGATGGATGAAAGGATAGATAAATCTTTATTGATCCTATATGATCTATTCAAATAATTATAAAAATCAATCAAACCCATCTTAATCCAATCTTTTTTTTTTATTGGTCGCCTTTTAAATTCAATATAAAAATGTTAGTATATTGGTGCCGTAACTTAAACTTATTTTTTCATAATGAATGGATTTTTTTAATCACAGTTTGATATTCTAATTCCAATCATTTAAAAATACTTTCTAAATTCACTATTTTGTAATGTATAGCCTTTTCAGTATAACTATGTTGGTATAATAAATTGACGCACCAGTGCTTCTCTGTCACATGATCATCTGCGTGTCGAATGATTGCCTAGAAGTTCGATCATGTAGTTTTGTTGGTATTGTCTGGTGACACTATTATACCAACACTTTTATATTTAACTTAAAAGGCTATGAATTTAAACATTTTTAATTTAATAATGGTGCCATCATTTTTATATTAAATTTCAAAATGTTTTAAAAATAAAAATGTTCTATATATTTAATTATTAATTTGAAAACAAATTTATTTAAATATTCATTTAAAGAAATTGATGAATTAAGTAATCACAAAGAAATTCAATGCTTAAAAAACACTTGGTTTCAATAAAAAGAAATATAAAATGTAAAATTAAAGCATTCAATATTCAGATGACTCTGATATACTTTCATAATCCTGCATCTTTTGAATATTCACAGCAGTGACTCCAGGCAGGATCTTCCTCACATAACTCCTTACAGCCTGATTCAACTAAACCCATTTCTAATCCCGCAGCACTCATTGTAATAAGCAAAGAGAACTTTGCATATGTTTCGAACGTTCTGTTGACGAGTTAATTTTGAGACCTAAAGATGCTTAAAGATTTTGTTTCTGTCCTGCAGCTCCAACTCTCTGTTCGGGATGGGAAATCCTCTCCTGGACATCTCGGCTGTGGTGGACAAAGACTTCCTGGACAAGTATGTCGCTCATCGTGCTGCTTAAAATGTGTCAACACCTCCCTGCAGGCAACTTTGCAAATCTTTAGTGATCAAATATTTGCACAAACTTGGTTATAACTGAAATCCTCTCATGCAACGTGTAAAACTCATGGCTCGGGGGTCACCAGAGGTCGCAGGCTGGAGGGTTTTTCATTAGTTTGGTCTGAACAGCTTTTTATTGATATTTTGTTGATATTTTGTTGTTCTGTCTGAACTCCTAAGAACTTGGACCATTAATGAATGGCTGCAGTATTGTTACACGGGCCTCAGTTGGCCCGCACAGGTTTGAGACCCCTGACCTAAATCATACGATGAACACTGAGGAGCCTTTTCTTCCTGCACTCTGAGGCTGGTTTGGAGTTGCTGTTTATCTGGGCACTGGAGGTTCACCAGAGTCGGCCCGAGTCATATCGCGGCGCAGTGACCAGGGCAAAGGGCATTCGTCAGCTCCTGGTCACAGTCCAAACTCCTCGTAGAAATTCCAGGATTAGAGCTAAACCCAGGTCTTGTTCAATTACTCGCCAGTTAAACGCTTCTTCAAGTCGCTCTTGAGCAAATTATTCTATGAACATCCACTTCAACTTTTTTAACTGCCTTTATTATATTACAATATACTGTATATTATTGTTGAATATATAACTTTGTCACATTATTACTTTTAATGGTTATGGTAAAATCAGATTTAAATTTAAAGAAACGTAATATTATACATTTTAAATATGAGATTTAAGAGAAACTATTATACATGTATATATATATATATATGTGTGTATACATACACACGCACAGTTTTTTATAAAACTTTTATTTATATAGATAATAAAAGGGTGAATGTTTTAATATAATTAAAGCTGCATAAATGATTGTACAATTTAAAATATGAAATGTACTTTAAGAAACATCCTTTTATACACTATATATATTATACATCTATTTGGTATTCTATAAATGGGCAAATGGAATTTTATTAAAAGCATCATATTTTTTTTAACTAAAAATAATCCCACAATCTTAAATACGAGAATTTGTGTGTGTATATACTGTATTTCATTATTTCTTTTTTGTATTGCATTAGTAGTGAAAATATCAAGTCATAATTCCACAATTTAAAATATATTTGTGTATATATTTAACTTTTATCTATTCTTTCAGTTTATATATTATATCAATGTATATTGAAGATAATGTTTTACACATTTGCATAAGAATATTCAATATTAAATGTATATATGAAATTTATATTAACAATTTATTCTGGATTTTATATATACATTTTTTTTTAATTATTTATCTTCTTTATTTTATGTATTTTATAAATGGTGGAACTATTAAGTTTTTAATAAATTTAATTTTGAATCATGTGAACAATTTAGAATGAGATCGATATGAACTCATGGGGTCATCCATCTGTCTTCAGGTTCTTTAAATCAACATTATTCTATTGTTCCTAAAAAGGTGTACAAACTCCAGTAAGATCTGAGATTTAGTTTCTCTGCTGTAAATCCTGGATGAGACTCTTTTCTACATTCAATGTTTGAATGCAACACTGACCAGACTCCTCCATGTTTGCAGGTACAGCCTGAAGCCAAACGACCAGATCCTGGCAGAGGACCAACACAAAGCTCTGTGAGTGCTGCTGAAGCCGTCATTGATACAGTTAGCCTCTTCCGTCAGGCCCCCCTCTTCTGTCATGATTCAATTGCCCAGAGTGATCCAGTCAAAACAGGGACAGGCCAGATCTATCATCACAAAAGTGACCTCCGCTCTTGCTCAGACAGCTCTGTGTCCAGCCTCAACCAATCCTAGCGCAGGACTCTTTGACTCCCTGAGAACGGCGCAGGAGAGCAAACATTTCACCACCAGCTGATAAGAAATGCAGTTTTTAGTCGTAGTCATGTGCTCAGATGTCGCTCACAACGTTGATTCCCTTAGAAGTTAATAATTGTCAGTCTAATTAGTTTTTGTTTGTTTTAGGGATCAATTGAGCAGATGCTAATGTCACCAAGACAATAAAAATCCTCAAGTCCTGGATGTCAAAATCAACTTGGGAAGTTTGGTTAAGGTTTTAAAATAAACAACTTAACATTGTCAACAATAATGTTCATTAATTTATATTTCAGTTGGTCCGTCAAACAAGCTCAGTTTGTTTTTCTGATCAAGCTAGCGGATGCCAATGTCCTCCTAGCTTCCTGAATGTAAACTTAAGTTATTTATTTAAAAACGTTCAATAATTGTCTGTTGAATTAGCTTTAATGTCAATTAGCTAATATCATAGATAAATAAAGTTAATCTCTGCATCCTGGATGCCAAACTCCACATGAGTTGTTCATTTAAAATCCTCAAGACAAAGATGAATGAAAATAAAAAGGCTTAATTATGAATTCAGATATGGACTTTTCAAGTCATCTGGACCCTTCTAGACACTAATATATCCCCACGAGATCTTTTGGCACATGACACCGTTTTGTAAAATGTTCTCTCACTGGAATGTTTGAACGTTGGCAGGTTATATAGTTGTGTCTCAACGCCATGTTGTTTAGGTTTCCACCAGTAAATGGGCTTCTTTTAAAAATGCAGGGCCTTGAAAAACGTTATTGACAAAGGCCTTGTTTTGTCTCGTTGTTCACTCTTTTTTGCAAGATGGAGGTCATGTTATGAAATGTTTTTATTCTGTTTGGTAGGTTTAATGTTTTGTTTGGGCTGGAAACAACCCGATCCGGGAACCATTCTTTCTCTATTTACACTGTGAAGGACGCACACTGCTGGTTTTCTAGGTTTACGCATGAAAAAAACAAAAAACAAAGAACATGGAATTTTTTTTTATTAAAACGTTTTATTTTAAACGTACAATTATTAAAAAATACTTAAGTTATCAAAGATCTGTTGTGATTTTCATCGTCAAGTGCTTTACTATCTTGGTTATGAACAACCTGGATCCTGTACTCACTGTGACGATCCTGCTTGTCTGTATTTCTGCTTCTACTGGTCTGGTATCGTCACAGTATCTGCAATGATCTGAGCTTTAGTCGTGAAAGTAATGAGCTCAGGCTGCAGACCTGCTGTGCAAGTCCATTTATTTATTGGAGTTACATCTTGGGTCGGTAATCGGCACCAGGTGCAGGTGAGGGTTAGAAGCTTTGTTGAATAAACAACTTGGAGCAGAAGATGAAAATGAAGTAAATGATCTCGTTGTACGTGATTGTACTTCTCCAGGCATGTTGAGGCTCGGCTGGAGGTATTTTTGAGATGTTCAGGGACTGAGAATGTTGCATTGCTAGATATAGTGGTGTGTATTTTCAAAAATGTGTTGATACGATCACAATACAGGGGCAACAATTTGATATACTGTATATATATATATATCTTTGCGCTTGATGGAGTCTACTGACTCCTTTAAGAAACATCTTAAGACGTTTCTATTCGTTCAGGCTTTTCCTTGATTTTCTGGAACTCCTGTGGTGTTATCAGTTTTATCTTGATCTTTAAAATATATACTTTATTGAATATTGTTTTGATTGTTTAAGCGCTTTGTGACCCTGGTCTGGAAAAGCGCTATACAAATAAAAATTACTTACTTACTTATATATTGATATACAAAATATTTTAAATGGACACAGAGCTGTTGAATATCGATAAAGTAACGTGAATTAAAGAAACAACCCCACCTAATTCAGTGAATCAATCTTTTCTTTCATTGTAACTCATGGAATTGCTCTTGTGCTGCAGGTTCGAGGAGCTCATCAAGAAGTTCAAGGTGGAGTATCACGCTGGAGGAGCAACGCAGAACTCCATCAAGGTTGCTCAGGTCAGTTGGGTGATCCTAATGTCTTCATGAGTCGCCGCTGAAGCTCAAGCCCAGTCTTTGTCTGCAGTGGATGATCCAGGAGCCTCACAACGTAGGCACCTTCTTCGGCTGCATCGGGAAAGACAAGTTCGGGGAGATCCTGAAGAAGAAGGCGGTAGAGGCCCACATCGACGCCCACTACTACGAGCAGGACGAGGAGCCCACCGGCACCTGTGCAGCTTGTATTACTGGAGACAACAGGTGAGAAGCTAAATGTTAGCATTGCTAGCAACATCAAGCTAATGTTGTCGTCTCAGGTCGCTAGTGGCTAACCTGGCTGCTGCCAACTGTTATAAGAAGGATAAACATCTGGATCTGGAGGAGAACTGGGCTCTGGTGGAGAAGGCCAAAGTTTACTACATAGCTGTGAGTAGTTATTCATTCTAGTTTTTCAGATTTGATCAGGTATCTGTACTTTTTTGGTTTTGTCTGGTGACACTCTTATACATTTATATGGAAGTCTTCTTTTTTGTAATTATTATAACTTTAAATATTAAACATTTAATTAAATGATTCAATAAAATAAACAAAACAACTTTTCTATTTAACTGAAAAGGCTACAAATTAAAACAATGAATTTAAAAATCTGTTTTTAAATGATTGGGTTAAAATATCACACTCACTCAAAATCTTTTTTAAATTAATTATTAAAAAGAAAAGGTTTTGACATTTCAGTATACAAATAGCTCAATTAAATTATTAAATAAAAACAAACTACATGCTTGAAAAACAATTCAATAAAAAATGTCATACTTTCAACATTAGAAATGTTTAACCACTCAATATTGTGATGTCACTGACATGCCTCTCTATTATCTGGCCTCATCCACTGAACCAAACTTGTATTGTCCAGGGATTCTTCTTGACCGTCTCTGTGGAGTCTATACTGAAAGTAGCCAAACACGCATCAGACAACAACAAGGTTTTCTGCCTGAACCTGTCGGCGCCTTTCATCAGCCAGTTCTTCAAGGACAACCTCATGCAGGTCATGCCGTACGTCGACGTTCTTTTCGGCAACGAGACGGTGAGTTTTTTTCTTTCTGACACTTTTCAACATCCTAGTTGTCACTGGCTAAACTTTTAAACTAATTCCCCTCCAGGAAGCTGAGACTTTTGCCAAAACACAGGACTTTGATGTGAGTATCGCTAACGCGCATTTCTTGATTCCTTTCCTCAGTCGCTCATCTTTATAATTCATTATTTTTTGTTGTAGACTGAAGACATCAAAGAAATTGCCAAAAAAGCACAAGCTTTGCCTAAAGTCAACAAGAAGAGACAGAGGATTGTTGTGCTGACGCAGGGAAAGGATGAAACTGTCTTGAATTCTGGTGAGTTTTCCAACCTTATCTTACTGTAACTTATTGCTCTGATTTACTTCTGATCATAATTTCTTGTAATAAATAAAAAAAAGTTGTATTAATTTGACATAATTGTATAATAATAATAAAAAAAAAATGTATGTTTCAACATTTCAAATGTTAATTTCAACCATTTAATTTTTCTGATGATTTACTTCCGCAGTTTTTTTTTTTAATGATTTTGTTTTTAGTGCTCTAAATGCAATACATTAAGATTCTGAAATATTTAAAAGATGGTGTTTTAATGTTACTTTATCATACATGATTTTCAATTATACTTACAATAATATTGTTTTTTTTAATTAAAATTGGAAGACTAGAAGAAGGAATGGACACAACAAGCTTTTCTCTTGTTTTTATTAAAAGACAAACTGTATCTGGCCAATGGAACTACAGAGACTTGCACTTTCTGACATTATCAGACACAATTGAATTGCTATTTATGTCATATTCATATTGTGTGTTTGTTCAGGTGATAAGATTGAGACCTTCCCTGTGCTGAAGATTGACCCGAAAGACATCGTGGACACAAATGGCGCCGGCGACGCCTTCGTAGGAGGTGAGATCTGAACCTATAACTTTATCTATTGTACATCTTTGAGTCGGAAACTAACGAAGCTTTAATTTTCCTTCACCATCCAGGTTTTCTTTCCGAGCTGGTCCAGGAAAAACCTCTGGATCAGTGTGTGAAGGCGGCTCACTACTCCGCCAACGTCATCATCAGACGAGCAGGATGCACATTTCCAGAAAAGCCTGACTTTGTTTAAGGCTTTCCTCTAACTCCAGAACCTGACTGAGACCTCCATGACCACGCTGTGTTCTGCAAAAACAAAAACCGTCCGTGTTTGATCCTCAAACATGTTTTTTTTTTTCACTTCTGGTGCCTCAGTACATGTGCCTGTTTTCTACCACTGGGGAGCAGTAGAGCTCCCAAATAAAAAGTGGCTCGGATTTATTCAGATGATTTTATATGATGGAAAATATTTGTTTTCAAATGCAGTATTTGCTTTTAATTTATGCACTAACCGATGTTACAAACATTGTTTGAAATATTGTTTAAGAAAAATCACTGCCAATTTAACGACGTCAATAATCATGTTTATTTAATTTCTCCGGTTTGTAACTTGACTAGTTCCGTTCAACCGTTTCAAAAATGTCATTTCATGGTCAAGAAAATGTCAGAAGTTTAACGTGCGTCTCTTGTTTGTCATAAATGATTTGGAGGTTTAAATGTTTTCCCGTCTGTCAAACACACACACACGCGCATGCGCACAACACAAACCAATAACCGGGACCAAAATGGCGCCGTTTCTTGCCAATTATTAGTAACTTGTGACGTTGAAAATGTATAAACATTAAGACACTCGTCATGTATCTTTAAATAGAAATATCAGAATCACTAACTTGTAGCATCTCTTTTTCTGAACTCGTCTGATGCACGCTGCTGGAAAACTCGTCCAAGTGGTTCAAAAGCGGCTCAACTGGACCGCATGGAGTTATGGGAAAACGGTTCACCTCATCCGCGAGTCTTTTTCAATTACTCAAAATCAATTAGAACCGTCACGGACAAAAGAACTCGGAAATAAATTTACGAACTCGATCAAATGATCAAATATTTGTTTCACTGAAATTGTAGATTTATTTTTGTACTTTCCAGCCACGTACACAAGCGCAAGTAAGCCCCAAAATAATTCCGACAGAACGTTAATGCACTACGGAATTTATTCAGAAGAATTATACATTTATTCAGCTAAACTTTTTTTTCCTCATATTTTTACAGCCCACCATTGGTTTATATCGACTGGTTTTAACGCTACGCATTCATGGTCGTTTTTTTCGACATAAAACTTCTGTAGTTCGATTGAACACAGTCCGAGAAACATGTAGAGAAAAGAAAATTAATTTACTCTCTTTGTTCGCAATCTGTCTCGCGGTTTCTTTACTGGTCAAAAGTTTTTCAAAGCATTTCTTTTTTAAACAATTTTTTTCGATTGAAGCAACTTTTGTGGGGGGTTGAAGAAACGAAACCTGTAAAATCCAGCAGCTGTTCTGCTCCGAGTCTCTGACAGACGAATCATCAGCTGTCAGGAGAATCCAATGTTAGCAGCTTGATTGGTCACTCAGAGCTAAGGTTGTGCATCTTAGGTGATTTCACTCCATGACAACACAAAAAGAAAACGTATTATTTTCATTCTTGTTGGTCTTTCAAGCGAAGCTTCATCTGCAGCTTCTCCTCCTGCAGTGAGATGTCCAGAGCTCGGAGCTGCTTGAGGAAGCCGTGGTTGGGTAGAATGCAGCGTCTCTGCCGGACGTGATCGATGGCGTCCACAACGGTCAGCTGCTGCTCCATCATCAGATAGGCCAGCGCCAGGGTCGCGGACCTGCTGCGGCCCATCACGCAGTGCACCAGAATTTTGTCTGGACAGATAAAGCGTTACTTTCTCGGATACACTGGAGGCAAATTAGCAGGGCCGGGTCTAGACAGGCATGTATGAGGGGGCAGCCACAAAGCTTGAGGGGGCATTGTGCTGTTACTTACTTACTTACTTACATGTAAGTTTGAGGGGGCACAACATTTATTTGAGGGGGCCAGGCCCCCTTTTGCCCCTGCCTAGACCCGGCCCTGCATATTAGGGTCACTCACTGTCGGGGAGACTCAGGGCCTGCTGGATGAATCGTGCTGCAGGAGTGAAGAACTGGGAGATGTTGAAAGTGGGTTTATCGTCCGCTTCCACGCCCAGGTATTGGATGTTCAGGTCACAGTAGTACTCGGGTCCAGTCAGGACGTTGTTCCACTTCCCTTCTGCTGCGTTCAACACGTGTGTGACGCCCAGTTCCCTCAGGCCGGACCTCTCCAGGGCCGTCTTCCTGCTCCAATCACAACCTGTTACAGAGCCTCAAGGCCACCTGACTTTAATCCACTCACTCGTCCCCGATGAACATTCTGGGCCACACTTCGTTGACATGTGTGAATTGGACTGGAGGCGCGCCGGTCCAGAAGAGCTGCTCCAAGTCCAGAGTCCCCGGAGTGATGTAGTCGCTGTCCGGGTCCACTCGCACCGCCGCGTACGGGTTCCTCCCCCTGGACTTCACCACGCCCGTCGACATGCTGCGGACACCAGGAGGGTCATATATGGCTCAATCTTATGGCAGTGGTCAGTACCAGAGAGCAGAACTCTTAGATTATAGTTTGTTCTGGTTATAAAATATATATATATATTAAAAATATGGTTTTGTTTTTCCCCATTAAAGCTAAAATAATGTCAACGTGACTTATTTCAGTTCCAGAGATGGATGCTGTAGCCGGCTGCACCTGGATTTCCCAGGTAATTTTGCCAGAATACTTTTTTGTGGACTTCAGCTGCACCTTCTCACTAACAGACTGCAAGCATCAATAATGGCCTCAAGCACATCCCCTGCACTCACCATCAACACCGGTGTCCCTCAGGGCTGTGTGTTAAGCACCTTCCTGTTCACTCTCTTCACGGATGACTGCCTCAGCATCTCTCCCACCACATATCTAAAATACTCTGACGACACGGCCATCCTAGCAATCCTCGCAAACACACATTCCAGCCTGGACTACCAAAACACAGTTACCAACCACAAACAAACAAAAAGTTACTCTACCACAGCATTATCCCAGCCATCTGTCTGTACTGTTCCACCTGTTTCTTTAATATGCTTTCTGTGACCAACCGTTCCAAACTCACACGCATCACAATGTCCAACCAGCTCAAACATAAGTCCACCCCATTTTTTTCTTATAGTTCTTTTATGGTTTATATTTCAATAGTGTGAAAAAATAATTAATTTGTTTTTTTAATGGAATTTTGTGTTCTACCTGTGTTGCGTGGGTTTACTCCGGTTTCCTCCCACAGTCCAAAAATATACAGAGGTTGATTGAGAACTTGTCCATGGAAATGGTTTTCAGTGTTATTTTAAATTCATTCACACGGGATGAGCGATGTCTGTAAAATAGTCATTGTGTGAATGCTTATACTCCTCCGCTTTTTGACTCTTCCACTCTTTTCACTCCTTCACTCTTCCACTCCTTCACTCTTCCACTTTTTCACTCTTTCACTACTCAATAGTTAAACTTATAGTTATACTTATAATTATAGTAAAACTTATAGTTATAGTTATAGTTAAACTTATAGTTATACTTATAATTATAGTTAAACTTATAGTTATACTTATACTTATAGTTATACTTATAATTATAGTTAAACTTATACTTATAGTTATACTTATACTTATACCTATAGTTATACCAATAATTATACTCTCCTTCACTCCTCCACTCCTTCACTCTTTCACTCCTCCAATACTCTACTCATTAAATACTCTACTCCTTCACTCCTCCACTTCTTCAATCCTCTACTCCTTCACTCTTAGTAGAACTACACGTACGAGTACTACTACAAATAGTAGAACTACTACGAGTACTACAAATACTAGTACTACTAAGAATACTAGTACTACTAAAAGTACTACAAATACTAGTACTACTACGAGTACCACACATACAATTACTACTACGATTAATACTAGTACTACTATGAGTACTAGTACTACGAGTACTAGTACTACTACGAGTACTACACGTACTAGTAGAGTAGTACAAATAGTAGTATTTCTACGAATACTAGTAGTACTTCTACGAATACTAGTACTACTTTGACAAGTACTAGTACTTATTTGAGTACTAGTACTATGAGTTCTAGTACTACAAGTACTAATAGTACTACAAGTACTAATAGTACTACGAGTAGTACTACGAGTAGTACTACGAGTACTAGTACTACGAGTACTAGTACTACGAATACTCATACTACTACGAGTACCTGTAGTACTAGTACTGAGAGTAATTCATAATAATAATAATAATTTAATTTAAAGTGTGTTATCACAACAAAGTTATCTGAAGACACTTTACAGTTGAAGTAATACTACAGTGGAGAAAGTAAAAACAGATCAATAATAAAGTACAGTGTGGCTGGAGCAGGAAAAAGTTCCTTTTAGAAGAACCTGGAGCAGAAGTAAACAGTTGATGAATCAAAACAAGAGCGTCCAGGTTTACTTGTTGAACAAAGACCAAGATGACACGATTGATCAGGTGAAAGCAATCGTGGATAAATGAACACATGACTTCCTCAACCAGACCCTGCGATGGATCACAGATTCACTGATGCACTGAGACAACAATGTTTTTAGAACCTATGAAGAACTCAAAGACAAAATCAAAAATACAGGAACCATTGCTCAATACTGTTAAGTTGAATCTCAGTGTGTGAAAGAACTGCATTTCCCAGAGTGCACCAGCAGCAGCTGCTTCAGTCATTGTCACTAATGAGCAGCACTTGTGAACTGTGAGGTAATGGAGGGTCTCAGTCAGTCAGTCAGAGAGAGAAGACGCTCCAAGTTCACAACAATGGCTTCAGTCCAAAGACGCCAATGGTCGGTGAAATGTTTTCTTTACTTTGATTTAGTGCTTGTTAATTCATTTAAAATATTTGATGAAGTTGTTTAAATTAATTTAAATTAATTTAAAATATTTGAATGTTTAATTATTTGAATGAATTCAAAATGTTTCAATGTTTAAGTTAATTTAAAATGAATTTAGAATGTTTAAATTAAATGGATAATTAAAATGTTGTGTTTATCCGTCTTTAAAGGTTTACAACCTAATAACTAACAATCCGAAAGAAAATAAAAGTGATTGAGTGAAACGTTTGAGTTGTCATTTGGAACCTGAACAAGAGTTGGACTTGACAAGCTATAGGAAAAAATAAAACTCTGTTCATTTCGTGGTATGAACCTCGCTCTTGGTGACTGAGGTCTTGGGTTCAAAACCCAGAGGTAATATGAAACTTTAGTTTCTCTCATTGTGTAGATATAGTTTGTGTTTAGTCTGTGGAAAACTTCTCTTTTATCTCTTCCATTCTTTCTTTTATTCCTCTTCTTCTACCCCATTAATTTCAATGGGGAAACTCTACAACTCATGTCCAACTCCTTCCAGTTTGACCTACCACTTATAATTTTACGACGAATTCTACTACTTCTTCCAATATTAATTCTACTACTAATACTACTTCTACTTTTACTACTAATTCTACTTCTACTTTTACTTTACTTCTCCCTTTTACTACTAATTCTACTTCTTCTACTTTAACTATAAATTCCTCTTACACTTCCACGACTACTTCTACTACTAATACTACTACTACTTCTACTACTAATAATAATACTACTACTTCTACTACTAATACTACTACTGCACAGCTACAGCTACGGCCAGCATTCACACTGCATTTTCTTCTGGAAATGCAATCTTTCTAGTTTTCTTTCGTTTCTCAATTTATGCAAACAGCGAGTCATCCATAAATTTCACAAAAACGAACGCGATCTACTTCCCTTTCAACCTCTTCAAAATAAAACAACGGAAGTAAATATTAAAACAATGGCGAGTGCCTAGAAGTCTGTTACAGTGCCATATCTGCCGCATTCATAATTACAAACACGGACAGGCGGATTCACATGGGATCAGTTTTATCACCTGACGTCTATGTTTGGTGAGTTACAATAGGTCATTTTCCGTGGAATTAATACATCACAAATCAAAGACATGGCGCATTCGCACGTGTTTAAAACTCAGACATTCTCCGTAATTATAACAAATGACCAGAGGTCCCCAGGTAATACTTACCGGTCAGTAATGCGTCATGAATTAATAAATATTCACAAGCTGACATGAAAATGTAGATGAAAGTTTAAAAAAGTGTGGAAAAACAAGACAATATTTTAATAAAGAAACTAAATATAAGAACATCTGTATGTGATCAGTTTTATCTGCGCTCTTGTTCTTTCCTTTCATTATCTGAGGATTTTAGCCTTCTGGCTCAGCTCTTTCTCCACTACCACACTGAGCCTGTACCTTGTGTTGTTGTTGTTGCTAGAGTAAACAAGTATTAACAAAAGGTCCAGGAAACTAAATGTGCGTCTTACACACAACTTGTCATCAAGGCTGAAGCTTCACAAGTGTTGTGTCAGTAATAGTGATGACACACCTGGATCAACAACACACAACGCTTACCTCTTCTGATGTTTCCTCAGCAGCTCACACTGAGTGTGTGTACACGAGTGTAACTGCTCCCTCAGTTGTGTCTTCAACTCTTTATTTTTAGTCTTCAGACTGACACACACATTTGTTCGTCACAACCATCTTGCACCACAAATAGTCTGTGGACGTAAAGTTGTTGGTCACCATTGTGTTGTCTGGACAGGTGTGTTTGTATGTGTGCATGTTTGTGTGTGGGTGTGCTTGTGCGTGCATGTTTTTGTGTGTGTGTGTGTTTTTGTGGACAGGTGTATGTCTCTATGTGCTATGTGTATGTGCTAATATTTGTGACTTAATCCACTTTCAAATGAGACTGATTTACAAGTTTTCTAACTTTCTAACATCTTTAATGTTGTGATGTTCAAATCACACACCACACACAAAACTTACATCACCCTAACACACTAAAAGCACACACTAACCCACAAAACACAAACACCCCAACACACTCATCCACAAAACACACAACACCCCAAGACGTCCACAACACACACAACACCAAATACACACACACAACCCCAACATTCTTAAACACGAAACACACACCATTCCAACACACTCAATAAAAAAACACACAACACCTCAACACATTCACCCACAAAACCCACAACACCCCAACATACTTACACACAAAACTTACATCACCCTAACACACTCACCCACAAAACACAACACCCCAACAGACACAACACCACAACACACTCAAAGCACATACCCACAAAACACACAGCACACTAAAAGCACACACTAACCCACAAAACACAAACACCCCAACACACTCACCCACAAAACACACAACACCCCAAGACGCCCACAACACACACAACACCAAACACACACACAAGCCCAACATTTTTAAACACGAAACACACACCATTCCAACACACTCAATAAAAAACACAACACCTCAACACATTCACCCACAAAACACACAACACCCCAACATACTTACACACACAAACACACCTCCCTGTTAGACAAACGCACATCAACGGCATCACGAAGACACACACATTAAACCAGCACAGGCATACACAAACCTACAGAAAACTCCAACAAAAAGACACAAATCACACAAACACATACTCCTCCTCTATTCTTTCTTTTTCCTAAAATGGCTTCACAAGAACATTCTATCTTGTTTTTAAATAACGTAAGACGATAAAAAGATTGTATAGTGTTGATGGGAGTATTTGAAGGGCACATGAGCGAGGGATGGAGAGATGAGATGATCAGAATGTAATATAGTCTTTATTTCCACAAACACAGAATAAGGAAGAAAGAGCAGCCATGTTGGTTCTGATTGTGTAACTGGAAGAGAAAAGTCTTCACAGTCATCTTCTATAAACGACTTAACAAACAACACCTTGTGCAACTTGTGGCTTATTTCGGCGACGTTTAGGTGCAAAACAAATTTCCTAAAACTAATTTAGTTTTCAAACCTGTTTTGGACCTCCCAGCCACCGTACATCATAGATTCTATACATGACCCTGAAGAGACGTGGAGCAGGGATCATAAGATGGGACAGAGACTCCGCCTAACTCTCAGCTGTCCGTCCAGCCTGTGGAGTTGCAACAGAAAGTTCCTGTTTGGGTAAATCGCCCGTTTCTGGATCAAGAGCTTGAGAGCATCTGCTAGTGTTAGTCGCTGCCTCAACATCAGGAACGCCAGAACCAAGGAGGCCGAGCGACTCATTCCAATGATGCAGTGCACCAACACCTTCCCTGTCAGGAGAAGCGAGGATAGTCTAACTTCTATATTGAAATGTATCAGAGTATTGAACGATTGGATTTAATATTTCAATTAAACTCAATTCAATTTAATAATTTATACATTGGAAGTTTTTTTTATTTCAAATTGAACAATGTAATTCAATGATTTGTAAAATAAAAGGGTTTAATTTAAAAAAAAAATTAAATTCACTTTATGTAAGGTTAAATTTTTATTATAATTTTTTTTTAATCAAATATTTAAAAACTTATTTATTTCAGAACCTACTAGTTGGCATTCTAATTCCAATGGTTCGAAAAAATATATATCTTTAATATAATTTAATCCATAGCTTTGGTATAATAGTGCCATCTTTTTATATTGAATTTAAAACGCTACAAAACATTTTTTTAAACATTATTAAAAAAAACAAACAAAGGATTTATTTAAAAAAAAAAGTATATATTGAAAATGTTTAAAGCTAAATTATAAAAAAAAAAAAAAGACTAAAGAAACCTTTTAATATAGAAATAATAATATTAAATTATTCATTAAATAATTAAAAAATAATTTGTTATAACATTTGAAAATGTAAAATTAATTCAATATTGTCACCGATGTTTCTCCATACTTTTAGATGGATAGATAAACTTTATTGATCCCTCTGGAGATCTTCTGAATTTGTTTTACCTTGTTCTTTGGTCAGAGCGTTGTGAATGAAGTCAGAGGCAGGTTTGAAGTGATGACTGAGGTCGAAGTGTTCCGTGTCTTCAGCTGGAATGCCGTAGTAAACACATGAGCTGCCGTAGAAGCTCTGGTCTCCGATGCTGCCCTGTTTGGTGTGAGCTGCGTTGAGGACGTGAGTGATGCCCAGGTCGCTCAACCTCTTCTTGTTCTGGGCCACGGCTCTGAGAGAAGGTAACAAACATCTTCTTGAATAAAGAGTTCCCTACAGCAAGACCTATGGAAGTATATCAGTGATTTGAATGAATTTATACTACAAATGTTAAAACTGTTTTATTGAATTTTTCAGCATTTAAGAATTTTTTAATAATTCAATTGATTTTTTTTATTGGAGGTTGAGTTTGTTTTGGTTTCTGTAAATAAGTGAATCTAAAAGAATCTCTAAAACATTTTCTAAAAACACAAAGTATGATATTGTAATTCCTATAATTCAAAAACACATTTTCAATTAGATCTCAATTAAATATTTTGAATTTGTAACCTATAAAATTAAAATTCAATGTAAAATGTTGGAATAATAGTGTCACCGAACAATACCAAAACAATACCGAGCTTTTAGCCAATCATGCGACGCGCAGATGGTCATGTGACAATGTAGAAGCAAACTATCAATAAGCTCGGTACTCGGTACTTAGTATTATCTGGCATCACTATTGTACCAACATTTTTATATTGAATTTAAAAGGTTTCAAGTTAAAAAAGATAAAGTTTAGAAAAAAAATCTGAATATTGAATTTAAAATATCAAACTGTATGTAAAAATAAAAAATAATTCTGTTTTAGTTTTTTAAGTTTATAACAAAATATTTGGAAGTAACAAAAAAGAAAATATATTGTTAAAAACACTAATAATTGACGTTAACATTTCAATGAAAAAATTCAAAGTGTCAATATTTGAAATATTAAATTCAAAATTGAATATCCTGATGTCACTGAAACACTTCCATACAAACCACTCACACGTTCCCGATGTAGAGGTTCGGGCAGACTTCGTCCACAGCTGAGAGCTCCAGGGTGCAAGAGTCCAGGATGCGCTCGAGATCTTTGACGATCACCAGGTCCCTGGGCTGGTTTAATGTTGCCATTCTCCAACAACAACAAAAAAAAGCAGACCTAGAGGACTCTTCTCAGCGCTGCCGTCTGGACCCTCCTCCCCTCCCGACCAGACTCCAGTGACCGGCGTGAGCAGCTGCTGAGTTGAGAAGCGAGCGTCTCTAAAATTAGCCTTCAGTGTTTATAACTGTTTCACTCACCTGGTAGAATGATCGCTAGACTTGTCCAGTTAAGACATGCTTCAGGGTCTGCAGGACACTTCAGGGGGTGCTGAGGGGGGTACCATGGTTATGAATACTTTTATTCTGGAAACACTGGGACCTTCTTAGAGTTTTATAAAACGTCTTTACACGATGAGGAAACACTTCCTGTTAGCTCGGCCCCGATCATATCCCTCAGTTCCTTGTTGATGGGATCTATTTATTGTAATGGTGGCCAAGTGACAACATACAAAAGGAGGTCGTGTGATTTAACACACAGGGACTGGTGAAGTCACAAAGCAGCTCAGTTCAAAAGACACCAAAGTCGAAATGACGGTGAAGTTGACTTCAGTGTCTTTTAAACATTGTTCAACAGCATTGCATTTTTGTCTTTCTAATTATTATTTATTGTTATCATAGTTATTTTATAGTTTATATTTCAATAAATTGTATAAAAAACAATTAGATTTTTTTTTAATTTAATTTAAATGAGATGACAGACCGACAGACAGACAGATGGAACAAATTGCATGTATAAAAAACATAGATCAAACACACAAACACACCACAGCATAATACAGGCCACTGGCCACCCCAGACTGGTATAATGTGCACAGATACAGTTACTCCAACAGCTTTTAAAGCTGATGTTTGGACATATTTTGGTTTCAAAACAAATGAAAGCAGTTACGACTTCGGAGTCATGTGGTCTGTAAATTCTGCAACACCAGAGTCCAGTACTCGACAATACTACAAATATATCCTTGTTTCTACAGTATCAAGATATACTGTATTGTTGTACAACAATTTAAAATAAATGTTCTAAATTCAATACTTTAGTGTTTTAAATTGAAAACAGAAATGTGGTATGATAAAGAAGAAACATATTCAGTTATTTAAACTTTTGTTTATGCAAAAAAAACAATAGTTTAATAAGAAAAAACATCAAAGTTTCAACATTTTAAATGTTAAAAAGAACCATATTATATTCAGATGTCACTGATATTCTTCCATAATAAGTTCTTGGATGTTCTGGTCCTTTTTTTCTGTGTTTAATTGAACTTCTTGTCTGCAGGTTCTGATCCAGCCTAATGGGCTGTCGCTAGAATCCTCTGTTAGGGAAGATCCAACATGTCTCCTGAACGTGGCGACGGGGTGAGAAGAGCGAAGCGGTGATGAGTCATCAAGCAGGCGTGGACCAGAGCGGCCGAGAGACTCACGCCGACAGCACAGTGAACCAACACCCTCCCTGCAAGTCAAGCGTGGCAACACTTGTCTACAACTCTCAAGTCCACCAAGTACCTCCTGAGGCCAGAGCCTGGTTTATGACATCTGCGGCGGGGGAGAAGAACGCCGAAAGGTCAAAGGTTATAAAATAATTCACCGTTTTTTGCCATTTTCCATTTGACACATTGATCACATGTGTGACGCCCAACTGCCACAGTCCAAACTTGGGACTGGGAGCAGGATGTCGTGTTGACAAGACTGCACGCCTGAGAGCAGGAACACTCAGGTGTCTTTGGTTGAACTTCATCTCCGTGGCTACGGGATGTTGTAAAACCTCCAGCAGCTGGGAGAGTGACGGCTCGACCCAAATTACCCTCTTTTCTCTGACTTCTTGGCTCTTGAAGTCCTTGTCGTTCCCGTCTGTCAGTTGTCCCCCGGCCAAGGCTTGATTATCAGGTGTCAGAGATGACGAGTGACTCATTTTCCCCCTGAAAATCTGGGCACAGCACTGTCAGACTTAATGTGTGGTTTCTGAAGCGACTTGTACAGCAACAGTCTGATGATCTCTAACAGGGGGAGCAGTCACAAACACACACTGCAGATGATGCACACCGACAATGTTTATGTTTATAATCAAAATGAAAAAACATTTATTACCTGTATTGTATCAAAGGATTTGTGTTCATACGTTTAATTAAATTGAATTGAATTAAATTGAATTGAATTAAATTAGAAATGAATAGCTGGCATATAAAATGAATAATAACTTTACAATTCTGTCTTAGTTTATTCATTTTAAGACGTCTTTAATATTTAACAAACAGATAATTAATTAAATAAGATTGGATTAAATGTTTTGTATAATTCCGATTTGTTAGCCATTGTTTACCTTCATCAGTGCATGAAGTTGTACATCTTTCCAGCAGGGGTCAGTGTACACGCGGCACCTCTTCTTCGCTGGTTCTCGCTCTCTTCCTGCTTGTTGTTTGGTTGTGTTGGAAACATGTTGACAGCTCAACATTCTCGTCTCGTCAGAGAAACTAACTTCGTCTCCTCCTCCTGACATTGTTGGGTAAGAAAATTCTTCTTTTTGACTCTTTTCAAACTGTCTTTTTGACTTGACGTTGAACTTTAATCTCTGGGCTCTGAAGTCTCAGAAGACTTAGTTCTACTAGGTATTTATATTGACTGGGATCTTCTTGTCAAATATTGTGTCACTTCATCTCTTCTCTAAATCAAACTCTCTCTTGGAACAAAAGCCTGAAACTAAGTCCTCAGTCTGTTCATGTTAGAGTTTCTCCTACAGTTTGTTGATAACTTTTCTGTCAAGAATGGAATGGTAGGATTGATACAGAAAATACTTTTATGACTGAATAGTTTAATTGTAGATGTCTGATGACATGTTGATCAAGTTATCTTGTCGTGATTCATGTCAGAACAACCAGTTTAACTCAAGCAGATTTTTAGTCTACAGCGGTTAAATGGACAAAATTATATTCATTTTATGAGCCAACATTCCAGTTTAGATGACATTAAAAACAAATGTTATCTTGTTGTCTTTCAGGATGTAAATTCCGAAAATAAACCCAAGTTTATTTTTTCATTTATTTAATATTCATATTGTCCTTTTGATCAAATTCAGTCATTTTGTAAATTTTATTTGTTTTACTTTTTAAAATTTGTACTCTTTAAATCATACACAATTTGACTTTGCATGCATCATAGAATTGTCAGCTTGATGGATCTACTACTCCTTTAAGAAACATCTTAAAACGTTTTTATTTGTTCAGGCTTTTCCTTGATTTTCAGTTTTATCTTGACCTTTAAAATATATACTTTATTGAATATTGTTTTGATCGTTTAAGCGCTTTGTGACCCTGGTCTGGAAAAGCGCTGTATAAATAAAAATTACTTACTTACTTACTTACTTACAACCATTTTTTTTACTATAATCAAACAATTTTCATCGGTAATCCAACAATATTTGAACTATAATCAAATCATTTTCAACTGTAATCAAACAATTTTCAACTGTAATAGAACTACTAAAAAAAAAAAAAATACATTCATAGATTGTAAATGAGCAGATTTTCAATCATATGTGAAGAGGTTTTAAACTGCTAACAGTTTCCGTATTAACTTTTGTTCCGTTGAATTCAACTGTACACTGAAGAACTCTTTTGGAACTCAGTTGATTTTAAAATTCAGATAATTAAACTCTCACATGAAGGCGAGGTCTGGGATGGATGTAAGAGTCACGGTGGTTATGAGTCAGTGACTCCCCAATATAGAAGCTGAACTCTCCCAGAGCCGTGTTGTGAGAAGTGACATGACTGCTCTCACTCTGGATCATCTCTGGCTGACAGTGGAGTCTGGATAAAGTCATTTCCTGCACAAGTCTTACTCAGAGGGGATGAATCATCCAACCGACAAATTCTCAGTCATGTCTTTCAAAAACACATCATCAGTCTTAGTCATTCTTTTAATACCAGCATTCACCAAACACACTTCTTGTTGTGTAGTAACTAGTAGTACTTTAACTTTAATATATGAGTTTCAGTAAATCCTATCTTGAGCAATAATTGGCTTTTCTGGAATTGTGAAATATTTTCTGTGTATTTACATTTTGATGAAAGCTCGGTTTAATGTTCAAAGTTCATCGTCATACTTCCTCTCACTCCAGAAGCCAACAATCAGCGTTTATTTACAACATGTCATCCACACCCGGGTCATCGTTTACTGTTGCATCACAGGCTTCCACATCTTCATGAAGGACCAAAAAACATCTTTTCAAACTTCCTCAACAACCTTGTTGTCTGGTGTATCAATGGATGTCTCTGACAGACGACACACTTCGGTTACTAACGCACCGTTCAGAGGACAAATGTTTTTCAAGATCAGATGATATAAACTTGATAAGGTGTTTTACCAACAATTGTTAATACACATAAGAAAAAAAATAGAATTCATGTGTTTGCCATGACCAAACAATTTTTTTTTTAATGTTTTTAATTATTTCATAATAAAATGAAAACCTCAGATTAGAAATAATATATAATATTGTTAAACGTCAATCTCAAAAGACTAAAGATAAAATAGGGTAAAAACAAGAGAAGAAGAAATTTAATTTATTTCAATTTACTAAAACTTATAGTTAACTATATCCTTGATGTGGCCCCAAAACTGCACTTCGACGACAGCTGGTCATAATGTTAATTCCAAACTAGTTGCTCATCAGACCTCATTAATATTTGTCTAAAGTCTCCAGAATAATAATGATGTTATTTGTTTATGTTTCGTAATATTTATAAACATAATTTGTTCACCCAAATGAATAACATTTACACAAACATGTTTTTTGTATATAAATCTAAATAAAACTGAATTAATTAAAAAATAGTTAAAACCGACCAGAGCCTTTATCACTCAACAATAGAATCACACAAAGTTCTTGCATGTGTCAAAGTTTATCATAAATTGTGTCATCCAGTGATAAAGCGACACATGGCGAGAGATATCCCACCGTTCTCCGAAACACCTCCTATACATGTTCTCCTGCCGACCTTGGCCCTGTGGGAGTTTATCAGCGGGTCAAAGGTCAGCTCAAGGCAACCAGAGAACAAAAGTCATTTGAAGCTGCAAAGCTCTTGAAATTGAACTTTTCATTTACAGTTTGAAAACAAAAAGATATTTTCCATTAACTGTAAATCATTAAATATTGTGTTATGTTTGATGTTTTCAGGTCAGTTTGTACATTTTGTTTTTTCATATTTTAGTTGATCATTCGAAATAAATTATTTTATTAGTTAGATATTTTATAATTTTTTAAAACACAATATTTTTTGTGTTGTTGAGAGTACAGGATATATTTACCCAAATAAATATGAATATAAATAAAATATGAAAGCCGTACAATAATATAAGTGACAATTTCATTAAAAGGGAAAATGTAAAAATTAACAATTAAATGAAATGAATTCATTAAATTAAATATCTGAATATTTAGAAAATGTAATAAAATAAGTGACTTGTACATTAAAGTGAACATTAAATAAATGAATTCATTCAAATATCTGAAGTGTATTAAATAAATTAAATGGAATAAAAAAAAAAAAAATGACATACAAAGTATATATAATTAAATAAATTACTCATACATTAAAGGTAACATGTACAAATTAACAATGAAATAAAATGAATTAATTTAATTGGATATCTGCAGTGTATAGTATAGAGTAAAATAAATAACAAAGAAATAAAATAAATTACTCATACGTTAAAGTCAGATTTTTTTTAAATTTATGAAACGAATGTTAGATTTTGATGAAAGTTAAATGAAGTCAATAAATCAATATCATTTTTTGAATTGATAATTTATTTTAGTTTTGATGAAACCAGAGTTTGAATGAACCAATCAAAGATGATGACATCATGACAGCATCATTCAAAGTAACGAGGGATGTGATGATCCTTTGATCTCTCGTAGGAAGATCAAAGGTCGTCGGGTCTTTGTGCTGCTGGTATATAAAGCGTCTCACATCAGTGTGTCTGCAGCAGCATGGAGGTCAACACCTGGACCTGCAACAGTGTGGCCCAGTGGCTGCAGGACGAAGGCTTCGGGGGCTATGTGGACCTGCTCTGCGATCAGCACCGCCTGGACGGCCTCAGTCTGCTGGCTCTGACCGAAGCGGACCTGCGAGGACCCCCTTTGGGTCTCACGGTCCTGGGAGACATCAAGAGGCTCACCATCGCTCTCAGGCGCCTCCAGAAACGAAACGGAACCGATCTGGACGCTCTGGACAAGAACTCGCCGGGCTACGACCCGGTGGACCTCAGGTATGCCCGGGGCGACCACCTGGGCCAGGGGCCGGAGCTCAGACTCAGGAGTGGTGCCAGGACTTGCTTCAGCTCCGGGGGCGACTTGTGCCACCTACATTCAAACGGGCGACACCGGCAGCATCTGTCTGGGCGACTGGATCCGGAGGTGTGGAAGACGGTCCTCAGCACCGTCTATGTCATGTTCGTCTTCGGCTTCACCTCCTTCGTCATGGTCGTGGTCCACGAGAGGGTTCCTGACATGAGGACCTACCCGCCGCTGCCCGACATATTCCTGGACAGGTACACACACGGGCGACCGAACCTCTCTTATCCCGGTGCTGATGCAGATGTTTCACTCCGCAGCGTTCCCAGAATCCCTTGGGCTTTTGCGATGGCGGAAGCTTGTGGACTCATCCTCTGTTACATGTTGCTGCTGATCGTGCTGCTGCACAAGCACAGGTACGTGTGGACGACGTCTCTTGAACACAGTATTGACCTGAACCTTCATACCTTCATTCATGTGGAGGAATATCAGTGTAGTCAGGATATTGAATGAATTTTACATATTTGTTGAAGTTTATTTAAAGACATGTTGTTTTTTTAAGCAATTAATTTTCTTCAAATAATTTCATTTCATAAATTGTATATTGAAATGTTACATTTGTTTAGTTTTTTTTAAATAATTAAAAACATTTAGATTTATCTTTGTATTATTAGAATTACAATATGTGGGGGAAGAAAACCTTTATTTTGGAAAAATTCGATTTTCTTTTGAATTCAATTCTTGAAAAAAACAAAAACTGTTTTATTAATATAACTTATTTTATTTATCTAATTTTAATTAATCATTATAAGTTTCAGTTTATACGTTTGAAGGCCGAACATACTTTCAGCCAATCATGCGACGTGCAGACGATCACATGATGAAGTACAAGCACTGGTGCATTTATTCATTTTGGCGGATTTCATAGCAATTATTGTCTGGTGACACTATTATATTCACCTTTTTATATCAAATTCAAAAGGCTATGAATACAAAATGCTTAATTTAGAAAATGTATTTTTAAAAATGTTGGAATAAGAACATGATACTCTATGTGTAAAACAAAATAATAATAATAATAATAATTTAAAAAAAAGTATTTTCAAAATTAAATTATTTTAAAAGAAAATTGAAAATATTCAAAATGTTAAAGTTAAATCACTGGCTCCCATTAATACATATGCAGTGGTGGAGGTCATTCACCTTGACCCAGGGATACTACAAACACAAATTCTTCAAAAAACAAGAAAATATGCAACTTTATTGTAACATTTGAACGATCAAATTAATTCAATATTAACAATTTCCCGAAGGAGACCTCCTGAGGGATCAAAAAGTTCTACCTTACCTTACCTGACCTTATAATAATGTCACTGACTCTGTTTATTTAATATCTTTACTTGTCTACTCGTTCCAGTTTAACCTCATGTTTGATTTGTACGTCTCATCTTTTTCCTCCAGGTCCATCCTCTTCAGGCGTTTGTGTTCTTTGATGGGAACTGTGTTCTTGCTGCGCTGCTGCACCATGTTCGTCACGTCTCTCTCTGTTCCTGGACAACACTTGCAATGTGCCAGTAAGGTGAGACTCAAGCACCAGCTGGATGAGCTGACGTGGTCCAAACTCTAGTTTCCTCCCAACCTCTGATACCTTTCTGCAGGCGAGACCGTCAAACATATATCGAAAATACTGTGGTAGCATTTGAGAGCTCATAACTAACTTTAAGTTATTTTTTAATGTTATTTTCCAGATGTACGATGACGCCTGGGGGAAGATCCAGAGGGCTCTGGCTATCTGGAGTGGTTTCGGGATGACTCTGACCGGAGTTCAAACGTGCGGCGACTACATGTTCAGTGGACACACTGTTGTCATCACGTTACTCAACTTCTTCGTCACAGAGTGTGAGTCCAAACTTCTGCTCCTGTTCACAGAGTTTTTTTTCTTTTCTATACTTGACCAGATGTATGTGCTTAAACGGACTTAAGACTTGATGAAAAATTATCTTTTTTTATTTGATGTCTGGTGTTTGGATTAAAATATATGGAATATATATCAGTGTCTTCAGAATATTGACTGAATTTAAAATTGTTTAATGATTGTTTTTTGTATTTTTTTTGGATTGAATAATTTAAATTGCTTTTTAACCACTGAATGGTTTTTGTTAATGATTTAATTCAATAATTTTAACATTGAAAGTTAGTAAGTAATTTATATTTGTAAAGCGCTTTTCCAGACCAGGGTCACAAAGCGCTTAAACAATCAAAACAATACTCAATAAAATATATACTTAAAGCTCAAAACAACACTGAGACAAACAAAGGAAGGTTAAATATGTTTTTAAATTAATTGAATTAAACTAAAAAATAAATCAAGATTCTTTTTAGGTTTTTTTTTAATGATTTTTTTCACTTATTGAGTTTGTATTCTAATGCCAATAATTCAAAAATATTTATTTTTTATCCATTTTTTTTGGTTGTTTTAATAATGTCACCAGACAATACCAAAACAGTAGAAAGCTACTCTATATTTATTTTTGGATCACTAGAATTAGAAGATCAAACTCTATGAGGAAAAAATCCTTTATTTTGATGACAATTGTTTCTATTTAATCAATTATTAAAGAAAAGAAAAACAACAATGTTTACCTTTTTTTTTAAAGATTATATATATATATATATATATATATAAAAAAATGAGTGCATCATTTCATTAAAAAAATTCAAAGTTTCAACATTTGAATTGTTAAATTGAATCGTTGAATATTTTGACTTCCATATTAATGGATCATTGAATCTATCTTGACTCTTAATGACTCAAAGTCTCTGTTGTCCTCCTCATGTTTCCTCTGACGTTACTCTCTCTCTACAGATACTCCTCGGAACTGGAACCTCATCCACACAATCTCGTGGGTCCTGAACTTATTTGGGATTTTCTTCATCCTTGCGGCCCACGAGCACTACTCCATCGACGTCTTCATCGCCTTCTACATCACCACACGCCTCTTCCTCTACTACCACACACTGGCCAACACGCGGGCCTACCAGCACAGCCGCCGGGCCCGGATCTGGTTTCCCATGTTCTCCTTCTTTGAGTGCAACGTGAACGGACCGGTCCCTAATCAGTACCACTGGCCCTTCGCTAAACCCGCCTTCATGAAGACCATGATCGGCTGAAATGTTTTATTTTGTAATCTTTTGATACAGAACTTTGATCTTACTTTGAGTATGATTTATTTAAACAGGAATATTTCTTATGTAAGATAAATAATGTTATCGCTTTACTTTTAGTTAAAAAACCCAAATTCTATGAAAGTATATCAGTGTCATCAGAATATTGAATGAATTTAACTGAAGTGTTTGAATTCTTTATTTAAATGTTGTTATTGTTTTTTAAGCATTTAAGTATTTAAAAAAAAAAAAAAATTGAATATCAAACTCTTCATTTCAAAATACTATTATTTAATCAAGAAATATATACGTATAAATATTTATGTTTTTAGAAATGAGATTATTTAATAACAAATTGTTCCATCTTTCAATAAAAAAAAATCAAATTATTCATAAAAAATATTCAATGCTTTAAGAAAATAATTTGAACTTTAAAAATGTGTAAAAATCCTAAATTCACTGATATACTTCCATAACAATCTGTCTTTGACTAAACTTTCCATTGAAGTTTAAATTTCAGAGATGATGAAATGTAGCAGCAAACATTGATTCTCCAAATCAATTTTTTAATTGATCTTTCCCCCTAGTTTTGTATCTTCCTCAGTTTCACCCAGAGTCGAAATGTTTACATCAATTAAAAAGTATTATTTTTTAAAATAATAGTTTACATTATGTGTCTTTGTTTGTATTGAATCATGTTGTTCATCATTAAATGTTTACATTTTTGAAAAAAAAGAAGATGGATGATGATATTTAAAGGGAATTTAAAGCAGTATTTCAGTTTGAAGTAGAACTTTAGTGTAACCAGGTCAGGTTCAGGTCTTGAAACGGCATAAATGAAAAGTGTCCAGAAGCCATGAAAGAAACGACATCTTCATGTTTACTGTGGATCCCTCGTGAAGGTAGATGGGTTTATTATTCAGTTAAAAAATTGCTTCAATTAAAAAAAAAGAACATTCTCAGTAAAATAGACGTACAATACATTTTTCCAAAAAATGCTTCATTCAGGAAAAAAATCCCGTCTATAAACGAAAAACCTAATAAAAATAATTTTGCTTCAGTTTTAAAAAAAATACTCTTCATAATAAAATCATTTAGTTGGAAAAACATTTATTCAGTAAAAAAAAAAGCAAAAGTATTTTCAATAAAAAAAAAAAATATGTTCTAGGAATTGAATAACTAAGACTCACCCTAAATACATCCTACCCTAAATATGACCCCACACACAGAATATGTTTTACTTAAATCGAAGAAAACTGTTTTAAAAATCAATTAATTTATATATATGTATATATACAGTGCCTTGCGAAAGTATTCGGCCCCCTTGAACCTTTCAACATTTCGCCACATTTCAGGCTTCAAACATAAAGATATAAAATTTTTATTTTTTGTCATGAATCAACAAGTGGGACACAATCGTGAAGTGGAACGAAATTTATTGGATAATTTAAACTTTTTTAACAAATAAAAAACTGAAAAGTGGGGCGTGCAATATTATTCGGCCCCCTTGCGCTAATACTTTGTAGCGCCACCTTTTGCTGCAATTACAGCTGCAAGTCGCTCGGATATGTCTATCAGTTTTGCACATCGAGAGACTGGAATTCTTGCCCATTCTTCCTTGCAAAACAGCTCGAGCTCAGTGAGGTTGGATGGAGAGCGTTTGTGAACAGCAGTCTTCAGCTCTTTCCACAGATTCTCGATTTGATTCAGGTCTGGACTTTGACTTGGCCATTCTAACACCTGGATACATCTATTTGTGAACCATTCCATTGTAGATTTGGCTTTATGTTTTGGATCATTGTCCTGTTGGAAGATAAATCTCCGTCCCAGTCTCAGGTCTTTTGCAGACTCAAACAGGTTTTCTTCCAGAATGATCCTGTATTTGGCTCCATCCATCTTCCCATCAATTTTAGCCATCTTCCCTGTCCCTGCTGAAGAAAAGCAGGCCCAAACCATGATGCTGCCACCACCATGTTTGACAGTGGGGATGGTGTGTTCAGGGTGATGAGCTGTGTTGCTTTTACGCCAAACATATCGTTTTGCATTGTGGCCAAAAAGTTCGATTTTGGTTTCATCTGACCAGAGCACCTTCTTCCACATGTTTGGTGTGTCTCCCAGGTGGCTTGTGGCAAACTTTAAACAAGACTTTTTATGGATATCTTTGAGAAATGGCTTTCTTATTGCCACTCTTCCATAAAGGCCAGATTTGTGCAGTGCACAACTGATTGTTGTCCTATGGACAGACTCTCCCACCTCAGCTGTAGTTATCTGCAGTTCATCCAGAGTGATCATGGACCTCTTGGCTGCATCTCTGATCAGTCTTCTCCTTGTTTGAGATGAAAGTTTGGAGGGACGGCCGGGTCTTGGTAGATTTGCAGTGGTCTGATACTCCTTCCATTTCAATATAATTGCTTGCACAGTGCTCCTTGAGATGTTTAAAGCTTGGGAAATCTTTTTGTATCCAAATCCGGCTTTAAACTTCTCCACAACAGTATCTCGGACCTGCCTGGTGTGTTCCTTTGTCTTCATGGTTCTCTCTGCGCTTTAAACAGAACCCTGAGACTATCAAAGAGCAGGTGCATTTATACGGAGACTTGATTACACACAGGTGCATTCTATTTATCATCATCAGTCATTTAGGACAACATTGGATCATTCAAAGATCCTCACTGAACTTCTGGAGTGAGTTTGCTGCACTGAAAGTAAAGGGGCCGAATAATATTGCACGCCCCACTTTTCAGTTTTTTATTTGTTAAAAAAGTTTAAATTATCCAATAAATTTCGTTCCACTTCACGATTGTGTCCCACTTGTTGTTGATTCATGACAAAAAATTAAAATTTTATATCTTTATGTTTGAAGCCTGAAATGTGGCGAAATGTTGAAAGGTTCAAGGGGGCCGAATACTTTCGCAAGGCACTGTATATATTGAAGAACAAATCTAACCCCAAACCCCTTTAGCTAAAATCTTTTTTTTACCAAACTGCTGTTGGGGTGAGGGAGTTGAAGAAGAGAGTGCAGGCTTGGGGGAGACAAAGGAACAGCTTCCTTGTCGGTTTGATTCTGATCAAAAAGACCACATTCCCTGTCATTTCAAGTTGAACACACTTGCTCCAATATAACTGCAATATAACTTTAAAAGTTTCAGGCTATTTAAACAGACTGTAGGATAAAAGTGAGTGTGCGTCACGTTTCACAAACTTAATGTTATCAGTCCAGCTCAAAGACATATAAGAATATATTTCTAAATAACACAAACATTTACCGGTCACAGCAGTTTCTTCTGATTTCACAGCACAAACACTGGAAAAAGGCAGAGTAGATGTTCACCTCAAAAGTATGTGTTTTTAAACTTTTGTGTTTGGAGTTATGAATTAGGTTCTGCCTTTTATGTACATGACAAACACAGGAACGAAGGTTGCTCAAGAATAAACACACAACAGTAAAGAAAAGAAAAGAAAGAAAACAAAATTTGAAATGAGTGGTCCAGGATTTATATTTCTTTTATGTACGCAACTTACGAAGCAAAAAAGGTTGTTAATAAATAAACACGCACAAAAAAATCATATGTTCGCTCGGAAAAGAAAAAAATGGAATAAAATGAAAGGAGTGGCCCTGAATTTTAGATGGAAAACAAATTTTGGATTCATACAGATATTATGTGTCTTAAAATTTTTTATTTTCGTATCACTTTAAAAAAAACTGCTTTCAGTTTTTAATCAAGTTTTGTACTTTTCATTGTGAGATAATTCTAGTGCACTTTGAAATGTAATGTTATGTACCTTCCTGACTCCAGGCCTTAATTTATCGTCGTAAGGTAAGATAAGGTTAAACTTTATTGATCCCTCAGGAGGTCTCCTTCGGGAAATTGTCGCCGTCTCAAGTGTGTTTAATGACTGCACATGTTTTCAAGACAAGTTTCTTCTTCTCACGCCTGTCCAGACGTCTTCTCTCACCGAACAGGTTCTGATGTAAATGCAGCCGCTTCACACTGTTTATCTTGCTGCCATCGGCTTTTTCTCAAATTCAAATAGGAGTGAAAAAACACATTTAATTAAATTTAATCTAATTTAATAGAAAGATAATTTAATCCAAACAGTCTGAGATAATCTACATGTGATTCAACGTATTTAAGTCTCTGCATCAGCCTGATGAGACACATTCGACAGTCCACCCTCCAAGATGGTAAGAAGAACATTTTTACCTCTTCTCCTCAGTCTTTTTATCCTTTATCTTTTTTTTTTTAATCTATGTTCTTTATCTTTAGACTTAGATTGATGTAATGTTGTACTTTCTTTTTATCACACTTTATTCTTGTTCTTGTTTTCTATCTATCTATCTATCTATCTATCTATCTATCTATCTATCTATCTATCTATCTATCTATCTATCTATCTATCTATCTATCTATCTATCTATCTATCTATCTATCTAATCTATCTATCTATCTATCTATCTATCTATCTATCTATCTATCTATCTATCTATCTATCTATCTATCTATCTATCTATCTATCTATCTATCTATCTATCTATCTATCTATCTATCTATCTATCTATCTATCTATCTATCTATCTATCTATCTATCTATCTATCTATCTATCCATCTATCATATTAATCATTTAATCTAAAAATGCTTCAATATATATAAAAAAATAATTAAAAAAACGATTGAAAAATACGTTTTAGGGATTAAATAATTAACAGATGAACGATATATACCTTTAAATAACTGGTGCAAGTAAATCTTCTCTTTCCTGACAGCGTTCAACCCTGTTGCTCTTCTCTCTGCTCGGATGGGTGTTCCTGTGCCAGAGTTGCACCTTCTATCCGTTTAACAGCCAGCGTACACGTAAGTTGTGTTGAGCTCTTAGTAGAAGTTTTGTTTGTGGAACCTTTAAAAATAAGTACTCTGGAATCACTGCAGAATGTGTGGACAACTCTGGAGCGGTCTACTCTGCAGACGACTACTGGGTAGATGGATGTTACGCATGCGCCTGCATGTCTGATGGTTTCAGCTGCTGCTCCACGTAAGACCATCGCATCAGAACTAAGTTCCTCTCTCCACTTCCTTCTGATCTTCTGCTGCTCTCGTCTTCCAGGATCACCGGGACGACCGTGGACATTCCAGAGGGCTGCATGATGTTGGTGGACTACGTGGAGTGTGAAGCTGAACTTGTGTCTGTCTTGGACCCTGAGACTCCATGTTCCTCTGGCTAAAAAGTGACAGTTGTAGAACTTTCATCATTAAACTTAAAATAAAAACGACTTCAACAACTTATAAACTATGTTCACTTCAAAAAAACAAAAAACAACGTCAGAGCTTTTTCACTTAAACATTTTTTTATTCTGAGTTTTTTTTTATGAAGTAGTTTTGTTAATAATCTTTTTTTTTAATCTTTATGTTTTTGTTTTTATTTTTTAAAATGTAATAATAAAGAAACATACTTTAGATCCAGATAGATCCAGTATCGATCTATTTTATTGAATCAAACTTTATTTAGTTTAAAATCATTACAAAGTTATCTAAAGAAACTTTACACTTTTGCACTTTATAACACGTCGCTGACCATCATCATGAGCGACAGTGGAGAACAGAAACTTGTTGAACAGGCAGACACCTCCAGCAGAACCAGACTTGGTATTTGTGAGAAAGATCTTCAATGAGTGCCAAATACTTTCTGTCTTTTATTGTCCAACTTAAACTCCTCCTTCACTTCTCTAGAAATCACTATATCATCAGCAAACACCATGGTCCATCATCATAACTATATCTTGAAAATTGTTGATGTATCACTTTTTGTGTGTGTCGTTTAAGCGGGTTCTGAGATGCCTTTCAAATATAAATATTCGACTAAAAGCTATAACATCACAGATACTTCAAATGCTAAAAAAGCAATAAAAAACGAAAAATCTGTATTTAGGAGAAGGAAAATAATAATTTAGTTCTTATACAAAAAAGATAAGACATATTTTTTAGAGAGCTGACAGCAGGAACAGAAATAGAATAAATATATTACATTACAGGCTAAAAATAAATAATAATAAAAAATTATAAAAATCCAACAATAATTTTAATACCAACACAATTATATTTTTTAAAATAATACATAAATAATTATTGTAACATATTCTAATATATAGTATCATTGCAAAAACAAACCTTCAACATTACAAATACAACAATAGAATGAATCAAATGAAAAACTATATTTGTGTATTATTTTAAGGCAGAGAAGTGGACAGGAAGGAGCGAGGGAATCTCTCCCTCCTGCAGCGTATAAGTCTGTTTAAGTCTTGAAATAAAGGTTGTCATGTGATGAAAAAATAACAAACCATGTTAATAATTCCTATGTTGTGTTTCCAACACTGGCAATAAATGTTTTTGATTCTGATAAGAGGTTAAATCTCAAAAGAAATATCGACAACTCTCTATGAAAGAATATACTGTATGTTGATGTTTTTTTTGGAATTATGTTTTCATTACCAAGCTAATCAGCCAATCGTGCGACTAGCAGACAATCATGTGACTCAGTATTCTTTAAATATTGTCTGGTCTCACCATTATACCGATATTTTTGCATTGAATTTCAAAGACTAAAAATAAAATAAAAAATCGAATTTTAAATATTATGTTTTTAGATTATTGAAATTAGAATATCAAATTGTACGTGTAACAAAATGAAATCATTTGGAAAATGTTCCATTTTTTATTTTAATTGCTAAAAAAAAATATTTACATTTCAATATACAAATTATTTAATTTAACGATTTTAAACAAATCAATCTTTTAATATAGAAATCATTTAATTTAATTATTCCAAAAAGTTGTGAAAAACTCAAAACAAAAGTTTTAATTGAATTTAATTAAAATCCTCTTCTTAATATTCTGATGACAATAATATATTTCCATACTTCCATTCCTTCTTCTTCACTCTAATGTCATCCTACACCATCAATCTTCACCTCCCCCCACTTTATTTGTCATGTACATTAGAGATATGCAAAAAAATCTTCCCACGAGAGAGAAGAACTGCTCGATGGTTGCCATGGCGAGGGCAAGTTTCAATCTTGCAACCATTATATTACAGATGCTCTCGAAGAACATTGATGAAATTTAAATATTGTGGTCATTTGTGTTCTCGGATGTGTAATTGAAAACACTAACCACTGTGTGACAGCAGAGCTCAGTCATGTCGGCACAAAACTCAGCAGCACCTCCCTCATCTTTTCTCTCTCAAGAAGATGCTGGTCTCTACCTTCACTCTCACACTCACTCGCCTCCTCGCTGCTCGTCTCCTCAGACCAACCTGTGAGTCCCTCTGTTTTTCTTCTTCTTAGAATATATATATTGTATATTTAAATCTATTTATGGTGTCTAACATCTCATTACTGAATATTTGATATCTTTATAAAACAGTTCTAATGACAGAAATGTAATATTAGAAGTAAATCTAGAAAGTGTGAAGTGGTTCTTGATGATCCTCAGAGGTCCAGCAGAGAAGATGTGCTTCCCTGTGGAGCCATAAGAACAGTAGGGCTGTGAGGGTTTACTCAGATGCAGCTAATATCAATTTACATCTCCACTCAGCAACGATCATGAGCAGCAATTAAGGACTGGAGGCAATAAAGATAGAAATAGATGCCGAGGACAAACTTGACGTTCTCTGAGAACTTTCAGTTCTGCAGGTTTATTCTTCTCTTCTCATGTATGTATTTTACTATAAAACCAGAGATTGATCATGAATTCTATTTATTCATATGTTCCATGTTACGTTCAATTTATACATACAAAAGATACATAAAAAAACTAATTAATTCTGCTGTGAACATTTAATAAACCCTTCCTCCATAAATTCACCATCCATCCATCCATTCAGTGCTCTATTCATCCATCCATCAGTTCAATCTTTCTTCCACCTATCCATCCATCTATCATAACATTCCTCTATCTATTGAAGTTCATCCATCTATCATCTGTTAATCCATACATCCATCCATTTATTCATCAATTGATCATTTCATCCAACCATTTATAGTCCATCGATCCATCAGGACATTCTTTTTTCCATCCATTCATTGATCTATCCATCCATCCATTCAGTTCTCTATCCATCCATCCATCAGTTCAATCTTGCTTCCACCTATCCATCCATCTATCATACCATCCCTCTATCTATTAAAGTCCATCCATCCATCAGGACATTCTTTTTTCCATCCATTCATTGATCTATCCATCCATACATTTAGTGATCTATCCATCCATCCATCAGTTCAATCTTGATTCCTCTTATCCATCCACCTATCATAACATCCATCTATATATTCAAGTTCATCCATCTATCATCTGTTAATCCATACACTATCCATTTATTCATCAATTGATCATTTCATCCAATCATTTATAGTCCATCCATCCATCAGGACATCATTTTTTCCATCCATTCATTTATCTATCCATCTATCCATCCATTGATCCACCCATCCTCCATTTATTAGTTCAATCCATCCCTTCTATCCTCCATCCATCCAAATATCCATTGATCCATCACTTCATCCATCTATTTATCTATCCATCCATCTTTTCAGGAGTTCAGCCAAACCCATTATCCACCACATCATACCTATAATCATCCATCCATCCATCCATCCATCCATCCATCCATCCATCCATCCATCCATCCATCCATGCATCCATTATCCACCAGTCCATTGAGAAAAAACACATGGCTAATATATTACTCTATAATATGATGTTCTTCTCCAGTAAATATGAATTTCTGTCTTGATGGGAACAAATACAATTCAAGGCTGTTCTCTGAGGACAACAGCAGCATCCTCATTAAGAACGTTTCTCTCAGGCTTGGTGCTGAAAAGGTAGAACGAAGAAGGGACCACCATTAGGAAGTTCAAAGGGGTTTGCTCCTAATGGTATCCCTGCTTTTATTTCCCCCCTTAAATCAGCAAATTTATAGTCCATCCATCCATCAGGACATATTTTTCTCCATCCATTTATCCATCCATCCATCCATCCATCCATCCATCCATCCATCCATCCATCCATCCATCCATCCATCCATCCATCCATCCATCCATCCATCCATCCATCCATCCATCCATCCATCCATCCATCCATCCATCCATCCATCCATCCATCCATCCATCCATCCATCCATCCATCCATCCATCCATCCATCCATCCATCCATCCATCCATCCATCCATCCATCCATCCATCCATCCATCCATCCATCCATCCATCCCATTACCTCTTTAAAATCAGTTCATGGGTTCATGGGTTCATCGATCCAACATTCATCCATTACCAATTAGTCTTTTGAGGAAATACCCATGGCTAATATATTACTCTATGATACGATGTTCTTCTCCATTAAATATGATGTTCTGTCTTGATGGGAACAAATAAAATTCAAGGCTGTTCTCTGAGGACAACAGCGACATCCATGCTCATTAAGAACGTTTCTCTCAGGCTCGGTGCTGTAAGGTAGAAATGCAGAATGAAGAAGGGTTGTGAGGTCGAAACTGCACCCTGTATGTAAAGAGGCTGTTACACCATTAGAAAGTACACAGGTGTTTGCTCCTAATGGTATCCCTGCTTTTGCCCCCCCCCCCCTTAAATCATCAAATGAGCTCCTTCATGGTTTCAACAGCCGTCGGTGAGTACAGCACTATGACCAGTTAGGTTAGTGTTGCTGCACCGAGACAGTGCATGACAGCACCAGCACACACTGAAGCAGGTTTGAGGGAAGCTGCAAATCTTTTTTTAGGTTTCAGACCAAGACATGCCCTTTTACTCTGACAATCTCTATTATCGTCACCAAAGAAAGATGCTGGAGTGGAAGCTCACTCACTCTATTGTCAACCAGCTCTATGGTCCTCATTTGAAATTGAGTGAATCAGTTATCAGAGAGATGAAATGCCATTTCAAGAAGGTCTTCAGAATCTACATCTGGGATTTAATTGAATAAGTCTTTGAATCCTTGCTATGACAACTATCACCGTACTTGATAAAATTAACACTTTTCCAGATAATGTTATCGCACGATGTAGCTTTTAAAATAATTATGTTAAATTAAGTTAAAAAACAAGATGAGTCATGATATATTTCATGATAAATTACATTACAAAAATAATGTTCATGTTGATATGGGGACCTATAAAGTTCTCAGTGTTTAAGATAAGATAATGGACAGAGATTATGTCGTCCAAAAATACATGTAAAACTGTTTGGTGAAGAAGAACAAACTTAGAGTTAATTAGGATAAATTGAGCATCAAATGATGAAAATGCAACATGAAAGTCAGACTCCTGCTTTCTGTTTGGGGAATCATAATAATATTGTTTGGCCACCGACTTGGACTGATTCAATTCAGTTGGACTTCCATGCCATAGAAACACAAACGATTAATGAGTCCTTTGGTTCAAAGCCACTTTGTTGTCCGTACAATGTCAGCGCTGTTCATGTAAGAACTCCTGTTGTTATTATCGATTTACATGTAGAGATATTAGCTATTACACTTTTCCTGTCTCTAGATATTAAGATTATTTTACATGATATCCGGTTTTTGTTTTCATTATTGAGTGAACAAAATCCAATTTTAAAAAGAAAACAACCAACATTTTGCATTTTCAAAATGTTGGCACTATTACGCCAATATTCTTTTTAATTTGAATTAAAGGGCACACATTTAAATGTTCTAATGACACTGATATACACATTGACCTCCTCTGGCTTTTTATTTGAAAAATTCAGCAACAATTGATCTGTGGTTTGACACCCAAGTGTCCCCTTGAGTGTCTGAACCCAAGGTCTCGTGCAATTAGAAGAACATAGCTTTTTGAATTCAGGATGCATTGAAACGTTCATCGAATCCTGCCTGTGGATATTTTTGATTTGGTTCCTTTTATTCTCGTTCCAGATATTCGTTGTGTGACAGCGGTGATGGACGTTTTGATCCCGCGGGCTCGTGACACACATGTCTTGGCGAGATGTCCTCAAGTGGCGACGCGAACCATACTCCTCCGTCGGTGACGGCTCTGCCTTCAGTGCCCTTCAACGACACCACCTCACAGTTCCCGGGATGTGAGGAGGGCCGAGATAACAACCCGCTGCTGTCAGACGTCTCCGTCATCGGGCAGGATGAGCTGTGCTTCATGTCCTCCGTCCTCACCGCCTTCCTGGTGCTGTGGTATAGCGTCACCATGGTGCTGGGACTGCTGGGTAACGTGGGACTCATCGGAATCATCGCCCGGCGCCGAGAGAAAGTCAACGTGACAAGTATTTTCATCTGCAACCTTTCCTTCTCCGACATCCTGGTGTGTGTCTTCTGCCTCCCGTTCACGGTCATATACACCCTGATGGACCACTGGGTCTTCGGGTCCATGTTGTGCCGCTTGGTTCCGTTCATTCAGTGTGTATCCGTGACCGTGTCCGTGCTGTCGCTGGTATTCATCGCGCTGGAACGACACCAGCTTATTATCAACCCCTCGGGGTGGAAACCAAGCACCACTCAAGCCTACTTGGCGGTCATTCTCATCTGGACCTTGGCTTGTTTTACCTCGTCACCTTTTCTGGCCTTTCAGCTGCTGACCAACGAGCCATACACGGATGTCATCCTGCCGCAGTCGGCCATCTTTTCCCCCGCGGAACACATCAACTCCTCCACGCTGAACTCACAACGATCCCACTTTTCTTTAGTCTCCGCCTCAGCACATCTGGAAGCGTGTATGGAACACTGGCCGTCCCAGAAGCAGCGTCTGACCTACACCACGTGGCTTCTGCTCTTCCAGTACTGCGGCCCACTCACGCTGGTCTTCCTGTGTTACGTCCGGGTTTTTGTGCGTCTCCGGCACCGCCGAGGCATGCTGGACCGCACCGGGAACCCGGACCACCAGCGCGTGTCTCACAGCCGCAGGATCAACGTCATGCTGGTGGCTCTGATCACGGCCTTCGCTCTGTGCTGGCTGCCGCTCACCATCTTCAACGTGGTGTCGGACTGGAACCAGGAGGCGCTGCCCATCTGCCACCACAACTTGCTTTTCTCGCTCTGCCACCTGCTGGCCATGTCCTCCACCTGCATCAACCCCATCATATATGGGTTTCTCAACTCCAACTTTCGCCAGGAAGTCAAAGAGAAGCTTCTTCATTGCTGCTGTCGTCCTCTGGAAGAAGAAAGGGAACATTTTCCCATGTCCACTGTTCACATGGAAGTTTCTCACACGTCAGTGCCGCCTCACTTGGGAAACAACTCTGTTTGATTTCTGCCAATACACATCGTGGAATGTTACATACATGAGTCAGTTCCATCAGAATATTGAATGGTCGAAATTCAAGTTCAACAAATGTGTTGATTTAAGCGTGTAAAAAAGTGACCTCTATTGTACTCATTACTCGTGTTATTGTTTGTTTGTACAAAAGTATTTTTTCATTTAAATATTTACATTAGAAAATTATATTAAGACCCGCCCACTGAAAAAACATTGTTTTACTGGAGATTAAATTTAGTTAACCATAACCACGCCTACTCTGCTTTGATTGGTCAAACATGAAGGTTTGTGACCGCGCATCATCAAACCCAAAAGTCTCCACCTCCAAGGGACTCATTATATAAACAAAGCTGGCAAGATTACAGCTGGCTGGAGGAGGAGTGAAGACATTATTACAACATGCGGCACACGGATTATCATGTGACGACAAAGAAGCACTAGCACCAATTCCTCATGGCGGATTAAAACGGTAACACTATTATATCAACATTTTTAACTTTAATTTAAAAGACTACAGATGAAAAAAATGGATTTAGAAAATAGATTTTTGGATTATTTGAATTTATATCGCACTCTATGTCTATATATTATTTTAAAATGTATTTAGAGAATATTCAAATAAAAGAAAATGCCAATAAAAAAACTAAACAAATTCAACCTTTAAGTATTAAGGAATACATTTAATTGAATGCTTAGAAAAAAACTACAACATATCAATAAAAAAAATTCAAAGTTTCAAAAAATCTTAAATCAACCATTCAATATTCTTATGACACTGATTTACTTTCATACAAGGACGTCTATTCCTGATGTGGAACTAAGTGGATGACAACAATCCAAACGTTGTGAATGGAGAAAGTCTGATCACTTATTTTCGTATCATAAAAAAACATTCCTATCAATAACAGAAATGTATTTTACAAAAACAGTAGTTGAATGTTCTCTTGTTTGTGGGTACAATTTGTGATACGACTATTTTGTCTTGAACAAGATCTTTTTGAGCATCATTAATGTATGTTATAGGGTACTTTGGCTAAGGCAGTAAAGTTGGGCTTAACTGTAATGTTAAAAAAAAGTGTTTTTTATTGTGAAGCATGACGTACCAATGTCTGTGACCCAGGGCAGCTAAGTTATGCCGATTTTTTCCTGTTGAGATTTATGCTTCGTGTAGTGTGCATGTTCTAATAGTGCCTTTTTCAGGTGTTCTACAGGTACAGGAGGATGTTGTTAGACGATATGTGTTTTCAAAGTGGATCATCATGTGACTGACTGACTTTTAACATTGCGTTGTGTAATAAATGGTCCCAGATCAGCTACAAGTCTGTCCATTTTTTTGTGAAGGCATCAATATTTTTTTCGTACGTGATTATGTTAGTTAGAAATTATTTTAGAATATATTATTATAATCAAATATAGTCTCTTTATTTTCCAAGTACTACAAAGTTGGCAGAGTGTACGATAAACATTAAATTGTGTTTCTGTACACCACTGGCAGCAAACAATACTATAGAAAATACCATTAATTCGTTTTTGAAAATTAGAAAATAAAATAATAATTAGAGTTGTTTGTTTATTAATGTTTACCTATTATATTGTGGTTGGAGATAAACATTTGTAACAAGTCTTCCTACTAATAAATGTGAATAAAAATCTCGGTTTAGAATAGTTTTAAAATCTCTCAAATAAACATGTTTTGACCGGACGTGACATTTGAGTCATTCGACCAATGAGATCGTTTCATCGCCGATCTCTACGTTACTCAACTTTTAGGCGGTCGATATGTTTCCAATAGTTTTTTCTTAATCGGAATTTAGGACCTGATATATCGAATTCCATCTCCGAAAGTAAGTGCGAAGACATACCAGCCAGACCTCCACGCACTGTTGTCTTCTTTTAACGAGTTTAAAAGTTGCAGCAAGAGAGCGGAAGTAATGCTAAGTTAGCTTCAACACCTTTATGCTAACTCAACACTTCTGTTCATTTGTGCATGTACAGGTGCTATTTAATAACATGTGCTTTAACGACATTACTACTCTTTAGATTATTTTATTCATCCCTTATGTGTTACAGTAGTAACAGAGTAGTTAATCCACAATCTGACTCACAAGTGTAATTTGTATACGTGGTGTGTAAATATACTTTCTGCTTTCAACCACCAACCATTCAAATAAACGCATTTACTCCACAACATACCGTATTTAACATTTTTAATAAGTTACACACGTGTTGCTGTAGATGTATGTCTGCAGATATCGAGACTTATTTCTTTACGCCACAATACGTGGTCAGTGAGTTTACGTCATCAAGGGTTATGTCAGCTGCTAGTTAAGGTTGGGATTCGATACAAGTGCCAATCATCTCTCTCCACGTCAAAGTTCACGGAAATATTCAAATTGTTTATCTTGTAAAATTTAATATTGTCATTTAATTTAATATACTATTCTAGCTTATGAAACAAAACAAAATAACAGTGTTTTATTTTGATGTGTATAAATCCTTACACAAGGTTTGCCAGGTCAATAGTGCTGACCATGTGTCAGGTATTCATTCAAGCCTGATCACAATATGTTTTATAATGCTGTGCAATTTTTAATTTCAATTTCCGGCAATGCCTTAGAACATTAATTTTATTAATTATAATCTTGTATGTTTTTAAAGGTGTTCACAAGCGAGTAATGACCACACCCAACAAGTCTTCTCTTCTGAAAGGTAAAAACATTCCTCTTCGTTTAGTTCTAAAATAACCATTAGTAAAACGTGTTTTTTTACTAATAATGTCTTGATGAACGCATTTGCAGATGTGGTCGCCTATGTCGATGTGTGGTCATCAGACAAAACGGCCAACTATTCAAAACCATTTATTCAGCAGCTTCATGAGATGGGCGCTCAGGTACACGGCCTCCATTATGTGCACATGGATCTTTTATTGTTGTGTCCTTGTGGTAAATTGAACTTCCTTCATTTTCTGCACAGGTATCAAAAACATTCAATAAACAAGTCACACATGTGGTGTTTAACAGTGGGCATTCTACAACATGGAGAAAAGCAAAGAAAAGTGACGTGAAGCTTGTTTCTGTTCTTTGGATTGGCAGGTATGAAACATTTCTTCCCTTTCACTGTCGCCCATTTAAGATACTCTAAATGAGAACAAGCACATTTTCATCATAATACATTTCCATTATTTTTGTCCTGCATGTCATTAGTATGAAGGATGATGAATTACTTATGTATAAATAAATGTATAAATATGTAACAAAATGTATAAATGTTTGGATAAATATCAAAATGTCAAAATAAATAAATTACTTCTGATTTAATTTTTTGGTTACAGCCTTGGATCAACTATCACTGCCTTGAGAGCATCACATGTCATTACAAGTTTATCTTAGCTTCACGGCTAACTTTGGATAATCCTGGGAAGATGGACCGTGTCTATGCTATTGCTAATAATTTATGATCTGATATAGATGTGAATTGGATAAGATCACAGTCCAGTGTGTAATGTATTTAGTTGTGCTGCGTTTATGTTCGTAAGTCATTTATTTATTTTGACATATTAATATTTATCCAAACATTTATTTATACATTTTGTTATGTATTTATACATTTATTAATATATTTTAGCAAAATAAGGCTACTCGCACGAATAAAGCTTACTTGCATGGAGAGTACAGCAAGTGATCGAGTCATCGTAACTTAACAACACCATCATACAGTTGTTTGGGCTTCTGTCATGAACCGCACTCTAATTTAATAAGTTGTCGCTAAAATGTACTGTAAATTCCCCTAACGCCATTCAGAAGGAGTAAATTAACTTCCGTCATTCAAATTAAGAACACAATGTGGTGCATCAGCACAACGTTTGGTCTGCCTTGATGTCATTTTAAGTATCATGCGTATATATATACTCTGTACTGTTTAAAGCCTTGTAACCCTTCATTATCACAGTCACACTCTTTACTGCTTAAAATCCATGTTTAAAGTCTTAACAAAAAATGGTCAGATAATTTGCCATATTTATTGATTGTTTAAAACAAATTTAGTTTTAGTGTCACTACTTACTAACTTACCCCAAACATAAAATTGCAGGTTTCAGATTTTAATTAATTTCATAACATTTGAATGTAGAATTTTGGCAAAATAGATCATTAAACATAATATTTTAGCTAAGATTCATCCATGTCATTGTCAAAGATGACCGGTTTATGATGCTACAAGTAAATAATTATCCCAAGTTACTATCAATGACTGTCATAGTTCCGTTTCCTGGCCTCCACAATTCCTCTTAATTTATTTTACCAGACTGGGATCCCTGTTTTTACTCATACCAAACAAAACACAATACATCTAAGTGTGTCTTGACTTATAACATTGTTGTTTTCTATTTTTGACTGATATATCCAGATGTTATGATGATGGTGTGCGTGCAGATGAAGAGTTGTTTCCAGCCATTAATGATGAAACAAATCCTGTGTTAAAGAACAAGAGAGTGAGTAGACACGGATTAACATGTGATATTTGTGTTTGCACCAATTGGCTCCATTTATCTTTTCCTTGTCTCATTACAATGTGTTAAAAGTGTTAATTCTGGCTTTTTGAATTGAGGTATTAATATAGAAGTATGTTGGTGCCATCCAAATATGAATTGGTTGAATTTAACATTTTAAATGTTGTAACTTTGAATGTCTTTTATGAAAAGTTTTTTATTCAAGCATTTAATCATTTGAATAATACAATTCTTAATTTTGTTTTTTCTTTGAAATAATGAGAAAATATCTGATATTTTCTAAATCAATGTTGTTTTTTACACATGGAGTTATATACTGTAATCACAATAATTTATCACAATAAATTAACATTTATTTTCTAAATTCAATATTTTCAATTTGCCTTTAAAATAAAAATAAAATGTCTGTATAATTGTGTCATTTTACCAGACCAATCCAGTCCAGCACTGAGGCATTCGCTCTAACCTAATAAATTCACACAATGCTGTTAAACTATCATTTTCATACTAGTTCAATCAAGTCAGTACTCATTTGGTATTGTCTGGTGACACTAATTACCCAAATTTTCTATGTAGAATTTATAATACTATATATTAAAAGATATTGATTTAAGAAGATTAACCTTTTAACTTTGGTATAAAAGTCTTTGTTTAAAGAAAAAAAAACATTTTGAAAATATTTCATTTTTGTATTCAATTATTAAGAAAATAAACTATACAATTCAAATTTTGAATATACAAAAAAAATAAAATTGAACATTTTAATTGTAAAATTCAACAATTCAATATTCTGATGGCACTGATCTACTTCCATATATTATTATGTTAAATAGTAATATGTGGCCTAATAAATGCCTACCATTTGTCGTTCATTAACCATGTAAATTGTTTCTTAGCATCGTTGCATGCAGCCCAAAGATTCTCCTGAGAGAACACCAGAGAACGACAGACGCATGAGGAAAAAGTTAGACAAAATGATGAAAGATTTGGCTCCAAAGCAAGCTCAAGGTAAGCAAAAAAAACTTTGAACTCTATAATCACAGATTTCTCAAAAGATATTTGATCATGTTCCAGTGACTGAAGTCTCAGATGTTTTCATTGATGAGGAGAATGGAATCGTTTATAGTCCTGCACTGAAACGATCAGATTACATGGCACAGCGTCTAAAAGATATGAAAGAGAAACATGAAAACCTTTCGCCCACAGGTAAGTGTGCTGCTGTGTGAATATTGAATCTGCTGATAACGTTAATATTCACTTGTGTTGCAACCTGTTTATATTATCTCACTCTATTCAGCCTCACAGATGATGGAATCCTCCTCACCTCCTGGACTCAAGCCTTCTCTTGGAAGCACACCTACAGGATTGCACTTTCTATGTAAGAAATTACTTCTTAAAAACTGACATTTGTAGTAGTTGAAGTCTCTTTTCCATATTGTGCTGTCAATACTGTTGCTTCTCTTTAAAACTAGTATCTGCAGTTGAAAAATGATTCAAACATTACTGGCTGCATAATACCTTTTGAGTCTCAGTCTTAATGTCTCTTTAAATAATTTACCCACTAGATCTTCTTATCTACTTTAGATAACCTACTTTGAGAGGAAATTATTATTCTTCCTTATTCCAAAATTACTGATTAATCTAAGTTGCGGTCCAGAATTAATGTATTTTTACCAAACTGTCTGTAATACGAAGTATAAGTTTGATCGTGATCTTCTTAAAATTCCTTTTTTTTGTATGTCCGTTTTACTTGTATGGAAAGTCTCTGAATAATTATTGATTTAGATAATCTTTGCACTGGTGTCTTTGAAGTATTAAAAAGAAAATAAACTCTGATTTTAGCAAACCAAACAGTAGGCCATATTAAATGACTGTGGATGAGATTTGGCCCAAGGCCAAATATTTGACACATGTGAATTAGTATAATATGTTTTTTTTAGCTCATTGTAATGGCTGAAATGTTTGTGCTTTTGAGGGTTTCTGAAGCCCCTTTTGATGATTTCAGCTTCACTTTCTTTATTACTGGTTCTCCAACAACACAACATTAAATAGGACACCTCATTTTTTAAAGGAAATCATTTTTTTTCCCTTAATGTGGGAAGCTTTAGAATAATATTCCTGTAAATTGCATCTGTGTGTAACAAAAACTTTCTTTTAGTTTATTTGTGTCACAGGTGTGAGATATTTTAATATTCATTCATTGACAACCACTTTATCCCGGGGTCGCGGGGAGACTGGAGCCTATCCCAGGATCATAGGGCGATGTACTGTATGTATTTGGACTGTGGGAGGAAACCACGTAACACGGGGAGAACATAGAAACTCACCGTGCGCCCGACATTTTAATATAATTAAGATTTTAGTGGATACTCTGCTGCAGGCTCTGGTGGGATTTCAGCTCTTTTTCTGAATGGGTTTGTTTATTTTGTGTTTTTTTCAAAATCTGTTCCATTCTAAACACAGTATATAATCAAAACTATGTAAATAATATCATTTGAGGTTGGTGATTTATGTTTCTCAGCAATCTGACAAAAATGGAATATTTTCATCTTACTGCACTTAACAAACTTAGACAATAAATTGAGGGCCGCAGAATATCATGTTAAAGGCTGAAAATGGCACGTGGGATGCAAGTTTGAGACCCCTGATTTAAATTGGTCTTAAAAAAACGCATATGTCCAAATGAAGTGTGGTATAGATGTTAATAGAACGTCTCCTTTGTGACGATGAAGACAGTCTTTTGTTACTGTTCTTTACACATTCATCTGGTTTTAAAATTCAAACTCAATCCTGTCAAGCTTCCTGGAGATGGCTGTTATTTTCTCCCCCTCGGATGTGAATCTTGTCATCTTTGGCGGCCTGTTTAAATTGCTATTCTCACACGGGGGTGAAACCATCTGCAAGTGTGACAAGTGTGGAGCCAGATATTTCTGGTTACAGTAACAAGATTGATGATGGATTCTCCTCTCATCTTAGATAATCGCTTGGATGAGGATTCTGGATCATCAACTGCTGAACTTGCTTATTCACCGTTTGACGCCAACGAGAAATCGTATGTGAAAACACCGACACAGAAAGACGCCGTAAAGCCTTGGATGTCTCCCTGCAGTGTTGAACCAAAACAGTTTTCAATAAGTCCCCTGAAGTGCCTGGATTTCGATGACGCGAAGAAAGGAGAAGGATTAGGACAGAGGAAGTCCAGGAGGATCTCGGTCAGAGAAAAACCAGCAGACAAATGTGACGTTTTCTCGGAATGTTCTGCGGCTGATCATAGAAGGTTGAGGCAGTCGAAAATAAACTTTGCTAGTCTTCCTGTCAAAAAAAGTTTATTAAAAAAAGCACCACCAAACAAATGTATAAAGGGAAACTCTAAAGCTAGTGATTCATTTGCAGAAACTTTGCATAATAATGTAAAATCTGAGGATTTGCCTTTAGTTGCAGCTACAGATTATCCTAGGGAAGATCCTTCAGGTTCCAAAGTGGAAGAGAAAACCAAGAGGAGCGGTTCACTTTCTCCTCTTGTACAATCTGGAGGTCTACCATTTACATCTTCTAAAGCCCCAATAGCTTCCACCGATGACGACGATGTGTTTGAGGACTTCTTTTCACTGGCCAAGAAACCAAAGAAGTCAAAAGACAGACTTTTCCAATCTCGTCTTTCTGTAGGTGAAGACACTGTCCTTCCCCTTGAATTGGACTCAGTCCCCATGAAAAGGAAAATGAGGAGAAGTGAAAGCTTTGCAGCAGAATTTAGGACAATAAAGAGGATGAGGCTGGAAAACGGTGCAGGAGAAAATAAATGCCTATCTGAGCCCAACATTCCTGCAGCGGTGGAACAAAAGATGTGTCCAAAAGCCAGCGTGACTCTGACTGGCAAGCAGAGAAGACGAAGCACATTACCCTTCATTGCCGCCACAAGAGAAACGGAAGCTTCTTCTGCACCACAGAAACAGCTTGGGGCTCACACGCTAGAAAGTGAGTAGACTGTTCGTAAGCTCAGGTTCACCACCTCATGATGTGAATTCACCCTGATTATAAATCCCTTTGTATGTGATTTATTATTTATTATTCTTTCATAATTTGTCCATTTGGTTCCGGATTTGAATGATAAAATATCTTCAATGTCATTGAGCACCCGTTTATGGCACATTGACTCTGTGGTGTGGTTTTTATAAGCCTCTGCGATATCGCAAGATTTATCTTCAGACATTGTTGCAGTTGGCTTTTAAAGCAAATCTTTTATTGATTATTGGAAACGTTGATGCCAAAAGTGTGCAGCAAGAAACTCAATATGTTTATTTCAGGACTCGCATGGATACAAACAAAACAAACAATGATTGCCTGTAGTCTTTGAATATCACAAAGTCCATAGTTGAACACTAGAATGAGCATTATCTCAGTAAAAAACAAACGTATATTCTTTTTTTGTGCAATGAATTTTAGGAATTTGTTTGACAATGTTGTTGACTTCAAATAAAGTTTGACTGAAGTATTAAATCCAAAAGTATCTTTGACTAAAAATTTTCTTTTGAGCAACAATTTCTCATGAATTTTGAATGTTTTAGAAATATCTTTTATTTGTTTATTGGACTATTAGTTGTTACTATCTGGCTCTGCATAAGTAAAAACCAAAACATTACCATCTGTTTAAATGCCTGACTGCATGTTGTTGTTCTCTGCTGTTTTCCCCTCACTTATATTGGATCACGTGTAGAGACGGGAAACGAAGCCGCGGCTGATTCAACAGAGATCACACATGACGCTGAAGAGAACAACGCTGGACAGAAAATAATGGAGATATCCAAGGTAAATGTTTTTTATAAGGATCACAAGTTTAATGTCGTCTTTTACATTCATGAGTTTATTTGAACAAAATACTAATTAGAATTGGTTTACAGACTACTTTTACAAAATATCTATAAATATGTTAGTATTATAATGATGAGCCCAATCCCTATGATCGTGTTATTGGTATATATTTGAGGTCTAACAAGGATTGATTTTACATTTCTTGTGTGACTGTTTGACCCTGTGCAGTCTATTTAACAACATGACTTGCATGTTTTATCAAGTGTTTGTTCTGTTTATTTAAGTGTAATTCATTGAGATGTTGATTCAAGCGTGATATCTTTCTATTGCTATTTACGAGCAATGACGGTTGAAGGCGTCTTTATTGTTATGAAAAATGCACCTGGGTTCTGTTTTCGTTACACTGCCAACTTTGATGTCTCTGACGAACAAACAGAAGAGAAAACATGTCATCATTTCCTGCAGCTGTTTGATCAACCAGAGTTGTAGGTGTTATATCTCAATCTACGTTTGTCTTTAATTCTCTTCAGTACAAGAATCATTGAGACTTGAAAGTGTTTTTTTAAATGTAAAATCATCATCAAATACAGTGATCCCTTCTTTAAGGCAGGGGTTACCTTCTGAGAACCTCATCAAACGATATCCACAAAGTAGTGACCATTTAATTTATCACTTGTTTGAAGTTATTTATTCAACAGCATTTATTTGAACTTGCTAACTCAACATTGCATATGAGGTGTCATTCCTTTTAACAACCCTTTCAATAATTGACCTGGGCAGCTCTCACAATGTTTTGCCGCCCAGCCAACAAAAAACATCTGTTGATCCCTATTGAAATGGCAACATAGATGTACGGTTTAAAAACAGTATTGTAGGAACCAACCAGTTGTCACTAAATTGAGCAGTTTATAGAAAGGCATGGGAATTAACTGTTTAGAGGCACCATCAGTAAGGTTGGTCCAATAATTGGTTTAAAAAAAAAAATCAAAAAAATCTGTGAATCTGATTTGCAGAGGGTTAACTTAATTTTTTTGTTGTTCACTATAACTATTCAGTCTCTAGAACAGAAGAATGATTTGCACAAGAACCATATATATATATATATATATATATATATATATATACACAGTGGGGCAAAAAAGTATTTAGTCAGCCACCGATTGTTCAAGTTCTCCCACTTAAAATAATGACAGAGGTCTGTAATTTTCACCATAGGTACACTTCAACTGTGAGAGACAGAATGTGAAAAAAATCCAGGAATCCACATTGTAGGATTTTTAAAGAATTTATTTGTAAATTATGGTGGAAAATAAGTATTTGGTCACTTCAAACAAGGAAGATCTCTGGCTCTCACAGACCTGTAACTTCTTCTTTAAGAAGGTCTTCTGTCCTCCACTCCTTACCTGTATTAATGGCACCTGTTTGAAATCGTTATCTGTATAAAAGACACCTGTCCACAGCCTCAAACAGTCAGACTCCAAACTCCACTATGGCCAAGACCAAAGAGCTGTCGAAGGACACCAGGAAAAGAATTGTAGACCTGCACCAGACTGGGAAGAGTGAATCTACAATAGGCAAGCAGCTTTGTGTGAAAAAATCAACTGTGGGAGCAATTATCAGAAAATGGAAGACATACAAGACCACTGATAATCTCCCTCGATCTGGGGCTCCACGCAAGATCTCATCCTGTGGGGTCAAAATGATCATGAGAACGGTGAGCAAAAATCCCAGAACCACACAGGGGGACCTGGTGAATGACCTGCAGAGAGCTGGGACCAAAGTAACAAAGGTTACCATCAGTAACACACTACAACGACAGGGAATCAAATCCTGCAGTGCCAGACGTGTCCCCCTGCTTCAGCCAGTGCATGTCCAGGCCCGTCTGAAGTTTGCCAGAGGGCACATGGATGATACAGCAGAGGATTGGAATGTCATGTGGTCAGATGAAACCAAAGTAGAACTTTTTGGTATAAACTCAACTCGTCGTGTTTGGAGGATGAAGAATACTGAGTTGCATCCCAAGAACACCATACCTGCTGTGAAGCATGGGAGTGGAAACGTCATGCTTTGGGGCTGTTTTTCTGCTAAGGGGACAGGACGACTGATCCGTGTTAAGGAAAGAATGAATGGGGCCATGTATCGTGAGATTTTGAGCCAAAACCTCCTTCCATCAGTGAGAGCTTTGAAGATGAAACGTGGCTGGGTCTTCCAGCATGACAATGATCCCAAACACACCACCCAGGCAACGAAGGAGTGGCTCTGTAAGAAGCATTTGAAAGTCCTGGAGTGGCCTAGCCAGTCTCCAGACCTCAACCCCATAGAAAATCTGTGGAGGGAGTTGAAAGTCTGTGTTGCTCGGCGACAGCCCCAAAACATCACTGCTCTCGAGAAGATCTGCATGGAGGAATGGGCCAAAATACCAGCTACTGTGTGTGCAAACCTGGTAAAGACCTATAGTAATCGTTTGACCTCTTTTATTGCCAACAAAGGTTATATTACAAAGTATTGAGTTGAATTTTTGTTATTGACCAAATACTTATTTTCCACCATAATTTATAAATAAATTCTTTAAAAATCCTACAATGTGAATTCCTGGATTTTTTTTCACATTCTGTCTCTCACAGTTGAAGTGTACCTATGGTGAAAATTACAGACCTCTGTCATTATTTTAAGTGGGAGAACTTGCACAATTGGTGGCTGACTAAATACTTTTTTGCCCCACTGTATATATGTGTATATAAATATATATATATATATATATATATATATATATGTGTATATAAATTTATTTTTTGAGTCTGATTATGATATTCTCCTTTTATTCTTGGAGGCTCAATCTAACTTAATTATCTCTGTGTCCTCTTTGATTTGAAACGCATATCAAGTTCCTTCAACATCAGTTTTACTCTTATTGGAAGTCTCAATAATGTATATAATGTAATGTAATAATGTATAATTGTTGACATTAATAACCTCTCTTCCTTTTCTTATAAACACTAGAATCTTTATAAGTCACAATATCAACATATCCAGCGGGCCACATAAAATGACTTGTCGTGCCAGTTTTATCCCCTGAGCCTAAAGTTTTCATTACCCTTTATTACCCTTTCAGCCTCTGGTACCTACAGTGCATTTTTGATTGCCTTCTTTTCTGTCTTTCAGAGAACATTGGTCATGACGAGCATGCCCACTGAGTAAGAGCATTAATATATATGACTCAAATCGTCTCAATAACCTTTTACATAATCATAGTTACTGTGTTCAAGCAAGCAGCAAGTGGTGTCCCAGCTGGTGAAAGCCCTGGGCGGCTTTTCTCTTGTGGATCAGGTTTGTGACACCACAACTCACGTGGTGTCAGGCAGTGGCAAACGGACCCTCAATATTCTTTTGGGCATCGCTCGGGGCTGCTGGATCCTCCCGTTTGAATGGGTTTGTAACCTGCTGTTGATCGTAAGTAAGATTTTGTAATTCATTTCAAAATTTGTTTTGCTGTATCACAGATCCTCTGGAGTTTGGACCAAAGAAAGTGGATTCCAGAAGAACCATACGAGCTTTCTGAGCAATTTCCAGCAGCCCAGGTGAGTGAGACGTTGTTTTTAATTAAAAGTAGTGATCAATACTTCAATCGTGATCTTCCAGTCAATCAAAGGTAGTGTGGGTTTATAACAGGGGTCGGGAACCTATGGCTCGCGAGCCAGGTGTGGCTCTTTTGATGATTGCATCTGGCTCGCAGATTTCGGCTTTTCAGATAAAACATAAAATATTATCACTTGTTTCAGGGGTGGGCAATACGTCGATCGCGAAGCTGTTGCGAGTAGATCGCGTGATTTAATAAAATATGATATAAGAAAATAGTAAAGAGAGCTCTGATTGGCTGCTGTGCATGTCAATCAAATGGTTATTGTGCCGATTGGTTGAAAATTTGATTGACATGCACAGCAGCCAATCAGAGCTCCTGCCTCTTCCACTGAACGCACGGAAAAGATCATATGAATCAAGAATAAAAAGAGCAAAACGTGCGACAGTCATTTTACGCAATTCAGGAAAAAAAAGCTTGTTTTTTTTAAAATAATATATCGAACAAAATAATGCGCGTTTGATCGCTTCAGGTTCTTCTCTACGAGAGTCACAGAAACATGACGTCAGGTCCACCAAAGTTAAGCTGCAGGTTTCAATGAAAGCACAACAAATGCTGGTTTTCCTTTTGTGATCGCGGTCCTAAAAACACACTTGCATTAATACAACATCACATGATGACTATTTGTAAATTACCTTTATCTCACGAATATAATAAGAATACGCAGAAACACAAACACGTTCAACAGGTGCAGGTGAGCCACACATTCTAATGACGTCAGAGATGATCAGACAAAGCGATGATGATGTGAAGTTACTGATGAACAGTTTTATTCTCGTTAAACTTCATCTGAAATTTAATTAATCCACTTGTGTGATTCATATCAGACATGTTTAAAATTAACAAATATAAACTGTTAGTTTGAATTCATGTTTTCATTTGTTTTTGTTTTTTCATGATCACAGAAATGGAGAAATTTTAGTCTTGTGCTTCATTTAAATATGATGGACATATTGAAATGGAGGCATGGAAAGGGATGAACCCGTCTGAATTCTTTGTTGATTTTGATGAACAAAGGAAAAGGGCTTGAATTCGTGTCAAGCACAGATTCTTACATCTGAATATTATTTATATGGCTCTCACTGAAATAAATTTCCAAATATTTTGCTTTCATGGCTCTCTGAGTCAAAAAGGTTTCCGACCCCTGGTTTATAACATGACGTTAAGAAAATTGACTTGATAGACTTACTGTAGAGCCGGTCAGATAACGTTTGACTTTTTATGACACTAACCCCTGAGACCAAAAAATAATTTGGGGTTTTATTATGTTAATATTGGTACATTTACAACTTTATTAACACTACACACTCGCAGAGAACCATGTTTGTGAAGGTACAGCTGATGTAATTGATGAAGTTGAAAATGAATTAATGTGCTGCTCTCTCTAAAATATCTTCTAAAAGATTTAATTGGATCAGCGCTTTTTGACATTTTTTGTTTGGAAGATGATTTAATTCATGAAATGTTGTGAATTATTTATTTAAATGAATCATTCAGTTGAGTTAACAGAGTAAATTCAGGTCATGACAAAAATGTATATGAATAGGAAATGAATAAAATGTATTTGTGTTGTGCAATATTGGCTCATGTGTTTATGAAAATACATTGTGCATATCAATGTATATAAATATATATATATATATATATATTTTTACTAGCTGGATAATGTTAATTTGATTGTTTGAGAAGTAGCTACGTGCTGAAAAATTGTCAACACCTCAAAAACAACTAATGAGAAAATCAACATTTGGTTCTGTGAGCCGTCTGCTTAAACGGGTGGGTGGACACAGAATCTGGTTTTGGGGATCATTGAAGAATTTTCAGTAGAATCGAACATTTGTTAACATGTGTATTTAAAATCATAGATGTATTACTTCCATCTTTAGCACTTTGTCTCAAAAGAATAAAGGTCGGAAACTGGCTTCTTATCATCCCCCGTTTTCATTTTCCTCAAGCATCCTGTGAGAATGTTGAAGTTACCTTGTTCTCATTCACGAGTCTCTCTTCTTCAGGCAGTGAATACCAAGAAAAGTATTTGTGTGACATGGTGTAAAGTCAAAATCACTGTAAAAAAATGTCCAAAGGTATTTCTGAAATATTGTTTTATTACTCAATCAGTTCAACATCAACCAACAACCTGAAGGATAAATAAGATCATGTTTTCTGCAACAGTAAGAATAATAAAACTTCATGACAGTTTACATGCGACTCAAATTAGTGATGAGGTGAAAATTAAATTAGTTCTCCACATAAATATATGAACACGCTCTCATGTACATTGTAGACATTCAACACAAACTGTCTGCTGCCAATTTGTACCATTAAATCTTTTCCCCAAATTGTCAATAATTATGGGATCAAATGAATAATTTAAATTACATTGCCAAATGATATTTTTATTACACTGTATTGTTATCTTTGAAGACAGAAAGATGTGGAGATACAATCTTGACATTTTTGTACTTTTAACCATCATCTTGATTTCCTGCTATCATTGTTAGCTCGTGTAGTCTGCAGGTCTGATCATCATTATGGTGGTCTTCAGTGAGTAGCCGGAACCTTTCCAGTAGTACCACTTGATGCCGTTAAAGCGATTGGAGTTTTGTCCCTGTTGGTAATATATTCCGTTCAAATTGGAGGGACCACATGCGTCAAACCACCATCCTGGAAGGCGAAAACACATGGTGCATAAGTAATCGACATTATCGTGTTTGGTCGTAATGCAGAGAGGTAGTGTTTTCTTGACTAACAGTGTTGGAAAATCATTGTGGTGCACTTCTGTGTGCATTCATGCACCTTGTTATCCCCCATTCAGTCATTAAGTTGTCATTCTAATTGGATCACCTGTTGTCAAAGTGACACCCTTTTCTCCGCGGTTCGTCTCTCACGGTACTGTAGATTGTTGTCAAGGAAACGATCACCTTTTGTCCCTTTTCTTCTTTCTATGTGATCATTGAACTGAGCTTAGACTCTGCTTGAATAGCCTTCTGCTGTTTAACCCAAAGTGCTTTAAGATTGTAATCTCTTTCCAAGAGAATGTAATTAAATTATGGGTCTTTTCTGACTAGATGTGATGCACAAGAGTCCCGAAGGTATAGTCTGAGAATTGAGGTTGCATGTTTTCTGTATCTGGTCACCAGCTTTATCTCTTGACACGTGTATTGTTCATGATTGTGTTGCTGTTGTTGTAATGATGGCGTTATCTTGAAAACACTTACAGACAACTTAACGTTCTCAATCAACCCGTGTGTCTTTTTGGACTGTGTGAGGAAACCAGATTAAACACGCAGAGTTTAAACACGCAAAACCATAGGGGTCTCTGGGATTCCAGTGTTAAATCCTATTTTATCTGCTTCATTTCACACTGTTGAGTAACAGCCAAGCTCTGGGGAATTTATTTAATGAATTACTGTGTCAGAAAATCACACATCTGAATCCATTTGTTCAGTCTTAATTCCATTCAGTGTTGGGAAAGTTCATTTTCTCTGTGAACTAATTAAAAGTTTAACAATCTATTACGTACATGCTCCGCCCTTTTACGGGCTTCGCTATTGGTTTATTCTTTGAGGCTTACGCCTCTGCACCTGAATAAATTTAATCTACTCTCCGGGCCAACTGGGGGGAAGGGTCCGCCCCCTGTGTAGGCCCTCTGCTCCCTCCATTCGTCTCCCTTTTTCACTCGAATTTACAATTCAGCGATCGACTCAGTGATCTTTTTTTACCATCCTTGTCGCTATGCTGGCAGAATTTGACCTCAATGGCTCCTGCTTCTTCTGCCTGGGCAAGGAACACCTGCTCGAAGGTTTTGCCCCCAGCAGCTGAGTATAAGGAGGAGGACAACCGTCACATCTATGAGTTGGAGGACCCTGAGTCTCTGTTTGAGGAAACTCAAGCTCCAAGCTCAACCACAGGAGCCTCGGGCGACCACCGTTTCCAGGTCGGCGACTTGCCCTCCTATTTTCTGCTCGGATTGGGTTGTTGGCACCCACCTGCAACCCCACCTCCGAACCGAACTTGGACATCACTTGTGGCAAGGAAGCACACGCCTGGTTAAAGGCCTAAACACCTAAATTTAAACCTGTGGTCGCATCTCCTAAGATTGACGATCTCTGGAAGTTTGGGGAGAAGACGACAGTTGCGCCACTGGCGGGAAAAGGTACTGCTGCCACTTGTATGGTGTAGGGCTTTGACTGGTCCAAAGGTCTACAACCCCTGTAGGATGCTGTCAGACTATGCCTGGTACCGAACACATCACTTTGGGCTCCAGGAGATCAGTCCCTCCCGGACGAGTGGGACTGGACCACCACATGAGTCAGCAAGACCACCGCACTCTCCTCAGTGCATCTCTTTCAGACGATCTCCTGTTAGGGAATGAAATCCGGGCGATTCCCGATTTTCTGGAAGATGCCCGGAAGAGGTCGGAACAGCTGGCCGAGCATTTCCGTCCACGCCGTCACCCAGCACCACCTTCCATGTCCACCAGATGCTTGCCTTTCCAGGATCGGCGTGACCGTGAGTGACGTGTAGACCCAGGACCCAGAGAGGACCCCGGAGGACGGGACAGCCCTCGCCAACATCGGATGAACCAGCCGAACCCGACCCACCACCAGACCCAGTGTCGGGTCCAGGGTGGTGGTCTGACTCGATCAGCACCTGGTGCATTTAGACGGTGCTCAAAACAAAGGTCGTAAAGTCTATGGTGGTGTTTCATGATAGTCTGTATCCACTTCTGAACCCATTATTATGTTAACACTTAAGGGGAGACTGACAGCGATTTCCTCTGCAACAGTATTTACAGTAGCTTCAGCAACGGCTAATGCTAATTCTGACATCACCACCGTTATCCCAGGTGCTTCCACCTGAGAAAATCATGACTCTACACACTCTTCTCGACCAGCACACCCGAGACGAGAAAGAGAAATATCATGTGGTAATTTTTCAACACATGAGAGAGAAGATATCAGTAAGTATTGGTAACACCTCTACGGATGTTACATTTATTATTCTGTGGGATCAGCCATTGAATTGTTGCCATCTTTAGCACCGAACCAGCCCTTTTCGTCGGGGGCCCCCAGTGTGTACCTCCATACAGCGAGAGGGACGAGAGTGCCCATCACTCACACACTTGTGTCACAGTTTTCTCCGTCACTGACCGATTTCCACCTGTCCTTTGTGAGTCTATGCGGCCCACTGTCCACATGGATCGACGGAATGTTAAGAAAGGGGTTGCGTGTTGCAAGTCTGCCGTCAACCACCTTCTTACAATGGGATATTAAAAACAACGACAACTGTTAGATCTTCTCCAGATAGGAGCCATCATGCGCATTTATGGCTCAGAGATGGAGAACGGTTTCTTTTTAGTACTTCCTGGTTCCAAAGAAATAAGGCGGGATGAGACCAATCCTGGATCTGCATCTTTTAAATTCTTATGTAGCGCAAGGACCATTTTGAATGTTGTGTCAGACCAGACGATTGGATGTTGCAAATCTGACAGATGCATTATTTTCAAGTGGTGATCATTCCTCGCCACCGAAAATATCTACGCAAATATTGACATATTTGGAAGATTGGTTGATCCTTGCTTCCTCTTGACAAGAAGTGCAGGATCAAACTGCTCTAGTCTTATAACGCAATTGGGGATTCTGGTCAACATGAAGAAAAGCATGTTGGAACCAAGTCAACACATGTCCTAACTCATGCTGCATCTAGACTTCAGAAGCATGACAGCTCGGTTATCAGACGAGAGAAGTGTGTCGTTGCTACACCAGTTAGACAAGGTTCAAACAATTTTGTGTAAACCAGCCAGAGGCATAATGTCACTTGTTCAATATGAGACGTCTTCAACGGTGGTTTGGGCGTCTTCATCCAGTTTGAGGACATCTTCTCCCGACCAGGGTTTACATCAGGGCAGCATTTCCCCATTATTGTTTTGGCGCTTTTTAAACTATAGTTCAATGAACACCTTCAGGCTCAACACTGATTCCATTCATTGTCCCATTGAGTCAGCGAGAGTTTTTATTGCGTCCGGTTAGTGTCTAACGCCTTCTCCAGCATATCTCAAAGATTCTCATTGGAGTTGCTTCAGATGTACAGGCCAAAGGTTTGGTAACACCCTTTAATTCAATGTGTTCACCTTACTTTCATGACAGTTTAGACTGTAAATTGTTACTGAAGACATCAAAACATTGAATGAACACATTTGGAATTATGTAATCAACTAACACATTTTAAACGACTTAAAACATGTTTTGTAGTCTTGTTTCTTCAAAGTAGCCATTTTTTCCACCAATTATTTCTTTAAATACTTTATTCTTTTCCTTGATGAAATCAAGATGTAGTTACCCGACATGGTTTTCACTTCACGTCTGCAAATGTTGTTTTATTTTGAATTCACCAAACAGTTTTATTTTCTTTTAATTTCCTGTCTAAACGATGCTATCAGCATCAGCACCAAAGCATTATGCAGATAAAATAGAATCTAGAATCTAACCCTGATCTACCAGTTTCTCATGATTGATTTGCCTTTGAGGGAAAAATAAGTTTGTCTGGGTGATTTGATTTAAAGTGCATAAAAGCTGGTGAAGCATCTGGGTTATCAGCTATCGCATCACTTTCAGTGAAAACTAAACGCCCTTTTGGGTGAATAAATAAAATAAAACAGGGGTTTATCAGCAGGAAGTGTGAGCAATTGTGTTCACAACAGGTTGACTCCCATCTAGAACACCAGTGTTGACAGGTACTATTTTTTTCTTTTTTCTTTGGTGTCATTAAATCTGTCAAGTGAAATCCTTTAATTCTCTGTATTTCACGATATATCATCATGAGAACAAAGTAGCTTTTTCAATTACGTCCTCAATTTCCAGTAATTTGTCAGAATGACTCAAGAAGAAGTCTCAAGTTTTCATTTCAGTTGCATCTTTCCTAGATGGGTGATATAATCTTGGCCTATTTACCACCACGTACAGTGAATCAAGTTTTTTGAGTCAATTGTAAAAGTAGTATATTAGTACTAGGTAGCATACTTGCTTCTGTGTGAGTTTCTACCTCATGGGGAAAAAAGGGATACAGTTGGGAATTTCTTGCTTTCATGCTTCCTTGATAGACCCTGAGACAGAGGGCGGACCAAAGTGTTGGCACCACAGTTACTTGCAAAGGAACGGAGGAGGACTGTTGAGCTGTATGAAGAGAGCGGGAAAGGCTCTTTTCCCAGGCTATTAATGTCAGCAGTTGTTCGGGGATAAATTCCCAAATGGGTTGATTGTGATTAACTCTGAGCTAATTGTGCTCCTTGACCTGGCCACAAAAGAACAAGAGCCCTTAAAATGCCCTTTAAGATTTTTGGAGGAAGTGCCAAGAAAGATTTTAGTTGGGTGGGAATTTGTTCCACTGCAAATGGCCATCAAACAGGAATGATCGTGTTTTCCTGGTGAGAACAATTGGACGTACATATTTCAAACAAAAAGTTTTTCTTACCTCCGGTTGTCAGTTGTGAACACTTGCAAACACATTTGTCATTGTCTGCATCCTTGCTACTGAAATCACTTCCTGGTTGACCAATGCTGCTGATTTTGCCGGCTGTGCCGCTGAAGCCTTTCAGATGTATCCTACACAGAGGAAAACGATAATGAGAACATCTCTCATTTTAAAGTTTGATACCTCAGTTTGCAAAGAGGAAGAGCTACACGATGAGAAAGGTGGTAATAATTATTATATTTTTTATTTATTTCAATCTTATGTTGTTCTTATTATAAGTTTCACTAAATTCGTTTTTTTGACATTGGTACATCACATTTTGTTTTTCTATACATCACTCGCATGCAATCATAGAACTTTCATCTAGAATGAAAAAAAATCAACTATAATAAAACAATGTTCAAATATAATTAAACTTTTTTCAACTATAATCAAACTATTTAAAATCAAACAATTGTCAACTGTAATAAAACAATTTTCAACTGTAATAAAACAATTTTCAACTGTAATAAAACAATTTTCAACTGTAATAAAACAATTTTCAACTGTAACCTAACGATTCCTAAATATAATCCAACATTTTCAACTGTAATCAAACAATTTTGGACCGTAATAAAACCATTTCGAACTATAATAAAAAATTCTGCCTCTTATTTATACTTTTCTATTTTCATTGACTATAAATTATTACTATTTAAAAGTGTGAAGTAAATTTTCTGTTATAATATTTATTATTAACTATTTTGTTACACATAAAATGATCACATGACATATTATAATTGAATAATAAATGTACAATTGAAAAATGCATATATAATAATATGCACATTAGGTGTGTCATGTGATAATTTATGGGTGTTATGTACGCAGTATACATGTCATGTCTTCCTGCCATGTGTTAGATATACATTCATAATGTGCACACATAAGATGCTCACATCAATGTTTGACTTAAATGCTCCTTGGATGTCACACCCAATTTTGATGAAAATGCATAAATACAAAGACGAGTCAAATCTCATGCTAAGACATGCTAATGTTTTACTTATATCAGAAGGACATTGATGTGCAGGTTTTTTATCAGTAGTGTATGATGTTTTTTACTTTTTCTGTAAAAACAACGTGCTCTCATTTGTAATTAGTTCAGTATGATTATGAAGACGTGAGGCATCACCTTTAACTTCTTATTTACACATACTATTTTATTTGCCCTGTGCAGCACTCTCCCTGCTAGAATAATGTGTGTTATGCATGTAGAACTACTAACCTGTAATTCTGAGCTTCGCTGTCGAGAGAGAACTGGTCGTATTGTGAGAATGCAGCGTTTCCTTCCCAGTCGCTCAACTGAATCCTCAATCTGAAGGCCTGATGGCTCGTCATCCTGGAGACGAATTCATTTCCAAACCAATGTTCACCCAGCAGCTCCCCGAATCCCTGCAGAGAGACACAATACTTTCTTTTAACATTTGAGTGGAATCTATGCTTACTGAATTTGTTTTCCTGTCTGGACTCTCTGCTATTGAAATATTGATGAAACAAAACAATGGATGTAAACACAACACAAAAAGTTGGGAATTTTCTTCTTTAGAAATTATTTATTTTCTTTACCAATGCGTCTAGGAAATGAATCTTATATCGTTTGAAAGTTTATTACCCTTGTCGATTTAATTCCCACTTATAATACCACTAATAATAAAGGAGTAGTAAGGGAGTAGTTGGCCAACAACAAGACCGAAAACGATATGATTAGGCATTTTGAGCCCAAGAAGATCTCTGTAGGATCATTAATGCTCTTTATATAACATCAATTGTCTTTTCAGCAGGGATGAATGGGAGGAAATTCATTTAATGTCTTGGTTTTACTTGTGAATGTTTTTTCAACTAAAAATCAGCATTAAAGAATAAAAGAGTGACCATTTGAGTTACCCTTCTATAGTAAAGCTAACAAATGAACTCTGGCAAACATGGTGAAATCTCCATGACTTTACTTCCTCAAAGACAGAATTCCTTCATTGCCTCTTACCTTTTTATACTCCTGCCACGTACGGTGAAAGTCAACATTGCCATCAAAGCGCTTTTGTATCACAGTCCATCCACCGCCTTCCGTCTCCATGTCACAGAACACCTAAGAGAAGGACAAGCGTCCCAGTTAATAACTTTCCATCAATGTTCCATTACAAGTCGCTGCTCATTTGTAGGTTGACAAAGCTTTCTTTTCTAATCTGAGAAGAATAAATGTTAGCCGGGGCGAATAATTGAAGCAGATGTCTGTGCGGTTGAAAAGTTTCTCGGGGGATCTTGGTTCCTACTCAAGTATGCACTTCATTAATGGAGGTCAAAGAACTTTTTTAATCAATCTTCCTTCCCTGGCGTAAGAGTGTTTGAACACCACAGTCTGTAGTGACATTGATTCACCCAGATTATACAACAATAGCTTCATTCCAACATCACGATCCATACATGTCTTCACACCAACGTCTCCTTACCTTGGCTTCTTCTGTGGTGTTTGGAAATGTGAGGGTATAAACGCCACTTTGGGTGTTTCCTGCTTTGAAGACAGCGGCACAGTCTGCATACGTGGTCGGAGTGTCCTGCATCATAGTGACGGTTTTGGATTCTGTTGACAATAGTAAACCTACAGTCCATATTTTAAATGAATAAAAATATTTTCTGCAACAGCATGCAAGCCGGAAACGTATTGATAAATAAACACTCTATACACACTATACTGAGATGGCAGTTTAACCAGCAAACATGCACTTAAACGAGTCAAATATTGGTATCGTCCTGCTGCAGAATCATCAAATGGAGACACTTGGTCCCTTGTTTATTGTGGGAGATGCATTCTAAAACCCCATGCATTAAATTAAATCTTTGAAGTAGTAACAATTTTATTTCCACTTGTGTAAATTAACAACATTTATTTGAATTTGCAAAGTCAACGTGTATAAGGGGGCGTGACCCCTCTCTACAACCCTGTTGATAATAGTGACCTGAGCAGCTCCTAGTATTTTTATTGTATAGTTGGAGTTTTGTTGTGACCGCAGGTTATAATGTCAATTGTCGCTCAACCACAAGCTAAATATAGCCCAGCGTGAACTAGCCTACCTCTCACCCCGCTGCTTGATATGGTGTGAACCAGAAGGTTGACGGTGTCCAGAAGCTCCTGATGCTGGTGCTGCAGGACAGTGTTGTTTGAGGAGACCTTAAGCATCTGTTGCTCCAATTCCCCGATAATGGCTGTCTGTTTCAGGATCAGAGCCTGAAGCTGGTCCTTCTCTTCTCGTAGCATCCTCAGGTCAACTTGCTTTTGCTTCTCCAGCTCCTCCACCTTCTTCTCTAAGAAGCTAACAGGAGCAGGAGATGAGGGTGAGAAGCTTTCATTTTAAGACATGTTTTACATGTTCTCACCTATTTTTTCCCATAAGCTTATTTATGTCATTTGTTTGGACAATCAGTTGTTTTTCTATTTGGTTGTTGGACAAAGAGTTCTCCAGAAGTTTCCGCTCAAGTCGAGTCGTTTGAGTTATGACCTGAAAGAGAAGTTACTTTTATCATCATTATATACTGTTAAAATCAACGGTTATCTACCGGTTGATCAAAGGTAGAAATCAGCCTATGATCCATCCCGACGCTTGATTGACATTCAGGGCAGTCACTTTTCTGACACTAAGCCAGGACTTACACCAGAAGATGTTTTGCAGTAAAAGATTTCATTCACTGTCAATCAAAACAGCTGTTTTGGTGTGAAGGATGATTATAGTTATGAAATGTTGTGATTTAATGACCCAAATGAGTCAAATGATTCACTTAGTCAAGTCACTAGAGTCAAGTGATCTATCCCTCATTTAGTGAATCAATATAAATAAAAACCCTGTTCATGAACGTAAAAACAATTCGTAATTGTTCAGTTTAAGAAGGTTCCATTTGGGTGGGAAATATTTCAGTGTCTAATGTGGTATGAAAAACAAAAAGGAATGTCAGAGAAAGACAAAACACTTCATCTTATGATAACATTTTGAATATGTTACATCTTAAGTTACTTCATTGAAAAAATCGGATACCACAAGTGAACTCTGAGAGCTCAAAAATGGGGAAAAAAAAGCTTTCCGGACACATGGACATTCCATGGATGTGTTCATAATGGAGAGAACAAACATGTGTTTTCATAGATGGACATATTCAACTCAGTTCTAGGGTTGAGGACCTTGTCTTTATTTTCCAGTTTGGAGGAACTGAAGTCAGCAAAAAGCAGGTTGTTTACGTGGATTCTGGTCGTGTGTCTCCATTGGTGTGCAGACGGATGTCTGATTGTGACGAAGTGAACCCGCTCTGTGGGAATACCAGTGCGCTAATAACAGGAAATGCTGCACAGTTGTCTCACATAAGGTCATTGACGTCTAGTCACAATAAAGTTTTTTTTGCCCTCAATAACACAGAGTCTGTTTGTAGTGGAGCTTACCTGAGACTCCACATTGGTCAGCTTTCTCGTTTGCTCAGCCGTTTGACTTAGCAGGTTGGTTCCAATTTCGATCATAGTAGCCGTGTGGTTTTGAACAACGCTGTTTTGGAATTGGACCATTTCATGCTTCATATTCTCTTGTATGTAATTCTCCATCTGTGGGGAAAACGGTTTCAAAGTGAATAATAACAACAACAAGGACATTCTCTAATTGTGCGACATTTGAAAAGCATGTGGGAGCATTGTGGCGTAATAGTTAACAACTGCAAAAAGGTTTCATTTTAATGATTCATTGCATTTGTTTATTTTTATGTTGCAATTAATTTCCCAGCGGTCATTTTCGAGTTCTGCAGCTAATGGGACAATGAAATTCTGCAAGATCAATGCAATGACTGAGGACAAGAGGATACAGTGGACTCCAGCATGTTTGGACATATTTAACAAATGAAAGCAGTAATTTTTCAAGGGTCATGTGGTCTGTAAATTCAAGTAATCGACAATACCACAAATATATCCTTGCTTTTAAAAGTAACACAATATATCGTATCGTATCAACAGAATCTTGCCAATTCACATCCCTAGAAAAAGGCAACTTTAGGAACCTTTTTGAGTACAAAACTAAAATAATAAATTAAGGCTAATATTTGGATATAAATGGAATCATGTAGGGGATAAGGACACCCCAAAAATAACTAGAGTTTTTTTGTGTAGCTTACAGTAGTGCCAAATTTAAACCGACAGCCATCATTAAGTGATTTCCTGCAGTGTTCCTGAGTGGCAATCAGGTCACTGCACTTGTAAACAGGATGGAAGTGTTGAGTGAGAAATCACATCCTTGATTATAACCTGTGCAGGAATTACAGTTTTACCCATCAATTTGCATTATTATTTACGCTTGTTTACTTAAGTTAAATGTTCTTTTTAGCTATTAATATATTGCATGTTGTTGTTGTCATTGATTGGAAAAGCACCAATTAGCTTGACTCGCTCCATTGACGTCAGAGTTGTTCTTTGACGCTCTTATAAATGAGGAGCAGCAGGATGTCTCGCTGACGGATCTAATCAGCTGTTTACACCGTCAACCTTCACAACATCCTTTCAAAATAATTGTCTGCATCATTCACGCTGGAGCGTGACAACAAATTGTTTTTGACAGTCATGACACTATTGTTATCCCACAAGTTTGTGTTGCATATTTGTGTCCTTTCCATTTGAACAGGAAGAGCTCAGAAATGAATAATTTATGCGTTTAGATGAACAATACCAGAGATGGACGTTAAATAGATATCATAAAAGTTGAATCAATTCCATGTCAATTTAATCCTTGACAAACAATGATGAAAAAAGAATGTAAAGGACTTAAAGGTAAATAATGTTGGACCTCAATTGTACTCATTAGTATGTGTCTGTTGAAACAAAACTTTCTTCCCATTGAAATACTTACATTAGAAAATAATAATAAGCCCCCTGACATCACTGTTTCTGAGATTAAATCTTGTTTGCCATGACCACGCCCACTCTACTGTGACTTGTTTGTCAGTGTGCATCATTAATCGCAGTCTCCAACTCTAAGGGACTCATTGTTTAAACAAAGCAGGGTGTGATTACAGCTGGCTCGAGGAGGCCATTATTACGTCATCATGGACTTCGCTCTCATAACCTCTCGTTCGCCAGATTTCAGACAAACTTTATAAAGTAATGACTTCCAAACTTCTACCTGATGGCTCATGGAGCTTGTGTCGGTCCTCTTGACATTATAGCAATGTTGAAAAATCAGTTTGTTTTCTTCATGATTGATTTAGAAACAACCCCCAGGGCTGAATACATTTGTTGTGATAATTTAAGAAGAATAGCCTTTTCATTCAGATTTATTTCTTAAAACGGGTTAAAGAAAGCTATTTCCATTCTCTCAGGATCTGAACTCCTGAACAAAAGCAGGAGGTTGTTACTGAGAACCAATTAAAAATTTTGTTTTTTCACAGGTATTTTTATTTGAGACTCAGGGTGGGAGAAAGAACTCGGATATTTTTTAGATGGCGAAGTGCTTAACCTTGAGCTCTTACTTGTGGAAAAAAAAAAAATTGTTTCTTAAGAATGTATTTTTAAATTTCAACTCGTACTCCCTCTTCGGGGCTCTTTGATTCATACTTCTTTTTGTTGATGAATGTCTTTCATACACTTCAGCAAAGGGCTTTTTTTCCTTTAAATCAGGAGCATTTTGCCTTAGAAATATTTGAGAAACTACAATAAAACATCATTTGATAAAGAGATATTTTAGAGAGTAAAAAGGGGCTTTTTAAAATGTATTTTTATTATTTCTGTGATCGTTTTGTATGTCTTTTCATTTATGGTTATCATGTGAGCAATTTCTCTATCATTTGTCCTTGTAAACTGTGAATTATGTTATCGTTTATTATAATTGTGAGGTAAACCTTTAATAAAGCAGGACCAAACCGACAAATAATGTTTTTAGTACCTCTTATTTTGATGTTAACGTTCCCCAATTTATCTACATGTTTAACCAAAGCATAACCGGTAACACAAAGGATGTTTATGTTCTCATATATGCCGTCTTTCTATCTCAGTTGCACTATATCACCAAACTCTGTCTCAGTTTAAACCCCTCCGCAAGTGACTGTAGTATTACTCCGCGATTCTCGTAGCATTACTCCGTATTTCTTGTAAAAATACTCCACCATTCTTGTGGCAGTACTACGTAAGTGACGGTAGTATTACTATTCAAGTGACGGTAGTATGACTTCGTAACTGAATGTAGTATAACCCCTGTCTAAGTTCTACATCACATGATGAAAACACTCCTTTTGCAGGTATGTATATATTAGTGAGAAATAAGGAGGAGAAAAGAAAAAATTGAAAATGGTTATTGATCTTTTTTACGAAACCCAACTGTTTACACGTGCAGACGTTGACACTCCTATTTAAATTATAATTTGCATATAAATAAAAACATGTTCTAAATGCACAAAAAGACATTTGTTATCTGCAGCAGTTCTCTTGCTTTGTAAACACGCCGTCTTCATCTAAGGAGTCTTTGTGTTGGTGCTTGTAGTAATTGAGTGGAGGGTTCATGATGAGCTTCAAAGAAAAGAAGGTCCTCTAAACGTTCCCGTGCAACAGGTCGGGGCTCGCTTTGTATTTCCACACTTGAAATTGTGCGAGCAAGCTGTTAGGCGTCGGTGTCGTCTATAGCTGCTTTCAGTAAACTGCTCCTAATAAGCTGTGAAGGATTTCAAAAAAGAAGTTTGAAACCCGCCCTTAAAGCCCCTAAAGGAAAGTATTCCTTCTCTCCAGGCTTCTACTCTAATCAATTTTCGGAGCAATTTAACACAAAGACGCATCATACTTGTTTGTTTGGCATTTTATTTCCCTTTAATTGATTCAGCCCTACATGAGCTGCCACTTGTTGCTAGCATGAATCATCTGACCAGTAAAATCCTGGATGTTATCTTTTCAAAAAAAAAATTTAACCTTTATTTTATTATAATGTAAAATATAAACACGTAATCGGGTTGAAAAAGTGGCTCAGCTCAGTGTCCTACAACTGATCGCTTAAATAGAAGAAGACAGTCGATACTCTAATGTAAAATATATTTATTAGGTAATAGAAACAAGATATTTTATTTAAGTTTCAGTACATTTTTGAGTTTTTAAAGTTATCATACACTTTGATTAAAACACATTGTGGTTTTTCATACATCACTCGCATACACAAACATAGAGTTTTTATAGTCAAACATTTTCAAGCGTAATCGACCAAAGTAACTGAAATCCGACAATTTTGTAATGTAATCAAACTAATTTAAACTTTAAACACACAATATTCTACTATAATCAAACAATTTTCAACTATAATCAATCAATTTTCAACTATAATCAATCAATTTTCAACTATAATCAAACAATTTTCAACTATAATCAATCAATTTTCAACTATAATCAAACAATTTCAACTATAATCAAACAATAATAAAAACTATTTTCAACTATAATCAAACAATAATAAAAACAATTTTCAACTATAATCAAAGAATTTTCAACTATAATCAAACAATAATAAAAACAATTTTCAACTGTAATTTAACAATTTTCAACTGTAATCAAACGAAGTATGGGCTAAAATCAAACAATTTCAGGTGTTTTCTTTAGCCTAGAATAGATCCAAGACTTTTTCTTCTTCTCTCGTCAAGTTCGATTGAATCTGAAGAAGCATTGATGATTGATACATACTCAATTAGTACATAGCATTAAAAGTAGTAAAATATATATTTTTTTAAGAAAAAAATGTCTGACTGGAAGATTTCTGTATTTTTCATGTTTTATACATCCGACCTCTTAGGGATAATACAATGAAAATGTTTTAAATTAGGTGGTTTTATTGTTAGTGCTTATATTTGTATGAATAACTTAGGAGCATGTTCAACTTAAACCAGGATTAAGTCTAAAACATTGTTATAAATTATGGGATTCAACGTAGGACTAGTAAAGTTATCGTGGCTTCTATCAAGCTCAGGTATCTTTGAAGATGAGTTGTAAGGATGTGAGTACATACCTTCAGCAGCCACTGCGTGTTGTTCTCCATGATCATCTCCAGTTGTTCTAACCTCTGAGCTGCATCCGTGTCCATCCCAGCATCCCTCTGAGGCGGATTATCGAAGGAAGTTTGGCAGCCATCCTGCTCTGGCAGGAGAAAGGTGTAGCTGCAGGGACCGTTCTGGATCTGAAACTTTCGCTTCCCGTCGGAATCCTTCTTGTACCCCGAGCCCAGCCCCACACAGATGCTTAACACCAACAAGTCCACTTTCAACATTGTCCTCTCGTCAAGTCGGGTCTCAATCGTTTATCCCAACGGTGTCACCTCCAGAAAGGCCTCCAGAGGTGTCTCGGGTTCCTTTTATCACCTCTTGGTGGGAGGAGGAGAATGTGCCATCGGCTTTGTGAGGTAGTGTGTTATTCCAGCGGGTCAGCGGTGCCAGTGAGTGTTCGCTTCTGGTCACTTGTTCTGGCTGCCCTGGTCCCCCCACCTCTGGCTTCGTTTGCACAGTAGAGACCCCTCCTCCTTCAATGAAGCAGTCGAACGGAGGCCTCTCTCAACACACACACACACACAAACCCACAACACGGAGGCAGACGCACACTACACATCTTCCACGATATCCTCTACAACCGCCACGTGTTTGGCTTCCTCCTCTTGTTGAACATCTAATCAGGATGCAGCTGTACAACTTCATCCACCGAAAATATTTTCACAGCATCAAAAATAACCTGAGTTGCCTTTTTGAACGTTGGTTAAATCTTTCTGTTGATTTTAATTTGCGTATACATCTCTCAACCATGGCTTCTGGTTATTGGATGGGTATCGTGGATTTTATCTGAAAAAGCCACGTTGATGTGAAGCTTTTAGTCCAGAACTGGGTACATTTTATTATATGCTCGGACCGACCTTCAGGTATAAACGTGTAGAGTTTGTTCACTAGTTTACAGGTTTATTTTTTAAGTATACTTGACTGAAACACGTTTCCTGATGTCACAGGCTAATGTTACTTCAGAGACGATAACATACTTGTCTACATAAAACATCTTTTTAGACAGTAATGATCAATAGAACACAAAGTATATAAATTGTGGACCATTGTTTGCGAAGAACCCTTGTGTGAAACCGATGCATCGTGATCTTAAAAATATTGAATTGCGATTGTGTGAATTTGATCAATTAATTCAGGCTCTAACTCAATCACACGAGGGCCTTGTTTTTTTAACACTTCAACGTCAGCTTTTCTCTTCGATAATCTCTGTTCCTTATCTAATCTTAAACACTTATGTCATTATAGTTCACGCTATCGACATGAACATTGATCTACTTGGGTAAAACCATCCAGTGGGACACATACAATGACCTGGTGAGCTGTATTTGGCCCTCTAACTTGATTTTGAGGCATGTCAAATAATTAGTCAAGTTTAATCTTTATAACTAACTTTATTGACTAATTAAGTCCCACTTTCTGTGATAAACAGCCACTAGTCCGATTCTGATTTTCTTCATCTTCTTGCTCAGGAAGTGACATTCAAAGCCAAACGAGCAGTTCTGCAGCTACTCTCTAGTTTGTCGGCGGAAGACTTTTTATTTATGTCACTGTGGGGAGCGTTGTGCAGGTGGGCTCGACAGGAAGACCCAAAGAGGATGTTTTGTCCATTTAAAGCAGGAATGCCATCCATCTAGTACACTATTGCTCGTACACTTGTCGCTTTTAGCAACCTGACGATAATATTCTGAAATTGTTCATCTCTATCTGAGTGATGTTTTTTTTTACCCGTTTCTTTTTCATTCTTTGAAAAATGTACTTGCAGAAATGTGTTCAATAGAAATGCCTTAAGAATGACAGGAAGTTGGCTGATGTAATGTGTTACTGTATAAAGGGAAATACAGCATATTTAAAGAACATTACTAAGAGGAAGAACCTGTTGTTTGGAAATATCCTGGCTTAATAAACATTGCTGCAGAGACACCGTGCACAAGTAACCACGCTCATTAAAACTTCCACTGGTTGGAATTTTCATTGTGTTCTATTAGTCCGAGTTTGGGACGATGAGGCAGAGACAATGAGGCCAGGATTATGAAATCTGGTCGCCTGGATGTAAAATCTACCTGGAAGAGAAACAAAAATCTGCTCATATTTAGATGAGTCATTCTGGTGTTAACAAGATTCTGTCAGGCTGGCATTGTCTGACAGATCAGTTTAATTAAAAACGGAGAAAAAACAAAACAGAGCAGAACTTCCTTATCATGTCGAATTGTATTGGTTTACTTATAGCGAAAGGAAATTGACGAGAAGACTGATTTGAATATGAATATGAAGCTGTGAAGGTCTTTTGTTAAATGCATTATGAACACAAAAATATTATAATACATTCTCATAATATAATCTTGGTAAACTTTAACACTAACATTTTGAACTATAACAATTTTCAACTATAATCAAAAAATCATCAACTATAATCAAAAAATCATCAACTATAATCAAACAATTTGAAACTATAATCAAACCATTTTCGACTAGAATCAAACCATTTTTAACCATAATCCTACCATTTTCAACTGTAATTCTACAATTTTCCTCTGTAATCCAACCATTTCAACTAGAATCAAGCAATTCTTAACTGTAATCCAACAATTTTCAACTGTAATCAAACTATTTCTGACTAGAATCAAACAATTTTCAACTGTAATCAAACCATTTTCAACTTTAATCCAAAACATTTAAACTACAATTAAACTATTTTCAACTATATTATATATACTTATTGTGTAATATTCAAAGTCATTTATACTTTTATGCAGTATTCTCTTTTAGTGTTAGTGTCAAATAAATGTTTTTAAATACCGTAATAGTTATTTACCTCCAATACTAATGATAATTAAGTAAGTAAGTAAATTTTATTTGTATAGCGCTTTTCCAGACCAGGGTCACAAAGCGCTTAAAGAATCAAAACAATACTCAATAAAGTATATATTTTAAAGATCAAGATAAAACTGATAACACAACAGGAGTTCCAGAAAATCAAGGAAAAGCCTGAACAAATAAAAACGTCTTAAGATGTTTCTTAAAGGAGTCAGTAGATCCATCAAGCGCAAAGAGAGAGGAAGATCGTTCCAAAGCTTAGGAAATTAATAATTAATAAACCATATTGCAAAGCTTGATTATAAACACTAGTAACATCTTCCATAAATTATTCAAAATACATTCTTATGTCATGAGAATAAAAAAAAATTAAGTTATTACATTTTAGGTCTGGTCTATGAAAGAAACATGAAATGACGATAAAAAAAACTTTAATACTTGAAATGCTCTTTGTCTGTGTAGACAAGATGTGTATTAATGTGTGTTGTTTTCATTTACTTCATCATGTGTATATTTACAGCTCTGGAATTCCAAAGTCAGTCTGAATCATTTCTGTTTTCAAAATTGTAGAAAAATGATGAAAAGAATACATTTACCCAAATGGACAACAATGGTCCAAATGATGAAAAGGTATAAAGTACTGTTTTACTGGGTGTTGTTTTGTCATATTCCTGTTTTGTTCTTTTTACCCTGAGCCGGTGACTCATTGCTGTTTTCCTCACGTCGCCTCGGCTTCCATGTCGTTTTGAAAGTTCCCCTGAAAAGCACACAATGTGGGTTAATGTTAACGTGAACTTGCCTCCGAACCCTCCGACCCGACCATTAGACGACACAAAGTGAAACCTGTGAGAACATTTGCAAACGCTAATTTAAAGCTGGTTTCCTGCTATTCAACTCGGAAGAGCGCAGATGGTCCCATTCAGTGCTGCAACTGACCCGTGGAGGGAGTTTAGCACTTCACTCAGCAGAGCCAGAAATAAGCGGTTCCTCAAACAGCTTCACCTGCCTTGATTATCCCTCGTTTTCTTTACAGTCCTGAGCCGTAAGAAAGGACCTGACAGTGTCACTGAAGCAGCTGCGTTCAGGTCATGTTGTGGAATTTCTTCCAAAAGTGTTTCTTTATCCTCGGATCCGTCCGGAATAAACCTTTGTAAAACATAACTGGAATCTCTTGAAACCAAATTCATAGATGGATTGATGGGCAGGCAGGTAGGACCCATCCAAATCTGGCCCGCCAGGTAATTTTATGTGGCCCACCAGAAGGTTGTCTCAAAATAAAAGTACATTAATGTTCATGTTGGTATGTTGACCTATAGAGATGCTAACATTTAAGAGAATATAAGAACCAGAGAATATGGATTTCAAGAATGATCCATTGTCTTTCCTCGGCATGTCGTAGTTGCATTGACATTTCCGAGCGTGTCACCAAATGGCCAGTGACTCTTACAATGAACATTCTTTCAACTGAGTCACTTCAGAGAAGGTTCACTGAACGTGTGAGACTTTTCTCCCCAATTATTCCGAGAAGCTGAGCTCAGCGAGCAGCCCTCAGTGACCCACGACGCATTAATATTCACCCTGAAACAATATTTAGGCTATATGTGATCCAGACCACCCGTGAGTTGTGCTGCTGACTGAACGCCCTCCTGGTCAGTCTGTCTATTTAAGTACCACTTAAGTTTACCCAGGGGGCATCAGTAGATGTCAGAATCAGGCCAAAATTCAGTAGAGTGAATGTTTATTGAATGTGTATTCAAGTATAAATGGAAACTGTTTGATTACAGTGGAAAATGTATTACTTAAATTACAAACTTACAAATAAACGGGAACTGATGTTAATGACAAGATGAGATTAAAAAAAATAGTAATATAATAGTATATATATATATATATATATATATATGGTATGACTGGTGTCTAATGCAGGCATTTCATTTGAAATTGTTTTTTAATGTAAACAGTCGATGCTCACAGTCTGTGTTTCCCTCACAGATCTGTCGCCTTCAGAGGCACATGTCTGCCGGAGAGCATCAACAAGACTTGTTCCACAGCCAGCCAGCCATGTTTGTGTCCCCGCAGTCGCAGCCTCCTGCCAAGAGTTTGGTGGAACTCATCCAGCTCTGTGGGGGAACCGTCTGTAAATCTGTCCGCCAGGCAGGTATCTGTATCGGGAAGCACAGCGGCAGAAGGCCTGAGGGGAGCAGGATCTTGTCGGAGCAATGGGTCCTTGGTGAGAAAGAAAATATATTAATTAATATAAAATAATATTTTGAATTGAATGAATAAAAATGAATGCTGGTGTTGCATGTTTTGCTTCTATTCCACTGTAGTTTAATCATTTTTATTTGATTTGTTTTTCAGACAGCATCACTCAATTGAAGCAGCTTTCGTATGACAACTACATTCTGGTTTGAAATTGCATTGCATTGATTAAAATACTAGATTTTTATGATTTATTCTGGGATGTTTTGTTCTGTTTTGTGAACTGACTCCACTACAGCGCAAGCGTCAGTTTGAACTGAAACATTTTTATCTTTTAATGATCCTAGAAATTAATGTTTGCTTTACTGAGCCTATTTTAAATTTTATATAAAGTGTGTATTTACGTGAATTAAATGTTTTATACTCTGAAGTTGATGCATTCTCAAGAATAAATGCTTTTTTACACTGTATTTTGTCTGATTAATGTACCATTTGTAAAGAGTCTTGAGATTATATAGAGTAAAATACAACTTTATAGTTCATTTTATATGCTATCATGCTTCATTGTTCTACATTGTTCTTAAGCGCTTTGTGACCCTGGTCTCGAAAAGCGCTATATAAATAAATATTACTTACTTACTTACTTACATTGATCAAACTATTAAACGGGAAACAAAGTTTGGTCGAGCAAAAGTTGGTCTGGGATTGACCTGCAAACATAAGTTCACAAAAAAGAATAAACATTCATATACATGTTAAAATAATAATCATTAACTTTCGGAGATCATTGAGACAAACATTGACTTTCACAGGAGTCACTCCCATCAGCCGGTCGTAGTAAATGGACGGTCCATTGATGTTGTAGCTAATGCTGTGTTCTTTGGGGTCGTGTGTTGACCTCGAGCAGCCGGCTGGACAGGCTGATCAAGAAATGCGTGTCTGTGATGAGTGTGGACTCTGGGAGCAGTGCTGGAGGAAAGGATGGATGCTCTCATGCAGGGCCTTCAAATAACCCTCGACACCAGTGACACTATGGCTGCTCAGAAGAATATCCGCAGCAACAGGCTCCTCTGCCGTTAGATGTTACAACGGATCTCTCCCTCATGCTTGACATGCACTTTTTACTTTTTCTTGGCAACTTTAAAATTGTCTGTCACAGTAATAAATAAAATACTGATACATGCAAAGAGGTATATTTTGAATAATTAACTAACTGCTGTCTGGATCTTCATTTACTGTATTTTATTGTATTCATTTTTTTTAAACTTTTATATGCCACTTTAATCAAAAATCTGAAACTTTTATTGCCAGCTTGTAAACGTAACATTGGTATTTTTTTGTGATGGCAGTAATGGAATGTATCTTATTTCTATTTATCTTATTTATTAACATGTATTTCAATAATTTTATTTAATATTTTTACCTCCAAAAAACTTGTGTTTTTTTTTTTACTTTCGTGTACTTTTTTTTTGTTTAGATTTGCCTTTGATATTAAGACACAAAAGACGCCACAGATGAGAAGGTGCGTGTTGTTTAAAAACGTAAGTACTGATATAATTAACTTCGTTTTAATAATAATCTTTATTTATCTAAAAAACTATTACTTTATAAATCCACTTTCACTTTCTTATGGCCCTTTAAGGGTAAATGCCATAGGCTCCGCTCTCGACCAATCAGCGTCGCCGTTATTGAGAGGTTCCAGTGGCGTAGAGGAGGCGTGTGTGACATTTGCTGCTAGCAGCTTTGTTAGCTACAATATGTTGCCTTATAGTATTTTAGCTGACACGAGAACTTGACTTTTCCGTCTCCTAAGTATGTGGACACTTTTTGGCTTTTATTTGAAAGGCTGGAAAAGCTTTATTAGTCGCTAGTTCTAACTTGTTCTACGCCGGGTGTCGAGGTCGTTGCTCAGATGTTAATCCTGCTGTAACTCTTTTTATTCTCGTAGTCATTTTCTTCAATGAACCGCTGCTGCAAACTTGAACACATCTCAGGATCCAGAGTTCCTCGCTTTATCTTCCACTTCAGGGATAGTTCTGGTCTTGCTTCGGAACCATCATGCTGCTCTCTCTGGTCGTCCACACTTACTCGCTGCGGTACTGGTTCCCAGCCACCGTCATGCTGGGCACTGCCCCTGCCTACCTGCTGTCCTGGGCGGCCTGGAAGTGCCTCTCCAGCGCCCTCCCTTCCAGGTGGTACCACCAGCTCGATGACCGGCTGTACCATCTCTACCAGAGCATGGTCCTGTTCTTCTTTGAAAACTACACAGGGGTGGAGGTGAGTCACGGAACAGTTCTGAGGTCAGCATTTAAACTCGTATTATATGTTTACATACATTGAATCTTTGTATCCTACAAACCAAGTCTTAAGTCTATTTAAAACTGTCAATAGCAATATGTCGCGTTCAATATTCAAAAGCACTGTTTCTATTAGAAATGATATAGACGTATATAAATATGTCTTTCAAATCACATTTCTTTTCCATAGTTCTTCATTAGTTTACATTCTATAAAGTGTGGATATTTGTTTTCTATTTACAATAAATTCACAGTTTTGTTCATTTTTTTGTTGCAATTTCACTTCCAGACACTAGATAGCAGCAGTGGATGGATGGATGGATGGATGGGTTTATTCATCTCACAGAGAAATTCGCAGCTCCGGAATATGTTACGAGATAGAAACATAAGAGGCATGCAAGTCTATGTACAGTTTAAATATAAACTGAAACGTATGTATAAAAAGAAAAAAATATATAAAGACGTTCCCTCCGCAGCAATGGAAACAATATATCCCCAAATGACTAAGGACTAGAGCAGGGGTCGGGAACCTGTGGCTCTTTTGATGATTGCATCTGGCTCGCAGATTTCGGCTTTTCAGATAAAACATAAAATATTATCACTTGTTTCAGGGGTGGGCAATACGTCGATCGATCGCGAAGCTGTTGCGAGTAGATCGTGTGATTTAATAAAATATGATATAAGAAAATAGTAAAGAGAGCTCTGATTGGCTGCTGTGCATATTAATCAAATGGTTATTGTGCCGATTGGTTGAAAATTTGATTGACATGCACAGCAGCCAATCAGAGCTCCCGCCTCTTCCACTGAACGCACGGAAAAGATCATATGAATCGAGAATAAAAAGAGCAAAACGTGCGACAGTCATTTTACGCAATTCAGAAAAACGATATAGAATTATAAGCATGTTTTTTTTTAATAATATATCGAACAAAATAATGCGCGTTTGATCGCTTCAGGTTCTTCTCTACGAGAGTCACAGAAACATGACGTCAGGTCCATCAAAGTTAAGCTGCAGGTTTCAATGAAAGCGCAACAAATGCTGGTTTTCCTTTTGTGATCGCGTCCTTAAAACACACTTGCATTAATACACCATCACATGATGACTATTTGTAAATTACCTTTATCTCACGAATATAATAAGAATACGCTCAAACCCAAACACGTTCAACAGGTGCAGGTGAGCCACACATTCTAATGACGTCAGAGATGATCAGACAAAGCGATGATGATGTGAAGTTACTGATGAACAGTTTTATTCTCGTTAAACTTCATCTGAAATTTAATTAATCCAATTGTGTGATTCATATCAGACATGTTTAAAATTAACAAATATAAACTGTTAGTTTGAATTCATGTTTTCATTTGTTTTTGTTTTTTCATGATCACAGAAATGGAGAAATTTTAGTCTTGTGCTTCATTTAAATATGATGGACATATTGAAATGGAGGCATGGAAAGGGATGAACCCGTCTGAATTCTTTGTTGATTTTGATGAACAAAGGAAAAGGGCTTGAATTCGTGTCAAGCACAGATTCTTACATCTGAGTATTGTTTATATGGCTCTCACTGAAATAAATTTCCAAATATTTTGCTTTCATGGCTCCCTGAGTCAAAAAGGTTCCCGACCCCTGGACTAGAGGATACAGTTGACTCCGGCGGCTTTAAAAGCAGATGTTTGGACATATTTTGGTTTCAAAACAAATGAAAGCAGTTCCGACTTCATCAAGAGTCATGTGGTCTGTAAATTCTGCAACACCAGAGTCAAGTACTCGACAATACTACAAATATATCCTTGTTACTACAGTATGACAATATATTGTATCATCAACCCTGTATTGTGATGCGTATCGTAACGTCACATTTTTTGCCAATACACAGCCATAATGACTAGGGCTGCACCAGTTTCTCTTAGATGTTCCCAAAAAATATTTGTATTATGAGACTTCAGCTGGCCAGTACAGTGACTTATTGCAATACTATAGGAACAACCAATACATTTTGTTCCCTATAAATAGTTTAGTTGTCAGAAAAGTAGGTTCTTATTCAGAGAGGTCACAGTTATCCAAAGAGTTCCAAAGTGAGGAAACTGGACTGAGTAGATTTTTTGGAGGACGTTCTTCATCCAAGATGACTATGCACAAAAATAAAAAATTCCGTGAATATTTTTATTTTAATTGTAAATAAAAAAAATTCATAAACCCCTGTATGTGTGTCGCAATTTTAGTCCTGGTGTATAGAAGTTACTGTAATATTTTTTTTTCCAGTTTATTTATAAAGATCTGCCAACACACAATGTTTTACTAATGCTTATGTTAAAACTGTATTATCTGTTGAAACAAGCTGGAACAGGAAAGTTAGCATTCCATCTTTAAAGCTCACTTTTCAATCTTGTTGTTGCTGAACAGTTTCCAGTTTGTTTTTAATTGTGCTTTATCTACAGTGATTTACCAATCATTATTAATAATCCTTGTTATTTATTTTCAATGTCTTTACTTAAAAGAATAGTTTGTCTTTAAATATAAGTGAGCATATACATAATAAAGTTTAACTGAAGACAACTTTCCATATTTATAGTTCATATAAATATAGATCTAGCTTGCATCTTACTTTTTCTTCCGGTCTCCCTTTTTATATCAACATGCCTCTATATTAACACCTTATTTAAACAAACAAACCAAAAAAAAATCGTTTTTCAATATCTGAATACACTTTACTGTTTAAACTACACTATATGATTAAAAAAAAAACTGTCTCAGACAATCACAATGACAATCACAACGACCCTTTTAACAGGCAGAAACCTTGATCAGAACCAGACTCTGTGTGGACCGTCTTCTGCTGTGAGCGACTAGAAGGGTAGAAGGAGAAAAAAGAAAGGGTGGGAGGAAAGATGGGGCCTTTTTTTTTCTTCGTTAGTGACTCATCAGTCATTTACATGATTTTGAAGTCCATATTTGGCATAAAGGTGAAATACAATTTTGAGGATTTCATGTATAGCGTGTTAATAACATGTTATTTATATTGATGATTAAATCTGTTTGTTGTAGATCATCATATATGGAGACATACCAAAACACAAAGAGAACGTAATCTACATGTCTAACCATCAATGTACAGGTAATGGCTCATGAAACACGGAAGCATTTGTTCAAATTTAAAACCATTTGTCATGTGACCTCAGCGGACTGGATCATTGCTGACATGCTGGCCGTCAGGCAGAGCGCGCTCGGTCACGTCAGATACGTTCTTAAAGATGGACTCAAGTGGCTCCCGTTGTACGGCTTTTATTTCTCTCAGGTACGGAAACATCGTTTACCTGCTTGGACATTATTTAATATATTTTGTTGTGATCCCTGCAGCACGGAGGAGTCTACGTCAAACGAAGTGCCAAGTTTAATGAAAAGGCGATGAGGAAGAAACTCCTCAGTCAAACTCAGGCAGGAGCACCAGTAAGTGAATCAGTCGTCATGTGTTTGACGTGCGGCAAGTTATTGAACTTTGTATTTGGAAGAAAATAACTTTCACATAAAATTCCCATGTTTTGTTTACAACACTGATAATAAAAGCTCCTAATTCTGATATTAAGAAAACAGAATATAGGTACAATTTGTTCAAGTCACATGACAATATTTTATATATATAATTGCAAATGTAAATGGAAAAACATTTATAACCTTTTTTTCATCACTGAATTCAATATTTTGTATCGTGAAAGGTTGAATTTGTTTTTAATAACTACATTAAAAATATATATACTCTAATACCAAAATGCATATTCTAAATTCAATATTTCTCATAGCATTTTAAATTCAATATAAACCTCTTGGTATAATGGTGGCATTTCTTTATAGAATTCTATTGAATTAAAAAAATGTTGAATTTAAAATGTTGTATTCAACCATTCAATGTTCATAAGGCACTGATATGCTTACGCACAGTTCTATTTATTACAAAACATTTATTTCTTTATAATTATATAATGTTGAGTTCTACAACACGTGTCTACTTCGAGGCCTGGGGTCCAAATCCTGCTCGCCAGTTGATTTAATGTGGTCCACCAACTGAAAAAGTTAATGAATGTTCATGTTGATGTGTTGACCTGTAAAGATGCTCCTTGTGGGATTGAGTTGACTTCCCAAAGTCCAAATCACTGATTCAGATGATGTAAATTGATTCCCAGTGAGTTTTGAGTGCTTGTGAGAAAGTATCTGAGGGCATTTGTTTCTGTTCAACCTGTTATACATCCATCGGCCCATTGCTCTGATAATACTGATCAGATTTATTTTAGCTTCTAAAAGGAAAATGTAACTGCAATGCAGTAAAATAGAGAAACTGAGAGTCATTCAAAACTATCAAACATATGTACATTCTTGTAAATTATATATAAGCCACTGTTTTTGTGAATGTAAAAAAAAAATTAAACTTTTATTCAACATATTGTTTCAATTCAACATCTACAATTCATCATTTCATAGGTTGAATAGTTGAGTTTCTACGCTGATGACATGTGACGGTTGACTGCGTAAATACATAGAAATGTTATTGAAATTTCACATTTCTCTCCACAGATGTACCTTGTCATCTTCCCAGAGGGAACCCGATATAATCCAGACCTCAAGAATGTTATCTCGGAGAGTCAGGCTTTCTCAGCTAAAGAAGGTACGACTGTCACGACAACCAAATACAGTCACCAAACATCTCCTGACTCCATCTTGCTTCCGATCCTTTGATTGTAAAAGTTTGGATGAATGTAAATACTGCAGGAAAAAGATTCACCAGTGTTTTTTTTCACCGAAATATTTAGCATTTAGTTAAATGTACATTTGACTATAATTTTGTGGTCACATGTGGAACACTCGTGCACACTTCTGTCGTGTAAGTCGCACATATGTGTGCTGATGCGGTGTTGATGCCAGCTTACCGACTGTCTGCAGTGATTAAGCATATCTCTAAAGTGCAGCTCGCGGCTACCTTCCCCCATTAATCCAAATAAAACCTCAGAGAGAGACATGGGCACACGACATCATCTGCTATTAGTCTGGTATTACCCACAGAGGAGGATGACACTTGTGCTGAGAACATGGAGACAAAACCAGGTCAAAAGCAGAAAGTTTTACACACATTGATGGTGTATTTTCTTTTAGATATTTTTCCTCTATTAGAAACATTTTAAAAATCATCAGCAAGATTTTTTAAGACCAGGTTAAACCTTGATCTCTATAAAAAAAAATCGGTTTAGATGTAACCGTTTGTAACAGCAAGCCTAATAAAATATTGATCATAAAAAAAAATTATATCAATAATTTCTATATTGAAAGGTTGTTTTTTTTGTATATTTTTCTGTATAACTGAATTCAATTTTGATTTGAACATTATATTTTGAATGATAAGAATTACAATATCAAACTCTGTTTAAAAAAATAAATAAAAATATTAAGACTTAATACTTTAGTGAACGCTTTGGTAAAAGAAGAAAAGATGTAGAACATTATACCTCAAAACTATAAGAATACCACGTATGAAGTATGAATTAGTTCAAAGACCACTGGATTGAAAATGCACATTTAAAAGTGATTCTTAAGTGAAGACTTATTATTTGAAGCACCAAATTATGAAAAACAAACATTAGCAACATAATGATGTTAAATTGTTTTAATTCTTTTTTTACAAAAATAGTAACATGGTGCAGGCAAAGTCTGTATTCAGTAACAACAATAACAATGGGAATTTTAAAATATAGTCTTCACATGACACCCATGATCACATGTTAATAAATGATTATATGACATGCATTACGATCATATAAATGACATTTATAGAGTCAGCAATATGTAAAACTGTTTTTAAAAGTACAAATAAATGGATCCAAGACTATTATAATATATGGAAATCACTGTATGGATGAACAATAGATGCTGGAATGTCAATCAAATATATTTTTTATTGATCAATTCAATACTTGGCTTTTCTTTGCTATGTGTTTCAGGCCTCAACATTCTAAAACACACTCTGACGCCAAGAATGAAGGCATCCCATGTAGCCATCAACAGCATGAAGGATCATCTTCATGCGGTTTATGACGTCACAGTGGCCTACGAGTCGAAGCATTTTGCCAAGGGTCAGAGGAAACCAGCACCTTCAATGCCAGGTAAAGCCCCTCATATGCTCCTTTTAACTTTCATTTCTTTTGTTATGCATTTAAATATTTATAATGATGTCATGTGTTGTCCTTCATCAATAACAAACTATGAATGAATAAATGTGTGAATGATAATGTATAAATAAATAAATGACTTCTGGTTTAAAAACATTTTGCTATTTCTTAGTTTGTATTCATTTATTTATTTATACATTATAGTTATTTTCATTTGTATATTCAGTTATTAATGTATTCATTTTTTCAATGTATTTATTCATGTCAATTTATACATTTTGCTTTTTATGAATTTCTGGGCTTTTTTTCTACTTTTTATTCATTTATTTCAACTAAAATAAATCAAGATTGATTGCTTTGTAGTGTATACTGCCAGCAAAAAGGGCAAAATAAATAAAAATGAAAAACAGAAATGAATAAAAAGCATAATGTATAAATGAATGAATAAATAAATATTTTAAAATAGCAAAATTCATAAATATTAAAAAAAAAAAAAAAAAAATTATATTAATCCACACATTTATTTATACATTTAGTTTTGTATTTAGAACCTAATTTATCGTAATTTGTCATCTTTAATATGTATCTGAATTAAAAGCAACCTATTTAAATTCTGCAAATAAAATATTTAAATGAACCCGAACCTGAGATTCTCCTCTCTGTGACAAAACAAAACAAGATATTTACATCAATTTAAACTGTATTAAAAGTTTATTTTCTTTCATTGTAAATTTTATGACATGGGTCTCACATTGTTGTAAACTAGTGCAAACGTTCTCTGATTAATTGTTATAAACATTTTTCATTCAGTTATTAACCTGAATAAGTGAAATCAGACGCTATAAACATCTTAAGATGAAGTTCAGTAAGAACAAAAGTACAAATCAGTAAGTTAAAGCGCTGAGTAGTGAGTAGTGAGCAACAAACACGTTTATTCTTATTACATTTATCGAATGTGTTTTCTGTTCACACACACATATTTATCATGTGAAGGTGCCTTCATAGAAATGTGTTTTCAGTAGATATGTTTGACTCGCTGCAGCTTGCTCTTTAATGTGAACCTGTTCAGCTACAGCTTTGATAAAACTGGCTGAAAAGGAGGTGAAAAGACATTGATCGGTTTCCTCAGGAAGGTCCCAATTTGGTTCTGGATCCACTTTAATTTTATCGACTGCCTTTAATTCCTGCACGTTTTTGTTAACCAAAACATTTTTGATACATTTGATTAAATTACATTTCACATATATTTTTTTAAATCCTTTTTTCTTGCTGTATATGAAGTCGTTTTTTCATCAAATGTTGCATCTTTCAACTGATCAGGATGTCTGGTGTTGTGCACACCTTTTTTTGTTCTGGTGCTTGTTCTGTTACTAAGCTTCTGAATAACATTCAACTTTTTTTTGTCACATGGTCGTGACACAGTCCAGACAAAAAGGTTCTCACACACACATCGAGCACAAACGTGCATTAGTCCATTGTAAGCCCAGTTCCTCAATAAAAAACACAAGGAAAACATGTTTTTTCCTTCTTTAAAGCGCTTCAATGCACAGAAAATATTGTTTGCCGTGGAGAACATCAAATGGATTCTGTGTTGGCTGTAAACCAGATGTTTTTTCAACCCTAAGTCGTAGGTTATTAGGCTGTTCCTGTAAACATGTTGTTGAGTTTGTCTCTAACTCAGTCGTCGAGTTATTTAGAAGTGGAAAAAATGTATTCTCACAATGACCACTGACAGAAAGCAGAAGGAAGAGTAGTGGAGCAGCTCTTGATAGGCTTTCTGCCAAATATTGAGCCATTTGTTTAACTCGTGGGGAGATGGAAGAATGTGTTGATGGCTCGACTCCTGAATCTCTTTCATTTACATTATTATTCTTTTGAAACTTAACACTTTCTACATGCCTGAACGTTCGATCAAGTAGCTCGGTAATCTTTTCTTTTTTTGTCTGACTGCATTATACCAACATTTTCATATTGATTTAATTAATATTAATTTGATTATATTGAATTAATTTCCTACCGCTTATGTGGGTTGCTGGAGTTTATCCCAGGTTCTTTGGTCAAGAGTAAGAGGACACCCTGGACAGGACTCCAGTCTGTCGCAAGACACACAAGGCGTGAAAACCATTCACACACCTACTCATGCCTACAGACAATTTCTCCAAATTCCTTGTGGGAGGAAACCAGAGTGCCTGGAGTAAACCCACACAACACGAGGAGAACATGCAAACGCCGCACAGAAAGTCACAAGTTGCCTCCCTTATGACCTGTAGGCAAACCGAACTCTGTTTAAAACAAGAAAAAATAATTTTGAAAGCATTCAACATGATTAATTTTTAAAATGCATTAAAAAATATAAATGCTTTTGTATATAATAAATACATAATACATTCAACCTTTCAATACAAAAGTGTAATGTATAGAATTTCAATCTTTCAATAGTGAAATTATTGAATTAAATTTTTCAACAAAAATAAATTCCAATAACGAAATCAAGAGTTTCAACATATGAAATGTTAAATTCAACCATTCAATATTCAGCTGAAAATGTTTTACTGTAGTTTGACACCCACGTTTTCTTTTTATACATAAAACTGTATCTGCTGTATGTACTGTCTGCACACAAGGACAAACTTGGAAAAAAAAAGAGAGAAGTTTTCATCTGGCCATCACATGTTTCTATTCTTCACCCTGAAAACAGCTGAGAAACAGAGTTTGGGAGAGAACATGATTTGAGATTCATAGGACAATGTTTTGTCATCCAACTTCTTTTCAATAATTTAAAGAAACTATTCTTTTATTGTCACCACGGCTTCGAGGAGAAGCAGCTTGAGGATGTGGTGACATTTCAGATCCAGGAGCCTAAGTGTTCTTCCACCAGTGAAAGTTGATCACATTTCCTCTTCTTCGCTTCCTGATAATGTTGCTTGTCAGGGAAACAGGAACTCTGTGGCCTGCTGAGACGCACATGCAGCCATAAATGAAACCGCTTGTGATCTTCACACGCTTTATTCTTCACTCCAGCTTCATCTAATGGACAAAAAGATTGATTCTTGTTTCTGGTGAAACAGTAGTTCTGAAAGCAGTTGATTTGATGGTTGTGTTCACTCCTTCTGTCTGACTGGGATGATGTCACTGAACCCACTCGTCCAGCAGACCCTCCATGAATCAGAAGAGCCACTCCATCAGTGTCATCCCTGTTGACTCTGTCTGCTTACCCTACGTGCCGTCTTGAAGCAACCGCTCTTCCTGTTTTTGTTTAGTCTCTTTCTTTTTACTGTTTGACAGAATTCCTGTGCAAAGAATGTCCTCGAGTCCACATACACTTCGAACGTGTGGACATAAAAGAAATTCCTCTCGAGCCGCTGTTTTTCCGCCGGTGGCTGCACGAGCGGTTTGAAATCAAGGACCGGTGAGTGTGCGACCGACAAATGATTGTATTATTGTGTTTGTGTTGCAATCAATGTTCTCGACATCAAGAGTACGGATGTTTTTGTGTTGTGAGTCACCTATTTTTTCCTGGATTTAAACCTTGTCTTTATAAAAAAACAACTTCCTGTGCTTACAATAGTCCCTCGTCATATCGCCGTCCACCTTCCCTGGTCTTCAGATTCGTTTTTTTATTTGCAGTACTACATTTTAAAATATAAAGTATCAAGCTGCAGTCAGAAATGGTAAAACTCCTTGTCTTTGTTCACTCGGTTACAAACAGATGTATTTAGAACAGCAGATTAACTTCATCACAAACACAGAAGGGAAAAGGGGAACTTTCATGATGCCTTTTTACACACTGCTTGATTGCTAGCTACAATACTGCAGGTATATTCTACGCCTATGAGGCTATGACAAAAGTGATCAACAGCTGTGATTGGTTGGCTGGGCGGCAAAGCGCAGAGAGCTACTCTGGTCACAATGACTGAGAGGGTTGTTGAGAGGAAAGACGCCTTATACAATGTTTTCAACTTTAAATCAAAGTTGTTGATTTAAAGAAGTGAACATTTAAATGGTCACGACTTTTTGTATATTGCAGAGTTTACTGAACCCCACAATTAACGAGGGACCTCTACTCTATATCAATATGGATTTGGTTCCCGGACTCGTGGGTCCTAAAGCGACATTTAAAAAAGAATAGAAAAGAATTCAGGTTTTTATTTTCATGTGCGTGCTAAATTAAGGTTTCATTCTCAGGTGAATGATTTTAAATGTCCACTAGGAGTATAAGATAATGTCCATACACCCAAAATTGCACTATTTTTTACATGATACGGTATATATATTGAGTAGCAATGTATTTATTATGTTTTTTGTTTTGCTTTAAAATAACATTTTTATCATAGTTCTTTCCTTGTTCATATTTAGTTTGTCTATGAATTTCGTTGTTCCTTTAGCTCAGGAGGACATAAGGACTGCTGACATCTTGAGGCCGCAGGTTTAATTGCAACACAAAAATGAACAGTGATGTAAATCATTTTTTAAAATTTTATTTAAGACTCTTTATTGAAATGGACCATAGAGAAACTATGATACAAATAAACTATGGTGTGAAACCTCTTGTGAATAAATGTATTGCAGTATTTAGTTGTATCAATATTCTCTTCGACCCTAATAATCAACAAACCGATTTGAGACTTTCATCACTGAAGATCTCTTTCTCCTTCAAGGTTGTTGTCTGATTTCTACGAGTCGGACGACGCAGACAAACTATGCAGCTTCCCTGGTAAAAGAAGACCGTCCCCCCTGTCCCTGTCCAGAACCCTGCCCGCCGTGGTGTTCCTGGGAGGACTCACACTGCCTCTCCTGCTGACGGAGAACGGCAGGAAACTGTACGTGAGGACCTGGGTGTACGGGACTCTGCTGGGCTGGCTCTGGGTGAACACGTTCCCCTAACGAAGAATCTTACGAGGAGCTCAGGTCCTGGTGTCTGATCAGTGTTCCGATTGACAGCCTGTGATTATCGGAGAAGGAAAAGGGGATTTGTCGGAGTTGTTGACGGCAGAGGACCCCGTTATTAAGATTTATATTTAAATTCCCCCTCACTTGCATGCTCACTGTGAGCTGAACCCCGGCCCGACTCGGAGCTCCTCCTGACAGAACCGGAACGCTAATTATTGTGTGCTGGGCTTGTCAATCACACTGAATCCAGATCCAGCCAGACAAACGCATATAAAGGTCTTACTTAAGCATCTCTCACTCCTACAGCTCCTCAGAGCAAAGTCCTATTCTGTTACTCTGAATGTAGCGATGAAGAAAATATGCATCAATGTCTTTTTTTTTTTAACTCTTTCACAACCTCTAGTTTTCTCTACCAAGCACTGACCATTACAGCATTAGTGGCCACAGAAGTTCAACACTTCGTGACCTCATGACTTTTACCTTTTTTACCATTTCCTGAAGCTTTCTCTCCAGATTGAAGAAACCAGCACATTTTTTGTTTCTTTTTTTTTTTTTTTTTACAAATTTTGGCATCTATTCTTTCCATTGCCAATGTTGTTAAATGCGATTTTAAATTGACTGTTGGGTTAATATAAAAATCAAGTTGAAATTATAAGAACACAATTCCGCCCGAAACATGTTTCCTATCTAGAAACATTTTCATTCATCTGAGGTAAATCAACAATATATTATGTAAATTCCGGTATGAAACAGAACCTTATTTTATATCATGAAGTGTTTGATTCTCCCTACGGTAAGGCTTGTATAATTCTAAATCTAAGCGGGAACGTTGGTTCAAGTATATTTGCTCTTAAATTCTAAATCTAATTCTGGTTGTGCATCTATTCAAGGTATTACAGTAGAAACAATGGTGAGATTTAATTATGTGCCATAGTTTAGGTCATTAAGAGTGTAAAAGGAAATGTCTACCTAAGTTAATGTGTGGCTCAGACATTGAATATGAAATTCAAACACTACATTTTTACAAAATAAGACTTTGGTTTTTAAAAACCATAAAATTTCATTGTTATTTTGTCTGTTATTCGCCATTTTTTCAATGTAGAAATAAATCGGTGTCGAATTCAATCTGTACAAAATTAATGTAAAAATAATAATTCAGTGTTAAAAATTCAATATAAATAAAATTTAAATAAAATAATCTATGCTAACATTGCAATTAAAAGATTCATGGAAGTAAATGTCTTTTGACAATTTCGAAGTCAAATCTGACTTAAAAAGCAATCAAATTTCAATTTTCTTTTTTTTATCCTGAAATTTTTCTACATTGAAAAAGAAAATGGAACTAAATAAATCTGTGCTTTAAATATATATGTGATGCCCTAAAGATTCAGTGTTAAAGATTCATATTCAAAGTCTGACGACATACGTTCTATAACAAACCATCAACAATACTTTTGCTTTTATTCTTAATTTTCTTGTTGTTTTTTTATTCCAGTCAACAATCTGTGCCAAAACTTACCATAGACTCAATAGTAAATAAGAAAACTTCTGTTTCTGATGTCGCTCACAGAAGCACTAGTACCGTAATGCCTTGAATAGAGGAGCTAAAGTATTATCTTCCGTATTTAAATGTCTCAACTGCCACTCGACAAACTTGTGTATCTTTCATCATATAATAGATTTATTCTTGGTTCTAACAAGCACTTAGAAGTTCTTAATCTATATTTATCTTAAGCTTGTGGCCAAAGTAGACTCATAGAAGAAAAAAAAATATGTGCAATTTCTTTGCAAAGTTTGTTTGTTCGTTATAATGTATCATAGTTATCGGTCATTGTCAAGATATTGTGTTTGCCAATATGTTCTTTAAAATGAGCAATAATTCACAGGCAAATGAAAAAAAAAAAGATATATTGCAGTTTGTTTGACATGATTCGTCCAAGAGGACACAGAGAAGCCATGAAGACGAGCAAACCAGGTTCCTGTTCCGTCATGGTCGTGTCAGGCGTGTCTATGATGTCATTGTCAGTGTTCCTCCTCCATGCGAGTCCTGGTTGTTACTCGTCACTCTGATACCTCATTAGAAGAATCTCTCCTCGTTTCCCAGCGACGCTTGTCAGCACTTTTCTAGCATATTTCTATCCTGACAAAGGTCAACATCAGGAAACTGGACCGTCTAGATGCCATGGGATTTAGAATCGTGTGCCTTCCCTTCAAGGAGTCCATCCTCAGTGGAAGCTTCTTCCCACACGTGACTCTGGAGGCGTCACCTCGTCCACACATCATAGTGGCTTATTTTGCTCTTCAGTACCTTGGGTTTACACTTTCGTGAGAATGATTCAAATGTAAAGGAGTTGGGAGGTGAAATGTAATAAAGAGGTTTTCTTCAGAGTTTCTTCTTTCTTTGACCAGCTCAGCAGCACGAATAAAACATTGATGTTTCAGGGAAGAACATCAGTGCCATTATAATATTGAAAACATTTCAAAAGTTGAAACTTATTGGTTCTTTTGTAGAATATGAGTAAAATGACATGACAGCATCATGTTAAAATGTTTCACAATCCTCGAATGCTACTATATTATTCATGACTTGAATAAAACATTTTTTTTGTGAGTAAAATGTATTAATTTATTGCAACTTTTTCTTATGTACTTGTTTTATTTATATTTATTGTGCTGGTATATTAAAAAAAAATGTATTATATTCTTATTCAATAATTTATTTTAATGAAATGTTGAATTCGTTTTTATTGTGTAATTGAATTTAATAATTTGTATATTGAAAGGTTGACTGTTTTTTCAAATAATTGAATTGTAATAAAACATTTTTTTATTGAATTTAAAAAGCTACGAAAAATAAATATTGAATTTAGAAATGTTGTTTTTAAATTATTTGAATTACAATATAAAGCTATCTGTTAAAAAAAGAATTCATTATTTTTAAATGTTTGATTTTCTTAACACATTTTAATCAATTAAAACAAATTCAACCATCCAATACTGATATAATGTGAGTGACTTGGATTCGAGTCTTTGTTCAGTGATAATGTTCAGGTTCCGTTCTGAAATAATTATTTTTGGACTCGTTTATCTCTCGTTTTTGTTAAGCTGGTCTCGTTTCTGTTATATTTTAAACCGGTTCTGTATTTTTATGTTTGTGCGAATATTTGCCTGTTTATTTCTCGTCTACAAACTCATTATTGAATCATTTACTGATCGACTGGACTTTGAGTCAAATCTCTGACTCAATCGTTCTCTTGAACGCAACGCGCCACCCGCGCGCATGCGCACTACTGAGGGACAACACCAGGAAGTGAGTTGAACTGAGCTCGTCTGTTTGTCACGCAAAAGGTTCGTTTTGAATCTAATATCTATTTAAAAAAAAAACATTTTTCTCATATCACTTAGCAGAAGGTTAAACATTTGAGGGGAGAATTGGTTTTAAACCATCTCAATATTTCCTATTATGATTAAAACTGTCGACGTTGTTGCCAAAGTAACGCATTAGAGCATGATTTCTGCGTAAGATAAAGTATATTTAAATAACAATGCAATTAATGTTGATAAATTGCGTTTTTATCCTTGAAACTATATATATTTGGTGATGTTTGCAGCCATTATATAAGCTACAGTGACACCTAGAGGAGTTTGTCTGACATTGCAATAGCTTTTCTCACTAGAATCAGGTTTTTGGTTGTCATAGCAACTGAGGATCGCTGACGTCATTAATAACCACAATTCCTTGATTTCCTTTAAACTAGTTTTGCTCATCTCGGGTTGTTTACATCAAAGAGAGTATTTTAAGTGTGAGTGTCATGAGAGACTGTGATGGTCAGTTCAGTTGTCTTGTTTGTTTTAATATTTCTGTTGCAACACAACCATTACTGAATATTTGTGTGTAGAATAAATATTTCAAAAAAGGATATGTGTTTCTCTTCACAGTTTCTACTATGGCGGTCGACTGGCTCGGGTTCGGCTATGCTGCAGCCATCTTGTTGGGCGGGTTCATGGGCTACAAAAGAAAAGGTACTGACGACACTTTTTCTTAACAACATTTCAATCAAATAAAAGTACAAACTCTAAAACTATATATTTCCTTTAATACAATTCAAATTTCCTGATACAAATTTACTTAAACTTTTTTTTTCACAAATTTCTATTTTTGTACTTTTGTTTCCAAGTTTGTGGAGTTTTTAAATTTGTTCAAAAGTTTGTAAATATGTTTCAGGAAGTTGAAAATAGTTTCAGAGTTTGTAAATATGTTTCAATAGTTTGTACATTTATTTCAATACTTTGTAAACAAAAATTTTAAGAGTTTGTAAATATTTTTCAATTGTTTTATAGATTTCTTTCAATAGTTTGTAAACTTCTTTCAATCATAAATGTGTTAAAAAAAAGTTTGTTAATGTGTTTCAAAAGTTTTATAAGTGTGTTAAAATGGTTTGTAAATGTGTTTCAAAAGTTGAATAAATGTGTTTAAATAGTTTGTTAATATTTTTCAAGAGTTTGTAAATTTACTTAAATCGTTTTATAAATGTGTTAAATAGTTTGTAAATGTGTTTCAATAGTTTTATAAACGTGTTAAAATAGTTTGTACATTTGTTTCAATAGTTTTATAAATGTGTTAAAATAGTTTGTAAATGTATTTTAATAGTTTGTAAATTTCTTTCAAGAGTTTTATAAATGTGTTAAAATAGTTTGTACATTTTTTTCAATAGTTTTATAAATATGTTAAAATATTTTGTAAATTTCTTTTAATCGTTTGTACATTTCTTTCAAGAGTTTTATAAATGTGTTTAAATAGTTTGTAAATATCTTTCAATAGTTTGTAATTTACCTAAATCGTTTTATAAATGTGTTAAAATAGTTTGTAAATGTGTTTCAATAGTTTTATAAACGTGTTAAAATAGTTTGTAAATTTCTTTCAATAGTCTGTACATTTCTTTCAAGAGTTTTATAAATGTGTTAAAATAGTTTGTAAATTTCTTTCAATAGTTTGTACATTAGTTTTGCTGGACCAGTGTATAAATTGTTTTCATTCCAGCCAGTGTGATGTCTCTGATGGCTGGTCTTGTATTTGGGGGTCTGTCTGCTTATGGTGCCTTCAGGATCTCCATCAACGCGTCGGACATCCAGGTGTCTCTGCGTGAGTACAGCTGATGTCAGCGACTCTCAGCCTGGAGTCAAGCGTTGTGTGCTCCAGTGTCTGCAGGTGTGTTGGCTCTGGTGATGGGGCTGAGATACAAGAGGTCTGGGAAGTTGATGCCAGCTGGGATCATGACAGGACTGAGGTCAGAGGAGCTGCTGTGGTGCGTTCAAGGACAATTGTTTATGATTGTGTTTTTCTCTCTACAGTTTATTGATGGTGTTCAGACTTCTGCTGCAGACGCTTGTGTGAAAGACACTTGAGTCATTCCCTCGCTTTTCTAATGAAGCTCACAAGACTGTTTGTGAGTCAATATTTTTGTGTACAAAACAAGTCATGATGAACATGTTGTCTTCTTCAACAATCTTCTCTCTTTCTTTTTTTTTCTGATGACCACCTGATGGAAGCATATCAGTGTCATAAGAATATTGAATCTCTTTAAAATTTTGTATTTTACCATAACATTATTCGTAAAATTATTTAAATTTAAATTTCTTTAGTAAACGGTTGAATTTAAATATTTGCGTTTTTTTCACACGTTTTATTACACTCTGATTGCAATAATGTATATCTTTTTAATTTAGTATGTAAATGTTGGTATAATAGTGTCACCAGACATTACCAACAGAGTACCGAGCTACTTGATCGAACTTTAGCCAATCAGGGTGGAATTTAAAAGGCTACAAATTAAAAGAATATTAAACCATAAATGAATTCAGATGTAAAATTCAGACTTGAATCCATTAAATTATTGAATTAAATTACTCTCAATAACAATTCAATGCTTAAAGTAATTTTACTAAATGTAAAGTATCGAAGTGAGAAATGTTGAAGTCAATATTCTGATATACTTCAGACTCATTATAACTCATACAGAGTCGTTTGTAGTTATTGATCCTGATTGGTTCACTTCTTGCACAAAACCTGCCTCCTCGTTGTAACAAGGCTTTTAATTTGAAGGTTTTACAACTTGAACATTGTCTTGACAGTTTTGACGTAGACTTCATCCGGCTGAGGCTTCCTCCTGCTGCCCTCCTGCAGGAACTTTGCTATGGACGGAATCTTCCTAGTTCTTTCTTGGAAAGCCTGGGGACGCAAAAAAACAACAACATGAAAACTGAAAACTTTGTAAAATAGTGAATAAAAACAACTGCTGTTAGATTCATGCAATCCATGCACCAATTTATTCATCCTTATATCCATCCCTCCCTTCATCCATCCATTCAATATCTTTTCATAATCCTCCTTTCATTCATCCATCATCCATCCATTCATCATCCTTTCATCAATCCATCCATTAACTTTTCATCATCATCCTCCATCCATTCATCATCCTTTCATCAATCCATCCATTTACTTTTCATCATCATCCTTTCATTCATCCGTCATCCATCCATTCATCATACTTTCATCAATACATCCATTTACTTTTCATCATTATCCTTTCATTCATCCGTCATCCATCCATTCATCATACTTTCATCAATACATCCATTTACTTTTCATCATTATCCTTTCATTCATCCGTCATCCATCCATTCATCATCCTTTCATCAATCCATCCATTAACTTTTCATCATCATCCTCCATCATTCATCATCCTTTCATCAATCCATCCATTTACTTTTCATCATCATCCTTTCATTCATCCGTCATCCATCCATTCATCATACTTTCATCAATGCATCCATTTACTTTTCATCATCATCCTTTCAATCATCCATCCATTCATCAGTCCATCCATTTAATTTTCATAATCCTCCTTTCATTCATCGGTCATCCATCCATTCATCAATCCATCCATCAACTTTTCATCATCATACTTTCATTTATCATTATCCTCCCATTCATCATCCTTTTCATCAATCCATACATTAACATCATCCTTTGATCCATGTATCATCCTTTAATCCATCCGTCTTCTACCCTTTCATCCATGCTTCATCCATCATCCTTCTATCCATCATTTTCATCCATCCATCCCTACATCATCCAAGCATCTTCCATCCTGCCAGCATGTAGGGCAGCGTCTTCATGGGATGATATTTGAACTGAAAGAGAAGAAAACAATGAATCTGTTTCTACCTTGATATTGGGGAAGCCATCAAGAACACCAGGGAACTTTTCTTCTAACATCAGACTGCATTCCATCAACTGGACGTCTGCCATGGTCAGTTTTCCTCCCACCAGGTACTGAGACTGGGACAGAGCCTGTAGACGACCCAAATAATGGATCAGTAGTTGATTCACAAACGCATGAACAATTAAACTTTCAATTATCAAACTCCATCATGCAATCCATTTTTTTCCCCGTATTTTTCAATCACATAGATTTTAATATTACAATTAAAAAAATATTGTTTGGAAATTCAACATAGAAAAGTAGCTTGGTACTCTTTTAGTTTTGTCTGTTGACACTATTATTTTATTTACATTTTTATATTGAATTAAATATACAAATTTAATTATTTTCGATGTTGACTTTCTTTAACACTTGGGATTAGAAAAACAAACGTTATGTATGAAAAATAATTCATTAATTTTTAAAAACACTATAAAAAAAATTGTTAAATGCTTTAGCAAAAGTTTCAACATTCACAACAATGTTATAAATTAAATTCCCACAACACACATCAAGAACGTGTGCTAGACTGGTTGCTGGTTCAAGGCTCTGTTCTGGTTCTGCTCAACGACATTCTGGATAACCTGACAAGAGTTGCTGAGAACAGAAGCTAAATTAGCCTTGAATAAACACAAAATAATGAAGAACAAACTCAAATGTTATTACATTATTAAGATGTTATTCAGAAATATGTTGGTTTTATTAGTTGCTACTCAAATAGTTTGTGTTGATTTAAGACAATGTTGTTTGATCATGCAGATCAGAGTTGACATCCAGTGTTGACTCACCCTCTCAAACACAGGCATGTAGCGCCTCTTAGCTTTGGCCTGAATATACATGACTTTGAGCTGGTCCTCCGGAGAGAAGGGCAACATCATGAGCATCTCCATCAGATCCATCAACCCTTCTGAGAACATGTTGATCCTGCAGACACTCAGGGTCACGTGACATGGACAACGACATGGAGGACACTTGAAGACGTCTCTCACGTGACTCGCTCTCGAGGATCCTTGCTGTGGAGGTCGTACTTCTCCGCGATGTAGTTCAAGATGGCCTTCGACTGGACCAGCTTGAGGCCGTCCATCTCCACCAGGGGGAGCTGTTGAAACATGAGGGAACCGCCTGCAACAGATAAATAATATTACAAATTGTATTTTTCAATTATTTACAAATACAGTCAACAATACTTTTTCTTCGGCTCATCACAAGTATTTGGACTGAATCTTACTGTGGACGAGCTTCAGGTAGTGATCTCTGGTCGTCAAGAAAATTTCATCGAACTGGAAATATGAAAATACATTATGAGTCTATAAACAGTCAAATATATCGTACAGCTGTTAGTATTTGAAATTCTTAAAATATTTTCCTGCATTAAATGTTTCCAGAAGATCACTGATGACTCATCATCGTTAGCATGATGGCTAAGCTAACGTATAGCCTCTCTGTCTATCAAGGTATGACCAGCTTTTACTTAAAAATGACCATGAAATATATTCTATTATTAGCTTTTAAAAAGCATTTTATCTTCTTCCTGCGCTTTTTTCAACTGTAATGTTTTGTTATGTTTCCTTTTATTTGGCACTTTAAAAATACCTGAATAAAGTTAGCTTAAGAAGTACAAAAAGTTTAAATTCAAACTAAAGTGAGTAAAAGTTAGTATAGTGATATCATTGAAAATACCCCAGTTTATGATAAACATTTAGTCAGTTTCAGTTATTTGACTCGCATAGATTTGTAAATAAAGAAGCAGCATTAGAACATGTTCTGACACTCACCTCCACCCCTGCAGCTGCCAGCAGCCATCGGATCGACTCCATCTTCCCTCTTCCATTCAAGTAGGTCAACACAACTTTGTTAGACATGTTTGTTGTTGTTGGATAAACCTGGGAAGACACAACCTAGCATGACACATGAGAAGTTAAATGATAGAAGAAATTATAGAATTAAAATATCTCAATAAAAAGATGTGTCTAAGATGATTTACCTTCTAGAGTCTGGGCTGTGTGTGGGAGAAACAAGACGGTTTTCTTTTTATAATATTCAAGCAAAGAGTAAATAAAACCAGCAAACATAGTGATTGGTTAATTCTAACAAGATTATTTACATGTCAGTTATCATGTCGTTTTCTCTTTATACAAAGATTAATACAAAAAAACAACAATGAATGCTTAGTACAACACAAATAAACATAAAGTAGAAATGGATGATAAACATAATTATTTTGTGAATGTATCTCTTGGTTTAACCTCATTTTTAAGTATGGAGTTAGTTTTCTAAAAATGTAAATACTTCATTTTTTTGTATTGAAGCGAAAACACTTTTTAAATCGTTATTTGTTATTGAAACCATTTTGTTTAATGGAATAACAAATAAACAAGTCTACCTTTACTTACGTTTTCAAGCATTTTTTTTTATTGAAGTCGTTTGTTTATTTTATTGAAGCAACTTTTTTCGGGTGAATAATAAAGAAACAAATCTACCTCCACAGAATATGAGTAAGAAATGACGAGAAACACCGACAGCGCCATCTTAAGGCCCAAATCTTAAATTGACGTTTTTATTTGACGTCAGCAGATCCTTTCGAGAGGATTTCGAAAAAGAATCAGAAACTTAAAAAAAAAATGGCCAGCATTGGGATTTCTTCTGATGACGGTTATCAAAGTTAAATCACTTATAACTGACGTTACTTTCACTCAACACAGAAGAAGATACAATGGTGTGGGGGGGAGACAAACAGGTATTCCCAGTGATGTTCCCAGACAAGTTTGGATGAGCTTTGAAAGGGTGAGGTCTGAACAAAGGTTGACCTCGTTCAGTGACTTACATAATAACTCGGTTTATGTAATCTTTGTCTGCACCTTCAACAATCTTATCAGATTTTACTCACCACTCAAACATTTCACAAAGTTGTCTCATCAATCATCTCCAGCTAAAACAACAACTTGACAATAGTGCTGCACCCTCACTGCAAGGGATTCACTGCAAGGGATTCTGGGGTTTCACAGACACGCTGCCACCGGTTGTTGCCTCAGCAGGGATTGTTTAGAAGTTCAGGTCAGAGACGATGTGTTTGCAATAAAATACCGGATCATCAAGAGTCAGGCATTTTGAAATGATCCGGATTGTAAACTATAAAATTCACTCTCACTGAGGTTCAGTTTTACTCAGTCTGCACTATTTCAGGTACAATAATTGAATTCCAGATTATTTTTACAGATACATTAAAAACCTTAAAAATATATATATATTTCAGTTTTTTTTTCTATCATTTTTGTTCATTTTTATGTTGAAATGCATCTTCAAAGCAATATTTCCTTTTCTTGTTCTTACTGCTGTTTTGTATCAGTGAAGATTCATTCAGTTTCAAGAGTCAGAATAAACACAGAATCACAGTTTCTTTTTTTATTGACTTTATTAAAGATAGCAAGTGAACAATATCTCCATCCGTGCTGTTTGTTTACAGAGACAAAAGTTAAAAGGCTAACACCGTCTTGACCGTTTTGACATAGACGTCGTCTGGCTGGGATTTCCTTTTGCTGCCTGGTTTTAGGAAACATTCCACCGCAGGGATCTTCTTCATTTTCTGCTGGAAGGCCTGAAACAAAAAGACATGAGAATTGATGTTCACACGTGCGTCTTTCACTTCAGATCTCCTACCCTTATGTTGGGAAACTTGGCAAGAATCTCCGGAAACTTCTCCTCCAACATGAGGCTGCACTCCAACAACATCACATCTGCACAGGTCAGTCTTCCTCCCACCAGGTGACTACAGCTGGTCAGAGCCTGCAGACATTCACACACAGTGTTAGCACACACTCAAGCACACAAACAAGTGTCACACTCATGGTTTGGCCCGCCACGCCATTTTATGTGGCCCTCTGGATGGTTGTCTCAAAATCAAAGTAGATTAAAGTCACGTTGATATGGTGACCTGTGAAGATGTAAGTGTTTAAGATAAAGTACCTATTACATACTACTCCCTATTACTTTGCAATGCTTGGTAGTATTGACTCACCTCGGAGCTTCACAGAGTAATACTACAAAGTCTCAGGAGTAATACTTTAAAGCCTAGCAAAGTAATACTACGAAGCCTTGTGGAGTAATACTACACAACCTAGCAAAGTAATACTACAAAGCCTAGCGAAGTAATACTAAAAAGCCTAGCGAAGTAATACTACAAAGCCTAACAAATAATACTACAGAGCATAGCGAAGTAATACTCCAAAGCCTTGGGGAGTAAAGCCTAGCTAAGTTCCTCCCTCTACAAGACTAACATCAGACTTCCTGTTATTTAAATATATATATATTTTTTTAACTGCTCAAAGATTTGGGCCATTGTTTGATTGAGTTTGCCGTCCCTGCTCCAGACGCATAAACAAGAAGACGCTGTATATTCAGGTACCTTCTCAAACACAGGCAGGTAGCGCTCTTCAGCTTTACATTTGATGTTTTTCAGTCTGGTTTCAATGTCAGGAACGAACGACAGCACCATGATCATTTCCATCTGATCCATCAGACCTTCGCAGTACATGTTGATCCTGCAGACACACACCTGTTCAGGTATGTTCACAGCCTGAACTGATGATTAATGAACAACTTCTCTCACATGACTCGCTCTTTAGCGTCTTTGCCATGAAGGTTGTACTTCTCTGCGATATAGTTCAAGATGGCCTTGGTTTGGACCATCTTCAGACCGTCCATCTCCACCAGAGGCACTTGTTGGAACATCAGCGCACCATCTGCAGACACAGGATGTTTTGGCAGTGAAGCAGCATTGAAAGAGAGGAATCAGACTCCAGAACAAAGGTCAGCCCAGACCAGGGAGTTACGCAACATCTCAGCTTTTGTAATCTAATCTGCACATTTCAAACGTTTAATCGGGTTTCACTCACCGTTCAGAAGTTTCAAATATTGGTCTCTTGATGTCAGGAACTTTTCCTCAAACTGTAGCAAGACAATGAAGACATGATTAACAAACCACTGCAGGTTCTTAATGTTGTGTGTGTCACCTCCACTCCTGCTACTGCCAGCAGCCAGCGGATACTCTCCATTCTTCCTCTTCCATCGAAGTAGGTCAACACAACTTTGTCAGACATTTTTGTTGTTGCTTGATAATCTCCACCGAGAAGCTGCACAGACACAATCAAACATATCACAAGGCGAAAAGTGAAATAATCTAGTGCAAACTAAAACAGCAAAAGTTAGATTTGTAAAGAAATAGTAGTTACCTTAAAGAGGCTCTGACTCAAAATGAGTGAGGCAGAAGTTCACGAACCCAACTTATGTATGATTCAGCTCGTAATAAAAAAGGAAAAACTAACACGCTCATGATTGGTGGAGGCCGACATTGCTGCAAAGGGTTCTGGGAAACTGAGTTTAGCATTTTGTTAGCAATAATATTGGTAGCATTTTGTTAGCAGTAATAATGGTAGCATTATATTTGCAGTAGTAATGGTAGCATAATATTGGCAGTAATATTGATAGCATTTTGCTAGCAGTAACAATGGTAGCATTATAAGAGCAATAGTAATGGTGGTATTATATTAGCAGTACTAATAGTAGCATTATATTAGCAGTAATAATGGTAGCATTATTGTGACCCTGGTCTAGAAAGGTGCTATATAAATAGAGATGATTATTATTATTATTATATTATTATATTAGCTGTAATATTGATAGCATTTTTTAGCAGTAATAATGGTAGCATTATGATAGCAGTAGTAGTGGTGACATTACATTAGCATTAATATTGATAGATTGATAGCATTACTTTAGCAGTAATTATTGTAGTATGATATTAGCAGTAATATTAGTAGCATTTTATTACCAGTGATAGTGGTGGCATTATATTAGCATTAGCAAGTTGTATGTATGTCAGAATAGTTGCAATACAAATTGAGCAGCTGTAGTAACACCAGTTGAAGTATCAAAGGGTGACAGTTAAGTTGTAATGATGCAGCAGTGATTGTTAAAGTGACTTGAGGTCAGCGTTTTAAAACTTGAAATGTTACTGATTGATGGATGATCAGTTATACACATTTAAGTAAACGAACGGATCATAAAGAAATTTCTCTTTTCATCATGACAGTGCACTTTCTCAACCTCACGCATCATTTGTCACATGTTGTAATAGGCGAGGTCATTGAGACGGTTGGAAGAAAAGCGAGATTTATTTTCTGCTGATCTGTTATAGTTTCCCGTTCATTTTTCGTTTTTCTCGCAAAATCATTCATTTACGGTTGTTGAAATAATTTAAGTACTGACTTATATCAATCAGTGATAGTGTAGTAGATCCTTTCACGTGTGACTTCTCTCTCACTACCGTAACACCTTCACAAAAGAACAAGTTTTTTTTAAGTGGCGGCTCACTTGACCACAGTGCGAGGTCGAAGGTGTGTTTGTTTGCATATATAAATCTGTAAGTGTAGAGTCACGATGACTCCTCAGATATTATAAAGCTAGGTTTACCTTTCACTGATGTTTTAATGGTTCGATTTTTTGTTGGTTGTTTTTTTTTCCAGGTACTTTTCCAGATATTATTATATTATTTTAATAAAATTTAAACCCTGCACTAAAATATGGTTGATCATAGTTTCTAACGTACGCTATTTTAATGAGAAATTAAACAACAAAAAGGGATTTTTTTTTATATTGCTATAATTAATTTATACCAGTAAACATTTTGTGAGATAAAGCTCGAGGGCGATATATTTCAGAATTACATCAAACATACAGGTGCAATCCAGGTTTACAATTTTGGTAGCTTTAAAACATACAATTTAATATTTTACAACATCCATACAGAGATATTATTGCTGTTAGATATATGTACAAGGATTGTTTACAAAACAACGAGGCCCAGTCTTTGGAGGTAAACAAATGTGTTGAGCACAGATCTGAGCCCAACAAGGCCACTAGCGGTGTCCATATTTGGCTGACCAGTCTGTTCGCCCATGGATGCCCGACACTGGAGCGCGGGGCAGCATTCCACCTCCGCTCTTGTTGGACATTTGCATGTTGACGGCGGCATTCATCGAAGCCCGACCAGAACTCCAGGTTGCATAATCTGAACATAGAGAGAGACTTTTTTTCAGATCATGCTTACGAAGCTCTATAAATGTTGAAGACGATTCTCTTACTTGATGCAGTTTATTCCACTGAAGGACCGTGATGTCTTCTCTGTCCAGCAGAAGAGTGATCCTTCTTAGAGAAGGATGGAACGTATCATCCTGGGATTGTCTTTGTGCCTGTAAAACATTCAAGGTCTGACTCCTTACTTTTGGAACAACAATGTCATGAGTCTACATGTTCCTCCTTGTGTTTCCGGTTTTATTGTGAAATCCGCTCCCTTCTGTGTCTGTGCTAGTCTTACTTCCCCCCTGTCTGAGTAGTAATTGTTCCCAGCCGTGTCTCGTTAGTCCCGCTCCCCTGTCTTCTTAAGCCCCCACTCTCTGTCACGTCCTTGTCTTGTCGTCACCATTTTCTAGAACCCATATACTGCCTCTAAGTATTCCTGGTCTTACCCTGTCTCGTACCTTGTCTCAACCAAGACTCTTTCCTGCCTGTTTTGTTATTCGACATGTTTCTGCCCCTTGACGCCGAGTTTGCCTTACCCTTGCTATTGCCTTTCGTTGCCGATTACTGGACTGTTTGACTATGCCTCTGCCTTCCCCACGGAATAAACCAAGTCTATGCAAATACCTCTGCGCCTGGGTTTCTCCTTTCCACATCGTGATAGTACGACAAGACCAGCATGAACCAAGCAGAGAGTCCTCTTCCCGACACTCCGCATTCACACCGGTGAAGGAGCAGACGGTGAGGAACATTTCCACCCTAGCTACACTGCAGCTAGGCATGGAAACCATGGCGGCGCAGCACGGCTCCCTGCTCCAGAGTCTGGGACACCAGATGTCGGCGATGGCCGTTCAACTCCAGCTCTTGACGGCCGCCGCCGGGACCGCAGCACCACCTCCCGCTTCGGCGAGTCCGGCCACTGCGGCGGCTCCAGCTTCCATCGGTGAGTCCGTTCGGGTTCCACACTCCTCCATGATAGTCCTGCAACGACCCGAGTGTTTCTCCGGTGACTCTGGAGAGTGTCGGGGCTTCCTAACCATGTGCAGTCTCCACTTCGAGCTGAACTCCACCGCCTTTCCCAATGAGCGCTCTGCCTCTACTGTGGCGGTGATGGACACCTTGCAGCAACGTGTCCGCTAAAGGGGCAAGGCTCACCCCTGAAGAGGGTCGGGGTAAGCCAAACCAGCACGTCCACCAATCCCTCACGCCCCACCATCGCCATTTCCCTGGAGGCTGCTGGGAGGCTCTCCCCGGTCCAGGCCTTCATTGACTCTGGGGCTGATGGCAACTTCATTTCCATGTCAGGTACCTAGTCAGATCCCTCAACATTCCACTTCAGCCTCTCCCGGTTCCCCTCCAGTTCAGGCCTTGGACGGCCACCACTTCTGCGGACTTATCATTGGTTCCGTCTATGTACCACGATGTGGGTGAGGTTTTTAGTAAGGCCCGTGCCGTAAGTCTTCCTCCTCATCGCTCTTATGATTGCGCTATGAGTTATTGCCTGGTACCTATCCCCAGCGCAGTCGCCTTTACCCCTTGTCTCGGCCAGAAACTGATGCCATGAACCGTTACATCTCGGAATCTCTGGCCACAGGGATAATCCACCCTTCCTCATACCCGGCTGGGGCTGGCTTCTTTTTTGTCGGTAAGAAGGACGGCTCCCTGCGCCCATGCATTGATTATCGCTCTCTTAATGATATTACGGTTAAGAATCGTTACCCCTTACCACTAATGGTTTCAGCATTTGAGATGCTCAAAGGAGCCACTATTTTTACCAAATTGGACCTACGTAATGCTTACCACTTGGTTAGAATCCGCCAAGGGGATGAATGGAAAACAGCTTTTAACACTCCACTACGAGTATCTGGTAATGCCTTTCAGTCTCACTAACGCCCCTGCCGTGTTTCAAAGTCTAGTTAATGACGTCCTGAGAGAATTTCTTAATCGGTTCGTTTTTGTTTATCTAGACGACATTCTCATTTTTTCGCCAGACAAACAGTCACACCACCAACACGTGCGTCTAGTGTTAAACAAGCTATTAGCTGACCAACTGTTTGTCAAGGCTGAGAAGTGTGAGTTTCATGCTGCGACCGTCTCCTTCCTTGGTTATGTAATTAGTCCCAGTAGGATAGCCATGGACCCGGCTAAGGTTCAGGCTGTCGCTGACTGGCCCTCTCCGTATAACCGAAAGGCACTCCAACGGTTTTTAGGTTTTGCAAACTTTTACCGCAGATTCATTAGAAATTTTAGTTCTATCTGTTCTCCCCTCTGTGCCCTGACCTCTGACTCGCAGCCTTTCCACTGGGGCCCGGCTGCCGAGAGAGTCTTCCGGGAACTAAAGGAACGGTTCACCTCTGCCCCGATTCTCCGCCAGCCTGATCCCCACCAGCAGTTCCTGGTCGAGGTGGACGCTTCTAGCGTCCCTGGTCTTGGAGGTCGAGGAGAGGGTCAGGAGGGCCTTGCGGCAGACTCCTCCTCCAGCCTCTTGCCCCACTAACCGCCTGTTTGTGCCTGAACCTCTCCGTAAACAGGTACTGCATTGGTGCCATTCATCCAGGTGGTCCTGTCACCCGGGGCAGCAACGCACCCTGACTCTCATCCGGCGGCGGTTCTGGTGGCCTGGTCTGCAGCAGGACGTGTGTGAGTACGTGGTGGCGTGTCCAATCTGTGCTGCCAACAAGCCGTCTACCGCTCAACCCACGGGAAAGCTCCAACCGCTGCCGGTGCCCGATCGACCATGGTCCCACATCTCCATGGAGTCGTCACCGGGTTTCCGCCGTCCGAGGGCATGACTACTGTCCTCACAATCGTCGACCGCTTCTCAAAGATGGCTCACTTCGTTCCCCTACCCAAGCTTCCCGACGCCAGAGAGACTGCCGAAGCGGTCCTGAACAACGTTTTCCGCCTGCACGGCCTACCGAGGGACATCATCTCGGATCGGGGCCCCCAGTTTTCTTCCTGTTTCTGGGCAGAGTTCTGTCGCCTCATCGGTGCTCGCCCCAGCCTGTCCTCGGGGTACCACCCCCAGAGCAATGGACAGACTGAATGGGTAAACCAGGACCTAGAGACCTCCCTGCGCTGCCTGGTTTCCCGTTCCCCCTCCGCCTGGGCCAAGGACCTGCCCTGGGTGGAGTACGCCCACAACTCTCTGACCTGCGACTCGACCGGACTTAGTCTGTTCGAGTGCGCCTACGGCTATCAGCCCCCACTCTTCCCGGACCTGGAAGGGGAAGTCCAGGTGCCAACGGCAGCGGCGCTGGCTCAGCGTTGTCGGGACACCTGGGCCAAAGCATGCCTAAAGCTCCAGAACTCTATCTCCGCGTATAAGACTGCAGCCGACCGCCGACGCTCTGAGACTCCTCCCTACAAAGAGGGAGACCGTGTGTGGTTGTGCACAAAGGACATTAATCTCAATCACCCGTGTCGCAAACTGTCGCCCGGCTACATTGGTCCTTTTACCATTGTAAAGATTATTAACCCTGTCGCTGTACGCTTACGTCTACCTAAGACCATGCGCATCCATCCTACGATTCATGTGTCTAAGTTAAAACCTGCCAAGACCTCCCCTCTGGTTCCGGCTTCAGGGCCTCCCCCTCCTCCCCGTGTTATTGAGGGTGAGACTGTGTACACAGTTAAAAAGATAATTAATTCCAGACACGTGGGCCGAGGTTTTCAATACCTCGTTGACTGGGAGGGTTATGGACGGGAGGAGAGGTCGTGGGTTCCAGGTCGTGACATCCTTGACCCTAAACTGTTAGAACAATTTAAATCCAAGATCAAAGCTAAGGAAAAAAATAACTAGCGCTGACTCTCTTGTTTGTTGTTTTGTGTGCCCCCTTGCCTTTTGCCTTGTCAGTCTTGTGTTATTTTCTTGTCGGTTTTGTTGCCTTGTTTTTTGTTTGTCGCATGTTTCAGAGACTTGGTCTTATCCGTTTTGTCTTGTTCCCCCGTGTCCTCCTCTCTCTGGGCGGTCCGGCTGGCCTAGGTCCGCCGGAGGTGGTCCATTGAGAGGGGGGTACTGTCATGAGTCTACATGTTCCTCCTTGTGTTTCCGGTTTTATTGTGAAATCCGCTCCCTTCTGTGTCTGTGCTAGTCTTACTTCCCCCCATCTCGTACCTTGTCCCAACCAAGACTCTTTCCTGCCTATTTTGTTATTCGACATGAATTTACATTACACATAAATTAATACAGATAAATTAAAAACCTTAAAAAAAAAATTAAAAAAAATTTGTATCATTTTTGCTCATTTTTATGTTGTGTATCATCTTAAAAGCAATATTTCCTTTTCTTGTTCTTACTGCTGTATCAGTGAAGATTCATTCAGTTTCAAGAGTCAGAATAAACACAGAATCACAGTTTCTTTTTTTATTGACTTTATTAAAGATAGCAAGTGAACAATATCTCCATCCGTGCTGTTTGTTTACAGAGACAAAAGTTAAAAGGCTAACACCGTCTTGACCGTTTTGACATAGACGTCGTCTGGCTGGGATTTCCTTTTGCTACCTGGTTTTAGGAAACATTCCACCGCAGGGATCTTCTTCATTTTCTGCTGGAAGGCCTGAAACAAAAAGACATGAGAATTGATGTTCACACGTGCGTCTTTCACTTCAGATCTCCTACCTTTATGTTGGGAAACTTGGCAAGAATCTCAGGAAACTTCTCCTCCAACATGAGGCTGCACTCCAACAACATCACATCTGCACAGGTCAGTCTTCCTCCCACCAGGTGATCACAGCCGGTCAGAGCCTGCAGACATTCACACACAGTGTTAGCACACACTCAAGCACACAGCTAGCTAAGTTCCTCCCCCCTACAAGACTAAAATCAGACTTCCTGTTATTCAAATATATATATATTTTTTTAACTGCTCAAAGATTTGGGCCATTGTTTGATTGAGTTTGCCGTCTCTGCTCAAGACGCATAAACAAGAAGACGCTGTATATTCAGGTACCTTCTCAAACACAGGCAGGTAGCGCTCTTCAGCTTTAGATTTGATGTTTTTCAGTTTGGTTTCAGTGTCAGGAACGAAACACAGCACCATGATCATTTCCATCTGATCCATCAGACCTTCGCAGTACATGTTGATCCTGCAGACACACACCTGTTCAGGTATGTACACAGCCTGAACTGATGATTAATGAACAACTTCTCTCACATGACTCGCTCTTTAGCGTCTTTGCCATGAAGGTTGTACTTCTCTGCGATATAGTTCAAGATGGCCTTGGTTTGGACCATCTTCAGACCGTCCATCTCCACCAGAGGCACTTGTTGGAACATCAGCGCACCATCTGCAGACACACAGGATGCTTTGGCAGTGAAGCAGCTTTGAAAGAGAGAAATCAGACTCCAGAACAAAGGTCAGCCCAGACCAGAGAGTTACGCAACAACTCAGCTTTTGTAATCTTTGTCTGCACATTTCAAACGTTTAATCGGGTTTTACTCACCGTTCAGAAGTTTCTCATATTGGTCTCTTGATGTCAGGAACTTTTCCTCAAACTGTAGCAAGACAATGAAGACATAATTAACAAACCACTGCAGGATCTTAATGTTGTGTGTGTCACCTCCACTCCTGCTACTGCCAGCAGCCAGCGGATACTCTCCATCTTTCCTCTTCCATCGAAGTAGGTCAACACAACTTTGTTAGACATTTTTGTTGTTGCTTGATAATCTCCACCGAGAAGCTGCACAGACACAATCAAACATATCACAAGGAGAAAACTGAAATAATCTAGTGCAAACTAAAACAGCAAAAGTTAGATTTGTAAAGAAATAGTTACCTTGAAGAGGCTCTGACTCAAAATAAGTAAGGCATAAGTTCACGAACGCAACTTATGTATGATTCAACTCGTGATAAAAAAGGAAAAAACTAACACGCTCACGATTGGTGGAGGCCGACATTGCTGCAAAGGGTTCTGGGAAACTGAGTTTAGAAGGGCTGTTGTTGTTGCGTCGTTTGATACCTTTTATTCTTCCCACATTGGGCAAATGTAGTTTGTCAAAGCAGAAGGAAAACATACACGTTATATAAAGAAACACAAAACCCATATTTAAAATAATGTTAGCATTGTATAAGCAGTAATAATGGTACCATTATATTAGCAGTAATAATGGTACCATTATATTAGCAGTAGTAATGGTACCATTATATAAGCAGTAGTAATGTTAGCATTATATTTGCAGCAGTAATGGTACCATTATATTAGAAGTAGTAATGGTAGCATTTTATTTGCGGTAGTAATGGTAGCATTATATTGGCAGTAGTAATGGTAGCATTATATTGGCAGTAATATTGATAGCATTTTGTTAGCAGTAGTAATGGTAGCATTATATTTGCAGTAGTAATGGTAGCATTATATTTGCAGTAGTTATGGTAGCATTATATTTGCAGTAGTAATGGTAGCATTATATTTGCAGTAGTAATGGTAAGTAAGTAAGTATGTAAGTATTTTTTATTTGTATGGCACTTTTCTAGACCAGGGTCATAAAGCGCTTAAACAATCAAAACAATATTCAATAAAGTATATACTTTAAAGGGCAAGATAAAACTGATAACACAACAGGAGTTACAGAAAATCAAGGAAAAGCCTGAACAAATAAAAACGTCTTAAGATGTTTCTTGAAAAAGTCAGTAGACTCCATCAAGCGCAAAGAGAGAGGAAGATCGTTCCAAAGCTTAGGAGCAACAGCCTGGAAGGATTTCTCTCCTCTGGTCCTGAACCGTGTGCGAGGAACCGTCAGTAGATTCACAGACCTCAGAGCCCGAGCTTGGGTGTAAGGCTGGATCAGATCAGTGACGTAAGGAGGAGCCTGACCATGAATAGATCTGAAAGTAAGAACCAGAATTTTTAAAGTTGATCCTGAAAGAAACTGGAAGCCAGTGAAGAGTTTTAAGGATCGGAGAAATGTGAGTACTTCTACTTGAGTGGGTCAGAATTCTCGCTGCAGAGTTCTGAATCAACTGCAGGCGAGACAGCACCTTCTTGTTAAGTCCTCCGTAAAATCATTCAGAGATTTCCAGATGTTTCTTATCACATTTTTGCTGATGACATCCAGCTCTACTGCTCTTTTGATTCAACTGAGCCCCAGATGCTGAACAGCTTAGTCAATTGTTTGCTAGAAATCAAACAATGGCTGAGTGAAAACACTTTACAGCTAAATGTGGACAAAACTGAAACACTGGTGATTGCTCCTGATGATAAGGTTCCAGGGTTGAGTCAGTACTTGGGTGACTTAGGTCAGTCTGTCAAACTGAGCCTGAGAAACCTGGGTGTTGTATTTGATAAAGACATGTCTCTTGTTCGACACTGCAGAAAACTGACCAGAAACTGTTTCCTTCAACTGAGAAAAATCTTTAAACTTAGGAAAATGTTGTCGGAACATGATCTGGAGCTTGTAATCCATGCTATTGTGTCTTCTTGCCTAGACTACTGTAACAATTTATTTTCATGTAAGTAAGTAAGTAAGTAAGTAATATTTATTTATATGGCGCTTTTCGAGACCAGGGTCTGAGATCAGTTGTTCAGCCTCTGGGGCTCAGTTGGATCAAAAGAGCAGTAGAGCTGGATGTCATCAGCAAAATTGTGATAAGAAACATCAGGAAATCTCTGAATGATTTTACCGAGGGGAATCAAGTACAGCAAAAACAATAAAGGACCCAGAACAGAACCTTGAGGGACTCCACAGATCAGATCTGCAGATTCAGACCTCATTTGATTGGCAGATACACTAAAACTGCGCCCAGAAAGGTATGATGAGAACCATTGTAACACAGACCCAGACAGTCCCACTTCATCCCTCAGTCTTTTCAGCAGGATCTGGTGATCAACTGTGTCAAAGGCTGAGGACAGATCCATAAAGAACCAGAACAGTGAATTTACCCGAGTCAGCCGACATCATGATGTCACTGGACACCTTCAGTAAAGCTGTCTCCGTAGAGTGATGTTTACGAAAGCCAGACTGAAACTTCTCATGGATGTCGCTCTGATCCAGGAACAAAGACAGCTGCTCAGACACCACCTTCTCCAAGATCTTGGACAAGAAAGGGAGCTTAGAAATAGAAATTACTGAGGTCAGTTGGGTCTAAGCCTGGCTTTTTGAGCAGAGGCTCTACAATGGCATGTTTAAATGCATTGGGAAAAACCCCTGTGGAAAGGGAGAGGTTCACCATATTGGTAACCCAGGGGCCAATTACATCAAATACTTTGATAAAAAGGGTTTCATCTTGTTCACTAGTGCCGAAATATCACCCAAAGATACAGCAGTGAAGGAAGACGAAGAGGAGGAGAGGGGCTCAGAGACAGTAGGGATTCCAAACAAAGGTGGAGAGATTTTCTCTTTGATCAATTTAATTTTGTCAATGAAAAATCTCAACAATGCATTGCTGTCAGCTTCACAGAAGACAGGCGTGATTTGAGGAGCAGGAGACACGAGAGAATTAATCGTGTCAAACAACACTTTGGGGTTTTTCTTATTTGCTGCTACCAGTTTTCTGATGTAATCAGATCTAGCAGTTTCTACCATCTCATTGTAAGAAGACATCAGATCCCTGAGGTGAATTCTGTGCACCTCAAGTTTAGTGGACTTCCAGAGACGCTCAGTTTTTCGACAAAGTCTCTTCAGACTCAGGAGATCTTCATTAGTCCAAGGGCACCGTTTTTTTCTGAATTTTCAAGTTCGATTTAACAGGTGCCACTTGATCCAGTATTTCAACACAGTGAGTAGTGAAACAGTGAATCAAACTGTCCACGTTTGGGCAGTCGTCCAAGGAAAGAGGGTCAAACATAGCAGTACTGTCTGCAGTATCGGCTGAGATGACACGTCTCTGAGACCTAACTTTCAAAGGCTTAGGTTCAGGGATGAAGTCCAGGTTAAACAAGACAAGAGAATGATCACTCAGATGGACATCATGTACAGATACATTAGAAATGTCCAGGCCAAAAGTAAAAACTAAGTCTAAAGTGTGGCCTTTTTGATGAGTGGGTTCAGAAACATGTTTCTCAAAATGAATGCATCATTTGTCACCTGTTGTAATAGGCGAGGTCATTGAGACTGTTGGAAGAAAAGCGATATTTATTTTCTGCTAATCTGTTATAGTTTCCCGTTCATTTTTCGGTTTTCTTGCAAAATAATTCATTTACTGTTGTTGAAATAATTTAAGTACTGACTTATGACTTTCTGTTTGCTTTAAAAGCTGTTTATGCACAATGTATTTTATTATAGAAGATACACCTAAATAGTTGACAAAGATCTGACTTTATTTTCATGTTCAGGAAGTTTTTACATCAATTAATATATATTGTGGTTGATTAACAGTGACAATAATACACTGTACTAAATTGATAATAAATCAACATTTTTACAGTAAAAATACATGAAACTTTGTTCACTTATACTTCAAAACCTACTAAACATGAAAATAAAGTCAGATCTTTGCCAACTATTAAGGTTTTTTTTTTTTTTACAAGAATGAATATATATTGTGCTTAATTAACAGTGAAATGAATACACTGTACTAAATTGACAATAAATCCATTTTCCTAAGGTTATACCTGCTGAACTTGAAAATAAAGACAGATCTTTGTCAACTATTAAGGTTTTCTTTTACATCAAGTAAAATATATTGTGCTTGATTAACAGTGACAATAATACACTGTACTAAATTGACAATAAATCAATTAAAGTTTGTTTTACTTATGCTTCAAAACCTACTGGACATGAAAATCAAGTCAGATCTTTGTCAACTATTAGGGTGTATTTTTTATTTTAAAAAATATATAATAAAATACATTGTGCACAAACAGCTTCTTAGGCAAATAGAACGTCATAAGTCAGTACTTAAATTATTTCTACAACCGCAAATGAATTATTTTGCGAGAAAACCAAAGAAGAAAGGGGAAACTATAACAGATGAGCAGAAAATAAATATTTCATATTTTCCACCGCTTTTCTTCCAACAGTCTCACACACGTCTGCAGACTCTGGTCCATTAAGTGTAGCTTCAAATCTAGAGCAGAAGTGTCGCTGGAATCTATTGAGAGAAAAGATACTTTAATGTCACCACATGAGAGTATTTTTGAGAATCTATCAGTGATAGTGTAGTAGATCCTTTCGCGTGTGACTTCTCTCTCACAACCGTAACACCTTCACAAAATAACAAGTTTTTTTTATGTGGCTCACTTGACCACAGTGCGAGGTCGAAGGTATGTTTGTTTGCATATATAAATCTGTAAGTGTAGAGTCACGGTGACTCACCAGATATTATAAAGCTAGGTTTACCTTTCACTGATGTTTAAATGGTTCGGTTTTTTGTTGGTCGTTTTTTTTTCCCCCCAGGTACTTTTCCAAATATTATATTTTTTAAATAAAATTTAAACCCTGCACTAAAATATGGTTGATCATAGTTTCTAACGTACGCTATTTTAATGAGAAATGAAACAACAAAAAGGGATTTTTTTAAATCGATATAATTCATTTATACCAGTAAACATTTTGTGAGATAAAGCTCGAGGGCGACCTCACCAGGACAGAAGGTATATTTCAGAATTACATCAAACATACAGGTGCAATCCAGGTTTACAATTTTGGTAGCTTTAAAACATACAATTTAATATTTTACAACATCCATACAGAGATATTATTGCTGTGAGATATATGTACAAGGATTGTTTACAAAACAACGAGGCCCAGTCTTTGGAGGTAAACAAATGTGTTGAGCACAGATCTGAGCCCAACAAGGCCACTAGCGGTGTCCATATTTGGCTGACCAGTCTGTTCGCCCATGGATGCCCGACACTGGAGCGCGGGGCAGCATTCCACCTCCGCTCTTGTTGGACATTTGCATGTTGACGGCGGCGTTCATCGAAGCCCGACCAGAACGCCAGGTTGCATAATCTGAACATAGAGAGAGACTTTTTTTCAGATCATGCTTACGAAGCTCTATGAATGTTGAAGACGATTCTCCTACTTGATGCAGTTGATTCCACTGAAGGACCCTGATGTCTTCTGTGTCCAGCAGAAGAGTGATCCTTCTTAGAGAAGGATGGAACGTATCCTCCTGGGATTGTGTTTGTGCCTGTAAAACATTCAAGGTCTGACTCGTTACTTTCATGGATGTACTTTTGGAACAACAAGCAGAGAACAAGTTTGATAATTTGTAGTAGAGATGTCAACATCTACACTTGTCAATAGTTACACAGATAACAAATCATAACCTCTTTGAAATATCAATACCCATTTACAACATCCTTATTTTACTCCTCTTCGTTCAACTCTGCAGTGAAGAGTGAGTAAATGAATGATTGTTTCAAGTACACCTTGCAAAGTAATAGCACCGAACCTCGCGCAGTAATACTACTGACCCTTGCGGAGTAATACCATGGACCCTCACAGAGTAATACCACAGACCCTCACTAAGTAATACCACGGACCCTCACTAAGTAATACCACGGAACCTCGCGCAGTAATACTACAGACCCTAGTGGAGTAATACCAAGAACCTTACGGTGTAATACCATGGACCCTCGCACAGTGATACCACAGACCCTAGGAGAGTAATACTACGGACTCTAGTGGAGTAATGTGTAGAAAATGTTGACACCCCTAGTTTGGAGCCAGAAAACTGAGACATTGAGGTCAATAGAACATGGAAACATCTTTTCAAAGTCAGTGTAAGAAGTTACCGTGAGAGCCTCGGCTGGGTAGAGTTCCTCCAAATGGAATATTTGTGTTTCCCCAAAGATGGCTGCCACTTGTGTCTTTACTGGTGTTTATGGCCTCGTTCTTCTTTGTGCTGCTGATGCCTGCATGACACAGTTTTGGTCAAGACAGATGATGGCCAACAGTCCCAGAATAGTTGAACAATACCAGGTAAATATCTGGACTGCCTCAGGTAGTGCTGTTTGGCAGATGCAGTCCTGGATGGTTCCTGGTAGGATGAAGTCTTGTTCAGGTTCAGCGGTCCGTCATCCTTTACGCTGGGTCGACTGAAATCCAGAGCGTTTCCATACCTGGTAAACATAAGAGTGGAGAAGTTTAGATATTTGTAGCATCTTTTTATGTCCATTTAGAGCTCACAGAGCCAAAGTTATAATGTTGCTATACAGCAGGTTTTTGGGGCTACAGGTTTATACGGAATAGTATTATGTATTGGCAAGGATCTGCTGACATGATACATATATTGTGATACTGTAGGAACAAGGATATATATGTAGAATTGTCGAGTAATTGACTCGAGTGTCGCAGAATTTACAGACCACATGACTCTTGAAGTTGTAACTGCTTTCATTTGTTTTGAAACCAAAATATGTCCAAACATCAGCTCTAAATCTGCTGGAGTCCACTGTATCCTCTCATTCTCAGTCATCGCCAGATTTTCACTGTACCTTTGGCTATGGAGGACATAACGACTCCGGCCATCTATCAGCCGGAGGTTTAATACCAACGCAGTGGAATAAATGCAGTGAATATTTGCATTTAATTGTTCATTTAAAAAAAAAAATTAAACAGTAACCAATCGTTCTCACCATGGACTTTATTATTTTAGCTTCAGAGTAAATCATTCATATTAAAAAACACACACACCTGCTCATAGTGTCCTCTGCCTTCTTTGACTTTTCGCTGAAAAAATTATTTTTCCCTCGAACGCTCAGAGACAAGTCTGTCTCTTCATAGTCGTCCCAGTCTCCAGTTTTAGCTTGACCTGTGACTTGGCCCCAACGGCGTCGCCCCGCTTTGGTTTTCACCTGATAGTTGAGTACATTTGAGTTCTCAGGTTCTTGTCTCGCCTGTGAAGATAAAACAGGGAACAGTTGGGATATCATGTAAAGATGTGAGAGTGTCACTAACTCACCTTGCTCTGTTGACTCTTGATGTACGCCATGTGACTCTGGCTTTTCGCTTCCTCCTGCTTTAGAATGGGATTTGGTTGTTGCTCCGTCACAAGCTCAGAGTGCTGTGGAAACCCTGCCGCCTGTGCCGCTGCAGGCCCCAGGGAGGCCTGGATCTGCTGCAGGGGTCTTGAAGGCGGACAGTGCTGGTTGGAAGGTGGCGGGTGAGAGGGAGGCACTGGTTTTAACAACAGTGGTTGCTGCTGCTGTAGAGTTTGTTGTAGTGGAGCATGAAGAGGTGTTGGTCCTGGCTGAGGTCTCCCTTGCTCGAGAATCTGTTGAGGAGTCCCCAAAGCTTGTCCCACATGGAAGTAGGAATACCTCAGAGCCTGCATTAACACACAATGGTAAAATCTGAAGCGTTAGTATATGATTTTTACTAGGGGTGTAATAAAATATCGATACACCTTTCAAATCCTTTAAAAAAAAAAAACATGGTTGTTTTACCGTTTATATTTAAAAATAAGTGGTCTTTACGTCCTCCACAGCTAAAGGAAAAATGAAATCATGCAAGATCCCGGCGATGACTGAGGACGAGAGGATACAGTGGAGCCAGCAGCTTTTAAAGCTGATGTTTGGACATATTTTGGTTTGAAAACATATGAAAGCAGTTACGACTTTGTCAAGAGTTGTGTGGTCTGTAAATTCTGCAACACCAGAGTCAAGTACTCGAAAATACTACAATATATATTTTTTGCAACAGTAACGTAATTCATTGTGCTATATTGTACTGTTGAACCTGTATTGTATCTCTAGATTTCTGCCAATTAACACCCCAATATATCTATGGTTATAGAAATGTCTGTCAGTACCTGAGCAGACGTCGGCCTCTTCTTTGGATCCCACTGGAGCAGGTCCGTCATAAGGTGAATGGCTTCTGGACTAGCATTAGGGATGAGGGTCTTCAGGTTACTGGGAACAAACTGAGCCCAGCGGAAGTTCATGGCACATGCTAGCTGGAATCCCTCTGGCCAGTCGTTCTTAGAAATAGTGGAATCAAAACACTTGAGTAAAACCATCCACAATGAGCTCAACTTGAACATGGAGGCCGTTAAATTGAATATTATTCTTCTTGCGATACCTTTTTAGGCGTACCCAGGACTTGGCAAATTTTAAATATGGTGTCCACCTCACTGGAACCAGGAAACAGAGGCCTGAGTGTGTAAAGCTCCGCCATAATGCAGCCGATGGCCCACTGGTCGATGGGCGAGCTGTAGGTTGTGGACCTGAGAAGCACCTCAGGTGCTCGGTACCTGGTCCAAGACAAATACATTCGTTTGACATGACTTTTGAAGACTTCAATCAGTAGTTTAAACCCACCATCTGGTCGAGACGTAGTCCGTGTACGGTGGCCTGGATCTGATCTCACGTGCAAGTCCAAAATCTGCTATTTTCACCAGTTCTGGACCCATGCACAGCAAATTCTCCGGCTTCATGTCCCGGTGGAAAAAACCTTGGAAATATAAACCAGGTCATGGATCTACCACGTTCCTTCCCTAAAGGTCAACTCAGTTACCATGTTTATGAATAAATGCCAGCCCCTGTAGGATCTGGAACATTATATTCCTGACGGCAGACTCTGGGAACAAACGGGTCCTGGAAAGAAATTAAAAGTTGGTATTCCTGTGTGACTTTATGGAGCAGGTGTTGGAAAATTTGGTCCTCACCTGTCTTTCATCAGCTGGTACAAGTTTTCCTTCATGTACTCAAATATGAAGTACAGATGGTCGTTCTCTCGAATCACCTCCTTCAGTTTGATCACGTTTGCATGGTTGAGCTTCTTTAGTGACTACAAGAATTAAAACAGAAAGAATATACAAGACTGTGACCAAAAGTTACATCTTTAACATGACTAGTCAATAAAGAAACAACACTCTGCAGCTTAGGGAGCATTCTTGGGGTAAATGCTTGCAGTCCAAGCAGGACTATAAGATGGCACTTAAGGGTAAAGAGATACAGGTTCAAGCCACGGAGAATAGCTGCAGATTTTCATGCCCGGCAGTGGGATTTGTTAATATTTATCTGTTCTTTTACAGGCTTGAGGTGGAGATCATGGTATTAAAGGGGGGAGCGGATTAAGGTGAAAAACGGTCACCTTCCGTTATAGTTGGTCTGAACAAAGGCCTTGAATTACTAGAACATAGAGACCAAAAAAAGACCTAATGAGAGTCTGAAATTAACCGTCACATAAAACACACTCATTGAAAACTTTACAGTAAGGAATCTAAACAATCTATGTCCTATAATATCTTAAAGATAAATTCAAACTTTTTTACTTTTTACTTTAAAATACATATATTGACAAATGGGTGAAATATACATTATATCCCTCTTCAGAAATGTTTGCAAACTTTACAAACCGCCACAATCATTTGAAAGAAGTTAAGCCTGCTATACAAACATCAGTAGTTTAAAATCTTAACTCTATCAAATAGTGTGACATAAACAAACCTTCACTTCACGAAGATTCATGCATTCTTCCCAGGAGTAAAACTTCCTCTTCATTCTGCAAAAAACAACATCATTAAAACTAGGTATTCATTTAAAATAAGCGATGTAATTAACACATATTGACTTTATAACTAAGGCATTTCACATATTTCTGAAATTTATTTTGACACTGAAGGATCATCACAAATATTTACTTCTTAATGGCCACAAGTTCCCCTGATTCCAGGTTTCGTCCAAGGATGACGGAGCCGTACGTTCCATCCCCGAGTTGTTTAAGAGTAGTGTATCTATTCATGGTGCTCGTCCTTCCATACCATCATCTGGGGGCTGCTAAAAACTTGCTGAAAAACAACACCGTCTCCTCTCCGATACAGAATGCAACCAGATTTTTCGGTGACAACAGCAAGGAAACATGGGAAGAGCAGGAGGTTTCATGGTGTCACAGACTTTCCTCCTCCTGCTGGTGATGGAAAAAAGGACAAGAAGTGCATCATATAATGTATGTTATTTAGAGTTATGTTGATTTTAGACACAAATATCTTACTGGGATTATAGATTTTATTAGGAATTGAGAGGTGGAATCTAAACTTTGAATTCTAATGTCGTGACATTTCACTAGATTCAGTATGTTTATACGTATTCTTTGATGGTCATTTCAAAGTCTACATTTTCCAAAAACCTCATAACATAATGCACATTAACTTCCTTGAAACATCTTTATTGGTGTTTAAACGCTTTTGGGGTAAAGTCAACCAACACTTACATCTACTGTAGTCGAGCTAAAACAGAATTACATTAGTGGCAACTTTTTTTTAGACAGTTCTAAGTTTTCTAATATTTTAACCACAGTCTGTCACAACAAACATGGCAGTCTTAGATATCGCTTATTTTCAAGATAATTCGTTTACATCATAACAATATCGAGCAAATCGATCAATATATTTAACGCCCATTATAAAAGCAGGTCCACTGCTTTATCCAATGCTATAGTTTCGTTATTTCTGTAAGAGGTTTGTTGTCAATATGTTGTACTCGGCGGTCCGTAAAAAACAAAATACGATGCGGTAGATTGAACTAGAAATTAGACTGACTTAATAAACTATAAATAATGTCTCGATCTTACCTCTCTCCAGTCAGCGCACATATCCGAACATTCGTGAGCGACCAGCAACATGAGTTGTGTGGATTAATATTCTAATTTAAGGCTTTAGGGCAGATTAGATCCCCTTCCTCTCGTACACAACATCCCCGTTAGGCCCTCCCGACCACAACATCGCGAGATTGCAAATCAGTGCGAGATCTCGTTACAGCAAATCAAAGCCCTCGTTGGCATCAAAGATTCAACCAAGTCAAAATGACCATCTGCAAATGTGGATCTTTTTTTCATTTAGATTGTATTATGTATTTAAGTATGTACTATATTTACTTAAGGTCCAACGCAATTGGAAAAAAGAAGGCAAATCCTACGTGAATGCACTAAAAGAGAATCGTTAAAAACAACCCTGAATTTCCGAAGAATTAGCATAAAACAGTCCTGAAACGAAACCGGATGTTGGGCAGCAGTTCTCATCTTGCAGGATAGTGTAGACTTTTGTCTTGAGTTATTTTGTATCGTTTCGGTTTCAGTCATTTTTGTAAAATAGAGCTACTTTATAATAATAATACAGTTACTAACGAAATATATTTCAAATATTACTGCGTGTAGTTCTGACGAACATATCGCATTGTTTACGTTCCTTGTGTTTATGGTCCTTGATTTGTAATATCCTGCATGAGTCGCAAACTAATAATACAAAATCATCGTGGAATCCTTAATCTATTAGCGCCTTCATCATTATTTATTCAAATATGACTAAATATATGAAAGCAATAGCTTTTTCAATTCTAAAATCTTTTTTTTTTTAGATGTATTTACATACATTATTATTTAAAAGGAAAACTTACAACGAGGTGTAGAAATAATAAGAATATCTGAAGTCGGGTCATGTGGGCAGAAGCCAGAGTGAAGAGGCTCCGAATCACCGTGGCGAGGTGTAACATCTTGATAAGATGACAGACAACCTCATTGAGCTTGTATAATTGATGTGGTTCTACTTCTATATCTATATCTATAAATATCTCCCAAATTGCACATGTTCTCAGCCTATTTTACCTGACACCCTGAACTGATATCTTTGTTTTTTATTCTCTTAAGTTTCCTTTACAGTGAGCAAGTTCCCTCAAACTACTAATGCATTATCTAATTGTATTACTCTCATTTCATATTAATACGTTACATTACAATATAACATCTTCAAATTGTAATGTGTTACAGTAAAAAGTATGTTGTTTTGGGGTTTGCTTTCATTTATTTTTGAATTATTGGAATTATCATTATTGAATGAATTATCAAACTATGCTTAAATGTGAAGGTTTCTCCTTGCAGCAGAATCGTTCCATGTTGGAATAAAGTGAGGCTCAGGTTTCTGTCTTCAATATTCAGCAACTATATTGAGGGACAACTTCAGTGCGTTTTTTCAAACTGAAGTTTGAAAATGTTTTAACCTCCCCAAATCTTTTATTTTAAACCTTTCTGTGAACTAACTTGAATTTATCAAGTACCTTTTCATTGTTTGCAGCGAGGTTCAAATCATCAAACCACAATATAATGATGACTTTTTCCCTTGTTCTCTTTTACATACAAACAATGACCAGGAGGATTCTGCTTGAAACCATGTTCCTTCAAATATGCATGTAACAAAGTGTTACTGCTTGAGTCCATACAGAGACTTTTGAAACCTGCATACAAGTTTTTCACCCGTTTCAGATTTCTTCTCAAAACCTTCTAGTTGCTCCATGTAAAGTTCACAGTCAATGGTGCATGCAGGTATGCAATTTTAACATCCATCTGTTCCGTCAACTTCACTTTTGAGTGTGAACACCCATCTTCCCCCCACTGTGCATTTACCTGGTGGTAAGTGAGTAAGATGAAATGTTTCGTTTTCCTCTAATGACCTCATATCATCATCCATCGCATGCTTCCATGTCTGTGCCTCAGAGGTCAGATGATGTAATGGCTTCTTGATGGATGCGATAGGAATGTCACACACTGATTTATAACAGAAATCTACACACACTTGCATTTTATCCGTTGTGTCCTCAGTTTCAAAATCTTGCAAATGTGCTGGTTTACTCTTAACTATCTGAAGGTTCCTTTTGATACCCTTTTCATTTTCAACGTTTTGTTGTACACGTTCACTTTGTTCAGGCGAAGTCTCAAAAACATCACCCTTGGCCAACATTCTCTTCATTTTTGTCATTATCACTGATATCTGGATAAATATACCCATCACAATAGTCTGTGTTTGATTCAAATGTTTGTGTTTCTTTTTCTAGGGTTCTTTTGTCATTGTTGAATTTAACCAACCTGTACTTCTGTACACTTTCATCCTCTGGAAAGTAAACTAGATGTAGCTTCCCTTTCTCTTGCTTATAACAATTTGACCCAAACTTTAATAGTTTTGACACGTTTGGTTCTCATCCTGTAAATAACTCATATGGAGTTTTCTTTGTGCATCTGTTATAGCACCTGTTTCTTATGTATGCTGCTTATAGTTTAGTTTATATAGCATAGGTCCTCATCTTATCTGGTAACTTGCTTTGTAGCAGTAAACATCTTCCCATGTCATACAATATGCGCCAGCCTCTCTCAGTGCCGTTCTGATGCCTTAATTTGTTTTTCGTTAACATTGTCTTGAAGCCACCCTCGTAGATCACTTTACACTGATCGACAGTTTTTTAAACCGTTTGAAGATAAGAACAATTACCACTCTCATAAATGTCAAACCTTCTGCCAACTTTGGTTACCATGGTATTCTGTCCTTTGCGAAATGTGACCGTTTTATAAAAATATAAAAAACGGTCACATTTCGCAAAGGACAGAATACCAGGACAGAATATATATATATATATATATATATATATATATATATATATATATATATATATATATATATATTTAAATCAATATATTCTAACGTTGGGGTTCAAAGTGTATAGAAATTTCATATTTCAATTAAATCAGATCCAACCTTTCAATAAAGAAATTTATGAATTCAATTATTAAAATTAACATTCAATGATATGTAGAACACATTTCAATAAAAATTAAAGTTTTAACATTTGAAATATTACATTATACCATATTTTGATAATGCATAATTTCACACAAGTAATAAATTAAAAATTATAGCATATAGTTAGCAATAGTTTGTTTATTTGTGCGTTACAGCAGAAAGTAATGCATTACTACTTTACATTAAGTAGCTTTTTCTAAAACACTTATCTCTGAACATGCAATAGTCTTAAAACAATAATGACAAATATTCCTGCTATTTTCATCAACATGTATTCTACAGATGTGCACCACACTACCTGCAGTACAACAGTGTAACAAGGACGTATGTGTTGACACGCGTGAAAGGGGCTGATCCCACTGAGCTGCTCTAAGAACTTGATCTCTACTTCTGCTCGCGGAACTCAGCGAGATGGCTGCGTTCATGCGAGCTCGCAAACATGTTCTCTGCGTCGTGCGTTTCTCTGACCGTGAACTGTAAGAGGGAGACACCGAGCAGCAGTGCGAACGTCGCGCGAGGAACTCTCTGAGCCGTTATGGTGAGTCACGTTTGTCTGCTATGTTAGCTAGTTAGCTGTTAGCATCCCTAGTTTTCTCTCGAGCGGCTTCGCAAATACATTCAAACCTACTTTTAATGCATACTTTATCTCATTTCAACTCGACACTAATTATTAAGTCGCAGCTATGCGCCTCTTTTACAACCGTTTGTTGCATGTTTTTTCTTTTTCATAACAAGCTGTTAAACGGAAGTGACGACACCCGAGTGTTGACTCAGGAGTCCAAGTTAATAGTTCATACCAGAATAAACAAAAACACCTCATCCTAACATGCCATTTTAACACGGGGCTTAAGATGTTCCTTGATAATGTTTTTACGTATGTCTATGTATATTTATAATTATACTCTTATAATTCCAATTATATTTCGATTTAAAGATCATAAAATTGCTGAAATCCAAAACGGTATCAAAATAATGATCAATATTGTCTCCAGTACTCAACTAAAACACCAGAGGCTTGTTTTTTTACACGTTTGCTTTTGTGCTGATCATTTTATCTGCTATGTTCAATTCAATCTCCGATATTATTGTATTTAGTAAAAAACTTTTAGTAATACTTCAATTTACTTTCACACTGATACTTTTTCTTATGAATCTAGTGTTGGATAGGCTTAAACTGGAGCCTCCACCCTTAAATGGTGCTCACAAAACTTGTTTACCAAGTTGAACCGGTAGGTGTTGTTACCTTCAAGCACCTTAAACTGGAGCCTCCACCCTTAAATGGTGCTCACAAAACTTGTTTACCAAGTTGAACCGGTAGGTGTTGTTACCTTCAAGCACCTTAAACTGGAGCCTCCACCCTTAAATGGTGCTCACAAAACTTGTTTACCAAATTCAACCAGTAGGTGTTGTTACCTTCAAGCAAGTCTAGATCCTGTGTGACTTTTTACACAACCAATTGGATTATTTCTTCTCTAGTTAGGTGGAGTTGTGTATTTGTTTTTCAGGCTTCTGCCATTGAGCGAGGGATATTTAGGATACGCCTCATGTTACAGATCAGCTTCCAGACAAGTTCAAATTTCACAAAGTGTAATTAATAAATTGTAAAGATTTTCTATTAGATTAGTATTATGTTCACTTTCCTCTAATTTGACATTGTGTGCATTTTATTTCATTCAAAAGTTGGAAAAATAATTACCGTACCGTAGATCGGTAGGTATTCCAATGGCAAATGACTCAATTTAATGTTTCTTGAATGAAAATAGGTGAGACACTTGATGATTGATAAATGTATCTTCGTTGATATAAAAGGATTCTAACGGCTCTTGTTCTAAACAGGCGGAAGAACATGCAGATGTCGAAGGGACAATGGAGGAAGAAGAAGAAGGATCTGATGATCCAAACCTCAATGTAAGTGTTTCATCATACGTTTTGATATCTGTCAAATGCCACAGGGTTGTTAACATTCTATTAAGTGTAGTTGTTAAAAAGCCCATACTTTTTTATGATTTGTTTTGTTTATTCAGAATCAGAAACTTTTATTGCTAAAAGACAGTTGTTTTTTTTAGGCATTGATGTATTCATGTATCATTGACGTATGATGATCTGTGTAATTCTTCCAGTGCAATATACTGTATGCATGCTTATTTATTTCAGTGTGCAAATGCAAAAGAGTGTGTTTAATGTTGTGTTATGTTTTAATTAGACTCACAAATGTTATTTAATGTTTGAAAGTTTAGTCATAGTAGTACTATAAACTCGTATATGTAGATGTGTGTGGAAAACTTAAACGTCTTATTAAATAAAACGGTGTCGCATTCTTTTCTGCTGAAGCCGGAGCTCCACGCGTTCCGAGCTCAGTGGATGTCAGAACTTAAGCCGAGTTCTCAAGGTCCGGGGCGGAGCTGCGGGCTTCTGCGCGGCTCAAGTCTGAAGAAGACTCAAGACGCCGCTCGCGAGCAAAAGGTATGTTGACAACAATGTTGAATTGGTCATTGTTTTGAATAATTCTTCTTCTGGTCAGGCCGCTGAGCTTTTTTTGAGAGCCGTTGAAGAAGAACAAGATGGAGCGGTGTATGAAGGTAGGTGTCGTAACATAAGAGAATCCTTTATTCGCCAGAAAATTGGGAAATCTGTTTCATAAAGTTCAGTTTGACGTTTCAACAAATCACTTTCTCTGTCTTTCTGACGGCAGCTATTAAGTTCTACCGAATGGCCATGCAACTCGTCCCTGACATTGAACATAGGATCAACTACAGTCGTCCTGATGGAACCGATGGAGAAGAAGGAAAATTGTAAGTCTTTGTTTATAAATAAAACCATACTGTAGTTTTCCTTTTATATTAGATATAACCTTATAAAGTTCTTTTGAAAAAATAATTTGGGATGAAATCATGTTGACTTGACTGGGCAGTTGAACTTCCTAGTGAAACCACATAAAAGTCCATAAAAGCATATAAATCGAGTTATTAAAAATAAAACTTTTTTTAAATACGTACAAAAACGTATAAAAACGTTTAACCTTTAAACAGCCTCTGATCAAGTTCAGTTTAATACTGACACAATCAGATTGTGATAGTAATAAACCTTAGGATGTTTCAAATAACTGAATAAACCTTCAAGAGAAAATGGAAACGTTGATTTGTACTTTTGTCATAGTGAAGAGACTGATGGAGACGGTGACATCGAAGATCTCGTCGCCTACTTTGAGCAGCAGCTCTCGCTGGAAAGTTCACTTCCAAAGATCTGCTCTCCTGTGGTAGAACCAACACAGACACACATTTCGGGTGAATGTCAACGACACAAACGCGTGTAAATTCTTGTTCTTGTCTTCACTCGCTAATGTTTCTTCTTCGGGTGAATGCAGAGCTGCCGCAGGAAATCCTGATGTACATATTTCGTTGGGTCGTGTCCAGTCACCTGGACATGAGGGCCCTGGAGCAGCTGTCTCTGGTTTGCAGGGGTTTCTACATTTGTGCAAGGTCAGTCTTAGTGTCAACGTTTAGAAGATCTGGGGATACAACAAAGACATTTTATATGTGAAAAAGCTTTGTGTTTTGTTCTATTCATCCTGTAAACCATCCACAGTTCAGGAGGTAGAAATGATCGACAAACTTTAATAACTTTTTTTTCCTACAATATCAATATTTCACACTACCAATATTGTTTTTACTATAGAATATCATTATATATTTCATCAAAGATTGTATAGTTTACTAAAAATTGCAAATATTGAGTTTGTTCATTTTTATGCTACATTTAAAATTCACTCCACTAGATCTCATTACATCCTCCACAGTTAAAGGAACAATTAAATGACGCGAGACACTGCCGATGACTGAGGACAAGAGGATACAGTGGACTCCAGCAGCTTTTAAAGCTGATGTTTGGACATATTTTGGTTTCAAAACAAATGAAATCAGTTTCAACTTCATCAAGAGTCATGTGGTCTGTAAATTCTGCAACACCAAGGTCAAGGACTCGACAATACTACAAATATATCCTTGTCACTACAGAATCATAATATAGTACAATAAATATATATTGTGGCCCCTGTATTGGGATGCCTTGATCATGCTGTGACCGTATGAACTCTACACTTCTTCTTTTTCCACAACCACATGCACATAAATTCAACTCAGTGCAGCATGAAGTCGAGCACAATATGAAAAATAAGTTGCTTTTAGATATTGAAAAAACAAGTTAATTAACCCCTTTAAAGAAAGAAAACTAATACCACTCAGACTTCAGTGACATAATAACCAGACAATTGATTTACATTTTTCCTCCAGGGAGCCAGAGCTTTGGCGCTCAGCATGTGTGAGAGTGTGGGGAAGGAACTGCACAAAACTCGCACCCCACCTGTCGTGGCGGGAAATGTTTCTGCAAAGACCACGTGTTCACTTCGATGGTAAATAAACATGTCTGTCCTTTGATTAACCTGAATCTCCTGAACATTTTCCACATACATCTACAGCCACCTGGAATTTTGTGTAAAAAAAGACTGACCTGTTCATCACTCATGTTACTGTTTGAACTGTCAGTGACCAAACAAACGCTCTGTTTGACTCCACTAGGGATCTACATCAGCAAAGCTTCTTACATACGTCAAGGAGAAAAGTCTCTGGATGGCTTTTACCGAGCCTGGCATGAAGTGGAGTTCTACAGGTCAGTATTTGCTCTCTTTTTTTTTGAGCCTCAAGTCTAAACGTTGAATCTCACAGGTACCTCCGGTTCTTCTCTGACGGAAGTGTGTTTATGCTGACGACTCCTGACGATCCGTTGACTGTCGTCCCGCGCTTGAGAACCAAGACAACCAGGTAGACCTTAAAACTTGTGTTGTCTCTGGGTCAAAGTGACCCTGAAGGTCTGAAAACAATTGTGTTTGGGGTATCCCTTGTGTCGTCTGTGGGTCAAGATAAAAAAAAATCGCGATCTAATTTTTTTCTGTTTTTCCATTCGGCCATTCTCTGAATTAACTGGACAAGTTGCTTTTTCATGTGTTTCTCATGTGAGCAACTTATAAAAAGGATGAAGGTGCAACAAAATGGAAAAATCTATATACTTCACAATATATTTAAAAATAAATCTATTATATATTATCACATATTTATAATATGAATTATTATAATTATATCCCAAAATTGCAATTAGGTTTCAAACAAGAAGATAAATGGTTAATTAAAGAATTATATTATATTATAAGTTTTAAAAAATCGGATTCATTTTATCAATTAAATCAAAATCCAATGTCTTTATGTCTGTCTTCCTCCTCCCTTTGACCCCTTTCATCCACACATCATTAGGTCCTTTGACTGCATTTAAGTGGCCCTCATGAGGTCAAAGGTCATGTAGAAACAATTTTATTTTGTATTGGTTTCTATTATTCATGTGTAGTCTCTGAAAATGACTATAGGGTTTTTGTTGTAGGACTTTGGTTATTTTGTAAGTATTTATTGACCCTCAAAAACATTTAAGTGAATATATATATTAAAAAAAGTCATTTTAAATACTATAAATAACAGATATTTAGATTCATTTTATGATTGCATACTTACATAGAAAATATTTTTTATAGAAAATATTTTATATTTTTCAGCAAATCAATCAGTTACAAACGTTTACATTATAATAAATTAGGTTAAGTTTGATATCAAATCATTTTGTTTTTAATGTCCTTTTATTTTGTATTCTGCATTGTTGAAATGATGGTTATAATAATGATGATGATACAATTATGATGTATATTAATGTATATATAAATAACCCTTCAGAGTCACATAGTGCTTTACATAAGAAAGGGAAACAAAACCATGACTTAGTTAAACAATTGCAGTAAATAGTACAAAACATTATTTTTGATAATTATCTTAAAGTGATAGTTCACCCAATATTCAAATTTCACATATTTTCCACTCACCCTCATGTCAGCTAAGGGTTGGGATTATTTCGGAGTATTCGGTTATTTTAAGAGTCATAGATAAAAAAAATTTCATTTTAATGTAGCGACTGTAAATCAATTGTTTTCGTCTTTATCTTCGTCCAAAAAGATACTTAAAAACATCCAAATGCTTCCATACTGACTTGATATAAGAGATTTAGGCTGATGGCCTGGTATCAACCGCTCAAAACAAGCCTAAAATATAGACTTGTTTAATATTTTTCTGATCAATTCTTCTCATGTCGAGGCTTTAATAAAAGGGGGACGTTACTGATGAACATCAAAGAGGTATTTGGATGTTTTTTATTTGTCTTTATGGACGAAGATAAAGGAGGGGTTTTGTGTCTCCCAGGGTTTTCTTTTATGCAGGAAATGGGTCCAAATGGCTCTTTGAGTTGTTAAGGTTGCTGCCCCCTGCTCTAGACCAACTAGACTTAATTTTTGTGTAATTTCCGCAAACATCTGCAGAATGGAATCGCTTCTGTTTGGTCATTATCGCCTGTCACAGGAGCGAGACAATCAAACCAAAGTCTATGCTGTTCTCTGCAAGAAGAACCAAGAGGTGAGTCTGAATCCTCTGTGGCAACACTTTGCTCCACCATGGTCAGTATACAGATCAATGGTGAAAAAGAAAATGACCTTTTCTGCCCTTTCAACCTCAGAAACCAGCAGAGAAACAAGCTAATCGGTTCTGCAGGCGGAACCCAGCCCAAGAGGCCGATCGGAACTTCTGTATAGGACTGAATCTGTCCTCCAGGGGGAGCCATCGCTTCTGTAAGCTGGAGTGGTTTCAGCACTCGCACCAAGTCATCTATAAGTGAGTATGAGCCACAGTGACGACAGGCTTGTTGACTTGTACCTGTATTAATATGAACTCCCTCCCTCAAGGAGGACGGGGGAAGTGATGGAGACTTCCTTCGAGCTGGACAAGATGTACACACCTTTCTACTTTGCACGAGTGAGAAGTTACACAGCGTTCTGTGAGCAGCCGCTGTAGTCTGTGTGTAGATCCACGACCCTCGTCGTCTTGAAACCATCAGAACCACCAGTTCAAGAAGTCCATCAGTGACTCCCGACTAGATGAATGTTCTCAAATAAACAACCTGTTGGTCTGTAAAATCTGTTGTATTTTCACGGCAAAGACCCGAGCATGAATAAAATATGCAGAAGACTGTGTGTGTGTGTGTGTGTATGTGTGTGTCTAGGACACACAGGAGTATAATCCATGCAGCCTCTCTTCAGAGCCAGATGGATCAAACAGGATTTGCTAGAAAACATTTGAAAATTGTATTAGTTGTTTTGTCGTGATTTGAGTCCTGATGTTGGACTGCAGCTCTGCACATGTAGGTCAAATGCTGAAGCACTTTTGTTCTGATCCATCAGACTCTCCTCGCAGGTTAATAGAATTCTTCAGGAAGAAATGTTTTTCTGTCCACTTTACTGCAGTTCATATACTTGTTCATATTTCCTCCTTTTCCAAGTCTTATTTTTCATTTTTAGCACTTTTAGCAATTTGTTTTTTAAATTATTCTGTCATTTCATTTTTAAACAATTGTCCCGGACGAGTAAAACACATGTTTGTATTCTAAAAATCACTCGTATACAATCAAACTTCAACTGTAATCAAACCATCTAAACAATATAAAGTTTATTACCTACCGGTCGGCACAATATTAGTTAGGTAAGTTAATGGGTTGTCAAGGGAGGGACTTGGACCAGCAGCTCCACTATCGTTCGATCTGTGATGACCTGCTCAAGGGAAGAACCTTCTTAGAATACGATGGTGGTGCCACGAGTGCAGACGTGACATCATCAGTGCCACACATCAATTGTTATTTACGACCTGTTGCATAGGAACCAGTGATAGCAACAACACAGCCACGTCAACATATGTCGCGCTGCCAGTGGACGCGAGTACTATTCCCACTCAGAGCTGGCTTGTCGGTGTTACAGGCATTACTAGTCGACCCATCTTTCTAATAAATGCGAACCAAAGTCAGGATCGTGAGAAAAAACGTCCTTCAGTTTGTGCAAGATTTGAGCTTTATTTAAAGTCAAAATATTACCTTCAACATTTCACCGTTGAGTCGCTTGTCATGTCACCAACGTGCAAGATTGTGCAAGGATTCCCACGTTTAGATTTTCCAACAGATAAACGACTCTGGACTCTGATAAAACATATACGTGCAATAACGTCTGCTGAGGAACATGTTGGAGATGAAGGTGTGCGACACCTGGACTCATCGCACCTGGAGGACATGAATAATTTAACACAAATGTTGCGAGGCTCTTGAAAAGTAGCTTCTTCGGAGCGTCAGTCGACTCTCACTTTCTCTGGGTCAGAGTTTGTTTTTCCATTTGTGGAGCCAAATGACTTCATCTTCCTGCTCACTGTATCTTTGTTCTTCTTGTAGGCCTGAAGAGACACGAGACTTTACTACACAATATTACACACTCACTTAAAACATGAATCCATAATAGAAGCTTGAGTTGACAAACTACAGTGCCCTGCAAAAGTATTCAACCACCATTGGATTCTTACCTATTTTGTGATATTACAGCATGAAGATCAATGTTTTTAAATCTGGGTTTGATGTGATCGATCAAGTGGTTTAAGGGGAAACATTTAAATGTGTTGGAATGACCTCGTCAAAGCCCAAACTTCAATCCAATAGAACATCTGTGGTCAGACTCAAAGATTGTTCAGCCTGAAGGAGTAATGGGCAGATCCCAGTGGAAAGATGTGACGAGCTCACTGAGACTTAGTGGTGGTTCTAAGTATTGACTTCCGGGTGGTGAGTAGTTATGCACAATCACTTTTTCTTTTTATCTTTATATTTAGTTATTTTTTCCTATTTGTCGTTTGCTTCACATTCAAAATCTTCACAGTTGTGCAGCATGTTCTGTCAATTAAATGTTGCAAATCCTCCAACAGTCCATGTTAATTCCAGATTTTATAGGCAGCAAATCATGAAACATGCTAAGGTGGGTGAATACTTTTGCAAGGCACCGTACAATCAAGTCAATATACAAACTGAACAGGTTGTCAGTCTTGGACTGAGGGAGGAAACCCCCTGACATGTTCAGGGTTTCTCTTTGATACAATAACTTGTTTAAATGGTGCATACATTCCTTTTTCTAAGTGACGTGAGAAACATACTGCTCACATGACACACATCAGTAGTGACATGACACCCATAAATGATCACATGGTACACAAATTATCACATGACACACATACATGATCACATGACACCCATTAATGATCACATAGCACACATTTATAATCACATGGCACACATAAATGATCACATGACACGCATACATTATCACATGACACCCATTAATGATCACATGGCACATATTTATAATCACATGGCCCACATAAATGATCACATGGTACACAAATGATCACATGACACGCATACATTATCACACGCCACCCATAAATGATCACATGGCCCACATAAATGATCACATGAAACCCATAAATGATCACAAGACACCCATAAATGATCACATGACACCAATTAATGATCACATTACACCCATAAATGATCACATGACACACATTAGTAATCACATGACACCCAAAAATGATCACATAAAAACAAAATGTTTTGCACTATTTATATATTTATATATATAAATGATCAAATGACTTCAATTCAACAATTAACTTGCATAATAAACCTTGATGAGCAAGGAAGGATGGAAGCCGCTCACCTGAAGGTAGAAGTTGGAGAAGAAGAGGACGAGCGTGATCATGTAGCTGACCAGGAAGAGCAGCCAGGTCAGAGGGAAGCCACACGGCCAGACCAGTGCGGAGGACGTCTGCAGGACGGTGATGCAGAACTGGACCTGCACAGGAAACAAGGACGATGAAGGTTCTATTGATCCGCAGAGACGGAAATATCCGAGAAGCGTTCCTGACAGTAAGAGGAAACTCACCAGCTGGAACTGTGTGATGTATTTCTTCCACCAGAGGAACGGACGCATCACTGGGATGGCCGAGAGCAGGTAGTAGGAGTACATGACCACGTGAACCAAACTGTTGATGCACGGCCCGAAGAAGGCTGGAGACACAACAAGTAATCTGCATGAGGTTTGAAAAAAAACCTCACATGTTTGTATCATTCTAAACTTATTCTCAAAATCTAAACTATTCTTATTCCTCTGGCCATCAGACTGCTGAATGAAATATAACTTGAGCTATGCACTATTTAAAAAATGATGTATTTATTCTATTTATAACATATTAGCACTATTTTTCACTTATTTATATATATACTTTTATATACATTAATTTGTCTACATTAATTATTATTATCTACAATTTTACTTAATTTTTTACAGGTAGAGAAAGTAAATCATTTTCATTCAAAGTTTTGTTTTTTACTCAATAATAATGTATTTGCTCTTTTCTTTTCATTACATGTTCTTTAACAAAGGCATTGTCTCTTTAAGCAGCATCATGGATATGACTAAACCCTTGCAGGAGTCGAGTTATGAAGCAAACAGAAAATGATCATTATCTATTTGTTTGTTTAGATTGTTAGATTCTGGGGCCGGTTATTAACCCTGTGACACATAAGAGAGAAACCAAAGGCTATACTTGCTAACAGTTCTAACCACTGTAAGGTGAAGTCTCATCACTCGAATACAATCAGATATTTTCAACAATAATCAAACAATTTTCAACTATAATCAAACAATTTTTAAACTATAATCAAACAATTTTCAACTGTAATCAAACAATTTTCAACTATAAACAAACAATTTTCAACTATAAACAAACAACTTTCAACTATAAACAAACAACTTTAAACTATAATCAAACAATTTTCAACTATAAACAAACAATTTTTAAACTATAATCAAACAATTTTCAACTGTAATCAAACAATTTTCAACTATAAACAAACAATTTTCAACTATAAACAAACAACTTTCAACTATAAACAAACAACTTTCAACTATAATCAAACAATTTTCAACTATAAACAAACAATTTTTAAACTATAATCAAACAATTTTCAACTGTAATCAAACAATTTTCAACTATAAACAAACAATTTTCAACTATAAACAAACAACTTTCAACTATAAACAAACAACTTTCAACTATAATCAAACAATTTTCAACTATAAACAAACAATTATCAACTATAATCAAACAATTTTCAACTATAAACAAACAATTTTCAAGTATGATCAAACAATTTTCAACTATAAACAAACAATTTTCAACTAGAATCAAACAATTTTAAACATAGAATCAAACAATTTTCAACTGTAATAAAACAATTTTCAACTATAAACAAACAATTATCAACTATAATCAAACAACTTTCAACTATAAACAAACAACTTTCAACTATAATCAAACAATTTTCAACTATAAACAAAAAATTATCAACTATAATCAAACAATTTTCAACTATAAACAAACAATTTTCAACTAGAATCAAACAATTTTAAACATAGAATCAAACAATTTTCAACTGTAATCAAACAATTTTCAACTATAAACAAACAATTTTCAACTATAAACAAACAACTTTCAACTATAAACAAACAACTTTCAACTATAATCAAACAATTTTCAACTATAAACAAACAATTATCAACTATAATCAAACAATTTTCAACTATAAACAAACAATTTTCAACTATAATCAAATAATTTTAAACTAGAATCAAACAATTTTAAACATAGAATCAAACAATTTTAAACTATTAACAAACAATTTTAAACTATAAACAAATAATTTTAAACTATAAACAAACAATTATCAACTATAATCAAACAATTTTCAACTATAAACAAACAATTTTCAACTATAATCAAATAATTTTAAACTAGAATCAAACAATTTTAAACATAGAATCAAACAATTTTAAACTATTAACAAACAATTTTAAACTATAAACAAATAATTTTAAACTATAAACAAATAATTTTCAACTATAATCAAACAATTTTCAACTATTTTAAAAGGATCCAAAAGAAGTAAAGTTCTTATTATTCCTGCCACTTATGTATACTTTTCTATTTCACTGAACAAAATATTTACTTACTTATTTAATTTATTTTTCTTCCACGTTAAATAATCATGTTGCCTTTATCAATGTCTTCTGATTGCTTATTTGTATTTGATCATTTATTTATTTATAATTGAATATTGATTGATTGATTGTGATCTGCACATAAATAAGTGTAAGTGTATGTTGAAGATCAGCATTACATTTCTGTACATTTGCACAAAAAAAAGAAAGGAAATTCCAATATTTAATTGTAATAAATTCATAGTAGGTGATGATCTTTTGCAGCACATGTTGCTACGACTGTGTTTACGACTCCATGACTGGGGAAACACTCACTGTGGCCGCAGGGGATCCAGTTCATGACAAACCACCAGATGTTGAACATGCTGGCGTGATGGTAGACGTGCAGGAAGCTGATCTGGTGGTTGTTCTTTCTCAGGATGAAGAAGAACGTGTCCATGAACTCCACCAGTTTAGAGAAGTAGTACCACCACAGGATGCTCATGATCTGGACACAGTGTCGGAGGAAGTGTGAGGAGAATCTTCAAGGAGTTGCAACTTCAGGGTCAGAGGTCAGAGCAGCTCCATGAGCTCATGGACGACTCAGATGAGAACCGACGCACTGACCTGACCTCGTCTGCAGGATTTATCACTTGTTGCTCTCGGAGCTTCAGTCCAGTGAAAAAGTGTCTTCTGGAGATTAAAAAAGGATAGGAATTGTGCTCACAACCCACCTTTGTGTCGGCCGGACCGGCGCTGTGTGTGTCCTGGCAGAAGAGGTTGTAGCCGCCGTGCCACGCCGTGCTCAAGAGCTGAGGAAAAGCACAGAGAAGTCTTCACAGTTCGTTACAGAGAAGTCATGACAGTGAAGAATTAACTATTAGTTTTTAATCATTTATTTCAAGGTCAAACCAACCATAACATGTTTTTTCTTTAGGATTTGAAGCCTGTTTTTCTCATCTTTTTCCATAAAGAGGACTTCATTTATTAACATAGTATTACTGTATGTATTGATTATTACTAAAGTATTACTGCATATTTGAACACAGTATTACTACATGATTGAATAGAGTATTACTTAATGTATTACTACACTATTATTTATTGTAATACTGCATGTATAACTACAATATTACTTAATTTACTAATACAGAATTAAAGCATGTATTACTTAATACTACACTATAAGTGTACTTATTACTCCAGTATCACTGCACTTATTATGTATTACTAGAGTATTATGGCATTCATTACCTATTACTGCATTTATAACTAAATAAAGAAAGATTTTTATTTTGATTTAAATGCTGAACAAACAGGAATCAAACCCAGGACTTTCTTGTTCATGGTAATACGTGTCTTCTTTGTAGGTATTTCTCTCTCCCCAAAGGAATTTTGAATAAAAAATGTGAATAAATAGGTCTTAGATCATGTTTTATATTCTATTCTATATATAACAAAATAGAATGTTTAGCTAATTTAGTTATGTTATACAATTAAATGGTGTAAATACATCTTCTTCTCTCTTTTCTTTAAATGTTTTTCTATCTTTCTATCGCTTGACATTAACAACAGTCACAGTGAAGAATTGAAGTAAAAACAGATGAATGTTCACGTTGATATAACGAAGATGTTTGTGTAAAAAACACACATAGTTGCGCTTGATTTCGCCTCCAAGAGTTAAAACATAACATCGCTATGATACTAATATTTACTCTTAAAGGAGTGATGGTTACATATTAAATGTAGTTTCAAGATTGTGATTAATATTTTGACCTCTTGCACTGCTGCACTAAAATGTTGAAACTAGTGATAATGTTGTGAAGTCAGAACTGCAGACTGTCCTATGACTTTTCTAATAGACATTAGCACACAGAAGACACACACACACCTACAGAACACCATGATCGCTATACAATCAAATATACAAAGATGCAAATACATCTTGTTGTTACTATTCCAATCTTGGAAATTCAGTGTTATGATGTATTTTTTTTAAGTATTTTGTTTTTGTGTTTTTTTCGCAGGAGACACAATTTTATATGTATGGATTTTATTTAAGGTCCGAGAATACAATAATGACATTAAAGTGGTCCGATGTACTGAAAAGGTTGAGGGTACCTGGAATTTCTTGGGATTTATTAATACATGCAGTAATAAGCAATAAATGCATTTATACATGTAGTAATAAATCATAAATGCAATAGTACTGTAGTAATACGCAATACATGCATTAATACATGTAATAATAAATCATAAATGCAATAGTACTGTAGTAATAAGTAATAAATGCAGTAATACATGTAGTAATAAATCATAAATGCAATAGTACTGTAGTAATAAGCAATACATGCATTAATACATGTAATAATAAATCAATCATAAATGCAATAGTACTGTAGTAATACGTAATAAATGCAGTAATAAATGTAGTAATAAATCATAAATGCAATAGCACTGTAGTAATAAGCAATAAATGCATTAATACATGTAATAATAAATCATAAATGCAATAGTACTGTAGTAATAAGCAATAAATGCATTATTACATGTAATAATAAATCATAAATGCAATAGTACTGTAGTAATAAGTAATAAATGCAGTAATACATGTAGTAATAAATCATAAATGCAATAATACTGTAGTAATAAGTAATAAATGCAGTAATACATGTAGTAATAAATCATAAATGCAATAATACTGTAGTAATAAGTAATACATGCCGTTGATACATGTGGTAATACATCTTAAATTCAGTAATACTGTAGCAATAATATATACATAAATAAATACTGTAGGAATAAGTAATAAATGCAGTAATTCTTGAGTAATTAAAGAAATTAATAATGTAGTAATATGACATAAACAAATAAATACTAAAGTACCAAGTAATAATAAGAATACTGTTATAATAATAAAAAATACAGTTCTATATATAAAGGAAGTATAAGTATATATAAGTATTAAATGCGGTAAAACCATAGTAAAAAGTAATAATTGCAGTCAAATTTTAGTAATAAATAATAATTACAGCGGCACTGTAGTTAAACATGCAGTAATAGTGTTGTAATAAGTAATAATTCAGATAAACTGTAGTAAGTAATTCAGTAATACTATTGTGATAAATGTAGTAAAGGTGTAGCAATAAAGCAATAATAGTGTAGTAATAAATGCTGTAATACTGTACTAATATAAGTGATAAATGCAGAAGCACTGTAGTAAGTAATGCAGTAATAGTGTAGTAATAAGTAATGAATGCAGTAACACTGTATAAATAAATGTAATACTGTAGTAATAAATGCAATCATACAATAGTAATAAATGCAGTAACACTGTAGTAAAAAGTAATAAATGCAGGAACACTGTAGTAATAAGTAATCAATGCAGTAACGCTGTAGTAATAAAAACGTGCAGCAGAGAAACAAACAGAGGCTGTGATTATTTTTCTCTTGACTTGTTCTTGTTATCAGATGGTATTTTCTGGCGTGATGGGCGGAGTCACACTGTTGACCCTCTTACCTGATAAAACATGTAGAGAGAGAGAAGAGTGAGGCCCGTGTTGTAGCAAACCAGCAGTTCTCTACAAGCCAGCGCCGGCCGGCGCCTCATGTACTTGGGCCCCGCCCACACAATCAGAAGGTACACGAGCGTGAGGGCAAAGGTCGGGGAGTAATTGTCGAGCAGGAGCCATCCCTGAACCCTCGGATCTGTGGGGGACACAAACGTTTCAGGAAGACACAGATATGACAATACAAAACATTATAACAATCACACTTTATGAATTTGAAGGAAGTAACGAGTCAAAAAACAATACTTGTTTCCTTTAAAGTATGTCAGTCACATCAAAATATTGAATAATTTAACATTTTAAAATGTTGAAAATGTTATTAAAAAAAACAATTAAACAGTTTTCAAAATTGATTATTTTTCTACACATAGAGTTTGATATTCTAATTGCAATAATTCCAAAATAAAATCTAAATTCAATATTATCTTGTTTGTAGTCTTTTAAATTCAATGTAAAAATGTTGGTGTAATAGTTGGCAGACAATAACAAAAGTACTTAAACGTAATCTTGTCTCACCTCGAGGGCCGAGCAGAGACTCCAGGAAGTTGTTCAGCTTATGATCCAGACTTTCCATTTGTCCCCTGAAATAGAACATTATTGATTCACTTGTCAAATTGACGCCATCACTGACTTCCCTCATTCATTTTCTCATTTCTCTGGGAACATCCTACTTCTGACACCATTTATAACACCATGCTTAGATTGTCCCTTCTTTACTTCAACACAACCGGAATAACAAAGAATTAGAGGTGGTTTACATATTAACCATTAGATTCGACAAGTATTATGATACAGGTGCAACAACACGATATACTGTGATACTGTAGGATGTATTTGTAGTATTGTCGAGTACTTGACTCTGGTGTTGCAAAATTTACAGACCACATGACTCTTCACAAGGTCGTAACTGATTTAATTTGTTTTGTAACCAAAATATGTCCAAACATCAGCTTTAAAAGCTTCCACTGTATCCTCCCGTCCTCAGTCATCATCAGGATCTCGCAGGATTTCATAGTTCATTTAGCTGTGGAGGACGTAATGACTGCTGCCATCTAGCGGCCCAGAATTTAGTTGCAACACAAAAATAAAATAAAAAAGAATAAAAAATAAAAAAGTATTACATTTATATTTGCATACTTTGTTGAAATATAAACCATAAAGTAACTTGGATAAAATAACATTTTAAAGCAAAACATATTTTTTATACCAATGATATTTTAGTGTGTTAATATCTTCTAACAGCCCTTGATGGGAGTAGGCTGCGATGCAGCAATCCAACTCACCATCATAGTTAAGTGTCTTGCTCAGGGACACAATGACACACTCCTATTTCGGGCTGGGATTGAACCAGCAACCTCTCAGGCCCAAAGCTGACCGCCTCACCATCCTTCACCCTGCCTTTGACCCCCTTGTGGTCGCGTGAGGAATGTTCTACGTACACACACATCCCACTCATGACACCACTTGAAGCAGAGAGAGCAGGAGTGGAACCGTCAACCGTCGTCCAGCACACTTGGAGAGTCTGTTTGACGAGTGGACATCAGAATGATCTGAGTCAGATCATGGTGATCCAGGAGTCCCAGCAGCCAGTCACAGATTAACCATCAGAGTCAGAGATCCGATTCGTTAGACTCTTAAACTCACTCAACAAGTCTTACGACCCTCACTGTACTCAACATTATGACCAGTCATTAATACCAAAATAATTGCTGCTGAAAACTGTTTCTTTAAATACTTCTGAGTTATTTTGTCAGAAACATCTTCCCTCACCAGAGAAACACACACACACACTCACACTGACACACACTGACACACACAGACACACACACCTACCTCAGAGCACAGACACGCTGGTGTTGACTCTGTGCCGGGCGGCCGATCTGAGCACAATGTGCAGCTCTGTCGCTCAGCTGTACAGCGTAGTGGGAGGGACACACACACACACACACTCATTTCCACATACACACACATATATAGGTTGTATTGTGTATTGGCAACAATCTATGAACACATAAAATATGACTTGCAAGCCATGATTGAAAAATATGACATAAAAAATAAAATAAAATAAAAAATTACAGTATTGTGTAAAGAATATCGCAATATATCACTACACCGTAACACCCCTAATATACATTTCACAGTACAGACTGGAATCCAGTAGGATCCGGAATCCTACTAGTGGAGATTAGAATTCAGATATATCCTAGGACAGATTGCGATTGACGGTATTTTAATTTAAAATTGTCATATGACAAATTTTGATTCCTATCTATCATGGGACATTCCGCAATAGTCCAAACGAATACGATCTATGACCTGGACCAGACGGCTGTCGCCATGGTTACAGTGTGTGTTGACAGAAGGTTAGAATATGAAGTAATTCACCTGGAATAGTAAAGGTGATTGTAGGCTCACCTATGCTGACATTTTAGGTGTGAAATGATTCAGTCTATTTTCCAAAACATTTTGATGTAATCCGAATTTCTCCTATTAGAATTGGAGATTTTCCTGGTAGAATTCCCATTTGTTCTAGGACAGATTGGAATTCCAATAATCAGATCCCAATACAGTAGGATTCCAGATCCTACTGGATTCCAATCTGTACGGTGACATACATATAACTAATAATGTTCATGGAAGCAGAAGCTAGAGTTGGATAGACAATCTGATTATGTCATCGATTGAAGGAGGGATCAGAGTTCCATGACTGGACGGATGAAAATGAACGAATGAGATGATAAATCAGTGGAAGATGATTGACAGGATGAGATGATGAGAAGGTCACAAGGTTCAAATTTTGAAATGGTCAAGTGATTTTTGTCTAATACAACAATTTTGTCTTTTGATATTTTATTCATTTAGTATTAGTACATGTACAACTTTATCGACACACTCAGAGAAAACCACGTTTGTGAAGGTGCAGCTGATTGGATCCATCACAAAATTTTAATATCAAAATAAAATATTTTTACATAAAGTTTAATATTCTAATTCCAATAATTCAAAACATAATTTTCCGAGTTCAATATTTTTTTATTCAGTCTTTAAATTCAATATAAAAATGTTGGTATAATAGTGTCACCAGACAATACCAATAGAGTACAGAGGTACTTGATCAAACTTTCATCCAATCATGTAAAGGGTTACAGAACATGTGACCGATGTGTGTTCAGTCATCACTGACAGAAACAAGCATATTTCGTCCAGCTGATGTTGTGCCTCTTTTTTCTACTTCAATACCACCATCCTCTGGACACGCGGAGAATTACAGTATTGAAGTTTTCAACTACACTTGTTATTTCCGGCCACTAGATGAGTTATTACATCCTCTGCCGCTTAAAGAGCAATGGGATCCTGCCAATGACTGAGGACAAGAGGATACAGTGGACTCAAACAGCCTGAAAAGCTGATGTTTGGATATATTTTGGTTTCAAAACAAATGAAAGCAGTTACGACTTCGTCAAGAGTCATGTGGTCTGTAAATTCATAAACCAGAGTAAAGTACTCGACAAAACTACAAATATTTCCGTGTTCCTACAGTATCACAAAATATATTGTATTGTTGACGATTCTCGCCGATACACACTCCTAGCTTTAGTGTGAAGGATGAAAAGTAAAACGTCTGAATCCAGCATAGTTAGAGATTTATTTCAAGCAGCAGATTTTGCCGACAACTCTTAACCTCCGTGTGTGAAGTTCAGCACATGATCAGAATATCAGGAAAGATAAAATGTTTAAAATGCAGATCAAAGTACAAATAAAAGCAACAGAAAGAAGTGGATGTATTTACAAGAGAGTCGTGATCAGAAGCGGACGACTGTACGTTGATGTTTTCCTTTCATGTCCAGAGAAAAATAAATATCTGATTACTTCTCGTCACCTTCTGCCCGTCTTAACTATTAAAATAATTTGTAATCATAAAAATCTGATTATGTACACAACCGTTGATGCAGCCTCTTAAAACACACAGAATATTGCATTAAAAATCAGTTTGGTCTGGTTCTCAAGTGAGTGGTCAGGTCTTCATTTGACCTTGTTGAGAGGGTTCCCGATCAGCTCCGGGCACTGCTCCTCGCCCTTGGAGATCCTGTCGCACTTGACGAAGAAGTCGTAGTTGATCTGGTCGGTGATGACGCTGTCCTGCTGGTACTGCGGGTGGGTCGACACGAACTCTCGCATCCACTTGGCCATCGTCATCAGCTCACCTGTGCAGAGTTAGTTTGATTCTGCCCCCTACTGTTTGAAGCGTGTAAGTGCAGCAATGTTGCATCACTATATCAGTGACAACAGAATATTGAATGATTGAATGTAACAAATCAAATGTTGAGATTTAAAAAAAGTATTTTCATTTAAATCGTTTTTTTTAATACAAGCACTGAATTGTTATCATTATTCCGATATTTTATATTGAATACAAAAGTCTAAAAATAAAAAATATTGGATTTCGAACATCTATTTGTATTATTATTATCTATTATAATTATTGAAATTATTGTCAAAATCTATGTGCAAAAATGAAATCTATTCATTTTAAAAGATTCAATTTTTTAAATATTTAAATATATTGTAATTAATTCTCAAAACAGACAAGATTTCAATAAATTATTCAAAGTTTAACATTTTTAAACTAGTGCAATATTCTGATGCCAATGATAAACTTCTGCAGAACTTCAGCCATGATGGAAATACAAGAGTCTTAGAGGAAGCAGGTGGTCGTGTTTACCTGAGGCGCGCTTCTTTATGAGCTTCAGATAATTCAGAATGGTGCACCGAGTGTCCACGTCCACTTCCATGTTCTCCAGGTAGCAGTTGAGGATCGGCATGAGCCCTTGAAACACGCCCTCCTGGTCATTGAGCCGGACAGAAGAGTTTAAAGGAGGTGTAGGTGTCACTCAGGCTGCGGCGGGACTTTGAATCACCTTCCCGTTGATGATGGTGTCGATGCTCATCAGCGTGAACTCCTCGTTGCCACAGTCGGTGTCTGTGCCGTTTTGCATCGACGTGTTTCCGTCAGGAACGGGATTACAACCTGTGGTCGAATCAAACGGTCAGAACGACTTGTTCAGTTCACCAGAGAGTGTGAGTGTCGTCACCGGTGTAGATGTCCTTCCTGAAGTAGAAGAGTCCCTCCTGTACCGCGTTCCTCTTCTGAGCAACCTTCATGTTCTCGTCCACCTGAGCAAAGATGCGTTAAACATCCACAGTGTGACCTTTGACCCAACGACACTCACCTTCGACAGTGGAATGAGGAAGTCTAGTTTGTAGGACAGGATAACTCGGGTCAGCAGCACGATGAACACAACATAGGCAGCGTTTTCAAAGTCAGTTAACTGGACCTGAAAGAAGAAGATTCAAGCCACTTGCTCACAGTTGCTGGTTCCAATATTGTGTACATATCAGTGCCATCAGATCATTGAATTTTAAATGTTGAAGCTGAACCTATGTTTATATTTTTTCATTTATTGAAATGTGGTTCTTTTTAAGCATTGAATTCTATTTTTGAATAACTGAATATTTACTTTTCTAAACGCAATTCCAACGATTCAAAAATAAATAAATAATTAAAATTATTTCAATTTGTAGCCTTTAAAATTCAATATTCAAATGTTAGTAAAAAATATTGTTTTAATTGAAATGTTGCATGGAATTATTTTTACAATTGAATTCAATAATTTTCATATTGAAAGGTTGAAAGGTATTTTCTTTGATAATTTAAATATTTATAGTTTGATATTCTGATTCCAATCCTTCCAAAATATATTGTTTAACTCATTAAAATAACCATGATTGGCTAAAAGTTTGATCAAGGAGCCCGGCACTTTTTTTTTTGTTTTGTCTGGTGAAACTATTATACCAACATTTTTGTATTCAATTTAAAAGACTACAAATAAAAAAACATTTAATTATAAAAAAATTTATTATATTTTGAACATTCACTTAACACCACTGATAATTATTCACCTCCATGGGTCTGAACTCGACTCTCCAGCCTATGTCAGAGTTGGGAGGAGGAGGTTTGAACCTCATGGTCTGCCAGTTGGTGGACTGAAGGTTCTGCAGCAGAAGAGTCGCGTCAACATCTGGTGGTTCAGAACCTCTGGTGGGGGACTCACCTCGAAGTGATCCGATTCGTTCTCGTCATCCAGATGAATCTTCTCCTCGAACACAGAGAGCGGGTCTCTGATGAAGAGGTGGGCGATGTGTTGGGCCAGAAGTTTGTCGATTCCTAGAAGTCAATCGTCATCATCATGTGACACAAAAGCTTCTCTGACAAGAAGGTGGAAAATATTGGTTGTACCTGCGTCCAGCAGCTGCTGGTTGATCTCCTCATCTATCGTCAAGTCGATATCGTTGTATTTTTCGCTGCAGCTCGACAGGTAACTGTCGATGGAATCGTACCTGGACTTCAAGATCCTGTACTTGTTTTCTTTCAAAGGCTGAAACAACAAGAGAACAGCACTATTTAAGATAAGATAAGATATTCCTTTATTCATCGAATTTCAAAAATGTTGGTCTCACAGTAGAAGGTTCACGGAAAAGATTACACTTACGATGCACATAGAAATAATAACAATATAACAATAATTAATTACAAAATTAAACAAAAAATAAAAATAATATCAACATTATGATAAATACAAAATAACAATAATATTAACATTAAATAGTTGTAAAATAACAAGAATAAAATAACGATCAGGGACCCCAGTTAGGTAAAACAAAATTAGAGAAATTGATAGTAATATAACTTTTGATAGGTAACATCATAAACCTGCCATCTTAGTCAATAACATGTACGAGTCACAGATAGTGTTATGTTTTAATTTTCCATTTATCCAAAAATAATACATTCAAATTTTATGAAATTGTATCATTTCAAAACTTAAACCTGCAATGTTATTTTTGGGTGACTAAAACTAAATTTGTTTTAAACAATCAATAGTTATGATCTAAAAAAATACTTCTTTTTTTTTTAGATTAAAGACAAACTACTATATAGTGCTGAAAGATTATTGAAAAAAAACAAAACAATTGCAATTATTTTCTGGAATATTGCGATTGCGGTTATTTTTTCAATGTCAACTTTTTTATGCATTTTTTTAAATTTTTTATCTAATACAATAACTGATTAAATTTACACTAAAATGTATTTCACTTTGATTCTCAAGATAAAGTTATTTAGTAATGTTTGTGATAAAGGAAAATTAAGAATAGCTTAAAATAAAGGGAGAAGGTTTATTTACTCTCTCGTCTCCGCTTGCATGTCATTTTGATGGCTCGAAAATTAATGAACATTTAATAAAATCGCAACCTCTGCAATATAATAATTGCATTTTGATCGCATGATGTTGCAATTATATCGCAAATGCGATAAATCGTTCAGCCCTACTATTATACCACATTTTAAGTAAAATTTAAAGATAAACTACTATACCAACATGTTTATATTACATTTAAAAGACAACAAATAAATAAGCATAGAATTTATTATTATTTTATTATACAGTTATAAATTTTAATTTATTTATTTAAATTCAAGCCATCACAGGTGTACATTATTCACCTCCACTTCAATGTTACAAATTCCGGAGTTGTCCACAACAAAGAAAAATTCCATGTATGTATAACAATATGTACTGGCAAATAAAGCTGCTCTTGAATCTCTTGAATAAACTTGGATTTTACTGTGATAATGAAGAGTCAAGGCTTCAAACATTACAGAGTGCTGATGCACCACGTGGCATTTTGGTAAATTACCGTAAAGTTTAGCCATAACTTTCCAAATTAAAGTGCGGTTCATGACAGAAGCCCGAACACTGATAGATTGATTGATACCGTTTCAGCTCTAAAAACAGAATTCAGCAGATACCTGTGATCCCAGAATAATAATAAAACAATAAGACACTGAAAAATCTCACTCGCCGAGTGTCTTGTCAAACTGTAACATACAATACATATTTATTAATTAAACAATGATTCTGCTGAATATTAATCTGTGTTTAGAATAAAAATCCATATAATCCACCAAAATAAAAGTGATTTTAAAGCATTTTAACTTTATTTTTTGTGGTCTTTTACTTTTTAAATATTTGGTTCACAACGACTTGAGGAAAGTCCAGGAAAAGAAAACTTTGTGTCCTTCAAGAAGTTTTAAACATCAGGTTGTTAGCTAGAGCTCCAGTTGCACATTAGTTCACGTGATGCAAGGACACCCCTAGAGGTGATTGTGATATCACAGCTGATGATTGTGTTTACTCACCTTGAGTCCACGTTCCTCTTGGGTTCGGTCGTCCACCGAGGCAGAAATGACTCCCCAGCGACAGTCGATGTCCGACACGTAACCTCTGTAGAAGGGCGAGGCAGCGCTGAGCGCCATCTGTGGGGAGAAGAATCACAAACTTCAAAAAGACATTTACCAACTCAACTGATCATTCACAGTAAATTCTGTGATACAAAAATATATTACATCTTCAAAGAGAATTATTTTTTATTTTTTAATCACTTTTTTTTAAATATTTTTTATACATTTCAGTTTCAGTTTATTTCAAATGACAATGTGGAGTTACATTAAAAAGAGGCTGCACCAGATTTAGCACAATGCTAATTTCCATCCGTAGTCCTCAACAAAGATGCAGACCGTTTACATCAGGGGTCTCCAAACCGGTCCTCAAAGGGCAGGGGTGTGCAGGTTTTTCTTCCAACCAATCAAGCATGTACAGTTTAACCAATGAGGTTTCAGCTTAAACAAGCGACACCAGACTGACAATCAACTGATTACACTCCATGACACCTGATTGGGTTAAGGGGGGGGGGCTCTTTATTGGTTGGAACAAAAACCTGCACGACCCCGGCCCTTTGAGGACCGGTTTGGAGACCCCTGGTTTACATAATACATCAACATAAAAATAAAGCAAAATCACAATAATATACATGTATTTTAACATAAGGTTAACTTTAACTTCCCTGCAATAAGTTAGACAAGTGAACAGGCGTTGAAGCTTTTTTTTGCAACTGGTCGGAACAAAATACATAATAAATAAAATAGTAGTTAATTATTGTAAATTATTAAATTACGTATACTCTTTATATGGATATAAATCGAAGGGAATATAGAAAAAACATGTTAATATCATTTTTGAAATATGCATTTAATTCAATTATGTTCAATAAGATAAAATCACTCCCTGCTGTTTCCATGATTCCCCAGCAGATGGTGCAATCCAGACACGTGTGGCATATTATGCTGCACGCAAGAGATCAATCAGGTCAATAAAGACATTTCTGGTCGTGTTTTCAAACACTTGTTGTTATGTGGATTGGATGGGCTCAAATTTAAGTGGCAAGTTTTATTTCAAATCACACGAGATTGTTTGTCTGTCATGTACAGCATATGTCATTTTGTCCTAATTTTTTAAAGCATCTTTGAATGAAACTGGAAACCACCCGAGTTGTCCCTCACTTCCCTTACAACAAAACCGTTAATTGTGAAAAATTCTGTTTCCCGCCCATGACTATGGGGGGTGAATTCAGACTCATGAACTCACCACTATGGGGCAGAAGGGTGCGAGCTGGTCATAAAGATATCGGGCCTCGTTGATGCTGCAGGCCTGGAATGTCACCTGCAGTGACACAAGGGAGAAACACAGACTGAAGTACATTAATATGTCACTTATTGGCAGAGTGAAGCTTCACTCAAAGACTTGGAAGAACGAGAGGATGGTAGTCGGCACCTGCAGGCAGCAGTTGCCCATGCCGAAGCCCATGGCGTCCATGTAGATGTGGTCCGGCAGAGCCGCCCTCGCCGCCTCACCGTCGTCTTCGGGAAACTCTTCCACGAACGGGGATAGAGTGTTTTTGTCTTTAAAGACTGAAAGGACAACATCAAGTGAGCGATGTGAAGTTGGTGTACAACTGCCAACAACAATGAGTCAATACCTGCAGTCTGTCACATAAATATATATACTGTATATACTGTATATACATATATATATATATATATATATATATATATATACACACACACACAATTTAATTTTAATTTTGAAGACTTGAATACATCATTAGGCAGGTGTGTGGATCTGAATTTATTTTAGATGAGAGAAGTCTTGAAATAACTTTTATGAGTTGATAAAATGAAATTAGAAAAAAATATTGAATAAATCTGACAGGAACTCCCACCTAGAAGTTCTCGTTTGTGAGGGATATCTATAGAGAAGGACAACCAACCAAGTCTTAAATATAAAGTTTTAAGTATTTATATATATATATATATACAGTATATATAAATATATATATATATATATCCATAAGATGCATTTCTCTTATAAAGTATAATTTTAACTGTAAAGTATCTTCAGATAACTGAATGATTTAAAATTGAATTGAATACAGTTTAAAATTTCTTAACCCAGAATGAATGATTTAGTCGCTAGTGAGGATTTTCTCCTACTTTCATCAGATTTTAAGCGGCCGATAGAAAAGCCAAAAAAACCCGTCAAAGGACAAAGACGAGTCGGCAGATTTTGTGCTCAGCGAGGATTAAGCGTGGACGGATGGACGTTGCAAATCAAATCAAAACCCGAGAACTAACCTCGAAAAATTAACCGATGACTTACTTGGCACGTTGATGACGACCTTCTCTCCTCTTCGGTGGCGGATGTTGCGAGTCAAAGTGCTAACACAGCAAATTGAACACACGATGAGTGATCAGCACGAGTGTGTTGGATTCATCCGAGGATTACCTGAATCTCGGGTGTCTGTTAATTGCCTCATCGGGGTAGAACAGAGACTTAGAAACCCCCCTTTCAACGGTGGTGGGCTTGTGCTCCGGCCTAGTGAAGCCAGGGCAGCCTAACCTGGACACAGGACCTACGTTACCTCTCAGCTTGGCGTGTCGGGAATAATGCGGAAGTACCTCGGGAATGATGTGATGGTGCATAGGGATTCATTCTGGCTCAGAACCGCAGATGCCTCTCGCCGCCTCTTCCCCATGTTACCCTCCACAGTGTTGAACTCTGACATGGTCCCACCATAGGGCTGCCCCGGGGTCCCCTCGATCATGTAGCTGGCGTACTCCGGCCTCCAGAGTGTGGGATGACTGAGGAGACACAATTTTTGTGCTGAGTACCCAGCAACTAGAGTAAAGGTATCAGAATACATGGGCAATGTTACAATAAATTGTAATACTATAAGAACAATAATATAATTGGAGTATTGTCCAGTACTCGACTCTGGTACTGCAGAATTTACAGACCACATGACTCTTGACGAAGTCATAACTGCTTTAATCTGTTTTGAAATCAAAATATGTCCAAACATCAGCTTTAAAAACTGCTGGAGTCCACTGTATCCTCTCGCCCTCAGTCATCCCCATGACCTCATAAGATTTCATTGTTCCTTAAGCTGCGGAGTACGTAATGAGCTTGCGGTTGAATGTTAAAACGCAACCCAAAATTGTATATGGAAATATGTAATAGTGTCTGGATTTTGCTGGATTTCATTATCCTTTAACTGTGGATGAGTTAACGACTGCTACTATCTAGTGGCCATACGTTTATTGCAACAATTAAATATGCAAACTGAATATTCCCTTTAATTGTAAATGAAAACAAAGTCATATTATTTGAAAGAAAAAAATAAACATAACATAACAAACATAAAACAAATGCCAATCAATAGAGTGCTTTAAAATACAGTATTCTGAAAAAACATTGATGGTAATGAATGATTTTTCAAGTGCATTGATGTTTTCTTACACCTCTATCGGCAACATGCTCTTGATCTGGTGTCAGGCCGGATGAGTGTGACATATTTGTGCACCAGAGTGTGAATAGTGGAGTGTGTGCGACAGAGGGCGAGTAATTAGGAATGCACGGTCGCCGGTAAAACAACCTCAATGAGGCCTGAATCGCCAGCGTCAGGATGGCACGACAAGCATAACTCTCTCAGGCTTGTTCAAACACATTGTGCAGCCAGCAGGGAATTAATCTTCTTTTGAAGAAACATTAGTACAGTTTGGGCTTGTCTACAACATTCTTGACATTTCTGACAGCCGCGGGCACAGCAGCGACTTTTTGACTTCAAAAATAGAAAGAATGCACCAGGCAGATGATTAGTGCAGACCATGTGCGCTTCACTATTATTAGACCTAATCTGTGAAATCCACATTTTAAATGACAAAAACAAAAAAAGGTTTAAACCTTCGCCCCTAAATCAGGTGTTTCAAAATCAATCACACAAGAGTCAAAATATTGAATGATGTGAAAATGTGTAAATTAGATAAAAGTTAATTTATTGTAAATTATTTCCATTTATATACTAATTACGTAAATTAATATAAATCCTAGAGACTATGGACCAAAATGTTCATATGATTTTTCGTTCGTCATTTTGAAATATACCATTTGCTTTACTCATTTTCAAATTTCTTATTATCTATTCATTATTAATTAATTTTCGGTTATTTTAGAGATAAAGGAAATAATGACAATGAGAATAAAATTATGTTACATTAGGATTGGACCCATTCATGAATTAACGTAAAGTTCAGGGATCCAGTTCCTGTCAGTATTGACATTTTTACCAGTTGTTTTTTATTGACTGTGACAGAATTTTAAGTTTTACAAATGTATTTTTTTTTTTGTAGATTAAATGATATACTTATAAATACAAATGTTTTGTAAATACAAATGTAAATTTCACATTTGTTGATTTCACAAGAAACCATTGAATATTTGCAGATCAGCCTCTGTATAGTTAAAAATATTTGTGACACCTTAACTCCATAGTTTTGTACAGCAGTTTCATCTGTGAACCTGGGGTTGAACTTTGATGCAAGTGTTAACTGGATATCGTGTCAAGCCTGAAGGCATCGGTTCCTGTGCGACTTGTTTTCAGCCAATCATCTTTAATGGGAAAGAGACCAGAAAGATCATGCTTCTAAAAGCTATGACATGATTGGCTGAGAGATCAGTTGCACAAACACTGCCCAGGGCTCTGTTGTAGATACAGTAATGCTACTAGACTCACATATTCACAGCAAATAACAGCATTATGATTATTTTTCTCACAATACCAACATGAAGTATGTTTCAGCTGAACTGATGATCTTGAAAGTTAGTTGGAACCATCAACTCGTCAGACTAACTCTTCTGAGGACATGGTCCTGGTGCAGTTTGACATGGAGAGAAAGACAAAATGTTTTGACACATGAAAGGCAAAAAGAAACATTGCACACTGAGACAAAAGAAAGTGAAGAGGACTGACTTGCTATGAAAGCTATAAATGCTGGTTTAGTTTTTTAGAGAGAGATTAGCTTAAAGTTCTTACAAACTGGGGGAGATTATTTTTTCTTACTAGTTTTTTTTTTGCAAATCACCACCTTGAAATACTAGATTATTTAATAATAAAGACTTGTTTTATTTTATTTTATCTATTTAATAGAATTTTATCATATACAATTTATTCTATAATTTATCCAAAATACCACCAAACAAAACTGTTTTTATCTTCATTGTGCTTAAATGCTGCTTCAATTTTAGATATGATTAGATTAGAAAGACTTTATTAATCCTTCTGGAGATCTTCCTCAGAGCCCCTTAAATGAAAAGGCATTGTAAACACAGACTTTCTTTGACACCAAAATGTTGACAATCCAGAAAGATGAGTGAAATAATTAATCTTTGGGAAACAATCGAAGTTTTGACAGCAATCAGAAGTGAGTTATGTTCTATTAAGAAGAGATTCCCCGCAGGCAGAATTTGGTGGTGTGAGACTTTCTGACATGATAGTGACAGACATTTAAGTAAATTAAATTAAGGGGATTACCGCGTGTCGTCAGAAATTGTTGTGAACAAAACAGAGCAGCCATAGTTTAAATAGCATTACTTTGCTATGGAACTATATCAGTGTCGTCAGGTTGAACTTTTTTTAATTGACATGTTGTGTTTTTAAACATTTCATTCATTCTTGACTAATTTAATTAAATAATTTGTAAATAAAAATGTTTACTTTTCATATTTAAAAATTGTAATATTTAAAAATTGAATTCATTTTTTAATCTTCATTTTTTTTCACTTTCAGCCAGAAATGCGTTTACTCCCGTAGCTCGGTACTCTTGTCTGGTTACACTATTATATCAACCTTTTTATATTTAAAATATTCAATTTAGAACGTTTATTTTTTAACTTTAATTATTGTAATTATATGTATAAAACAAATCCTTTCCTTTTTGAAAATATTGAAATTTCTACTTTTTAATTTTGAAAATATTAAAAAAGAAACATTTAACCTAATAAAATGATTGAATTAAGATTTAAGTTCAATCATTCAACATTCTATTGGCACTTATGTACTCCCATATGCTGCTTCCTATATGAATTCACATTTGGGTGCGGCTCCTTCAGGCAAAATGTATTCTGCACTGTTAAACGTGGCCTTGGATCACATCGAACATCAGAATTCTTCACAATAACAATCCTGTATGTGCCTCTTATAACATGGAGTGTACAATCCTTTGATTTACTTACTTAGGATTTATGTTTTCACCTTGTTCTTGGAGAGTCTCCAGAACATCGCCACCATTCAGGACCAGTCGCACCTTTTTATCCTCATCATCCAGCTCCACCAACATGTACTCCACCTGCCAAACATTCCAATTTAAATTTAATGGAAACAATTGTCACCCTCTTTCTGTAGATATAGGGTGACCATATGTTCTTATTGGGAATTATGAATGCAGAGTTTAACCGAGTTGGAAGAAGCATGTGAAAGAAACTCCATCCAACCAATAGATCCCTCAAACTTTTGCGACAGCAATGGTATAATCTTTTTATAGATTCAGATCGTGGTCACACTAATTCACATTCTTCACGAAGTTACTGATGCACTAAAGAATTCCCTTTCATCTGTCCTGTACTTTGAGTTTGCTTTGGTGTAATCCGCCGTCTGAGAGCGGGATTAATTTGTAACAACATCTATCTTGAAACATAAACACTAAGTTAAGTCAACCATTTCTAAATATGTAATCATCACCAAGCGGAAGAAAAGTTTAAGTGATAGTTCACTCAAGATTCAAACCTCACTCATGTTCTATTCCCCCTCGTGTTGGGATTATTTTCAGAGTAATCAATGTATTTTTGGAGTAACACACATTACAGACAAGCAGTGAGGAGGTTTTTGGATTTTCTTTTTTGTGCGTCTCTTGGACATAGTTTCTATCTGTAAAAAAAAGACATGGATTACTCTGAAAATATTCCATACTCTTCGACAACATGTCAGTCGAAAATTAAAATGTAAAATTGACAGTCACTTTTTATTACAATTTAAATATTACCATTATTTTGCTATTCCTCCGTGATTTAAAGTTATTAAGAGTTAAAATGTTGATACTTTTATCTATTGTACTGAGTTATGCTAACCGCCTGAAACAGGAAAAGGCTTCAGAGATCACATGATGTTTTCAAAGGTCCATGAAGACACTGGAGTCTTGAAAGGGAAGTACAGGGGAGACTTGTTTACTTATGGAAGGTGTGCCTCGACCTGAGCGACAGTTGGCCCTTTTGTTCTTTTTTATACATCTTTATTAACATAAAGGAGACAGTCATACAGATATCACTAAAACAGATCAATATGTTTTAGGATTATTTCAGAAGAAGGAAAGACAAACAAAGACACGAATTACTAACGTTTAGAGTATTTTCTTTAAATATAAATATATTTATTGGCATAAAGGGGAAAGTAATACATTTATCACGTCACACAAATCATAATCGTTTTCCTGATTACTTTAAAATGAAAAGAAAAAGAACGAGCAGATAAACGTCATATAGAGACACTTGCGGTGTTTTGAGAGGAAAAGTTGAGGCTCGCTTACCTCGTCCCCCCACTTCAGCACATCCTTCTGACGCTCCTTCACCTTGTGGTAGATGTTGAGGAACTGGATGATCCCGTGCTGTCGGATGTGGTCCGCGTACTTCTTGGTTTCGACCCAGTTCAGCGGAGAACCCTGTGACAGCAGACCCATCTCTGACGTCTGCCGCTGCTGCACTGGACTCTCGCCGGGGATGTTAGCTAAGCTAGCAAGTTGGACCAACTCTCAGGGGCGCGAGCATGAAGTCAAGTCCCGGTTCTGAAGTCCGTCCCGGGGTGTTAGGAGGGTGTTTTCGGGGTCTCTGTGTGTGAGGTTACCGACGGGTTGTTTTGGGGTCAGGAGAGGAAGGCCCTCGTTCATGTGTTCATCACCGGCTAATGCGAGTTAGCTCCAGTGCTGAAGCGGCGAGCACGCGCGCTGCTAACCTCGCGGGTCACACAAGAACTCCGGTGCTGGTTCGTTTGGACCTGGAGCCACAGGACCGGTGGAGGAGCAGCCTCTACCGCCGATGAGCGCTGGAGAGAAGACGAGTCCGCGGGGAAGAGTTGTGCGGGTGTACGTGAAAGAACGCCCCTCCTGGAACTACACATGGTGACGTCACGATGACTCAGCACTTCTCGTCGCCTGGCTCCTCCCATTCATCTGTCAGTGGTATCAGTGGTGATGTGTTCAAAGACCCTCGGAATTTATCGACAATAATAACGAAAACAAAATAAGTGTTTGCGAATTACTTTTTTTTTTGTTCACTTATAACACTCAAACTACTTCTACAACAATCTAATTTATATCATGCTTATCAATATCCTTTTCATTAAAAGTATTTTAACAACCTTTTATCCATTGATATGAAGCAGACATGGGCCCTTGGTAATGTATATTTAATTATTTTATTGTGTAATATTTTATTTCATCTAGATTATCTAATCTTTAATTCTGCAAACCACCACAACAAATCTTGGTGTTTAGAACACTGGCAATAAAAAGTTTATAATGCTGATATAAAATGCAATAATAATTTAAGGTTATTAACCTGGATTTTATTTTACTTTTTCCTACTTTTTTGTTGCTTGACGGCCCCTCATAACTGAAACTATATCAAACGTGGCCCTTAATTATCTTAAAGAAACTTAATTTCCCACCACTGATAAAAGGTCTGAAAGTAGCAGCTTTATTTGAACATGCTCTACGACAAGTGATAAAATCCACATTCACGAGAAAAACCTATCTCTTTCCCCATTCCATTCATTCCTCTTATTTTTCTTCTTTTTGTCCTGCTCATCTTGTTCTTTTATTTAACCTATCATTCTCCATAGTCACACCTGGATGATCTTAACTATACAATTTAATGATTTCATTTAATCTATTTAGGAAAGGTTCTTACAATAACTTTAAATGCGTGTATAGTGTAGCTTTCTGAAAAAAATGTTTGGGTTTCTTTACAATATCTTTGATTTCGTTACCTAGATTATGTCTAATAATGATAATTTTGCAAAACTAAAGTGATTAATATTCATCTATAAATGACATGTAATACACATGTCATGCCTATACTGCATTAATATACACACATTTCCACTACAGTAGCTTAAACTTTAAAACTTTGTTTGTACAATATAAACTTTTTTATTGCACAAGTATGAAAAGTGCAAGTCATCGTTACATACCAGAATTAAGGAAATAAATGCATGTCATTCAAGTTACTTTCATTCATGACACACCTCAACAGTTAGTGTGTCACCCATAGTTGTTTCTCTTGTTTATTGTGCCCTCGGGTCACGTTCAGTTCCTATAATCGCCGGATATTCAGGTGTTTAAAAACATGTGCCTGGATATACGAGACAAATGTAATTTCTACTTACGAAACAGTTCTTGTGACGCAACAACTGGTCTGTATCGATGTTTGTGTGAAAAGTGGTTTGAGTACCTTTACTGTATATGTAAAACTGCTCAAGGCCACATATTTATAACATCAGTTTGTTTGTAAAATAATCTTAAGAATGATGTCATGGTGGGAAAATCTCAGGTAAACATAAAGCAGAGTTCTTGCTTTATCATAGCAAAAACAGAGTTCCATCTATATTTAATTGAAACAATATGTAATTCCTATGATTTCCAATCATTTCCAGATGTGTACCAATAAGAGGTTCTGTACTTCCTCAAAAACAGCCTTAAAACAAACCAATAAGACTTCTTGATGTATAAAAAACAACAGGTCAGTCTGAGGTGTATGTTATCCTTTTAATTTAAAAACAAAAACATGAGCAGGGCATGGAAGCTCAGGCACATAGCATTCTCTTTAGTTACATATTTTTTTTATCATACAAAACATTTAAAACTTTCAAACCCGTCTATCCAACATTTTTAATCCACAAAATGTGTTTTTTATTCTGCTGTAGTGAGAGTATGTTTGATGGTAACACAATTCCTGACACAAGAGCACTAAATGCTGTACAGAGGCACCGAGAATCCAAAGACCTACTTTTTGAATGTTTGACCATCAAGTATCTGAGAGTCACAGTAGCTTTTGACACGAGTCCACTATCTTCTAATACAGAACCCCCCACTTTTTGAATGTAATATGTTTTATTGCTATAGTGTGATATGCATTGTATTCATTGGCCCCAAAAGGATACTGTAAGATGTTTCCAGCTTTTCTCTTCCATAGACGTTCACTTGCCTCATTTTTAATCTTTCGATTTGACCTATTTTTGTTAATCTGAAAACAATGATCAGTAAGTCCGTGTAAAGGGGCTTCTGGTTGAAAAGCTGGATATATTAAGATAAGTAAACTCCATCATTATTAAAACTCCTAAAACTTATATGCTGACTGGCGCAGAACAAACAGAACTCGCTCTTGATTCCCGTGTTTTCCTCGTGGGCATAGTGACTACGCAACAAGAAATGCCAACGGTTGCTTCGGGCAATTCGTCGTCTTCAATCCATTCATTGAGGTCTGGGTTGTAAACTTGAATGCACTTCTTGTACTTCTTCTCGCCCTCATTCCATCCTCCGAGGACGAAGATCTTGTTGTTGAACGTGGAGATACCAGCTGTGCTAACTCCTGTGTGAAGAGGTGTAGAATAGCTCCACTGCCCTGAGTGAGGGTTGAAGGACTCCACTGCTAGCACATCCACCCTCTCTCCACGACCACCCAGTTGACTTCCACCAATGACATAGGAGCGGTCCCCTACTGTAGCAGCACAGTGCCAACCACGTGGCGTGCTCAGGCTGGCCTTGTCCTGCCAGCTGTCCGTGGATGGGTCGTACAAGCACACGGCTCTCGCGTAGGCATTGTTGATGTAACCTCCAGAAACAAGGATCTTGCCATCGATGACGGCACTGGCATGGCAGCAGCGAGGGATTTCCATGGGTGATTTCAGTTGCCACTGGTTAGACGACGGAACATAGCACTCCAAGGAGGACTGAACGCCGTCACCATTTCGGCCGCCGATGGCAAACAATAGGCCGTTGAAGGTGTTTAGGCTGAAGTGGGTCCTCTTTTGGATCATGTTGCTTAGATGAATCCATGTGTTGAATCGGGGATCATACCTTAGGAGATGAGAAGAGAATTTAGTCAACTTACTTGCGTTTAAGGTATTTAGATATATTTGTATTCCAAAAACGCTAGCAACACACCAACATACCTCCCCCACCCCCCAAAAAAGCTTTGGGCCCTCTACATGTTGAGAATACATTTTTTGGGAGTCTGATTTTTACTCAAGGGAGATAGCAGCTTAAAGACGCCTGAAGACATCACAACATCAAACATGTCTATTGCATTGGCCGCCCTCCCCACTTCCCTTAACTTAATACAACTTTTCCAGACAGAGGATTCCTGTTCTTACCTGCAGAAGTTGCTGACGGCATGTTTCGCCTGGTTTCTTGCATCATTTTGGTCCTCACCTCCTGCCACATAGAGGAAGCCGTCCAACATGGCCACACATTGGTTGAAGCTCTTTGCCGGCATTTCCGTCAACTTATTCCACACATTATCTGCATCCCTGTAGAGAACCTCTTTGCTGAGGGACTTCTCTGTCAAAGCTGGACGTCCACCCACCGTGATGATCACCTTTTGGCCTCCGCGCACCTTCGTTCTCCGTGACTGGAGGATATTCTGTTGGTAGGGCAGTAAATGGTAATTCATGGCATCAACAAGTAGGCGATGGCATTCTGGGTCTTGCATCATTCTGGGCACATTCTGGATGTGGTTGACCAGGTCCTGGGCGGAAATAGTGCCAAAGCGGATATGGGTCAGGAGATCGGCAGCATACTTCAACCTCTTCTCATCAAAGTCTAACCATTTCATGGCGATCTGGAAGGCTGTGACTTCAGATGGCAGCTGCAGGGAATCATCAGAGAGGAAATCGCTGATCTGCTCATAGGTGAGCTTCAGGAACTGTTCCATCTCAGAAAACTCAATGAAGTTCTCACGCATAAACTTCTGCGCTGCCTTCTTAGTTTCTTTAAGGCTGTATGCATCGGCGATGTTTGCAACGTACATGCAGTTCTCCACGCTGAGCTCCTGCATGAGGAAGTCGCTGCACATCTTCACTAACGTGCCGATTTGTAGAAGCATGGCTGCTGCGATGGTGCTGCCGATGCTGTACAGGGACAGAGTGAGCTTGCCAGAGTATGCATAGGTAATGGCTGTGGCTAACCCGACAGGTGAGAGGTCATTCAGCTCGATCTTCTGGAGGGCGGTATCCTTCTTCAAGATGTTCTTGATGTACTCGCTGCAGGAGGCCATGACCACCTTGTGGACATCGAATGATTTGGATTTGGTGGCAACTGTCAGGTCACACAGGAAGCTCTCGTGCCTCATTGAACTCAATCCCTCCAGAAGGTTAGGCGCATAAACAGCATCTGTGACTTCGGTGGAGATGCAGTTGAAGCCGTTTCCTCCTTCCAGCAACGTGTTGAGCCCATTGATCTTGTTGACGGGGCTGTCCTCCACCATGATGGTCATTTCATTGAGGTCTCCCTTGCTCTTCTTGGTTGCCTTGTTCTTTTTGGGTGCCATGGCTGTAGCAGCAGAACACAGCCCAGACCTTCTGCAAATAAAAACACCCATCGAATATTATTATACAGAATATTCAAAAAAGTTTCACATTACAAAAGTAAACATTCTGCACGTTGCTTAACTGTTGATATATGTATGAGTGGACTCTTCAATGACATTACGAAACATGCTGCTACTCCTCCATGCGTACCTCAAAGAACTTTCCAGCGGTCAAACTTTCAATATAGATTTAAAAGATTCAAAAAGATACTTTGAAGACACTTTGACAACACTTGCATACCATATGCTCACTGTCGATAAAGAATGTGACGAGTCTGCTTTTCTGCAGCTGTTACGCTTTACAATGAGTTTTGCTCTGGAAGACACATGTTTATATACACAAAATCGATATAAACACGTGACAAATTATTTGAAAACGTTTTGTTTACATATGTTATTATTTTGTAATGACCTATTTTGTCCAATACATAATGTTCCCTCTTTATTTTTAGATTGAGTCTTAAGTATGATTGAAAATCTTGACACCTTCAACAGTAAATAGAAAATATATATTGATTTGATGAACTTTAAATCTTAAAGATATTCTGCACCTAGTCCAGTCAGCAATGGTAAGATAAATGTTTTATATTTGGATCTGAAATTATTATTTCCATAAAAATGGAATCACTTTGATTCAAATATTTTATTTCTCAGACGAAACCTTCAACTTTCGGTCAAACATGACTGTAAAGTGACACTTCGAAGTGGACAGACGGTCCAAACCTAAAAACCATGTGCTGCTCCAGGTGACGTGTGAGTGGTCAACACGCTGCATCTGTCACATTTTATCAGCAGGACATCCAGGAATAGCATCTCTAGACAGCCCACTCATGACGTTCCTTTTATAGACTTGAGACTTGAGCCGAGGTCGTTGTGGCCACATGGAGTTTTAATTTTACAAATGACAAATTCTGCTCCTTTTTCTGATTCTTTACAAACATTACAACTGCTTTTACACTTATTATTCGATATAACCACTGATACAAACAACAGATCAAAGCTTGAACAGAAGTTTTTTTGGTTGCTCTCTTGTCTATGATCTTCATTATTTTACTCAATTATACAAATAAATCACTACAAATTCAAAAACCATGTGACAAAACAATCTTTTCAATCACACAGCAGCAACAAGTGAAGCACAATAATCTCAAAACACATCATTAACAAAAGTAAAAGCCGGTTTCGTACCTCGAGAAGTGAAGTTGAGGTCGGGAAGATGGATCTTGTACCTCCAGTTACTGGAGCAGGCAAGAGAGACCAGTTGTCAGCTCTGCTGGGGGAGAAAAACACTTAACTCCTCCTCTTAAAGAGTGGGTGCCAATCACAAATTAGACAAAACATTTGACACCCAGCAAAGACACCCCCTCTATCATCCCCCATAAAATGTGTCCTGCAGTAGCCTTTATTCAGAGGACATCAACAATACAACCGTCCAATCAAATCTATTACATTTCCATTTTTTTATTTTGCACTCTCACTATTTATTTTTTTATTTGTTTAATAATTATTATTAAATATTTGTATTATTATCTATTTTGTGTTTAATATTGATATTCTATTTGATTTAGATGCACTGCATGTCTAATCTTTTCCTACTGTGAACTTGCTTCTGTGACTTTGATCCCTTTGAACTTTGAAAGATAAAATATTAGGTTCAGAGTCAATGTAAAAGTATAAGGAACTTATTGAACACAACTATTTACAAGTATATATTTAACATAATGACAGAAAAAATATATATATTATGAGATGAAAATAATATAATATACGATATTTAAGGTAAGGTAAGGTAAAACTTTATTTTTAAAAATTGTTTTTTTTTCCAAAAGCCACAGAAAATACAGCAATTTTTCATTAAAAAAATAAATCAAAATAAAATAAGAACAAGAACATAAAGAGAAATAACAAGATGACACAATCTAAGTCTAAAGATAAAGACAAAGAACATAGATCAAAGAAAAATAACAAAGACAAATGATACAAAGACTAACATAGAACAGAACATCAAGATACTTTCACGCCACTCCTGCCCCCAAACTCAGAATTGTACAATTTAATAGCCCGAGGAATGAATGAGTCCTTATTAGTCCATGATTTGGTGATACAGACAACACACAAAAAGAAATGCTATATTAACGGAAAAGTAAAAGTAACAATATAAAATGTTATGTTGCATGAAAAAACAGTTGCACTGTTAAATCAACACATTTTTTCAGTGTGTAAAAATAATCATTACAATTAACTTAAACTGAGACTGCATGAACTTAAATGCATAAAAAGAAAATTCATATTGAAAAATAAAGATTATTGGCTCGTGAACAAAAATGAGATCAATAGATATCGACTGGATTTGACGGACAGCTGTCATCGGGAAGGTCATCCTAAAATAGATGTTGATCTATTTTGACTTTTAACTTTATGACGTACTTAAACGTCTCATTAACGGGCGCGCGCCGCCAGGTGTGTGCGCTGAGACCAAGCGATGTCCGGAAGCTCAGGTGTGTTGAGGAAGGTTCTGCGTCTCAAGCTGCAGCTGAAAGAGTCCACGGGACCAGAAACGGTGAGTTGGACGTCGGCGAACCCACGAGACGTCATTAAAACAGGATCTCCCTCCGGAGGAGATCTTTTCAAGTCACGCTGGAGCGGGGAGAGGAACCACGTGACCAACGTTTGATTCCTTCAGTCATTTAAACATAAAAGGCTCGCAAGAGGCTAGAAGACGTTTGATGTGGAACTTTTTTAATGTTTTATTAAAATGATAAAAAAAAAATAGTAATATAAATGTAGTTATTATGCATTTAATGTTATTAGTAAAATGCATCTCAGATACTTTGAAGTATCTTTTGTCTCATTCGTTGGCATAAACAAAAAAAATGTACCTATAACGATGAAATCTATTTAGTTCAGAGTTTTTAAATGTGTATGTATCTCTTATTGTGTATTGTTTTTGATTGTTAAGCGCTATGTGACCCTGGTCTAGAAAAGCGCTTTACAAATAACTATTTCTTACTCACTTGGTTCAACACATAGTGACGTCACAGTGCATCTGTAGGGGGATGGAGGGGGTCACAGTGTGAAAGGGGCGGGGCTTAGCTGCTATAATGGGACACGACCGATGGCAGCTGTCTGTCAACTGGCCGATGTCGCTTTAGTTCAACATCGTTGAGACTCTAGCTGTGTGTTCAGATGTTTGTAATGTTCTACTGCTGGAAACGCACTGTGGCACTACATTCTATATTTAGTCCGGGATAGGACTGGCCTGTGTGGGTGTGTGAGGGGTCCAAACTTAGATTCTGGTCTGAGTGCAAGATCAGCAACACCCAAGCCTCCTTATTTGGTTTGACAGGGTCCTACACGAACAACTGCTAACTAGTAACATAGGAGTGCTGCACTGGTACCATAAGAGTACTGCACTTGTACCATAAGAGTACTGCACTGGCACCATAAGTGTACTGCACTGGCACCATAAGAGTACTCCACTGGCACCATAAGAGTACTGCACTGGCACCATAAGTGTACTGCACTGGCACCATAAGAGTACTCCACTGGCACCATAAGAGTACTGCACTGGCACCATAAGTGTACTGCACTGGCACCATAAGAGTACTGCACTGGCACCATAAGAGTACTCCACTGGCACCATAAGAGTACTCCACTTGTACCATAAGAGTACTCCACTGGTACCATAAGTGACCTGTGTGTTTATATGTGTAACTAGTCAGAGAATTTCAGAGAAAAGTTCTATCCATGAGAGAGAGTTAGATTATTGAAGTATAGATCAATGTCATCAGAATATGAAAAGGTTGAATTTAATGTTTTAAATGTTGAAACTTTGTTTTTGTTTTTTAAGCATACTTTTCTTATTGAATTAAATATCTTTGGTATTGAAAGGTTGAATTTATATTCTAAAGTCTAAGAACTGAATTATTAATTATTATTTAAATTAAATGGGGGAGGTCTTGCTACTGTTTATAGGGAGAGTTGTTCTTGCAAAGTGATTCAGACACAGGAATTCACTTCTTTTGAGTCTCAGATGATCTTGGTTGGTTCTACAAAACCTTTCTATTGTGTGTCAATCTACCGCCCGCCTGGTCCTGCTGCTGTGTTCTTGAAAGACATCAGTGACTTCTTATCTTCCATTATTCAAATGGAATCTTTAATACTAAGACTTTAATCTTCATGTTGATGACGTCACATCTTGTTCTGCTAAAGAACTTTTAACTTTAACAGAAGCCTTTAATTTTGAGCATCATGTTTCTGAACCCACTCATTTCTAATGTATCTGTACATGATGTCCATCTGAGCGATGAATCTTTTGTCTTGTTTAACCTGGACTTCATCCCTGGACCTAAGCCTTTGAAAGTTAGATCTCAGAGGCGTGTCATCTCAGCCGATACTGCAGACAGTTTTTGCCTTGTTTGACGCTCTTTCCTTTGATGACTGCCCAGAGGTGGACAGTTTGGTTCAAAGAAAACTGACCAGAAACTGTTTCCTTCAACTGAGAAAATCTCTAAACTTAGGAAAATGTTGTCGGAACATGATATGGAGCTTGTAATCCATGTGTTTGTTTCTTTTCGTCTGGACTATTGTAACAGTTTGTTTTCATGTCTTAACAAGAAGGAGCTGTCTCGTCTGCAGTTGATTCAGAACTCTGCAGCGAGAATTCTAACCCGCTCAAGTAGAAGAACTCACATTTCTCCGATCCCAAAAACTCTTCACTGGCTTCCAGTTTCTTTCAGGATCAACTTTAAAATTCTGGTTCTTACTTTCAGATCTATTCATGATCAAGCTCCTCTTCATATCACTGATCTGATCCATCCTTACACCCCAGCTCGGGCTCTGAGGTCTGTGGATCAGAATCTACTGATGGTTCCTCAAACACGGTTCAGGACCATAGGAGAGAAATCTTTTCAGGCTGTTGCTCCTAAGCTTTGGAACGATCTTCCTCTCTCTTTGCGCTTGATGGATCTACTGACTGCTTCAAGAAACCTCTTAGGACGTTTTTATTTATTCAGGCTTTTCCTTGATTTTCTGGAACTCCTGTTGTGTTATTAGTTTTATCTTGATCTTTAAAATATATACTTTATTGAATATTGTTTTGATTGTTTAAGCGCTTTGTGACCCTGGTCTGGAAAAGCGCTATACAAATAAAAATGACTTACTTTTTGAAATGAACTTTTGACTGATAGGAAATGCAATATTGAACTCTATGTAAAGAGAAATTAATATATTTTGAAAATATCAAAATCTGTCAAAAATGTATTAATTTACAATAAAGAAATATAACCTTTCAAAATAAGAATTATTGAATTCAAATATTAGAAGAAACTTAAATGATCGAAAAATAAATATCAATAAATAAATAAAATGTAACCATTCAATATTTTGATGTTTATCAGATCACCCCAGGTAGCATCTTCAGGCAACTCTTTTCTTTAATGTTCTTTTGGCAAGTCTGATTTCCAATGATGCCTCAGAAATATCTCTTTATGATTCGTAACATCCACATCTGGTCATGAAAACAGCTCAGTGTTCCCTCTCTTTCTGCGGAGAGGAAAGTCTGAACCTCTTCACTCCAGCTGCAGCCCCCATGACCAACTCTGATAAGCTGTGGATGATGATGATGATGAGAAGGAGGAATTTCTCAATATTTTATCTGGTTCTTAATTTAAAAGACAAACTTGCACACGTCAGCAAGTCTTTTGAAAACCTTTTTTTACCTAATAATTAAAAATTAAATCTTAACTTGCTTGTAACTATGCACTATTTAAAATATTATGTATTTATGCTATTTATAACATATTTGCACTATTTTTAACTTATTATTATTTATACTTTTTATGTATACATTCATTCTGCTGTGTTTTTAAACGGTTGCCAAGCAATACAATTTTGTTGCCAGTTTCACGGCTTTGTTTTCTGTGCAATGACAAAAGATAGTCTAAAAGTGTAAAAAAAAAACTTGATCAATTGAGTATTTATTCTTGTATAATGTGAAAAAGAATGCTTGATTATCTGATAATTGTATCCCTGCAGGTCCTGAAGACGTTGCAGAAGCTCGGTGATCTGGGCATGACGTTGGATATCCTCACAGTGAGTGTCGGTTTAATCAGACCTGATAGTTGATCAATATTCACGATCTTCATTGAAAGGAATCTGGAATCGGGAAACTCGTCAACTCGTTACGCCGGCATGAAGTCGCTGGAGAACTTGCCAAGTCCCTGGTTAAAGGCTGGAAGAAACTGTTGTCTGACACGTCTGAAAGGTAGAATCCATTCATTTAAACCATCACCTGTTCAAATAGACATGGATTTAGACAGCAGACAGCTAAGATAAAGAAAGCTGCTGGTCCAATAAGATGGACATTCACTATCATGGTTTTCTGTGGCTGTGTAGAATCAATAAAGTAATACATGTATGTTATGTTAACAACACAACAAACTTATAGGTCAACAGACAAAAATGTTACATTTGACAGAATAATGTGATGATACCAAAAGTGTACCAAGCTATTGGATTGAACTTTCAGCCACCGATCTAGAAGCACGTGATCCGATAGCTCCGTACTCGTTTGTCTAGTGCAGGGGTGGGCAATACGAAGCTGTTGCGAGTAGATCGCGTGATTTAATAAAATATGATATAAGAAAATAGTAAATAGAGCTCTGATTGGCTGCTGTGCATGTCAATCAAATGATTATTGCGCCGATTGGTTGACAATTTGATTGACATGCACAGCAGCCAATCAGAGCTCCCGCCTCTTCTACTGAACGCACGGCAAAGTTCATATGAATCGAGAATAAAAAGAGCAAAACGTGCGACAGTTCAGAAAAAAGATATAGAATTATAAGCTTATTTTTTTAAAAATAATATATCGAAGAAAATAATGCGCGTTTGATCGCTTCAGGTCTTCTCTACGAGAGTCACAGATACATGACGTCAGTTCCATCGAAGTCAAGTAAGTAATATTTATTTATATAGCGCTTTTCGAGACCAGGGTCACAAAGCGCTTAAACAATCAAAACAATACTCAAAAAAGTACATACTTATAGAAACGTCTTAAGATGTTTCTTAAAGGAGTCAGTAGACTCCATCAAGCGCAAAGAGAGAGGAAGATCGTTCCAAATAAATTAAAAAAAGCTGCAGGTTCCAATGAAAGCGCAACAAAGGCTGGTTTTCATTTTGTGATCGCGTCCTTAAAAGACACTTGCATTAATACACCATCACATGATGACTATTTGTAAATTACCTTTATCTCAAGAATACGCTGAAAGCCAAACACGTTCAACAGTTGCAGGTGAGCCACAAATTCTAATGACGTCAGAGACGATCAGACAAAGCGATGATGATGATAAGTTACTGGTTAACAGTTTTATTCTCGTTAAACTTAATCTGAAGGTGTTTTAAAATTTTAAATAATTCACTTGTGTGATTCATATCAGACATGTTTAAAATTAACAAATATAAGCTGTTTGAATTCATGTTTTCATTTGTTTTTTCATGATCACAGAAATAGAGAAATTTAAGTCTTCATTTAAATATGATCGACATATTGAAATGGAGGCATGGAAAGGGATGAACCCGTCTGAATTATTTGTTGATTTTGATGAACAAAGGAAAAGGGCTTGAATTCGTGTCAAGCACAGATTCTTACACATGAATATTTTTTGTGCACCATTTGGGTTTGAATGAATGACCATTTTTAGGAGGAAATCAATGCAATTCTTAGTACATATGAGTCTGAACTTGTCTGCAGTGGAGGATGAGATTTAACACAGGCTGTCACTTAAGACCAGGTCTCATGGACATTTTTAGAAGTTACTCTCAGAGGAAAAGTATCTTATGAGGAAATATGCTCCTCACGGACTGCACTATTTGAATCTAGTTATTTATGTGAGTCAGTATTTATATGAAGATGATTAAATCCACACATCCTTCCATCATGACTGATTATCAGTCCATTCACTTCATTCAGTGCAAGTCATCTGAGTAAAGTATGTTCTTACTTATGTTGAGCAAATTTGATGAAGGTAGATCTTTTGAACTCGACAATTATAAAATTAGCTTGCGAACCGAAAAAGTGTGAGCACCCCTGGTCTAGTGACACTATTACGCCAACATTTTTATATTGAATTTAAAAGGCTATTATTAAAAGATATAGAATTTCTAAAGAATATTTTTGGAATAACGGTATCAAACAAACAAAAAAAATAAAAAAAATAAAAAGCATCTGAAATTTTAAATTCAATCATTCAAAATTCTGATGACATTGAAGTACTTTCATAAACGTCCCCAACAGTGAACCTGTGAAGCTGGGATTGGCTCTATCTCTGTGAAATCAGATAAAAGCCGAAGCTAAAAGTGTATAAAAATCTAAAAAATATTTGAACTTTCTTTTCAGCCACTCAGAAGTTTCTGCGGGAATGTCTCAGACGTACAAACTGGATGATCGTGAAGACGATTTTAATAACAATGACTTGACATCAAAGCGAGTGGAGCGAGAGGAGGAAGTCACACATAGAAAGGAAAATAGAAAGAGAAAAAAGGAGGTAGAGAATGGAGAAAGGCATCCGTGTGGTAACATTCAAAAGGTTGAAAGAGAGAAGTCGACAGTCAAAGATTCAAAGAGGAGTAAATGTGAACACAGCCCTCGGTCCAGTCAGAGGGTCTCACTACAGAAACCCTTGACACATCTCAGTGCCGACAAAGGAGCGCCGAAGAGGAAACACAAGAAGGACAAAACCAGATCTAGAGAACTTTCAGGGAGCGAGGCAGATCCCTCTCTCTCGTTTGAGTCCTTTCTGAATTATGACCAGCATCTGTCTAACAAGAGGCAGAAAAAAACTCCTAAAAAGTCTGAAGCAACTAAGAAAAGCAGGAAAACTTCAGAAGATGTCGGAGCTGACAAGTCGCTCCGGAAGAACGTTAAAGCTTCGTCGCCACAAAAGGTACCTGATGTTTATCGTTTTCAGTGGCATCAGAATGTTGAATGGTTCAATTAACACTTCAGATGTTGAAACATTTAAATTTTATACGTTTTTTTTATGCATTTAATTATTTTTGTGAATAATTAAAGATTTTCTCTATTGAAATGTTAAGTGTTTTAAAATAATTGAATTGAAAACAATCATATATTTTCAAAATTAATGATTCTTTTTTTTTTCACTTACTGTTTGATATTTTAATTCCAATCATTCAAAATCAATTTTTATTTTTATTTTTCATTCGTAGCTCTTAAAATGTATTATAAAATGTTGGATAATAGTGCCACAATTTTAATATTAAATTTAAAAGGCTACGCATTTAAAAACTATTTATTCAGAAAATATAGAAATTATATAAAAAATAATAATGATATGCTAGAACCATTAAAATCTTTTTTTTATTTGGAAAGTATATCGTGCATATATTTATGTATATATATTATGCAAAATATTGCATTCATTTGAAGTATTCAATTTCTTTAGTTCAATATTTATATAAATACAAATTCAACCTTTTAATACAAAAACATTTTACATTGTTATTGAAGTTAATTTAATGCTCAACAAAACAACATTTCAATATAAATGTCAACATTTAAAAGTAAAACTGAACCATTCAATATTCTGGCGGCGCTGACCATTTTTATCAGCTTTGATTGAAATATTTGATTTAAAATCTGGTTCTACTCAGAGTTCAGTGGACAACCTGATCAACGTGCCGTTACCGGCCGTCCTGCTCGACTGTGAAAACTCCACCTTCGACTACTATGAGAGAAAAGGAGCTCCATGTGGGTTTGTTTTTGTTTTTTAAGAGCATCTTTCACTCGCATCTTGAATAAGGGGTGTAAGACATTTATTTATTCGATACGCTTGATTAATCATTTTTGTCTCACAATACCGTCTCAATATTCAACAGCACTGTATAGTTTTTTGTAGGATATTTTGTGGCTGTCAAACCATTATATTTTTAAGTGTATATTAATATTATATATTAATATTATTCATATGAATGAATGAATGCTTCATTCCGAACATATGTAGGTCCATGAGAAAATAAACTTCAGACAATAAAGCAAAACCAATGAGATTAGAGAAACAAAGATAGCGAAAGTCAAAGCAATAAGTCAAACAATAATGATATGAACCCATATGTCTGAAAAGGAGTAGGTTGAAGCATAAGCTTATTTAGACTTGCCGCTTCACCACAACGCAATTATTAACAGCAAACTGTTATTAATTTTTTTTTTTTTTACATTATACATATTTACAACATGGAAAGTAAATGGTGTAAATAAATCAAAAACACCTGATTGTTATCATCTCTCTTTGTCCCTGTACCTTGTGAAAACCATGTGTTTGTACTGCTTTTTAATGTGGCCCTGATGATGAATACAACATGGTAAACCAGTGGTTTTGGCATATTCGGCTTGACTTTAGTACTTGAATTTATTAAATTAATTAATTAAAAAGTGACCCCTAAGGAATTTAATTGCTACCACTGACTAAAAGTCAAGTGGTCTGTACATTCTGCAACACCAGAGTCCAGTACTGGACCGTACTACAAATATATCCTTGTTACTACGGTATATATAGTATATTGTATCGTTGACCCTGTAATGTGATACGTATTTTATTCTTGTCAATACACTTAATTTGAATCTTGTAATACGTTTGTTCTGAAGTTGAGAAGAAGTCCCCTGACGTGCCTGCAGAGTCCACCATCTTTCCGGGTCAGAGACTCAACAAGAAAATGCAGGTCTACTCCGGAGCCAAGACCATGTTCCTCCCCGCCATGATGAGCTTGTACCAGCAGTGCATCCGCACACTGCAGAACAACATCGACCGTGAGTGGCACACATGAGTTGAAACAAGTGTGGCTCTATGTGGACAAACGTCTCTCCGCAGTGCTCTATGAAACCGGCGGAGTCCCTTTTGAAGTCCTTGAGCCGGTTTTGGATCGGTGCACTCCAGAGCAGCTGCTGCGCATTGAAGAATTTAACCCAGTAAGAATGTTTGGTCTGAATACATTTAGAGTAGCTCAGTTCAGGAGTTGCAGTCTGTGTGAGAGCCTCTTATATGAAAGGATATCAGTGATGGAACATTTTTATATTCAACATTTCAAATGTTGACACTTACCTTTTTTTTTTTTTTTAATTGAAAACTTTGTTAATCATTTAATTATTTTTATGAATAATTCAATTCAATCTTTTTAATTTCTTTAATAATTGAGTTAAGAACTGTGAATGTTTTCTAAACATTTTTATTTTTCACTCTTGAAGTTTGTTATTCTAATTCCAATCATCACCCTATTCAATATCATCATACTCATCTTCATCATTATCATCATCATAATTTTCATTCTCATTATGGTCTTCCTCATCATCATCATCATTGTCCTTATCATCACTATTATCATCATCTTTATTTACCATCATTATTGTCATTATCTTCATCATCTTCAACATCCCCATCATTATTATCATCTTCAATATGATCCTAAAGTTCAATATCATCTTTATTACTATCATCACTTTCATCCTATTAAATATCATCATACTCATCTTCATCATTATTATTATCATCATCATTTTCATTATGGTCTTCCCCATCATCATCATCACAACATTATCTTCATCATCGTCATTATCTTCATCTTCAATATGATAATCATGTTCAAAATCATCTTTATTACTATCATCACGTTTATTGTATTCAATATCATCATACTCATCTTCATCATCCTCATCTTCCTCAGCTGTACATCGGAGAGACGGACCACTTGTGGGGAAAACACTGTCAGCGGGACTTTAAAGACTCTAAGCTCCTGGAGTACGAGTCATGGAAGGAGATGTACATCCGTCTGTCCGAGGAGAGGGAGATGAAGTTCCAGCGGCTGAAGAGAACCATCGCATCTGCTCACTCCAAGAAGCCTCAAGGTCTGTGCGTCAGTCACGTGACACCTCATGCTTGCACACCTGTTGAACTCGTGTCTCCCAGGTCGACAGGTAAAGATGGCGTTCATTCATTCTGTGGCCAAACCTCCCAGAGATGTTCGGATTCAGCAGGAACTTCACGGAACTGCAGCTCAGCAGCCGGTCAGCAGGTAGAGGAAGGAATTGTATTATCATGTTGAACTTTTGTTCAAACTCTAAGAAACTCTTTTTTTGATGTCATGACATGCATCTTCTAGTGTGAAGACTCACGAGAACAGCAAGTCTGTGCACAAGACTGAACCCCCCAAAACCATCACCGCCCCTGCAGCGAGCAGCAGCAGCACTCAGGACCCCCGCAAGAAAACTAGTAAGAGCCCGCCTGTGACGTCACTACAGCAGCCGCGTGAGTGTGAAACGTAATCTCTGACGTCACGCAGAAGTTGCTCCGATGATGGCGAAGTCTTTGAAGGCGTTTAAGAAGCAGATGGGACGAAGATGACTGGAGAATGTTTCATCGCTCATCGATAATCTGTTAGCTGGCTCTGACCCTCATGGCAGGAGATATGAGATCTCGAGATATGGGAATAAAAATCAATCTGAACCTCAACAGGTCTCTTCTGTCTTGGTCCTCACAATTGAGTACTTCGGTGCATCTCTGTTGCCATCTTGCGGCCATATCTGCCAACTTCAACGTAATAACGCATTAGCTATGAATATCGACAATTTATTTTTAATACACATCCTGAGGCAAAAAAATAAAAATAATTCTATCCCTAAGCTTTCTCATTCCATTTAAAATTTTTAATTTGTGAATTCATTTTTTCAAACAAGATAATTTTATCTTTAACCATTATTTAAAATATAGGATTCATGTAGATATGATCATAAATGGCAGCTCAATAATTTTAACTTCAATCACAAATTAAATCATTTTTATAAGATCTTATTTAGCCCACAATTAAATGCTCCAAAAATGATGGAAAAACGCCACTTATTTTTTATAAAACCTAGCAAAGAAAATTGCTTCTCAGTGGATCATTTGTAGATAATTTGCCTTTTTTTCTGATGGAATTCAAAGCAACGCTGTTAAAAAGGAAACGGGACACGGCTGTGAAGAATATGGGGGGCGTGTAGGCAAGTGAGTCTGTGAATCAGGCAACTGCCCGGGGGCCCCAAAAGCCCCAGATTCAGCGAGTGGCGATTGGTGTGGGGGGAGTTTAGAATCACTAGTCATCACAAACTGATTCTCTGAACAATGTTATACTGATCTTATTATCTTGAGAAACTGAGGGAAATGAAGACAAAAAATTAAACTATAGGTTTTTTCACACCATTAAAAGTTAAGGCTTATGTTGTTATGGAATTTCATACACATGTTAATGGTTTTATTTCCCATTGACCAATTGTATTATTGGTTAAAATTTGAATTTCATGGATCATTTCTAGTTTTGTAAAAACAACACAGGATTGTAGAATTCATTTCAATACAATAGAATGAATGAAATAAAATAAAAAACTTGTGACTCTTACATATTGGCAGGCTAATGTCAAAACTGAAGATGCTCTTTTAAAACTTTTTACATTATATATTAAATAATGTAAGTGTTTTTTATTTAATGAAACATGTTTTGATTCTGTCTAATTTTATGTTTATCTTATTGAATTGCATTTTGTAAATCTTATTGTATTTTATTATTATTATTGTATTATTTTTGTATTATTCAATACTATAATCGAGTGAGTTAAGAACACTGGCAAAGACAGATTCTTATTCTGATTTAAAAAATAAAAATAATGTAAACTATAATAATAAAATAAAAATATCAGAATAAGCATTCTATTTATTGCCATTGTCAGTGAAGGGTTCCACCAATTTATTTGGGACAGTTGTGCAAACATGCAACATGAAGAAAATTCAATCTTAAACATAGATAAAAATCAATTTTAAATGTGTGTTTAATTATAAATACATATTGTATTGCCACCACAAAAAAAATGGTTGTTTTTAAACATTGGCAATAAAAGTTTTATATTCTGATGTACTAACAAATATGACATCAACAGTTAAAACGAAAACACAATCATCCTCATTAAATAAAGAACAATAAAGTTGAGTATATATGTATGTATTATATTTATAAACCAAACATTGTTCCTTACCCCGAGGTGATTTTTTGAGTAACGCTTTTGCTAACAAACATGGACAAATAATAAGAATCTTTCTTTCATGTAAGTTTTATTTTCATATCATGTTCAAAAAAACAGTTGACACAAAGAAATGTAAGAACAACTAAAGATTCAAATTAAAAAACTTGAATAATACAATTAGACCAATAAAAGACACTTAGTAGTGGCATGTATCTATTGATGTATAAAAACGTGGACATTATAAATAAGTACATTATTTTTATTATAAGTAAGTAAGTAAGTAATTTCTATTTGTAAAGCGCTTTTCCAGACCAGGGTCACAAAGCGCTTAAACAATCAAAACAATACTCAATAAAATATATACTTTAAAGGTCAAGATAATACTGATAACACAACAGGAGTTCCAGAAAATCAAGTAAAAGCCTGAACAAATAATTCATTGATTATATATCTTATTGATATAAGATAACATTTTGATAATTGCTGTTTATTGAAAATAAATAATTGCTTAAACGTCAAATGTATCCTTATGTGGAGCTTTGCAGACAAAAATGTTAACTTTAGAGAGAAGTTATTACAAGTTTTGAGAGTTAATCCACAATAAATGTAGTTCGGGGAGTCACGTGACATCCGGGGGGGGGGGCTCGTCCAGTCACAGCCCGGCTCTCTCCCGTGATGGCGGGCCCTGTGTGGGACAGGGGGCGGGGCCTCTGTGGGTGGTGACGTAGATCGGAATGAGGGAGTGAATGTTCCGGGTCACAAACTGGACGGGAGAGGAAATAAACTCCGGGGCGACGCAGGGGGAAAAAAGGCGATAATGTTACCCTCGCCGAAGCTGGGATACAGCGGAACTTTTGTGCGGTAAAATATCTATAAGTTTGACGGAAGCGAACAAACAGGTGGAAGAAAACAAAGTGAGGCTCAGACTCATGTTCGTCTGACGCTCCTCTGTCTCTTCACCTGCGAGTCCTGCTGGGAGTTCTTCTTCTTCTTCTCCTCCTGCTGCTGCTGCTGCTGCCATCTGTTGCATCCTCTCCTCCGCTCGAGATGTTCCACTGTATTCCTCTGTGGCGGTGCAACCGTCACGTCGAGATGATCGACAAGCGCCACTGCTCGCTGCTCTACGTGCCGGACGAGATCTACCGCTACGGCCGCAGTCTGGAGGAGCTCCTGCTGGACGCCAACCAGCTCCGAGACCTGCCGAAGGTGAGCAACTATACTTCGTGTTTGTTCGGGTGAGCAGGGTGAAGCCCCGCAGCTGGTCCCACGAGAGGAGAAACGGGATCCGGGGACGATCATTACGCAACATCAGACTCGACCTGGAGGTGGAAATTTCCCCCGGAACTCCTGCCTCACTCAACAGGTTGACCCGGAGCTCCCGGCGGGCCTCGTCGAAACCAACGCAGTCCTTTTAAACCAAGAAACTCACTGTAGTTAGAAAACATGTTTGTGAAGCTTAACTAGTTTCAAACAAGATTTTTATTTCAATATCAGGTTAAAAACATTTATAAATAGTTCCCAAAACATTCCCCTGCCAGATAACTGGAAAAACTTGAATACATGTGTTTGTTTAATTTTTTTAGCAGGAGTCATCAGTCTTTCAGCTGCTGACTGATGGCTTTTCTCTTCGAAACACACGTCAGAGTTAGGCTGCTCGCTACTAACAAAATATAGACCTTTTTAAGCTTTTTTGGAACAAGTCCTCTTGTCAAGGCTTCAATACAAGATGGATGTTACAGACAAGCAGTATGGAGGAGTTGGATGTTTTTTTTGTTGTGTCTATTTGGACGTAGCTGACTGAGCTCCAGTCACTACATTAAAATGAACATACTTCTTTTGTTTTTAACTCTTAAAAGAAATAATCCCAACCCTTGGTCAACAGGAGGGTGAAAATATGTGAATTTTGGGTGACCTAATCCTTTGAAGTATGTACTGTTTTGAGTATTGTTTTGATTGTTAAAGCGCTTTGTGACCCTGGTCTTGAAAAGCGCTATATAAATATATATTACTTACTTACTTACTTACTTACTTTAAATAAAAAGAAAACTATTAAAAAAGAGAAAAATACATAAAAAAACACAATAACCAAATTCCTGAAGGAGATCGCCAGAGGGATTAATACAATCTATCAATCTAAACCCAACTATGCTGAACATATATTTAATTACCTTTTTATAATAATAATAAAAAAATGAAAGGAAGGATAAACAAAAAAGTAAAGTGTCCTAAATAAAACAAATTATTAAATGTTCTACCTGGAGCAGTTCTACTCTGACATGATAAGGACCACATGAATACAGTCAAAGGGCTGTACTTTGTCCATGTCTGTGTTAGCCCATCAGTTGAATACAAAAACACAACCTTGCATTCCCTATTCAACCATATATTTGTGTTGACCCGGGAAGTAAATAACATATACAATGTCATATGAAGCAGAATGGATTACACGGTCCATTAAAAGGTGTTGGTTCTTCTACACACTACATGTGTCAACTAATGGTCAGGGTCACAAAGTCATTTTAAATAGTCCGCAGGATGTTTTTTTCTCAAAATCAAAGTAGATTAATGTTCATGTTGATGTGTTGACTCATTAAGATGTCTGTTTTTAAGATAAGATGATTATTATTTGTATTATTCAGAGAATTCAAATGGCAGTTTAACTGATGTTGTGGTGAAGGAATTTGATGGGAATGTTTTTGTTGAAGGAGGACAAACACGGATGTAATTAACTTTAGAGCCTCAAAAAATGAAAAGAAAATATTGCAGATAATATACATTTTGTTCAGCCTGCCATCAAAAGATTTTGGCCCATTGTGTGGTTGACCTTGACACCCCTGAGCCACACTTTGTAAATCCTTTCGCTGTGATACCACTATTTTCATTAACTTGTGACCATTTTGCAGAAACGTATTGACTGACTTGAAATGCTATTAAATAATTTATGTGTAATATATTGCTATAAAAACTTCATCAGCGCTTCCTTCCTCTGATTTACTTAATTAGGAAAAAAACAAAACAGTTATACAATAATAAAATGATTCTTAAAGAAGTAAGTAGAAGTTGACACACACAATTCATAAAATACAAATAAGATAAAGGTAGATACAATTTTAATAAGTATGGTAGCGTGCGGTCGACTCGGCCATTTTAGTGCCAATTAAAACGTTCTTAAAGTGAAGTTGTGAAAAGATAAACCAGACCTGCATAAAGTGCAGTTTGTGGGCCACATGTGGCCCTCATGAATCAGATCGATATTCCATAAAGATACACACAACCAATTGATGCATTGATTATTTGTTCCAACTCTAAACATAACATTAATTATCTTTTTTAACTTTTATTTGCCCTATTTTGAGCCTTTCTTGTTCCACAGAGAAAATAAAAAATATATTTCAAACAACTCAAATTTAAACGGTTAGTACATCATGGTACATCATGTATAAAACATCAAATGTTTGTAAATCTCAAGTCATGTTTTAGTTGCAAAGAAGATGCAAACGAAAAGTTGTAAAGTCTGTCGATTCCTTCCATCTCAACTCGACTGTAGATACAGGAACTGTCGGACCCATGGAAAGTGTCTGGGTAACTTCCCAAGATTTTCCAAAGCAGTTTTAGTTCCATGTGTGAAGGAAACTTTAAATAAAGGCTTTGAAGGCTCTTCGTAACTCAAATGAAAGATTGCTTCACCTCCTTATCTGACAACTCTTCCTGATTGGCTGGCTTGTTATTACTTTTGAATTTGTCATCATACTTGAATCATTATCGACAATAATATTGAATCCATCCTTCATTCGAAATTTTGTTCACTCCTAAAAAAGTATTTGAAAAATCTGTTTGCAGATGATGTCATCATGTACGGACACTTTCCGTATCGACACAACCGTGCAGCACTTTCTTGCTTGAAAGAAACCACAAGGCTGACCGGATTGAGTGATTACATGGCTTTCAATCCAGAGTTGTGGTTGAGGAAAGGGGCAGGAAGCAACAAGATACTCTGAGTCTGACTGATACAGTCTAGTATTTGTGTTGTAAACCTGATGATTTACAGCAGAAAACTAGGATTTATAATACAATGACAATGATAACGTTAATCTATATACCATCTGTATGTCTCTGCCAGTCACCACAGTATGTCTCTGCCAGTCACCGTAGTATAACTCTAAAATATCCAATTATTACTTTAAGACCAACTAGCGATCTACTGAAGGTAAAGCGGTAGTTTGCTGCATTATCTTTGCCAACCAAACTGGTTCTGTGAAGGACTGTAGTTCCCTCACAGAACGTGTATCTTAAGGTGTGTATGTTTGCATGATGCTTGCACACAGTTAAATCTTTTCCAATGGAGCTTCGGCTAGGTCTTAGTTTGTGACTGTGTATAGGCTTAGACCACTTGTCTCAGCCTCAAGGGGGTCAGTCATGAGGGTTAAGATGGAAAGTTGAAAGCTGCAGGAGCTTTATTTACTCCCAAGTTTACTCGCCTGTAAATAAGACTTCTGTTGATCCGGTCAATCTTTACTTAGTTTAATCCCCAGCGATTGTTCAGGTCTTGCAATGATCCATTTAGGTTAGCGAGATCTCTTCTGCCATGTCTGTTGTTGGAGTGTGATTGAACAAGGATGGTACAACTTGGGTACATGGACACAGTTACTGTTACAGGTATGCTAACTGACTATTGTAAAGTTTTGTGTACTAGTTTCTAATATGCTGACGTGGTTGTTGACGACTTGACAAGCAGACGGTTGGCCTGACGTTCTTCTGTCTAACCTGTTGTGCACCGTTGAGACGTGGATACACAACCTTTCAACACTAGGGCTGAACTATTTGCTTGTTACAAAAGTATTGTATCTATGTTAAGACAATAGGTTGCCACATAATTGGATGACAACAGGAAGTGAAGGTCTGCACCGCATGTGCTTATTTTGACAGCCTCAGCCCTCCAACCGGTATGTCAAGCAGATGTAGTTCAGATTTACCTTTAGAGTATCTGATTATGTTTTTTAAATTATTCAAGACTAATTTGTGCTTAGTACTCAAGCCTCAAGCAAGAAGGTTGGTGGTTTTCCATCATCTTAACTAACCTCATTCTTTTCTTTGTAGATTTTCAATGTTTTTTGCTTGTCCTTGCCTGCCTGGATTTACTCCCATAATCCAAAAAAGTATTGTGTATATTGTCAAGAATCTGGCTACTTAGATGGTCGAAGATACAATATTTTGTTTTGGAACCAAAATCTGTCCAAATATTATCTGTAAAAGCTGCCGGAGTCTACGGTATCCTCTCGTCCTCAGGGATCTCAAAGTTCTTTTACCTCCAGAGGACGTAATTACTGTCGTCTTCTTGCAGCAGGAAGTTTTATTGCAACACAAAAATGAACAAACACTGTAAACACATCAAAATATTTCATTTTATACAAACTTTATTGAAAAATCCATAAAGTAACTATGATACACAATACAATCTGATTTGAAATGCAAAAACAAAACGATACAGTGCTATAGCATACAGATACATACAAAAATATTGCGAAATATAAGTGTATCGATATTTATATATAGCCCTAAAAATGGAGTACTCTGTGTGTGGGTGAAAGTGTTTATGACACGTTTAGATGTGCATCCTGTCACAGGCTGTCCACCTGTCCAGGGTGTTGTTCGGCTTCTCGCCCTAAGTAGCTGTGGTTTATTCCAGTCCCTGCAACCCTGATAAGGGAATACGTATCATAAAATGAATGAATGTTGTTTTCATTCTGAACTGTATCCTTAATGTATAATATGGTGATTTAAATCTAAACTTATTGAGACATTTATTGTTTAACAAACTGTGGAAAACAATATTAAAATCTTAAAAATACAACTATTTTGAAGTTTTGTATAAAATGGTGCTGAAGTCCTTATTTGGCACCCTCATTAAAGCATTTAGGGATCAGCTGGATTTTACACAAACCTTTTAAAATCCAAATACAAGTAGCAATAAAAAGAGAAAAGAGCTCTAACAAGTCTCTGGTACTTATAAATGAAATTGAAGACACAACTTTCTTGTATGTTTAAGGATTTAATCCACCCGAGTGATTACAACAAAGTCTGATGACAAGGTCGTGTAATCTTTTCCAGAGTCTGAAATCCTTTCGTACTCGCTGAGATACTTTGTCATATGTCTGGATGGTTATATAGAGTTTGTCTCTGACGGCAGGTCGACATTATACGTGCTAGCAGAAAAGTTTGTAAATGTACCAGATGACTGACTCTAAAGAGAAAAGATTGAAGTGGGGGAGCAGGATATGAATCTTTTACATCTGTCAATTAACCATCTTGAAGATCTTTGCTGACTTATTCATGTGTCTATTCCTTTTGTTCTATTCCTTTAACATATTGAGCAGCGTTAAAGGTAGAAAAAAAAAGTTAGTCAGTTTTTTGGTACGTTTAATTTACTCAAATCTTTGTCCTCCGCTTATCCGGGTTTGGGTCCCTGGGGCAGTAGCTTGAGGCCCAGAATTTCCTCTTTATCATTTAAATAGAAGTAAATTTATAACTTAATTGACACTTCACGGTCCCAGAAAACCATTTTGGTTAAGGTCCAACTGATTGAGGTTAGAAAATAAACCAATGGCCTTATTTTTTTTGTCATAAGCTCCGCCCATTGCGTCAGAGACCTTTGAGATTTAATCGGATAGATGGCTAGATGGATACTTTACTTATCCCCGGAAGGAGATATTCTGTTGTCTTCGAAAATCTTTTACGGAATTTGTGTTTAGAAGATGATTTAAGTAATGAAATGTTGTGATTCTAGCATCCAATGGTTCAAATAAATCATTTGTTCGAGTCATCAGAGTAAAGTCAGGTCGTGACAAAATGTACATAGTTAATTGTGTTTTGTAATGTTGACTCATGTGGTTTGAAGGTTGTATCGAGAATCCATATTATTTATAAATAAATGTATGTCTTTAATTTTGTAGTCGCTAAATCATTTTACCTGAATTGTTTAAAAAGCTATAAAAAACTTGAATCAAACTCAACTCAATTCAACTCCATCTTAAGTTTACATTTGTTTTTTTGATGATATTTTTACTACTACTAGGTTGTGTTCTTCAGCTGCTGCTTACTGAAAGTTGTGTGGTTCTGTTAAATTAGTTAAATTATTTAAAATAAAAAAATGATCCAACTCTGTCATCTTTGCAATAAAAAACTCTCAAATAAAACTTTCCTTTGTTAGAAAACTGAAAGAAACTAATGATAAAAGTTTGCAAGTGAGAGGCTGGTTAATAAGTGGTCCCTACGGCTTGTTTTAGTTTTTGTCCGTCACACATGGTTGGTTATCTGGGGTGTGTCTTCAAACTGGAAGAACAGGTTTCGTGTCTGTGTTTTAGCAAAAGGGAACATTTAAATGTTAACCTGCAACACAAATATTTTAACATGCAGGAGCTTCTTTGACATCTCTACGGGTTTTAATGTTGAAAAGTAACATAAGCCAGCTTTTGTTCATCAAAAGCTAAAAGTTGTTCACAGCCCATTTTACAAAAAACCTTGTTTGCTTTCACTTTTGGTAATTGTTTGACGAAGGAGTGTTTGCACTCGGTTAGACATCTGAGCGGAGAAGCTGTTTTCATAACAAGCTATCCAAGTCAATTTGTTCAGCCCAGTATTTTGGCCATGAACGAGTCTGCACCCGTCTAGACTTCCTCATAAACCTATCTGAAGGACAAGCACCGTTGATCCATGCAGGAAATGAATCTTGAATGTGATTGGAGTGGAAAAATCCCAGAAAAAATCTCATTACGGTGTATCTGAAGGATTACAGTTTCTGTTAAACTCTGCAACGTGAAGTGTATCATAGGGTGGAGTTTTGACTTTTAGACTTTGTCTAATAACGTTCATGAGAAGCTAAAGTATATCAGGATATCATTGCAGTACTCACAATCGAGTCGTCCACTTTCTGCCTCTGAATCACATCAGTCATTTAATGTGGCCTGTGATGGTTCAAAGTTGATAAATGCACGTTTGAAAATGTCTTTCAATGTTGACATAGATAATCTTTACACTGGTATCTTTATACAGACTTCAAATAAAAGTACAACTGACATGAAAGGAAAGTAATTTGATGGTAGAAAACACAGAGATTAATATAATGGATCAAAATTGAGAATATGGTGAATCAAATTAATTCCTCCGCTCACAGTTTTTTGGATTGATTGAGTAATTTTGTGTGATTTAGTTTAACTCTAAATGATAGAATGGGGGGGGGGGTGTTTTCCCTTTTTATGATATACAGAGACTTGAATGGACTTATTCTACATCTAGTTTAACATAAAATATGATATCAGCATGGCTGACTGAGCGTTTAGTGGAATCAAACGTGCTGAGATGAGTTATAACAGTTATTAATGATGGGGCTCATGTGCAGACATGTCAAATATTCAGTCATGAAACGTTTTGACGGAGAAGTTTCAACTTGTACATGGTCCAGAAAAGTAGCTCCTTAGATGTTCCCTCATACAGCATGTTTATATATTTTTGAATTTAGTTTTATCTTTGAAAAAATGGGATGCCTCACTATTGCACAGCAAGTGTTTATAAAATATAACATGAATGAAAAGAAACATTTTTAAAAATCCAACATCTAGCTCTGGTTTTTAAATAAAAAAAGATAATGTCTTAAGCAGGCTGGATATACTTGGAATTGTGTGGAAATGCTGTGGATACAACTGGTTAATTCTAATATACTAGGAAGTGTTTGAAGCTCATCACATCTGATCGAATGAACCTGTGAGAAAAGTTTATTTTCATTTATATTTCTTTCTCTTCTTGTTGCAGCCATTTTTCCAGCTTTTAAAGCTAAGAAAACTGGGCCTGAGTGACAATGAAATCCAGAGACTTTCCCCAGAAATCGCCAATTTTATCCAGTTGGTGGAACTTGATGTCTCCAGAAATGGTAAGTTTTGTAGTTTCATATTGTTGACAAGTAAAATATATATTGGTCCTCCAAAATTTACTCTGTCAATCAAAACCTCTGATTTTGTCTTTGATGGATGGCGAGAATAAAGTCATGAAAAGTTAGACTGTCATCCACAAACGGGTGTTGTGATGCAGTACTTTGTCTTTTGCTACAGATTGAATAGTTGAACCAGTTCAAAATTACTTCAATGAGTCGGCAGTCCAGCAACATTTACAATGGAAATGGTTGTTGTGTAATCTTTAGTTTATTGTGTTGAATTTAAATATATGTTGAATTAGCTTCATCGATAAATGTTTACAAAAAAGTGTCATTATTATAAAAAATAAAAAAAATAAATATATATATATATATATATATATATATATTTCTTGTTTCAAGAAACGGAAAAGTTTTCAGTAAAAAAGATCTGATATCTTTGAGTTTATGTTTGTATTTCTCGAATGAGGCCAAACATTTTTTCTTCTGCATTTCAGATATTATGGAAATTCCAGATAGTATTTCTTACCTCAAAGCCCTTCAAGTAGCAGACTTCAGTGGAAATCCCTTAACAAGGTACTTCTCTCCAATATGTATATTAAATACATTGATTTAAGCCAGTTGTTGATGATCCTGAAATACATACTCGTGTAAATACCACATGACGATTAATAAGTAATGCATTTGTATCCCATTGTTGTCATTTTTATTTGATGAGATAACATATCAGACATTTAGAGTCAAATATAAAGAGTGCAAAAGGGCAGACGATGGTTCAATAACTATTAAGTGCATGGACATGTGCATAGTTACCCTCTCGGGTAGTAAGCTACCTCCCCCACAGTGAGTGATGATCCACACGAGTATTTAAACATGTAAAAACATGCTGTGAACATGCATGAGGATGAATTAATGAAAGAACATTCAAAGACTTGGAACATAATTATAAATAACTACAACAAGTTTGTTTTGAGAGCAATTATCGAAGTATTATTTAATTGCTCCAAATGTGTGAAACGTTTCCCTCTTCTGTTGGACCAGGCTACCAGAAAGTTTTCCTGAATTGCGGAATCTCACATGTCTGTCAATCAATGATATTTCCCTGCAAACTCTACCAGAAAACATTGGCAAGTAAGTGAATACATTTTTTTTACTTGTTAGAAAAATACCTTCTTTCTCTAAAGGGACCTGACGTTTGTCAAGAAAATGTCCTGCAACTTTTTATTTTCCTCTCTGAGGCGTCTCTGATATGAAATCAAGACTTCTCTTGGGACTGTCTGGCGACGTTGTTGTTCTAAGAAATCCTTCCTGGCGGTCGGCTAATGTTCCTGATTAGATGGTACAAAATGCCCAGAAGGGGGGTTTTAGTTAAAATGAGGCTGACATGAAAAGGTGTTTGGTGGGTTAGATATGTGATCATGTCAACAATCTTATTCTTATCTAGTCTTAAAAGTTAATACAGTAACCTATGAAGATTCTAATGTTTATCTACTTTGATACGAAAAAAAAAACATCAGGCAGCCACATTAAATGACTTTGGCCCATGATAAGTGGTTTAGAAGAAAATAAAATTGCAATAGACCTGGGTGAAGGAATAAAAAATATAATTTTTGTTTACCTGAATTTGGTTCGGAAGAAAGAAGCCCTTGGATAAGATTGTAAACTTGAATTCTAATATCGCATGATCAGAAGTTGTTGTTTCATTATGATGTAGTTATTGTTCATTGTAACTCCATGGTTCTCAGTCCATATACGGATCCTGCTCTAAGTAGAGGATTTCAAGTATCTTGGGGTCTAGTTCACGAGTGAGTATCGACAGGAAGAGTGGTGCAGAGTGTTTTGCAGACGATGCACCGATCTCTCAGTATACTCTAAGATCTACGTTTCTACCCTCACTTATGATCAGGAGAGGTGGGTAATGACCCTAAGAACAAAAAAAGCAAAAAAGGAGGCGCCATGTTTTGATACTAGCGTATTTCAGTCGGTGAGAAGATGTTAGACTTCAGTGTGTGTGCATGTTCAGGAGAACAAAGCTCGAAGAGGAGTGGTGAGTGTGGTCAGGTCAACACAAGCTCTGTTAGCTACACTGTGGTTTGCTATGAAAGAGAGGAAGCGAAGATGCAGATAATATTTGAAATCTAATTTGACTCCTTTTTTCACGATGTTAATGGATTGATTTTTGACAGCAGACTTAATAGACTGTTAATGTTCATCAGTAAATGGAGTATACATACAAGATATAAACGCCTGGTCGACCTCAAAGGTGCTTGCATAAGCAGCAGTGCAAAAAGATCAAGTTGTACTTTGCTCTACGAAGGCGAATAAGTCATTGTTTAAGTGCAGCAATTTTCCAGGCCCTGATAAGAATGACACACCTCGAAGAACTTCCTGTTCTGTAATGTTTTTCTCTTGTCATCATTCTCCAATCTTCATTTTTTCGTCTGTCGTTACAGTCTCTCCAATTTGGTGTCGCTTGAACTCAGAGAAAACCTGCTGACATCTTTACCAGAGTAAGAATTTACTTTTCTAGATCAGCTTCTGTTCCCATCTACATGGAATGTGTCCTATGATGTTCATAAAAGTATTCTGAAGACTGAATGATGTTGCTCCATAAATTAGTATGAAATAATCTGAAGAACCTTAATCACACTGAAACTATATAAGGGGGAAAATGAAGCAAATCGGTTTAATAAATGATGTTGAAATTGTTTGACTTTTCTTTTGACTAGGATTTTATTATAAATCTGCCACAAGTGTTCCAAATAATTGCTGATACTTTTTATACTTTCTTACAGACGGCCTCTACTGAAAAACGGAACAAAAAAACCCAGAATATTTTACGAAATGGATGATCTTGATCAATAAAAAAGTTGAAATTATCATCTGAAGAACATTCATGACACAAAAACATAAGTAAAATCAGGAGGGAAATTAAATGAATTGTATAAGTAAATCGTATGATTAAAAAAGGAAAACATTTACTACATACATTTTTATACCCACAATAATTTTACTTACTTCAAACTAATATTTTACGGATTTTTATATTTAAATCTGTCCTCTCACATGTAGTGCTGCTTCTAATATAAATAGAAAAACCTATTATATTCTTAGACATATTTTAATAACCTCACATCTACATGAAAAAAATGGATTTTCAGAAAACATGGAATATTCTACAAAATGAATGATCTTGATTGAAAGGGTTCGCTGAAGGACTTTATATCCACAAGAAAAAAAGTAAATCAAGAGGAAAATAAATGATTAAAAATAATAAATTAATTAATATTTTTCTTATACGAGTGCCACAATTTCCAAATCAGTTTTGACATGTTTTATTCTTAGATTATTTTAGTTTTATTTAATTGTATTTAAGTAAGTAAGTAATATTTGTAGAGCGATTTTCTAGACCAGCGTCACAAAGCACTTAAACAATCCCCAATAATATTTAAGTGGTTTTATGTTCAAATACTTTAACGTGCTGCTCCTCTTAAAAATGGAGCTGCTACTAATATCAATGGAATTATAAATCGGAATTATTTTTTAAAAATATTCAGTTATAAAGAAAATGGTTTGATTTGTTTGCATTTAAATATTCAAGTTCGACGTCTCAGTGCTGCCCCTGTGTGGATGTAAAGAGCAGCGTGCTGTCACGTGGCTAGATGCTCTACAGACTGTAAAAAATACACCTGAAAGATGAAATCAGATGTTTCTCTGCATGTTTCAATATTTTAGAGGAGACTTTGTCGCAAAAGATGTTTCTCATGTCACCTTTCATCCACAGATCTTTATCTCAGCTGCAGCGACTTCAAGAACTGGACTTGGGCAATAATGAGCTTTACTTACTGGTAAGTTTTCCATCTTCAAACCAGCAGAAAATACTTGTGGTGTTGGCAACATGAGCATGAAGATTAACATTCCTTAAGAACAGCTTTCACCTCTTATCACGCAGATGAGCAAGACCATCTGCTTTGAGCTTGGATTTGTGTTGTAATCTCATGTGAGCAGTCTAACTGTGAGGGAGAATCATTTAGTCACGGATCGAGCCGAGGCTTGTTCCTCGCTCGTGTGTCCACGTTCACTCTTGTCCCAGCATTAACCTAAACCAGGAGTATTGACACTTTTCACCATGTCTCTTAATGATCAAGTCGAATTGACGAAGCTACCACAAAAATGTATTATTAAATATACTATTCATTTATGAATATATTTATAGTTCTTAATATGATGTGCCTTCATAACCACATGAACCAATCATGTGCCGCTCAGACGATCATGTGACCGACATCATGATTGACTGTAAGTTCAAGGTAGCTTGTTACTCTTTTTTCCAAATTTTTATATTGAATTTAAGAGCTATAAATATGTATTTTTCAAATGTACATTGTTTAAATGTAACCATTCAATATATTCATGTCACTGTTATAATTCCATATATTATTGACAGTTGCATGATCTAATTCAATATTTTAGTGCTCATTGGGCGGAGCTTATTATAAAGAAAGCAGCCAATTGGTTGATTATTATTTATTTATTTATTTTACTTGTGGGGTTGCTGGTCCAATCAGCTGGACCTTCACGTACATGGTTTTATTTGAGTGTGTAGTGTCAATAAAGTTGTAAATGTACTAATATCAACTATCAACAGACAAAAATGTTATATTGAACAAGAATCATGTGACTGAGTGAACAGATGACATGTGAGTCTCATCACTCTCTGACTCTAAAAAAAACACGACAGATATTTCTTACACCAACACAAGGACATATTTAAAGTGTCATGTGATCTACTCGCATTACTGTTGATCAACTGGTGTATCACGATGGAGGCCTGGCTTTGATAAATTATTAAATTCTGTTTTAAAGTTGTGCATCGTAACAAGAGTAAAACAAGTTTGTCTCACGTTGTCGTGTTTTTCCTCACATGCAGCCAGAGACCATCGGGTGTCTGGTGAGCTTGAAGGATTTGTGGCTGGATGGAAACCAGTTGGCGGAAATTCCTGCGGTGAGATGAACTTTCAACATTTATCAAACAGAATAATTCGTCTAAGCTCCTCTGCTATGCTATTAGTAGCATTGCTAAGCTATGATCTTAAGCTGATCTGAAATCAAGAGAAGAAAATGTCAAAAATGAAGAGATCTTCCTGAAAGTTCTCAGTCTTTAGCAACTTTAACTTCTTTAAAAAAAATACAAATAGTTCACTTTTCCCAATTATGTTGAACATCTCTGATGTAGAGGAAGCTTAGATCCTTTCTTTAACATTTTTGGGATACTGTCAGTATGAGAGTGAAAACCAAACTTCTTTCTTCGAGAATAGTTGTGATCTCTTTTGATTCCATCCGTTTTCTGTGGCCTGCAGGAAGTGGGCACGATGCGAAGTCTCCTTTGTCTGGATGTGTCGGATAACAAACTGGAAAGACTTCCACCTGAGCTTGGGGGTTTGGTTTCGCTGATGGACCTTCTTGTGTCTCAGAACCTCATCGAGGGTCTTCCTGAAAGCATCGGTCCGTCCATCTATTTTGACACACATGTCTTTTTGAATGAAACGTTTTTTTTAATTATTTTTTTCTGGTTTTCTCCAGGAAAACTCCGTAAATTATCCATTTTAAAGGCGGATCAGAACAGACTCGGCTACATTCCAGAGAGCATCGGCAACTGTGAGAGTCTCACAGAACTTGTGCTCACAGAGAACCAAATTCAGGTAAAAAAAAAAAAATTTTTTATTCCTTCACCCAGGTCTATTGCAATTTTATTTTCTTCTAAACCACTTATCATGGGCCAAAGTCATTTAATGTGGCTGCCTGATGTTTTTTTTTTCGTATCAAAGTAGATAAACATTAGAATCTTCATAGGTTACTGTATTAACTTTTAAGACTAGATAAGAATAAGATTGTTGACATGATCACATATCTAAACACTTCCAATACAAGCAAAACCGAATGGTGAAGAAAAAATGCTTTCTTGTTCAGAGTTTGATAAAGGACGTCAAACATGGAGATAATTAAGATAATTGAGCCTCTAATAAAAAGAAGAGGACAATATCACAATGAGACTCATATTTCCTGGTAAATATACATTTAGTTCTGGCTTGCATCTTCGATTGCTAAAGGAATTTGGCCCCTCGTCTAATTGAGTTTGAGATTCCCCCAATCTAAATGAATCCATACATAATTGTATGTTATTTTAATTTGGATTTTTGTGTCTTCGCATCCTAGAAATGATCATTAAAGCTTGTAAAGACTTGTACATTCTTACAATGCAAAGATATTGAGAAATAAGAAATGATCTGTTTTTGTTTCACATAATGTATTTTTTTTATCTTCCAGAGTTTGCCCAGAAGTATTGGCAAATTAAAACATCTCTCCAACTTCAACTGTGACCGAAACATGCTCACCACATTACCTAAAGAGGTTTGTTTTCCTGGGATTCTTTCTGAGCTTGTGACCAGTTATATAAAAAGAACATGAGGCGCAACATTTTCAGCGTACAATTCATGATTTTGTTGTAACGGGGGTTTGAATAGTTTCTGTGTTATTTAAAAAAAAAAACCAAGGGGCAATATTTTGATATTCCAACTCAAAATGTTAAGGAAACTGATACATTGGTGAAAAGATCTTCTACATTCAGCAGCAACCAATGAAAACATTTTCCATCGTGTTTATAAACATGGAATATTCTAAAAACTAAATGATCTTGATTGAAAAAATAGTTGAAATAATCAACTGAGAAAGATTAAATGAAGTCTTCTATGTTACTTTTTATTCTTTGTTTTTTATAGCTTTATATATTTAAAACAAAATTGTTGCTGATAAAATGAAATCATTTATCGAAACTGTTGTCCTCAACAGATGTTGAAGGTTTGATGTCCTGAGATTCCATGATGTTGTTGGCAGTCATTCATTTTTCCGTGTGAACTCTTAGATACCTATTTACCCTGAAACTGTTCCTCCGAATCGTGTTATAATCCAGTCAAGATCACTTAAGTCATTTATTTGCAGTGATGGGTAGAGGCTGATCTGAGTATTAGAGGCACATGACGGGTGTTTACTGTAAACTTCTCGCTCTATGAGCCTCATTTAATCCAGTGGCTCATGTTGTGAATCTATTAGAAGCTGCAGCACGATGTCATTATTCTGCCCGTCAGTGTTGAACTCTTCACGTCTCCATTGTGTCCAGAGTCGCATCCACACAGTCAACTTTTAATAAAATAGCCTCTTCATGGCCTCACAAAGAGTGTTGTTGTGAGTCTTTGTGAACACAACACACTTTGTCTCATGTGTACATGTTGAGTCAAAACATGACGGCACGAACAAGTGCATTGTTACTGTGGCCCAGATATTGATTTGTTTGTGGCTCATTGTTATGGACTCTATTGATTGTTGATTACTTTCATGTTTGTGTTTGCTCTGACTGATCTGAAGTGAAGCCTTGTGTGTCTTTTTACATCAAATATACTTTCTTTTTTCAGTTACGTAGATACATCAAAACTTCACTTTTCAACCGGCTGCAATTTAAATCTAAATATTATGGCAAAAAAAGCTAACGATGTAAAAAAAGGTACAACTAAACGCACATATTGAAAATATTGACATACTTCAATATTGTTTTTTCACAATTTTATTAAAAAAAAAAGAAATGTTTAAATCATGTTTTATTCTGGTTTCTTTTATTGTTTATATTTCAATAAAGTGTATATTAAGTAAAATATTTGGATTTTTTAAATTTACAATTAGCAATTAGCAATTAGAAAAAAACAACCTGTCATACATACAACTTATAGTACATCAATATTAGGTGTTTTCAAGTCTCATTTTAGTTCTTTGATGGTTAATGTTTCAACAAAGTCTGTATAAAATGACTTTTTTTTTTATACAAATAACATAATATTTACAGCGTCTGTTAATTTTTGTGTTTCAATTAAACTTCCTGACACTAGATGGCAGCAGTCACTAGTCTCCAGCAGGTAAAGGAACAATGAAATTGTGGGAGATCCTGGCGATGACTTAGGACGAGAGGATACAGTGACTCTAGCAGCTTTTAAAGCTGATGTTTGATTTAATTTGTTTTGAAACCAAAATATTTCCAGTTACGACTTCATCAAGAGTAATGTGGTCTGGAAATTCTGCAACACCAGAGTCAAGTACTCGACATTACTTAAAATGTATAGACAATATATTACAATATACTGTATCGTTGTGTCTGTATATCAGGATCACCTCAGCGTTCTCCCAGAAGATCTGGAAGAGATTTTTAGAGATATACAATCTTGGACCTCTTTGCTCTGGCTGCTGCCCCAGCGACCTCACCTTAATGAGTGTTAGAAGAAGGATGGAACCGTCTGTCAAAAAGAAACCATTTTTCTAATAACCTTCTTTCTCCTGGTCTTCAGATCGGTGGCTGCAGTGGCCTCAATGTTTTCTGCGTACGAGAGAACCGACTGATGAGAATTCCCTCAGAGTTGTCTCAAGCCACAGAACTGCATGTCCTGGACGTCTCTGGAAACAGGTTTGAACACAGTTGGTTTCTCTTTTACCAAACTGTAATGTTGGGAAAAAATACAATCTTGACAAAATACAAAAATAGTCTTGATAAAAGTCTATATAAAATCTTTATGATATAATAATACTATAATATATATATATCTATATAGACATATATAATAAAATATTTAATAGACTCAAGGACTCATTCATTCCTCATGTTATTGGATTGTACAATTGTGAGTTCGGGGGCAGGAGTGGAGTGAAAGTATCTTGATGTTCTATTCTATGTTAGTCTTTGTATCCTTTGTCTTTGTTATTTTTCTTTTATCTATGTTCTTTATCTTTAGACTTTTTTATTTTTATTTTTATGATGTAAAAGCTGGGACTTGTACTAAAAGATGTCGCTGGTCTTTCCTGCATGTGTTCAGACTGACTCACCTGCCGCTGTCGCTGACGTCTCTGCGTCTGAAGGCTCTCTGGCTGTCGGAGAACCAGTCGCAGCCGCTCCTGTCCTTCCAGACGGACCAGGACCCCACGACCGGAGAGAAGGTCCTCACCTGCGTGCTGCTCCCCCAGCAGCCGTACGAGTCGGACACCAAAGGTCAGTCCGCCCTTGAGCAACTTCTCGTCGCCGCTCTGGTGACATCATCCGTGACATCATCTGATGCCGAGTGTGTTCTGGATCACAGACGTCTAGAACGAATAGAATCTTTACAAACTTGTTGGATTGAGCAGCTCAAGGAGCTTAGAGTGGCTCACAGCCATGAAGAGATGCTTTTAGCTGCAGTCAATCAAGAGCCGACGAGGCTCGATCAGTATATCTTTGTCTCTGGCTCCCTCTAGTGGAGCCGCGGCAGAAGTGGATTTTAATTGACAGTTTTTTCAGAATATTGAATGGTTGAATTTAACATTTCAAAAGTTGAACTTAAATGTTTTTATCTAAATGTTTTTTTAAGATTTTATTTTTATTTTTTTGAATAATGTTTTACGATATTTTGGGATTCGATTAGATTGACTTTATTAATCCCTCTGGAGATCTCCTTCAGGTAATTAGAATTTGTATATTGAATCTTTTTTTAAGTTAATTAAACATTTTATTTTTTAAGAGGATTTTCTTAAACATAAATTCTTAAATATCAATGTTTATATCAAAAATATTAAAAATTGTAGCCTTCTAAATTTAATATAAAAATGTAGGTATAATAGAGACACCACATACATTTTTTGTTTAGCAATCCTCCTTGATGAATTTGATGGTCCAGTACTACTTTGTGGACATATAATCAATCACGTAGCTCGAGAATCTTTGTATTATCTGGTGGAACTTTTATACCAAAATGTTGGTATAAAAGTTTCTATTGAATTTAAAAGGGGTTGAATTAAAAAATGTTGATCCTAGAAAATGTAGGAATTAATTATCTTTTTTCTTTGCTTCCTGCAGCCGCAGACAACCTGGCACGCTGCGGAGGGCTGGAGAGTCTGGTCAACGACATGGTGGACGACACGTGGGACGACAAAGCCATGAACAGGATCAGTGCCATCCACTTCCTGGACGATGACGACGAGGAAGACGACGAAAAGGTACAGAACAAGATGTTGTCACTCGACAAAAATGATATTATATTGAGGAAACGAGTACAGCAAAGCATGGCCTATAGTCCCTAATGAGGTCAGAGTCAGAAACAGAAAAAATATCGTCATCGTATTTTACAGTTCTATGGCAGTATATATATATCAGTGTCATCAGAAAATTGAATGATTGAATTTAACATTTCAACTGTTGAAACTTTTTTATTTTGATATTTTCTTTCTAAGCATTAAATCCTTTTTTAATTGTTATAGTTCAGCTGATCAATTTCTGTAAATCAATATACTGTAAATAAAAACATTTACAAAATGATTTTTCAATCATTGGAAATTAAGGGAGTACATTTTTTTCATAAAAAACTTTCAACATTTTAAATGTTAAAATTCAATTGTTCAATTTTCTGATGACGCATGCTTCCATAAAAATGTAACATCATTTTTACACGTATTTTAAGTCTCAGTATAAATGCTGACATCCATAATCTCAAATCTTATCTTTAACATATTCTTCTTTAGAAATTAAGTCAACATGAACAATTATCGACTTTGATTTTCTGTCGGGCCACATAAAATGACTTGTCGGACCAGATTTGGCCCCCCGACCATGAGTTTGACTTATGATTTAACAGCTGAAGGGTCAACATGTTGATGTCACTCAGGGAACGCTGCTGCGACGGGCCACGCCTCACCCCGGGGAGCTGAAGACGATGAAGAAGGCGGCGGAGAATCTCCGCAACGACATGAATGCTGCCAAAGCTCTGGACTCCAACAAAAACGAGGTCAATAACGCCGCGGACAGAGTGACTACGTCTGTGTGACCCTTTTGTCCTCCAACATTGATTTACCTCCCGCGTGTCACCGCGTCCTCCTGCACAACCCTGCTGCTCTTCTTGTCCTTCTTCTTTTGAACCCTCAAATCCTGGATCTGTTGTCTTCAGCTGCAGACCTGCATCCTGACACGTGCCTTCCTTTGTGTGTCGCCACAGAACCGTCTTTTAAAACCTTTTTTAATGGCCTCGTTTAGATGGTTTCAGTCCTTCTTTTTCTACAATACGGTCAAACCTTCTTAACATTTTGCTAAACACTGGGTGAATATTTTTTTTACCTTCCTGGCGAGGTGTCCAGACCTACTGATTACTGTATATTTTTTGTGAATATTGGACACTTTTATACTTTTTGGCAGCTCTGATGTAAATAAAAATGTATAGCAGATTTCTTAATCACTTAAAATATATTTTTCTTTGGAGCTCGGTACTTTTTTTTTTTTTAAACGACACACTTACGATCAAACGTGTGTTCAGACAACATAGAGATCAGTTCCTCTGAATTCCGACTGGTTTCTCCCGCAGTGAAAACTTTGTTGCCAAAAACAGCCGCGTCTCTCTGAGATTCAAGTTTTTACGACTTTCACTTTAAAGCACTTCTCAGTGTTTCTTAAGTTTTAATATGTAACAAATGTTGTCTTTAAATCAAGTGTAAAATGATTTTATTGTTTCTAATTATTCTCCAATCGTGCACACAACCGATCTCAAGGGGGCGCTGTGCCTTGAGTTTTAACCACTGATCAATAAAATGGGTGCAAAAACTATTTTGTTTTTTTTGTCGCTGTTTGTCTCCTCAAATGTCTGCTGACCCTTGATGTGTCCAGCATGTTTGATCAAACCTGCATGAGCTCCGTGTACCGACGACAGACGTGACGACCGGCGACTCACACGAACCTTAGGATGACTTTTCTTCTGAACGGGGTCATAATGTTACAACATTGAAATGCGTCAGTCAAGAGACATCCATTGTCGCTTCATAAATGTCACTTTAAATCAATGTTTTTGTTCGGAACTAAACATTCAAACGTTTATGCATGTTGTAGTTAACTTTTATTTACTGTTCGTTAGTGCCATGCTATAAGAGGGTTGCTTTCCAGGAACTCTATACTCCAGCGTTTTTAAGAAACCATTTTTTTTAGGTTAAAGTGTTTTTGGTTGATTTTCTAACCTGTAGGGGAGCTGGTCCAATTCAACGCAAACACAACACAACGCAGAGCAAACCTATTTTTAGAAAACTCATTGCAATGCAAACCGAATTCAACTTAATTTAGAAAAACACAATGTAACGAAAACACGATGCAATGCAAACTTCATTAAGCAAAACACAATGCAACTTAAACACAATGCAACTTGAAAGCAACGCAAACTCAATGCAACACAAGTGAAACAACACGACACAATGCAATGCAAGCACAACGCAATGCAAACGCAACAAAATACAATGCAAACGCAATGCAATTCAAACGCAACAAAATGCAATGCAAACACAACACAATGCAGTGCTCCGCAATGCAAACACAACACAACGCAATGCAAACACAACACAATGCATCGCAATGCAAACACAACACAACACAATGAAAACAACACAATGCAGTGCAAACCCAATGCAATGCAAACCCAATGCAGTGCAAACACAATGAAATGCAAACACAATGAAATGCAAACACAATGCAGTGCAAACACAATGCAATGCAAACACAACACAATGCAATGAAAACATAATGAGATGCAATTCAAAACAATGCAATGCAAACCCAACGCAATGCAAACACAACACAATGCAGTGCACCGCAATGCAAACACAACACAACGCAATGAAAACAACACAACGCAGTGAAAACCCAATGCAATGCAAACACAATGCAGTACAAACACAATGAAATGCAAACACAATGCAGTGCAAACACAATGCAGTGCAAACACAATGCAGTGCAAACACAACGCAATGCAAACACAATGCAGTGCAAACACAATGCAATGCAAACGCAATGCAAACACAACACAATGCAAACGCAACGCAATGCAAACACAATGCAACACAAACAAAATGCAATGCAAACACAACTAATGTAACGCAAACGATACAATGCAAATACAACCCAATGTGACGTAAACACGATGTGACACAAACACAATGTGACTCAACCCAATGCAAACACAATACAATGCAAACACAACATAATGCAACGCAAATACAATGCAAACACAACACAACACAATGCAACGCAAACACAATGAATGTCAATTAAGTCAATTTTTCGTGTGATCTACCAACATTACTGGAATACTTTGAAGGAATCTAAGGAAAAAAATCCACCTCAAAAGAAGTGAAACATATTTATTTTTCTTTTCTATCAAGCTCAGTTATCTTTCTGAGACTCAAAGAAGAGCATCTTACTGAAGATATCTGCAATATTGTGGTGAACAAGAGCTGATCGGAATCACTCGACCCACAACTGTCTTGACTTTCGTCTCCTTCCGTCTCTTCCTGGGCTGAGAATTCCTCCGAGAGGAAGTCGCAGCCTGGAATCATCTTCTCATCAGCAGGAAGCGTTGAGATGCCAGGCGGTCACTCCCGTCTCGCCGCATCAATTCCGCCATCAGAGAGCTGCCCTGCTGGAGGGCAGGAAGCCTCAACAACACCGAGCACTTAGCGCTGCAGCCGCTCGCCAGGGAGACCCCGCTGGCCTCTCAGAGACCGGCTCCTTCACGCCTCCTTCACTCTCCGCCGCCCAGCAGGACTCGCTCGCCTCCAGAGCCCCATTACGAGTAATTTTCATATTTCTGCTCGTGTCAGATTATCTCAGCCGGCGCCAGTTCACCACAGAAATACGCTTCGGCCCTAATCGTTCTGTCTTGAGAATGACAAGATCATCTATTTATAGTAATAATTGAATAATAATTTAAATAATAAATAATGGAATGGAATGGAAAATTGGAATTTTTATTGAAATGTTATATTTAAGCAATTTTTTAGAATTTTTCAAAGCTGTTTTTTTTTAACTTTAATACATTTCAATTCTTATTATTTTTCTTTGTTTTTGTATTATTGTATTTAGAATACCACACACTGTGTAACTAAAAAACAAACATAAACATAATTCCATTGTTAAAAAAAAAACATCCGAATTCAACATTTTACATAGAAAATATTTAACTGAATTATTTAAATGAATTCAAAAACATTTTAAATGTTAAATTCAATATTCTGATATCATTCCATATAACTAGTGTTGGGATCTTGGCTCATGAAAAGGTTTTAATCATCCGCTGTTTTTGATGTCATTTAACGAAACAATGTCTTTGTAATAGGCAGAACATGTAGTAAATGTTAATATTTGAATATGTTCTAATCATGATTTTTCTATCTAACAAATTAAACTCTAGGTTTAACATCAAGATCATAATTTTAATAAGGAATTCGTTAAAATCGTCTAATAATTTGATTTTTGCTTTTAGCTAATAATGTGTATCTTCCAGAGATGGAAAATTCTCCACGTTCTTATAAAAAATTCATTCTCAATATTGTCGACTTCACACTAGTAGAAGTAGAAAAAGAAACAACTGTGTTTATAGTTCTTGGCCTCAGAACATCAGAAGCAGAATCCTCCTTTGATCGAGACATTTCTATTAGTTAGGATTAAATAAACCACACAAGTCTTCATGTTCCTTCATTTGTCTTTGCTCTGTTCAGCTGCAGATCAAAGTCCTGGGTCAGAGAGGGAGTCTGGGCATCAGCATCGCCGGAGGGAAAGGTTCTCTGCCGTACAAAGACCACGACGAGGTGCTGTGATCCGTTTCCTCTCGTGACCGACGCTCGACTCTCGTTGACTCCGGCTGTGGTTTGTGTCGCAGGGCATCTTCATCTCCAGGGTCACACAGGGGGGGCCCTCGGAGAAGGCCGGGGTCCACGTGGGAGACCGACTGCTGGAGGTAGACTCTGATGATGCAAGAACATCGGGGAGAGGAATTAAGAAAAAACAGCTGTTTATTTTTCAAACAGTTTCATTGCCAGAAGAAAACGTAGGCTCTTCAAAATGTTCTTGAAATATGAAGGTGTGAATTGGTAACGAAATTGGAAAAATATTTATTTTAAAAGAAGCTTAAAGACGAAAATAAAATTCAAAATTAAATATATATATAGTTTATTGCTGCCAGTATTGTGATCACAACACAGGATTTTTTTCTGTGAACCGAATAAAATGAATATAATAAACATAAATTAAATAAAGTGAGATTAATAAAACACAGTACAATTTAATAAAACAATAGATATTTACACAAGTGGAAATATAAAAAAGAAATAACATTAATTCATGAATTGAATAAAATCCAATTCAATTAATTAAAATACACATAATAAAATAAACATATTACGTTCATTATCGGCGTTAAACATTTTACACCTTTATATTTTATATATTTTCAAGAAGCATTTCAATTTGTATTTATTTATCCCACTAAGGAAATAAGCTGCAGATAATTAATTAATTAATCAGAAAAAGAAGCATAAGAATGTTCCTGATGAAGATAAATGAGAGAAAAGAAAACTATTTAAGGCGGTGGTAATGATCACGTGATCAATTGAAACAATGACAAGAAAATAATCACTGACATCACTTCTTTACCAGCTTTAACAAACGATCTTCCTTCTGACCGCTAGAGGTCAGAAGAGCTCTAACAGTGATGAGCGTCAGAACATCGTCTCATCATCTCTAACTGAACAACGTCTGACCTGCAGGTCAACAGCCTCGACCTGCAGGGAGCGACACACCTGGAGGCCGTCAGTGCCTTGAGGAACGCAGGGAGCTGCCTCACCTTGAGAGTCCTGCGAGAACATCAGAACCCACCTGGACCCTGGAGTCAGGAGTGTGGAGGCCAGAGCTGGAGCAGCTCAGAGGACAGGGTCGTCTGTAACGGCAGCGTAAGAACCTCTCTGACCTCTTGACCTTTACCTCTCTTGAACCTGTGGCTGCTCTTCCAGAGAGAGATGCAAACAGACAGGAAGTGGATGTTCACGGCAGAGGAAGTGACGGACGATGAAAGACAAGAAGAAAAGAAGCAAATGATGACCGTGAGTCTATTATCGTTTCATCCACTTTGATCATCATTGCTCTCACTGTACTCTACATGTGTGATACCAAGGCCAACGGGCCTAATCTGGCCCACCAATCATTTTCTGTGGTCCGAGATTATCCAATTCAACACAAACAAAATTCAAAGCAAACACAATTCGACATAAACACAATTCAATGCAGACAAAAATCAAGGTAAACACAATTCAATGCAAACACAATTTAATGTAAACTTAATTCAACACTAACACAGTTAATGCTGACACAATTAAACTCAAACACAATTCCATGCAAACACAATTCAATGTCAACACAATTCAATGCAAACACAATTCAATGCAAACACAATTCAGCGCAAACCCAATTCAATGCAAATATAATTCAAAGCAAACACAATTCGACATAAACACAATTCAATGCAAACCTAATTCAATGCAAATATAATTCAAAGCAAACACAATTCGACATAAACACAATTCAATGCAAACCTAATTCAATGCAAATATAATTCAATGCAAACACAATTCAATGCAAACACTATTCAATGCAAATATAATTCAAAGCAAACACAATTCGACATAAACACAATTCAATGCAGACAAAAATCAAGGCAAACACAATTTAATGCAAACACAATTTAACGTAAACTTAATTCAATGCCATCACAATTCAACGCTTACACAATTCAATGCAAACAATTCAATGCAAACATTCATTATAAACGTCATATTTTGGGAAGGCAACCAACTAATGCAGAGAAAATACAGGGTCAGGATTAGAGAGACGGTCTGTGACTGAATCTGTGAGAAAAACATTTGTGTGAATCATCGGACTTCTGAGAAAAGGGATGAAATGAAAGGGAGGATAAGAAAAGGCAGCTTGTGTTTGTGAGAGGTTTCTTAAAGGGGCGGTGAGGCGTCATAATGGTGCACTTACAGGTCAGACTCACACATCTGTCCTTCTGGGCCAGAAAAATACTTCATCTTACTTGAATAACAAATCAGATCTTCAACAAGATCAGTTAGAAAATGTTACGTTTTATTATGGACTTTATACAAAATAACTTTATTTAAAAACAACAACCTAACAGGAAGGTTTTCTTGACGTTCAAACGTGTGTTTGATCAAATCTCAGATTCCTCGGATCATCCTCACTCATCCGTCCACCTCGGATGATGACGGAGAGTTCCTGACCCACATCCAGAGCCGGGACATCAAAGACCCGAACGATCGCCCGACTCAGCCCGACAGCTTCGACAGCGCTTTCTACCCGCCCTGAACTCGCCCTCACAACACGCTTGTGTGACGCCAGAGAAGCTTGTGAGCGACGGAAGCAGCTGAAGTAACTGTGATTGTGCTATGTGTTGTTCCCTCGAGCTGATCCTCCCTTACTGTGGTTTTCAATAAAGTTCTTCTTAACATCAGTTTCCTTCTCTCAGGTGTGAGTCTGTGGTGTCTCAGGTGTGAGTCTGTGGTGTCTCAGGTGTGAGTTTGTGGTGTCTCAGGTGTGAGTCTGTGGTGTATCAGGTGTGAGTCTGTGGTGTGAGTCTGTGGTGTCTCATATGTGAGTCTGTTGTGTCTCAGGTGTGAGTCTGTGGTGTCTCAGGTGTGAGTCTGTGGTGTCTCAGGTGTGAGTCTGTGGTGTCTCAGGTGTGAGTCTGTGGTGTCTCAGGTGTGAGTCTGTGGTGTCTCAGGTGTGAGTCTGTGGTGTCTCAGGTGTGAGTCTGTGGTGTCTCAGGTGTGAGTCTGTGGTGTCTCAGGTGTGAGTCCACATCACAACTCTTGTGTCTATCCATGTGTTGCATTCTCTTTGTGCTGCTTTGTATTTGTGTTGGATTCTGTATGTGTTGAATTCTCTTTCTGTGTCATTGTGTTTGTGTTGCATTGTATTTGTGTTGCATTCTGTATGTGTTGAATTCTATTTGTTGCTTCGTGTTGTGTTGGATTCTGTATGTGTTGAATTCTCTTTCTGTGTCATTGTGTTTGTGTTGCATTGTGTTCGTGTTGGATTCTGTATGTGTTGAATTCTCTTTGTTGCTTTGTGTTGTGTTGGATTCTGTATGTGTTGAATTCTCTTTCTGTGTCATTGTGTTTGTGTTGCACTGTGTTTGTGTTGCATTCTGTATGTGTTGAATTCTCTTTCTGTGTCATTGTGTTTGTGTTGCACTGTGTTTGTGTTGCATTCTGTATGTGTTGAATTCTCTTTGTTGCTTTGTGTTGTGTTGGATTCTGTACGTGTTGAATTCTCTTTGTTGCTTTGTGTTGTGTTGGATTCTGTACATGTTGAATTCTCTTTGTTGCTTTGTGTTGTGTTGGATTCTGTATGTGTTGAATTCTCTTTGTTGCTTTGTGTTGTGTTGGATTCTGTACATGTTGAATTCTCTTTGTTGCTTTGTGTTGTGTTGGATTCTGTATATGTTGAATTCTCTTTCTGTGTCAGTGTGTTTGTGTTGCATTGTATTTGTGTTGCATTCTGTATGTGTTGAATTCTCTTTTTGCGTCATTGTGTTTGCGTTGCATTGTATTTGTGTTGCATTCTGTATGTGTTGAATTCTCTTTTTGCGTCATTGTGTTTGCGTTGCATTGTATTTGTGTTTCATTCTGTATGTGTTGAATTCTCTTTCTGTGTCTTTGTGTTGCATTGTGTTTGTGTTGCATTCTGTATGTGTTTTATTCTCTTTGTTGTTTTGCGTTTGTGTTTGATTCTGTATGTGTTGGATTCTGTTTGTGTTGCTTTGTGTTTGTTTTGCATTTTGTTGGTGTTTCATTGTGTTATTTCAAAGGTGTAACAAGACATAGGTAGTTTACGATCAACACTTTTTGTGTGGACGTCAGAGAGTTTCATCCAAGTTGTTAAATAGAAAAGAAAACTCCTGAGAGCCTCCAGCTCACTCAGGTACACGCAACACTCGACCAGTGATGATGATGATCCTGGAGAGACTCTGTAGACTTTTGTGTGTTTCTTGTTTCACACTGACAAGCCTACCAACACAAACAATCTATTTTACCTTGTGAGATTCATTTTCAGCTGCTGTCATGTTGATACTCTGGGAATTGAACCATATATATACATGTGTATATGTGTTTGTATCAGTGATTTATATTTTTTATATTCACGTTGTATTTATCTTAAGATGGCCATGTTGCCATGACAACCAACGTATGTTATCACATAGATGTCACACCCTCCCAGTATTTAAACACACAACACGTGAAGACGGCTGTGAATAAAACGAGGTAATGTTGTGATAATAAAGCATGTTTCAAGATCACACATCAGAGACACTACATCGACATGGCTCTAATCATTTTTTATTTTATTTAATTGACAAAGAATGATTTTTCTCCCTCTGAACATCACAACCATCCAAACGTCGATCACTGATTTGTTAGTGGTGGCGATCAGGATCCAGCAGATGACACAGACAGAGAGTCTGAGTGTGGAAATAGACGAGAGCAGCTGAGACAGGAATGAAGTATGTGGTGTACTCAAGGATTACTGATCACTTCTGAGGCCAGCTTTATTCTCTGACACGAGCAGTGAACTCAACACGACTAATGACAGGGAGCGATGATGCATCAGTGCGTCACATGAATCTTGTCTCATATTTAATTCTGTTAATATTAGTACATTAATGTAAATTACTGTATTACTGTAAATGCAATGACACATAAAATCACCATGGAAACATGACAGATCAAATAGAAACCAATCCTTTTTTAATTGATATGTTGTTTTTGTTCATCTTTGTGTTATCTCAGGGTCAAGAAGACCTGAACGCCTAAAAACCAAATGACGCGACCCTGAAATAAAACAAGGGTTAAGCATGGATAATTGAATTATATAATTTCTATTGAAAGATCAACTCATGTGTTTGGATACTTGTATTAAATTACTTCTATATTGATTATTGATATTTTTATTCCTATAATTAAAAAATAAATGTTTTGAATTCAATATTATTCAAACCGCAGCTTTTTCAATACAATACATTTTCCAAATGTTTAATTCAATTATAAAAAATTCACATTTTTATTTTAAAACCTATTGAATTCAATTATAACCCCCCCCCAAAAAAAACCAAAACAACAACAACAACAACCAAACAAACCAGAATTGCATTTAAAAAGATAAATTCGAACATTCAATATTCTGATGTCACTGATGTGCTTCTGTATAAGGTGTCCACTGAACATTTTTCCGTCTCCCCGTAAAACCACCTGGACACAAACTTGGTTTCTGGTTCAACATGACTATTGGATGTCACTCAACACACTTTACCTGCTGCTCATCAATTAAATAAAATAATTGAATGTTTCTCTGCAGCAGCGTTCGGCTGCAACATTGTTACCCAGCAGCCCGAGCGACATCTGCCAGCTATTTGGGGCCTATTATGAGTCTATAAAAGGGAATCTGCACAGAGGGACTCAGAGCAAAGGGAACTTGACGGCTGAGGTTTGATTGAGAGAAGAAACTCTGAGAAGAGGATGAAGAGTTTCAATCCATCAATCCACTCTTGACAAAGTCGTAACTGCTTTGTTTGTTTTTGTTTTGAAACCAAAATATGTCCAAAACAACAGCTTTAGAAGCTGCTGTAGTCCACTGTATCCTCTTGTCCTCAGTCATCATTGCGATCTTGCACACATTTCAATGTTCCTTTAACTGTGGAGGATGTAATGACAGGTAATTTTAATTGCAACACAAGAAATTAACGAAGAGTGAGAATATAATGATAATAGTAAACTAAAAATAAATCAAATTAATTTACACTTTATTGAAAATAACTATGATAGAAATAAAATAAAATTTGCATAAATTTATATAGGAATAATAATAAAATAAACAACTGATACAGTGCTTTTGATACTTGTGAAAGAAACAACACAGTTTTGATATTTAAGTGGATCCATAACTTTCTTGAACCCTTTGTGTATTTGGGGGTTTAGTATTTTATCTTTCGTTATTTGCCGCTATTTAAAGGTACATTTTACAGCCATCTAGTGGCTATAAGCTAAATTGAAACACAAACATGAACAAATGCCGTAAATATTCTCATGTTATTTATTTCATAATATAAAATAAATAAACCATAAAATAAATAAACATTAAATGAAAGAAAAGGACACAAAAGGGAAATGACAATATATATACTGTATATATATATATACAGTATATATATATATATATATATATATATATATATATATATATGTTTTAATATTGATACAGTGCTGTTTAATATCGATACGATATCATAAAAAAGGGGATATTATTTTAAACCCCTATGTGTAACAATTGAAATCTGGAATGTCTTCAAAATATTACCTTTATTTGAACCATTAACTCCATCTAAGCTTCTCCCGGGAACATAAGCACTTGAACACTTCAAAACATGAAACTCGATCTTGTCGTTTTCTGTCAGAGGTTGAGCAGAGACTTAACTTTAAAATGTATATCATGCTATTCAAAATGAAAGTACCATCATGTAACTAGTGTTTGTTAGAAGAATGTTTAAATATTTGTCTGAGCTGTGATACGGTCTGTTTACAAAACGGAGATAAGTGAGTGAAGTGAGTCCAGCAGCTGCTATATTTACTGGTCTTATCAGTGGAGGAGGCGTGTCCTGATGTAATTACACTTCCTATCGACACGCCTACGTGTTTCACTGAAGAGATGCATGAACTGACACATGTTTACAACACGTGAGCAATTATTTTCTTCTGTAGACGATCAATTCAAGATGACAGAATCATGTATTTATCCATAAATATATTGATAATTATTGATATTTATGTTGATGTGCCTTCAAATGAGATAACATGTTTGTCATGACTTTACTCTGATGACTTTTGTTTTTATGATTTTCGTTTTTTGTGATCGTTATTTTGGTTCCAATTTCTTTTCTGTTTTCAGGATTTTGTTTTAAAGTTCTTCCTGCCATTTCTTCTGTTTTTCCTGATTATTATTTTTCTTTTTTTTGTGGAAATTACATCCTTTTTTTTGCATCCCACCACGATGACGGCCTCGCTTCATTTCATCTTTGTTCATGGCTTTAGATAGATAGAACTTTATTGATCCCTCAGGAGGTCTCCTTCTGGAAATTGTTTAATCCAGTCTTCCACTTACACCATTGTTTTAATATCTTTCTGTTTTTCGTCAATTTCTTCTGTTCTTCATGAAAACATTTTTTTTTGTTGTAGATTTATTCTTTTTTTTGCTTCCCTCCGTCATTATGGCCTCGCTTCACTTTCAGAAGATCTGATGACTTTAATGCAGTTTTTCATGACAATTATTTTTCTGTATTATTGCACTAATTTCCTTCTGTTTTTAATGCTATTTTCCATCAGTTTTTTTTCCGTTATAAATGCAAATTCTTTTTGGTCAAATTGTATTCCATTTTTCTTTATCTTTTGCGACAGAAAACGAGTCATAAGTGTTTCTGTGAAATTATGAAAGTAAACCCCATTCATAATTCATAACATAACTTAATATAAACGTGCACCAACGAATCACACACACACACACACACGTTCTATGTTCTATTCGTGAAGCACCTTTCACAGACCATGGTCACAAGGTTCTTAAACAACAGTACTCTTGTTCCTATGATAGTTCGATGAAGTGTTTCTATTCCGGAGTAAATATAAATTACAAAGTTATTTTCTGTGAGATGAATGAAGGACACAAGTCTTAATATGATGGGAGATCTTTAGCATATGTTATAAAAACATAAGACAAAAACAAGATTAAATTGTAACTGAAGTGTATATTACTCTGTTTTATATTTATTTTATCTAATAATTCTCCATATACATGAAAAAAGTATAGACAAAACATGACATATAAATGTATAAAACCCCTTAAATGATTCAACTTTAACATGTTCTAGCAAGAAATAAAATTGTGCAAGATAATAAAAAAGTGTAAGATGAAATTGTTTGCAGGAAAGCACTCTTCGTTCGAAAGACTTCTTTGTTTTGCTCACGAGGGCTGCTTGTGATCTGGGATTGACAGAAGATGAAAATTGTTTGATTACTGAAGAAAATTGTTTGATTATGGTTAAACATCTTTGGATTATAGTTGAACGTTGTTTGATTTCAGTTAAAAATTGTTTGATAATAGTTGAGAATTGTTTGATAACAGTTGAAAATTGTTTGATTACAGTTGAAATGTTTTGGATTTCAATAGAAAATTATTTAATTACTGCCGAAAATGCGTTGATTACAGTTGAAAATTGTTTGATTATCTTTGAAAAATTGTTTGATTTCAGTTAAAAATTGTTTGATTATCTTTGAAAATTGTTTGATTATAGTTGAAAATTGTTTGATTTTAGTCGAAAATTGTTTGATTATAGTTGAAAATTGTTTGATTATAGTTGAAAATTGTTTGATTATAGTTGAAAATAGTTGGTTGTATATACTATATTAATTCTATTTTGTACATGAGTAATGCATACAAAACCAACATATGTGTGACTCAAAGTAAACAAGAGAAAAACATCAGCCATCAATGCAAGAAATAAAAGTAAAGTAAGAAAAGGTTATTCATTAGAACAAATTGGACAACAAGGATGTTGAAATGAAACAGAAGCTCCAGAGTTAATGATCCTGATCTGACATTGAAGTTGAGCTCTAATAAAAACAACAGCGATGACACTGAGTCATTATGAAATACATGCGGTGTTTCCACTGGAACGATATTTACTCATCAAACTGAGCGCAACAATCAAGTCCTTCGGGAGCCTCATGACAGAAGATAATTTAAAACGTAGAAGAAAGTCTTCAGAAGTTTGTCCAGACATAAATATCTAGTGGCAGCTACTTCACGACGTGTTAGAGTGCCTCTTTAAGCGTCGTCACACGGGGTGGTCAACCTCAGGAAATGATTTAGAGCTCAGAGTGGACCACGAGAAAGTCGGCGGCGCGAGAACTCACACACGATGAGGCGGTGCTGGTGGAAATGTGATCTACGAGGACAGCCTGATCCTGACTGCTAACCGCCTGGACGACCTCCAACTGGGCAAGTAGGAAACTCTCACTTTTAACCTTTGCAAGCGTCAGCTGTGTTGTGACTACACCAGACAAGCAAACAAGCTTTTAGGATTTTAATTTTAGAAACAAGTTACGCATCTGACTCTTTATATAGACTCTTGGTAAGCATTAAATTGTTTTAAACTACGGTGGCTGGGAAGTTCAAAACAACATCAATAGTTTGTAAATTTGTTTCAGTAGTTGTTGAAAAAGTGTTGAATTTAAGTATGTTTATCAAATTTCCCTTTTCACATATAACACTATTATAATTGTATCAATACTGGTATTTTTTGTCTGCATCATGTGTGAAAATGGAATTTGGGGAAATTTAATCTGATAGTAGTTTTTTCTTTTGTTTCAATAGTTTGCATATTTGTTTCATTAGTTTGTAAATTTTCTTCAAAAGTTTCTAACTCTGTTTCACTAGTTTGAAAATGTTTTTGAATAGTTTGCAAATGTGGTTTAATAGTGTGTAATTTTGTTCCAATAGTTAAAATTGGTTTAAATTGTTTGTAAATTTGTTTCAATAGTTTATAAATGTTTTCTAGTAGTTTTTATATGTGTTTCAATAGTTTGTTAATTAATTTCAATAGTTTGTAAATTTGTTTCAATAGTTTGTACATTTTTCCAAAAGTTTGTGAATTTGTTTCAATAGTTTGTAAATGTGTTTCAAAAGTTTGTAAATGTGATTCAATAGTCTGTCAATGTTTAAGAATAGTTTGTTAATTAGTTTCAATAGTTGGTCAATTAGTTTCAATAGTTTTTAAATTTGATTCAACAGTTTGTAAACTTGTTTTGCACTCAGTACAGTAAAATAGTTCATATGTTTTAATAAACTGACTCAACCTTATTACGACCATTTAAACCTGAGAGAAGATCTAAAGATTCATATTTTAATGATGAACCTTTTGAATTACTGACATCACTGAAGAATCCTGCCATCTCTACTGGTTCCTGCACATCACAGTATGGAACCTGGAGTCCTTTGATTTGCTTCTTGCTGCAAGAAGTGTAGCTTTAGTTCTGCTTCAAGCAGCACCTATAGATCCACACACATCAAACTGCCCTTAATACTTGAATTATACAACCAACTGCTGCCGTACAGTAGCTGCTCGTCCCCAACCAGCTCCCTTTTCCCTAATTTCATCTCCTTTGTAATTTGTAAGAAAGAAAACATCAACAAAAAGAGAATTTTTCTAGTTGTTGCAAAGTCCAAACCACAAAAGTTTTTTCATCTGAACTCCTCTAGTGAAGCTCAGGGAGTGTTTGAACTAGCTAGGATTTGGTGGGGGTTAAACAGCAAATAATTACATGTTTGAAAGCTAATTATGAGAACATATGGATAGTACATATGAGAAGCAAAATGTTCTTCATCAAATTGCTGCTTAGAGAAAATGAACGCATTGTTCCCTCGTGGTCATAATTACAGTCATTTTTACAAGCAAACAGAACCACAGCCAATACAAGTTCATCTTATGTGTTGATTTAAGTGTGTCTTAAGTTGACCTTGGACCTCTATTGGACTCATCAGTATGTTTCTTTTTGCACAAAACTCTCTTTTCATTGAAATATTGACATTAGAAAATGATCTTAAGCCCTGCCCACTGAAAACAGCCACTCTACTGTGACTGGTCAAGCACAGAGGTTTGTCACCGCATGTCTTTAATCCCGGAAGTTTCCACCTCAAAGGGACTGGTTGTATAAACAAAGCAAACTTTACAAAGTAATCCGTTAAAAACATGATGAGGGACTTACTGGATCTTGGAGAGGAAAAACATTTCGAGCATGAGTTTTATCAATAGCTGACCCTCTAACAATCCGAAATTTACATGGTCAACAATTCGATATACAGTATTGTGATATATTGTGATACAAGGATATATTTGTAGTATTGTTGAGTACTTGACTCTGGTGTTGACTCTTGACGAGGTCGCAGCTGATTTGATTTGTTTTAAAACCAAAATATGTCCAAACATCAGCTTAAAAAGCTGATAGAGTCGACTGTATCCTCTCGTCCTCAGTCAGTGACGAATTTCCTTGTTCTTTTCAATGGTCGCCGGATCTCGCCAGATTTAATTTTCCTTTAGCTGAGGAAGAACGTAATGATTGCTGCCATCTAGTGAACATTTAATTGTATCACAAACGCTGTTAATATTGAACATGCTACAGTTCAAAACTCTCAGCTATCCCAGCTGCTTGGAACGCGAGGCGGGGGACACCCTGGAAACACATACAACAATTCACACCTGCAGACTGACAATATTGTTTGTGATTCATTTGACTGTGCCCTGGTGTGAGGTTTGATATCAGACATTTTCAATGTTGTTGCAGCGACAGAAGAAAAAATGTTTCTACATTCCTATCAAAATACACTTCCTGCAAGACCTTTAAATCACATCCTGATGTAATCTCTGTGTGTCCCTCAACACAACAACATTTCAAGTCATTCATCTTCATTACTGTGTCGCCGCCTTCATTAGAAGATAATACATCTTTTTGGGGTCAAGCAGGGAGCAGGAGCGTGAAGAAACGACACAGCCAATATTTATACTCTCTAGTGAACTTGACTGGATGAGGAACATCATCATGGCGTGGCTACTGAAGCGTGAGAGGAATTGAACAACGACGACTGTCGTAATTCTTCTCTTCGATTCATTGGATTAGTCCGGAACTTGATGGTATCACTGAAATCACAATGTTTCAAACTTGACGCCCGGAGGCCAAATCTGGATCTCCAAGTCATTTTACGTGGCCCGCTGGATAGTTAGCTCAAAGTAGATTAAAGTTTATCTTTAAGCCAAGATAACGAAGAGAGACAATTGTATACAGAGACTTACAATTAGTTAGGCGAGAGTTTGTTAGAGGAGAACAAAGACAGAGATATTTATTAGTAAGTAATATTGCAAGTGAGACTTGTTGTTACTGACCACTTGGTCTGTGTACATTCTCTTCATGTATTTCTAATTGTGAAAAAATTGGAAAATTGTAACTTTATAATAGGCTTTTTTTCCATAATAGTACAGCCATGAAATTTTAGTCTTGTTTTGTTTTTCTCATTTTCAATCTTTCTTTTCCCAGAGAAACATGAATAATTCAGTCTAACGTTAGTTAACAGTTTAAAGACCTGTTTAAAAAAACATGACAAAATACTATATTATGGCTGAATTTTAAGGGAAAATGCTCTTCTTTTAAACCTGAAACACATTTTTCCTGATTTGTGTTTCAAAATTGAAAATAGAATGAATTAAAGTTATGGCAAATTTAATTAAAGCCACCAGTCAAACCTTTTCCACTCTCTCCGGATACACATTCAGTCTCCAGCAAAAGTGTGAGTAACAAAGATCCTACTGAAGGTGTTCAAAAGAAGAGAATGTGCATCTCTTGAGTCTCGGTGTGTGTGAATGTCTTTGACGTTTCACTGCCTCATCTCCAGTTTCCTGGAGCAACTTTGAAGCAGAACACATGCGACTCGGAACACCTTGAAGTTCAATTATATCAGATCAGAGATGTGAGAGAAGTCTGAACCAGCACCAGGTTCTGATTGGATGCTGCAGAAAAAAAGCTCACAGCTGACGTGAAGATACGACTTTGTGGATTTCTATGAAATTGCCAAGAAAAGTGATGAATACACACTGTATATTTATACAAACGTCAGTTAAAAGGTTACAAAAATTGAGAGTTCAGTGAAAACAAGGCTGGTAATCTTGTTTAAATGTATGCTTTCTTCTGTAATGTAATGTCAACTTTGAAATGTATTCCTCTGTGCTCTCAGATTTCCTCCCACAGACCCAGATAGAAACAAAATGCTATTTTCCAACTGGAGTTCCAATAGGTGTGAAAATTGTCACACATAAGAGTTAAAGACGAATACATCTTTCTCTAGACCCAGCTGTGGTTTTACAAAGAGTAGATGAATTCTTATTTACCATCCGTCACTGAGTACTTTGTCTTATAATCAAACATTTCATGTCTTTGTTCTCATGGAAATATCTTAATCTGATATGATAAATTACAGTTTTGTAATTTAACTGAAGATTTTCAGAATTTTCAGCGACAAGAAGAATTTACATCAATGAGTAACTGAGATAGTAAAACAGTGTCTTTGTTAAAGCCAGAACAAGTGTGTGAAAAGCAAGTTGAACAACTGTATTTGGTTAGATGAGTGTAAAAACAACAATTACAATTATATCTAAATTATTTTACTACAGTCAAATAACTTGATACAATTATTGCAAAAAATAAATTCAATTAAACCAACTTTTTATGTATTTTATTGCACTTTGTTACACACAAATATGTTCATGTTGACCTGGTAGTGAACAATTTTAGAATGGACAAATATTAAATACCTTTTTTTTTTCTCTAAATATTTCAGACTTTAGGAAGCTAACCGGCTTTTTGTAATTTATTTAAAAAATATGGGCACCAGACTTTTTTTGTCTTCCTTCAGGTTTCGTCGTCAACGTCAATGATCTTGTGATCATTGACGTTGAACGACGAATCCTCAATCGAGAATACGGATTACATCGTTAATGTACGTCAATATTTATCATCCTAAACATTTTTAACAATCTTGTTATTTAATTAACCCAGGACCCTTTATTTATATTAGGTAAGTAAGTAAGTAAGTAAGTAATTTTTATTTATAGAGCGCTTTTCCAGACCAGGGTCACAAAGCGCTTAAACAATCAAAACAATACTCAAAAAAGTGAAGAAAGAAGAGCTGAGCCAAAAGACAAAGCTCACCGAGACTCAGAGTAGAACCTCTGCTCCATCTATATTCACCAACTTGGTAGCCCAAAAAATGAGATGATAAAAGTGACTCAGATTACTCTTCTCTGTCTCGACACGAAAAGAGATGAGGTGAGGAGCCCAGTCATCCAGCAAAGACTCAGAGTAGAACCTCTGATCCTTCACATGGAGAGAAGTCACTGAAGGTGGCTGAGGCACATTTTTAAGGACCCCTCCGGAGGTGTGCCTGCAGGTCTAATATGGACCTCCAGCTGTGACAATAGATGAGGGTGTTAATGTCCAATTAGATACACAAACATCACAGCGGCATCACGGGTCCCTGGAGCTCCTGGGAGCGCCGCGGTCCGTGGGAGACTTCAAAGACTTTGGCTTCACCTCCTACAGTAGAGCTGAAGCTGGAAAAAGGAATAAAAGAAATGAGAATAAAAAAATGAACACAACAAACAACATGTTTCTGTGAGCTTCAAACTTAAAATTATGATGTTAATGAGTCTTATTGTTTGAGTATGGAAGTATATCAGTACCATAAGAATGTTTAAGGTAATTCAACTTTTGTTTTTTCAAACGTAAATATTTATTTTTTAATTTATTTATACAAAGTAAGTTTCTGCAAAGACATACTAAAAAGAATTCAACAGGGACGTGAGTAATTATTTTTCAATCTATAAAATATTGAATTAACATTTTTAAAACATTACAAATTCAACCTTTTTAATATAGAAATGATTGAATAAAATGAAATATTCTGATGACAATGATATTCTTCTTTATTGGAGTCTTAAACATGATGGTTGGACTCAATCATTAATCATCATCATCATCAAATCATTAATCATCATTGAATAATTATTTCAATTACATGCATGACCTTTTATTTTAGTGTTTCTTTCATTCAACTCATGATCTTACATTTACCTTTCTATATTTAACACACACCAATTGTACACATTCACACACTCTGATGGGAGTAGGCTGCCATGCAGCATGCAAGCTCACCATCAGTAGCCATAAAGGTTAAGTGTCCTCCTCAGGGACACAATGACACAATCTTATCCGGAGCTGGGATTTAACTTCTTAGACCACACACCAACCAGTTTACTATCTAAACGACGTCACTTTTTGGTTATAATTAGCTTGTGACTTTTAAAAAGCTTTTACAGTTTTAAAAATGTGATCGAGATCCAGAGTCGTTTTATCAGAAGACCTGGACGTCGAAACAGTCTCAAAATCAACTCCACAACAAGCAAAAACAAAATAGACTTTCCAAGTTAGTTATGTGGACACTGGAGTCACAATCAATGGATATAGAAAAATTAATTAACTGATCAATTATTTAAAAAGGATTAGCAAATGTGGATGTTAAACAGTCTAGAGTACAACCGTGATAATAGAGGATTGCAAGGAAGACGCAGCTCATTAAATGCTCTTAATTTATAAGCCGATCGTTTATTTCCTCCTACTGATGGGACTGACCAGAACATCTACCTCATGAACGTCATGTACCTCGTGTACTTCTGTGTACCTTGTGTACTTCTGTGTACCTTGTGTACTTTCATATACCTCGTGTACTTAATCAAATGTTTCTCATTATTTTGAAACACATCATCTTTCTTGTTGTTGTTCTAAACATCTTTCTTTAACAGTTGTTCTGAACATCTCCTGAATATTTTAATGTGCACCTTAAGAACTATTTATTTTCTCTGACAAACAAACAATTTGTACATTTGTACACACATTTGTATTTGTAGAGTTTTACCAAACACTGTAAAACGGCACTATGGCAACAGTGGCAGAAATAATTACATTTTGAAAGAACAGATGGGCCTTTAATTATGTTGCATAAGGAAGAATTAGTTTGAAAGACTAATTTTAATGTAGCGACTGGAGCTCAGTTGTCTTCATCTTCATCTTCTTTCAAAAAACATGCAAATTAACATAAATTAAACAAGGCTATAAGTTTGTTTGATTGTTGTTTAAGTTTGGTTGATTTCAGTCCATATTTTAATTGGTTTGAGATTATAATTTGGTTAATTAAACATATTATTTTGGTTGATTTAAGAATACATTTTGATTTATTCCAGTTGAAAATTCAATGGTTGCATGTTAGCGATGTTTAAAAACAAACATGGATGATTTTTTTTTTTTTAAACTTTGTGTGTCATTAGAGAGAGGCCAAAAATGTGTGAAAACTATAAAAAACACAAAAAAACCTTAATAAGTTCAAGTGAAATGAAACCACGGAATAAATGTTTTTGACTTTCAAAATTCTTTTTAACATCAACGCGTTCGCCCCTGGAGCCCGAACTACAGTTCCAGTAAATGTTTCAGATAAACCTCACAACAACATCGTTCAAGAGAAGCATTATCATATGCATGTCCAACCATCAAAGAGATCTACGCCAGCTTCAGATCTGCTGCTCATAAATGTGACCAGTGTAAACATAGTTCTCTAATTTAAGTTAGGCATTCGTGACATCTATATTTAACTCCAGAAATAATGAATTCACGTTTGAAAGAATTTTCTGTCCGTAAAAACTGGTCCTGGTTGGTATTCCAAGCCTCCGAGTCCATGTGGCTGTCAACCATCTGTTGTGAGGTCTGGGAGAGACACATGTGTGTGTACATGTGAGCCGTATGTGCGGGTCATGCTGTGAGAGTCCAGCACACCCCCTGAGCCTGGGTGGCGAGGACTGGGTGGGGGGCTCGCTGAAGTTCACAGTAGAATCTCTCAGGTTTCACTCTCTCACAACTCCTAAACATTTGTTTCGTTATCTCCTGACAGAGAGAAACCGAGAGGACGACAGGGACATCATGTCCGAGCTCCTGACGGCTGATTTAGTTTTTATCAACGACACAGAAGAGGGAGCAGCGAGACCCCCTGGACGGGAAATGATGGTTAGTAACACACAACACAACAGATGAGTCTTTTAAAGTATAATTAGTTACATTTTAAATTGGATCTCAATGGATGCTTGGTAGTTCTATTTATGTATAGAGTTTGTGTTGAGATCATTTTTTAATTGTTTATTGTTGAGCAATGAACAATCCATATTTAAATACATTATCAATTTTGCAAGCATTTGTTATCTGCTAACCTAAATCTAATATGAATCCAAGGTTCCATTTACTTATACAAATGTATCATTTTTTTAAACATCCAGAGCTTTTTAGATATTTAGATTTATACTCTATTCAACCTTAAGATTTCACTCATGTTCTACTCACCCTTAGGGTGGGATTATTTTCAGAGTAATCTGTTCTTTTTAGAATTATAGACAAAAATGTCTTATTCTAATTTAGCGACTGGAGCTCAGTTGTCTTCGTCTTCATCCAAAAAGTCACTTGATAACATCCAAATACCTCCGTACTGTTCTTCTGTAACATTCCTCTCGTACTGAAGCCTCGATATAAGAAATAGTTCAGAGAAAAATAAGCAAATCTATATTTCAAAGTTGTTTGTAGCGGATGATCCAAGGCCACTCATGCCACATCTTTCAAGAGAGTGTCTTTTTAGATGAGGAGAAGGATGAAGACAACTGAGCTCCAGTCCTACATTAAAATGGACGTACTTTTTTGTCTATAACTCTAAAAAGGAACAGATTACTGCCAACCCTTAGTCGGCATGAGGGTGAGTAGAAAATGAGTGAAATTATGATTTTAAGGCTTGGTGGCCAGAACCGTCCTTCAAGGTCTAAGGATACATTTACCCATTAGAAATGAATGTGTTATCCAAAACTAGCTTCCCTATCAGACCATAAATAATAAATAATTTCATTGCTATGCAGCACTGCAGTAGCTTTTCCAAAAAGCCTTTTTTTTCAACAGTAAGCCAAGTACCAGTTTAGATAAAGCAACATGGCTGTCTCAGAACGAGGTGAAGTTGACACGGAAACATGAGCTGTAGAGACAAAAAAAGTTTTTATTTGTCTCTATTTTTCAATTGTTGCCTAAGACCCAACAGGAAATAGTAGTAAAGTGGTTGACCGGTCCACAGGCTGGACATCTTTCCGAAAATAACAATGTACTTTAAGACAACCTTGTCACTAATAAAAATTGCGTGACACGTTTAAGTATGCTGATGACACACCCATGTGTGTTTTCCTGACGTGTGAACTGAAAAAAACCCCACATCATTATATTACAAGTAAATCATGTGACAAAGGTCAAACATGCAAACACACATGCAATACTGGTCAAAAACTTTAAAAACAAACTAGATCTCATGGATAATGAAGAAAGACTGTGTTGCTGTTGTGATGTATATCATTTCCTTATTCTATTTTGAATCTTTTTTTATTTTTAGTTGGAGTCCCAGATGTATCATGTGACGACACGTCAGTCTGAAAATACCCCCAAACCCGAAGCGGCCGGCAGGACCTCCATGGAAACGACTTTTAATAAACACGGAGGCAGTTCCCAGCAGCGATGTCACGCTGGACGCGCCGAGGTTAGCTCAGGTTATTCGGCGAATAGGACCCCTGACTCCATCCGCCGACCCTTAGATGTCTTTTCATCCCGAGAGTCGCTTTTCTCTGAAGACTCCGACCAGGAGAAGAGCTGGTCCACTGTTCGGGGTTCTACTGTCGCTTCTCCTGCCTCTTTCAGTCGCACCGTCTCGCCCTGCTCCTCTGTTCGCTCAGGGGTCTTCACACCATCTGTCATTCAGATCAGAAAGCACTTTCTGGCTCCCGGCTCTAGCCTGCTTCACATCCCTCAAACATGCTTCTCATCCTGCGAGAGCCTGTCTTCATCCATCTGTCCCCAGTCGCCGCCTCCGGCTCTTCGGCACCGACCTCCTCTTACAAGGCTTTCGCTTCTCACCGCCATCCTAAGAAAAGGCCGTCTCCCCATCCTGTCTTCCGCCCTGCAGAGGCCCTACACCCCCTGCTGGCCTATGAACCCTGTGACCCTGTCCTTCTGTAACGCATGCTCAGCCGCTTCCAGCGTCGCCTCGATCCCACTGGAACTCTCCTCCAGGTTCTCCTCTTCAGCATCGATAGACAGTCAGAATAGAACCATAACCTCTCCGGTTTTAGAGGATCACAGCAGGGGGTGTCCTCCGACAAATACTGTCGTCTCGCCCACCTGGTTGGGGGTTCGATCCCCACCTCCTGCGCCCCCGATGAGGACCTCGATGCGACCTCAAGCTCCTCAGTTTTGCTCGAAAACAGTTTTCAAACCGATGCAAGAAGGCATCACTGGCTTCAACTTCAAAAACTATCAGCCAAGGTCCCCGGAGCCGCAACATTGCAGCTCGTACGTGACGGGGCGAGAAGATAATTCCCTTAAAAGCATCGTCTCCAAATCTCCGGGAGCCATTAAAGAGACTTCTGAGCCTCAGTCATGCGCACGTCAGCAAAAGTCCTCTCTCGCCAAACTTCAGTGGCTTTCACAACAACTGCGCTCTCCTTCCGCCTGCTCCCCACAACCTCCCCCCTCGCCCTCACCTTCCCCCTCGCCCGCTGTCACAACCCAGACACTCTCGCCGCTCCCTTGTTTGCAAAACACAACGCAGAGGTGTCAGGGGTCAGCGAGGGATTACACGCCACCTCGTGGCGCTCACAAAACTCCCTCCTCCTCGTGCACACCTGTTGTTTCCCCGGGCTGGCTGACGCCCCTCTGCTCCCCCACGCCTTCTCCTGCTCCACCAATCCGGGACTACCTCACGCCTTCTCCTTCTCTGTCCCTGCGTTCCACGCCGTCGCCGCGGCCGGGGAGTGGAACCTCAGACTACAGTGACAGGGAGGGTAAAAAAAGAAAGGTAGACGAGTTTGAAGTGAGTGTATTAACAATCCCTGTGGTTGTATGTGTTCCTAATAACATCAAACACATTATATCCCATTACCTTGTTCAGCTTTGACGATGAAGGACTAAATGTATGGAAGTATATCAGTGCCATCAGAATATTGAATGGTTGGATTTCAGGTTGAGTTAAATTTTTTTTAAATATTTTTATACAAGTTTTATATTCTAATTCCAATGATTAAAAGATAACCTTTGAAACTCAATTTTTTTTGTAGGCTTTTAAAGATAAAATGTGTGTGTAATATTGCCTCAAATTAATGTGTACAATTTATTTTGAATTTTATTGAATTAGAAAATAACTCAAATTTTAACTAAATGATTGAAATTGATTATTTAACAAACAAATTAAAAGCTTAAAGGAATATTAAACTGTATATTAAAAAAAAATTATGCATTTAAAATTTTTTTTTTTTTTTTAATTACCTAAATAAAAACTATTTTCAATGAAAAAAAGTTTCAACATTGTAAGTTAAAAATTAAATCACTCAATATTCTCATGTCAGTGATTTACTTCCATATAAAAGAGTGAGAAATCCAATTGTTAATCTTTAGCAGAGTCCACATGAATTGTTTTAATACTCTCAATTGTGGGCCCCCAGGCGAGTTTGACACGCATGCTACACAGCTTAATTAAAAGTTTATAATTTCTTTCTTGCTTTTTGAAGTTTTCCCATCTTATCTATCTGCGATGCAACTGCTTTGTTCATGCTCTGATTCAATTCTTCTCCAACCTTTTGCCACGACCCCTTGAACATAAAACATCTTTGCAGATAAATAGATTAATTATTTCTTTTACTCACTCATATTGAAGAAACATAGTTTTTGTGTACATTTGTGAGAGAAACAACTTTGTGGCCTTCAAATAAACCGGATTCATTTTCACAAGGTTAGGCTGATAATGCTAAATGAAGTGAATTATTTTCTTCTCATATCTTTTGTTTATTTGTTTATTATTTTCATTCCCAGACTTGAATTTAAACTCTAAGAAACAGCATTTTTTAAGGAAATGCTGTCACTTCTGTTTAGTATGGAGGCAAAGACAGTACTTGTGTGTATGTGTGTATCCGTCACTGAGACAGAGACCAGAGTTTTTGGACTGGCCGACAGTCATTGGTGTGACCCTCCTCTCGCACGAGCTAGATGGGATTTGCTCCACATCAAGTACCAGCAATAAGCACTTGAATACTGATGATGAACAATACAAGTGATATAAATCCGACACTCGGTCTGATACTTAAAAATGTTTGTCAATTTCTCTGTCTTTCTTTTACTCGTGCTAATACAGCGGCCAATGTCAAACTACTTGACCTCCCTAGAAATAATCTTTAATTTGATATTATTTGAATGCTTTATTTCGAACATATGCGGGTACATAGGAAAGTACATTTAAAACAAAACCAATGAGATTAGTCAAAAAATAATAACAATAGTCCTAACAATAATAGTCAAAAGAAAATAATAATACCATAACCCACATGTCTGAAAAAGAGTAGGATGAAGCATAGGCTTATTTAAACCTACCCCTTGTCCACTACTCAAATAATAACCATCAACCCCAAATATACATATTTACATGATACATATTTACAAAATAGAAGATAAAAGGAGTAAATAAATGATTCATCAATCATTAATGATAACACCCTATTGTTAAAGCCCTTCTTCTCCCTGTATTTCGTGAAAACCATGTGTTTGTACTGCTTTTTAAACTGGGTCATGCTTGTACACTGCTTGAGCTCCTCATCCAGTCTGTTCCACAACCTCACTCCACAAACACAAACACAAACGCTTTTTAACGTTGTAACGTTGCTTTGTACATGATTTGTGCTGTTTGTAATTGAACCAGGTCAGTGAATTTTAAGGTTTTTTAAGAATAGTGAATTTGTGTGATCTGTATAACCTGTATTATGAATAATTCTTATGGCTCTTTTCTGTAGTATGGATAGTGATCGTATTGTACATTTGTAAATATTGGCACAGACTTCTGCACAATAATGTACATGTTTTCAACCACAAAAATAAGCATCTTTGTTACTCACACAAGAAGGTGTTAAGAAAGAGATGATGTCATCAGTTCACCCATGATTCTTATCTAATATAACATTTTTGTCTGATATTTCATTATGTTAATATAAGTACATTAACAACTTTATTGACACTACACACACAGAGAAAACAATGTTTGTAAAGGTCCAGATAATTGATGACCAGCCCCTCTATTAGTTAGATAATAAACTAATGGTCTGCTTTCTTTTGCCATTGATTTGATTAGATCAGCCATGTGTCAATCAAAACAGAGAATTTGCCGTTTGGAAGATCATTACATTTCATGAAAGGTTGTGAGGGGAGCAAATAGGATATTAAAGGAAACTAATCTTAGGTGCAGAGATGTGGAAATCTGTTTTTCTGTGAGATCTCCGGTGAATTTACATTGGATTTATTTTCCATAACAATGCCCTGCAAACTGTTTTTGCTGCGAGGCCAAGTTAATATTTGTTTAAACTCCTTCACATAGTAAATGGTTCTATTCAGCAGTTCAACTAAAACAACCAATTTTGAATCAGAGAAATGATTCAATATGAGGTTTTGTTTCACGCTCTAGGGAGGCTTTTTGTTCAAATGTGGAACATTAATTAAACATGAATTAAACACTTAATTAAGTAGTTCATTGTTAAAGATATGAAAGACTCAGGGAAACAAAGAACAGGAAATTATATTACACTGAAGCTCTCCCTTCTTCTATCTCAGGGTCAACATGACCCGTAACCAATGTGTTTGTGGTATCCCTTGTGTCGTCTCTGGGTCAAGGTGAACGACCTTCACCACTGCATATGTATTTATGGAAGCCAGGAAAGTCATCTGGACACCTTTGATTTGACGTAACTTACAGCATCAACTTCTGCTGGGCTCAAAGTAAACTCTGGGATCTTGTCAGACGTGGTTCTGCTGCAGTGCGATCCCTCTCGGCCAAACGAATTAAGACTTGTGCATGATGAGTCTCCTGCGGGTGTGAGAGAGCTTATGTGATTGACACGTGTTGAAAGGAACTCTACGGGATGATAATTAAAAGTGTTTAACCACTCTCTGTCTTCTGACACCTCCAGCCACGCAAGATTAAGTCCAGCTACAAATCGCTCGCAGCCATCCCGACGAACACGCTGCTGCTGGACCAGCAGGTGAGATAATTGTCTGTAATCCCACCGAAGCGTCGTCCAATCATGCTCCTGCTCTAGAGAGGAACTGCTTTCAAACTTCACATCCCAATCAATAGTTTTGTCCATGGAAGTTTATATCAGTGTAACTTCTTTATTAAAATTAATTAAAAATTAATTATTTTTTTGTATGCATTGAATTATTTAAAAAAATAATGTAATTAAACAATTTCTATATTGTAACATTTATATGTTTTAATGGAAGAATTAAATTCAATCATTTGGACATTGAAAGGTTGCATTTGTTTCAAGCTTTGAACATTGACATGATTGAATAATAATAAACAACATAGTTTCAAAGAGACACAATGTTAAATTCCACCATTCAATATTCTGAGACGCAACAGTTCCAAGAAAAGGGTCTTACAGAATATCTTGACAGGTAGTTTATCAACTCGGCAAAGTGCAGGATGCAGACAAAGACTTCCATATAAACCTCTCCTTATAAGGTATTACCTTCCTCGATTAAATATATAAGAAACATGGCTTTAAAGGTAAACTAATGTGAAACTCTCCTGACTCACATGTTGTAAATGTCCAAGTCTTCCTCTCTAAGACGCAGTAAGTCCCTTATCATGACCATGTTTTGAACTTATCACTTTATAAAGTTTGTCTGAAATGGGGGCGAACGAGAGGTTACGAGAGTGAAGTCCATTAATAATGGTCTTAAGATAATTTTCTAATGTCAATATCTTTATTAAAAGACAGTTTTGTGCAAACATACACATACTGATGAGTACAATAGAGGTCCAGGATCTATTTAACACACACTCAAATACACACTTAACGAAATAATTATTTTATGTTGTAATTTACATATACTTCCATTTTACTCTGAGTACTTTGATTTTCTCACACAGTCCAAAAATATGCAAGACCTTGCAGAGGGTATCAGAAGTAGAAAATGATGGATTAGATAAAAACATGAATCTTTACTCTGTCTTGAAGAATATGGATTTTAAAATGAGCTGCGAGGCTGTGATGGATGAAGTGCTCGTCAACAAGCTTTGGTCGTTTGTTCAAGGCTGCTTTTGATTCCACGCAGCAGACAGAATGCTTAAAAAATCAGCCCTTGTGACTCTCCTGTGGCTCTGCAGGCGATAGACGAGCAGGTTGAGAGAGCCGTGAGTCCTTGTGTCAAGACGGTTGAGATGGATGTGGACACCCACGCTGAGGTACGACCGCCGACGTCACAAGTGCTCAACACACTGACGATTAAAATCCATCTGTTTTTTCTCTGCAGATGTGTTCGCCGGCTCAGCTCCGGCTCCAGTCGCAGGAACTCTACGCCGAAATTGACGAGATACTGGCAAACTCCAACACGCCAGAGAAACCAGTCAGTGTGAGAATGACCCCTGAATTCAAAACATGTCAAAATAAACACTTTTGTTTGTTTTTATAGGAAAAAAACGCTTCGTGGAGAACAAACGTGTGCACAGAGCTGCAGGTAATGTCTGACTGTCACAGAAATAGAGCTGTTTTGTCTGATGGTTTTAAATGTCTTACATTAAATGTCTTTCTTCCTTCTATCATTCATCAATAAGACAAAATACATTGAGACGAGTCAGAAAATGAACTCACGCGATGAGAAAACTTCAAAATACGGTTGGACACTGAGGCATATCTAGCAGGTGAAAGATCAGGTGAAGTGAACCAATGTAGAAATAGAATACATAAGCAGAAGCCTGGTCAGAGATATACTCTGAGAAAACACAACAGGAAGTGAGATAAAAGTGACCAGAGATGAAAGAATTCTTTCTATAATTCATCAAAGCAAGACTTGACGTATGGTTGCCCAAGTTTAAGTTTGGCTGTAGTAGAAAAAAAGAAGTTTGTCAGGGTGTGTCCCGCTCAGGGAGTCCCCTGCCAAAGTAGAAAGGTAAACCAAAATGCTCAATAATCCCTAGGTTTTGCCTGATTCTTCTTACTTCCTGTTCATTTCATAGTGTGTTTTAAATGTTACTTGTTACTTCTAAATAAAGCCCCAAGATGACAAGACTGTTTCTGTGCCTATAATAGAACTTAATTTGATGTTTTAACCTTTGATCGGGTTTTATCGTATTTTCTTGCATTTTATTCTTCTGTATTCATTTGAATACTTGTCTTGTGCTTTTCTTAATGTCATGTTGAACTGAATAATTTTACATTTTGCATTCTTCTCTTTGTGACTCCTTCAGTCTAAAAGCTGCTATAGAAAAAAAAATTGTCATTACTTTTTCTTCCTTTTGCATTTGAAAACTCTGAAACCAGTCATGTCCGGAACTATTTTACACCTCATCTCGTCTTTTAACCTTTTTTTTATTTGTGTTCAGCAGAACAATTCGTCTATTGCAAAATCATTGGGGCGGGAAACGAAATATGTGAGTTTTTTTTTTTTAAGTTTATCTTTAACTAAATTGTACCTCTAAACAGTATCTGAAACCTGGTGAGAATAAAGTTTATTTACTACATTTATATGACCTAAAAAGAGCTGGTTTTGTTTTCACTGTTTAGCTTTTAATGAACATGAGTCAAACAGCACAAGATAAAGCAATGATGCTAATTCCTAAATACTTCTCAATACTGTGTCTACTAGATGAAAATGTTGATATTTTTATATTTACTTCATATTTTCCTCTTACAGAAAAGATTGTACAAGTTTATTATTGTGGTCAAGCAACTATCTCTCCTGACCTCGCTCATGACGAAGGATATAAAACTCAACAAAACATTTTTTTGTTCCCTATATTTCCTAATTCCCCTTATCCAGTGAATAAATGTGTTTAATCAAATAAACATTTAAATCTATGGGTCAAGCTAAAAAGATTCCTGAACCAAATTTAAGGCTTGTAACAGTAAATGCCCTTTAGTAGATGCAATGCATTGTGGGAGGTGTGTTTGGAATGGAAGTGGCCCATAGATGTGTTCATATTTAACAAGGTATTGTTTGCACAAAAGGGTGGTTTGTCCATAAAGATGAAGAACGAAAGTATGTGGATGAGACCTTTGGCTTTGCCTGATTTGGTAACTGATTATGAGGCTTCATGAAACAGTGTCTCTAGACATCAGCGAGTTTATCAATTCAAAGGATGGGATGAGCATCAGCGATTCTCTGATTTAAAATAATCTTCTTAGTTGCTTCTGTAGATACCATGTACCAATGATGTGTTGATGAAGCTTCATGAAACAGCTGTGATACAGTGTCTTCATTAACATTAATTCAGCTTTCATTGAATAAGTTGATCAGTGCCACAGTTTATGGAGCTGAGAGTGCCATCTAGAGGCCTATTGAAATAAAAACCCTTCATCATGATATGTTATAAAGTGCTTCATGAGGCCTCATCTATCGAACACTTCCATGAACCATGATGCAGAGAGATTTCCAACCAACTTTATGTCCTTAATTCATCATTGTACTTTTTAGAAATTGAGTTGAAATTATTAAAAAACTATTTAAAAAACGACCACCATATTTGTGTACTACAATGAGGGGTGTCTGTGCAATACTTAATGAACTATCTTAATACGAATCCTGGATAAATAAAATAAACAACACTAACATTGTATGTCTTGTTCCATCAGGCCTCTTTAGGGAACTTACTTTCCTCAGCTGGAAACGAAGGGAGGATGTTTGACTACAACAAGGTAAGACTGGGACCTTATCATCCACTTATTGTTTGAACATAATGAATCCCTCCACGCAGACCAAGCCCGGAGTTATACGTCCGATGACAGCAATTCCGAGACTGACGGTGGAGGATGAAGAGCAGTTTTATCACAACCCCTTCAAGCAGTATTTTGGACAGCAGAGAGAGAGAGAAAAGGTAGGGTCAGTGTCAATATATTCAAGTGTGAAAGCACACACAGACTCTCAATGAAATCTAGGGCTGTCCATACAAAGATGGTGCTCAGCGAGAGTTAGTCGGAGGCAGAAACATAGATTCTGAAACACCAGACAGATTCCAAGTGGGCGACGGGATTGAAAGTCTGATTCATGCTTGGAAATATATTAAAGGACAACTAATGTAAAAACTCCAACTCTCCTGACTCAAATGTTTCAAATGTTGAAGTCTTCCTCTCCAAAATGCAATAAGTCTCTCATCATGACCATGTTTTGATCTTACTTAAATACTATTAATTTCTCCTCTGTCTGAAATCTGGGCGAACGAGAGGTTAAAAGGTTCCATTATGACGTAATAATGGCTTCACTCCTCCTCCAGCCAGCTGTAATCACACCCCACTGTGTTCATACAACAAGTCCCTTGGAGTTGGAGACTTCCGGGATTGATGACACGCAGTCAAAAACCTCCATGCTTGACTAATTTCAGCAGAGTGGGTGTGGTTATGGTAAACAAGATTTAATTTCCAGAAAAACAAAGCTTTTTCATTGGGCCGGGCTTAAGCACATTTTATTGGTGTTCATATTTCAATTAAAGAGAGTTTTGTACAAGCAGACACACACTGATGAGTACAATAGAGTCCAAGATCAATTCAAATACAGATTAAAAATAAAAACACTCTCACCAAAAGTTGTCTCAGTATGTGGGACACTGTTTCCCTCGAGCAAGGCACTAAAATAGGAGATAAAATAGTTCAGGCCGGAAGTGAGGTGCAGGAGGTTAAATTACTAAATAAATCAGCATTTGCAGACAATAATCACTTTTGATGTATAACCTTACCATATGTTTATGCCTATGAGATACACTTTGATTTTATTCATATATTAATTACAGGTGTGCTTACTGACCTGGACAGATTTTAAATGGTACACAGTGCTCAACAATCTGTCAACATATGTTTGTACGAATTTGGTAAGCTATGGAGCTGCATACACCAACTCATCCCTCTTTCACTTCTTTACACCATCTTCCAAACATCAAAGCAGCTTTTTTGATTGACAGCTAGCTGACCTTTATTAGACATGGTTTTCTGTGTGTGTGTAGTGCCATAAAGTTGTGAATTTACTAACATTAACAGAATAAAATATCAAACATACACAAATATTATACAGTATTAGGCAAGAATCACGTGACTGAGTGAACTAATGACTCTGACACTAAAGACTTTTCTGCATGAGTCGCCGTAATGTGAGGCATAGAGCTGCTTTTAGTGTAATTCTGAGGTCAGGAAGGTTTCACAGTTAAAAGAAATACTGGGCGAGTGTCTTTCCTGTGTCAATCTGTGACACAATATCAGCCTCCTCTCTGACATCCTGATGGATATTGGAAGTAGAGAGGAACAGAGTGCAGTTCAGGGTGATAGTAATCAGTAGAAAATCTTCCCGAAAGCTTCTGTGAACAGAGAAGGTCAACTGCAAATCCTGGGCTGAAGTGAAGGAACCTTGTTATGGGGGTAAAATATGCACACGAGCAATGGTTCATAACCACATATTAAATGTCAGAGTTGATAAGACAATTAACATCGCATCTTTCTTTAAAGGCATCAGTCGACTCTGACAGGCGTCACTTCTGCAGTGAAACATGTTATTTGAAGCCTGAACTGGAATGTTCATCAAGGCTTTTAAGGTCATTTTGCTACAAATATACACTTGTATAATATTGATATCTATCTATATGGATTTTAATCATTTTGTAATCAAACTCATTGATTGACATCTTGGTAAGTCCATTTATTCATGTACTGTAGATGAATTCCCTTATTAGGCAGATGATTAGTCCCAGAGCTGTCACTTACGACCTCCAGTTCGTCCTGCCTTAATAATTATCTGCAGTTTATAAATCAGGGCTCCAGCCAGTCAATCACCTGCCTTGCTCAAAGGCCAGTTGAGAATTCAATTTTTAGAAGCACAGATTTTCTGAGGGATGTCAACTCTTCTGCTACTATTTCCTGTTGAATATACTCTCCATTGCTATAAATAAAAAAATACTAACTTCACGTTATTCTTTTTCTTGATGGCACAGATATTACTACACCAAAGGCATAAATGTGTGGTGAATTTGCTTTGTGTAGATATTTTTAATTACATTCATTGTTCATTTTCTGTCTCCATGTCAACTTTACGTCGCTTTATCTTACGTTGCTTTATCTAAATTTCAAGCTCTTCAGCATAAAAAAGCACTCTTCCTAAAAACAGTATAAACATGGACCGTAACCAGCCTTTGGTTAGCTAAAACCAGTTCTAATCCTAACAATCCTAACATATCATTTAGGGCAGGAAATCGTACTGTCATGTTTTGGTGAATTTTGAACAAAAATATTCTGTGCTCAAATGAGTTGAGATCAGGTGTTTGGAGACAACGGTGATGCAAGAAGAAGATTGACTATTATAATCAACCAGCGATGAATATTCATGCGAGACCAAACAGGCATTCTCAGGGGAACTCATTTTCAGCAATTTCACTCCTGGCAATATTCTGTATAATTGGAAAAAAACAATCAGAGTCTGTTTCTGATGTCTACTTTCCTTTGAATTAACTCCTAGGAATTCTTGTCCTTTGTCTTCAGGTCTATTGCTCGGCTCCCAGGCTGCCTGGAAAAAGTGGCTGTTCGAGTGTGTTGAGTCAAACTCTTAGAGACGAAGAGGAACCTGGAAAATCATCAGCAGCTCATGACCTGAAGATTACTGAACCCGGAGACCCGATCAGTCAGTCTCTGCGGCACATGGAGGCTTTTGGGAGTCACATTTGAATTATTATGAGATGACATGATTCCGCTGTTCTGATGATGATGCTGGTGACCTCCTGGTCTTTTGTAACAAGCGCTTTTAACACATATTATCTTGATGATTGAAGGGTTGGGTGAAGGTAGAAACGTGGGCGACTGTAATGTTGTTTAAAGGAAATGAGTCTTTTTTTTCACCCTGGTCTGGAAGATGCAATAAACTACTTTGTTCTGGACTCTTATAAAGACACAATAAAATATAAACGTTTTACTCGTACACATATGAAGCACCTCTGCTCACTTTCTTTACTTCAAAACATCTGCAGCTTTTGTGATGACACAACAAAACAAAGGTTCAATCATATCCCAAATTTTATATCAGAGCCATCAGAATCTTGAATGGTTCAATGTAACATTTAGACATTGAAACTTGGTTAGGACTATTATAACAACTACTTCTACATTTAATTTAAAAGGCTACAAAAATTAAATAGTTTTTTATTTGCATTTTTTTTTTAAATTATTGGAATAATAATTTAAAACAGTATGTGTAAAATCTAGAAATATTCGATTTTCTAAATTTAATATATATAAGAAAAAAACAAATTCAACACGATAAATGCAAAAACAACAACATTTTGATATGAAAATCTAAAGTTTCAATGGTAAGTTTAACATTCAATATTCTTATGGCACTGACATTCTTCCATAGATGAGCCTCATAAATCATCGCTACAGAGAGCAGAGGCGTCAGTCATTAGTCTGGCAAATCTGAGTTTAAATAACAGGTTATTTAGAAACAGGCCTTTAATATTAGATGGCCTTGTTGACCTTAAAAGCATCTCTGCCGTTGTAGTGTTGATGACAGGATTATTAACAAGTAGCCTAATGGAGCTCCAGAAGCACTCAGAGGTTAGCGTTCACTATAAAGCTCCCTTTTGATAGACTGTTGGTCTCCAATGACATAATTCATAATTAGTGCACTCATTCAAGATATGTCGGAACATCAGATCAAATAGGCTTCCTGTAACCTTATTTACACACATATCCCTCCAGAGGGATCAATCTATCTATATGGACTTACAAAATTTCACAAATTAAACAAGTAAAATGTATTTGCATTAAAAGAATATTCAAATAATAATAATTAATAATAAAAATACATAAAAACAATTCAAAATACCCAGACAAAAGACAGCGGGGATGTATTAAATTGCCTTTAATGTATTTTCTCATCTTAGTTCTTAAATGAAGCCTGCCATGGCAGTCGATTGGATAACATCAGGATATTAACCAACCAAAAGCATCTGTTTCGCTTGAAACCCGGTCAGGACTTGATTTGAGTCAAACCTATTGGTTTTGGTTTAAAAAGTGACGGACACATTAACCAATCACATGTGGGCTCTACGTTGGCGAGGCGAACCATTAACATCCCGCAGATTTTATCACATATTTTCACATAAAATCACTTTGAAAATGTTTATATGAATCTCAATGCGTGCTGTTTTTGAAAGTTTGTATAGAAAATATCGCTAGTTTGGCATGGCAGAAATGTATGTAGACCGAAGTAAAGTACCTTAAGAGTAGACCAAGTAAGTTTCATTAGATTCTATTGTGTACTTTCAGAATAAAGGTCCTGTTCATATGAATCTCTATGTGTTCTGTTTTTAAATATTTGTATAGAAATATCAAGGAAGAGGAAAATACACACATCCTACTTGTTTAGGAATTATATAAATGATTAGCTTTGCTTTGCTGTGTTTTCCTTTGACATAAAAGCTTACCAAGCTGTCCTTCAATACCTATATCACAAGTACGAATGTCATTAATCACCATTACATTTTTCTTTGTTCTAATAAATCTAAGACCATGGTTCTCATTTGGTTATAGTCAGGTTTGTATTGTACACCAGAAGGCTTACTAAAATCTCTAAGTACTTATTATCTTTTGAGGCTAAAACAGGTTTTATATGAATGTAAAATAGATGTGCAGCAGCAATAAAACAAAATCACAGGATAACCGCAGTGAGCAGAAAGTTCAAATGAATCATGTTTATTCTCTGTTTCAGCCTTATTTAAGTGCATTACACTTATTTACACACAGAGGCTTTTTCATGTACTTGTAAACCTTTTGTTGGGAGGAGAAATTTCACTGAGGACCGGCTTGTATTTTCATAGTGATTTAAAGTGAACATTTCTGTAATCCAACATAGTCTTGTGGCAAATGTTCCCACTGCTTTCAACATAATTGCCTCCGTTTTACAGCCTTAGTGTGTCCCTGATTAAATGAACGTGTAAGTGAGACAAATATTGACAAAGATGGCTTTCTTGCTCTGGCGGGCTGTGCATTTCACACATAGGCCTTCAGTGGCGCACGTTTGAATGAATCCACCTCTCAATAACTACTTTAAGGTTTTTTATACACCACAGGGATCTGATAGTGTACTGTTATAGGTCAAAGGGCCGTTTAGATCATCATCAAATGAACATCAGTGCATTATATCAAAATATCACTCAGACTACAGTCTGTGTGGTTTCCATGTCCACGACACACACGCCCTGCATCAAAACTATGGAAGTAAATCATTGCCATCAGAATGTTGAAAGGTTGAATTTATTACAATATTTAATATTTGTTATATTTTTTTTTCAATGTTTCAATATTTTTTAATTTGTAGCCTTTTAAATTCAATATAAAAAAAATAAAATACTGAGGCTTTTAAATTCATCATAGCAGATCCACCAGACAAAGTACTGAGTAACTGGATCATTCTTGCATGAACGATGAGGTGTCATCACTGCAGCATCCGTTTAGATATTTTCATGACATAGTATCAACTTAGTTTTAACGTCTTGAGTTTAAACATGTTGAACTACATCTCACGATCAATCAGTAGATTCCAGTGGTGGGCCGTGCATTTCACACATAGGCCTTCAGTGGTACATGTTTGAATGAATCCACCTCTCAATAATTACTTTAAGGTTAATTATACACCACAGGGATCTGAGCATGTACTGTTATAGGTGAATTAGATGTATATAACTCCAACTACAGTCTGTGTGGTTTCCATGGCCATGACACACACGCTCTGCATAAAGGTCTTCAGCCATTGTGTGTTGAAAAACAAACCGTCAAATTAACTCAAATCATCGTTTCAGGTCCATGTGACTTGTCTCAGTGCTATCCAATCAACGTGTCAAGTGTTCAACGGTTCAACATGTTCAGCGTCACAGAAGCCATAAGAAGAGTAGCTGCTGAAACGCTGACGTTGTGTCGCCAACTCGAATCTAATTGGTTAACACAATCCTTCAGCTGCCGTTGATTTCAATGTACAAGAGCCACTTCTGAAACGACTGAAGGCCTCAGGTAGATAAAAATGAAATTTCTTCTAAATAAATCCTAAGGATTTCCCTTTTCGTGATCACAAAAAAAGGCAATGAAAACATCAATTGAGACTGTATTAACAGTTTATAATCGTTCTTTTAAAATATTTTTTGACATCACACTGTTGTAAAGACGAGCCACGGTGTAAATGTTTATATTTGACATACATTATTACAAATACTTTATTAACAGACACTTGTTTGAAACCTTTTGAGAGGAAGTTGAACAAAAATAAAACTGCAAATCACCTAAAAACCTACTTGGACGTTGACATGTATAACTATCATGAAGCTCCGAGTTTCGAACTTGCGACTTTTAAAGATAATACCTTTTTTCACAGAACAAACATTATAAAGAGAGTCAATCTCAACATATATTTGATAATTCTAAAACATGACATCGCTTGACAAAAGTTCTAAAAGGCTTCTTATTTTTTTATATTGAATTTAAAAGGCTATGAATTAAAAAATATTGAATCATTGAAATCAAAATATAAAAAATATTGAATATTTTAAATTATTTCAACCTTTCAATATTTGAAAAAAATATATTCAACCATTCAATATTCTGATGGCACTGTTGTACTTCCATACACAACAACACACGGAGGAACAACAACAGCTAGAATTTAATCAGCACCTAAGTCAAGTTGAGAGTCGCGAAAATATCAATGATTAACACACAACAGCCGAGACCAAAGCGTTAGCATCGTCTCTGACGCCCGGGAATGAAGACCGATGAAACCAACCAGAATAAATTTCTTTAGTTGGGCAACAAAATCCAATTCTCATTAAACTGCAGCGACACACAAACACACACACAGTTGCAGCTGACTAGTCTCAGTGCTTTCGAAACAGAGGACATGAATGTGTCACGGGTTCAACACTCTCAACTCATTCAGCGTCTTGGCAGCTATCAGAAGAGTAGCTGCCAAGACGCTGACATTGATGTCACCAACTCCAATCTGATTGGTTAACACAATCCTTTGGCTGCCGTTGATTTTAATGTACAAATGCAACTTCTGAAACTTCTGAAGGCCTCGGGTAGATTTCTTCTGGCGACACATGACAGCTCAAATATGATTAGATGAAAGCTCATGAACGTACAATCCCAGAAGCAGTGCTCAACTTGCGCAAGCAAGAGGAAAGAAAATAAACGAAGAGAAAAGACTATACGGAATAATTGAATACATATTTATAAAAAATAAACAATAATAAAAAAATATTAATAATAATTGAATTGAATTTAAATGAATAGCCCGCTTAAAGCCCGCAACTGGTTTCTTGTCATGCTGGGGTAGCTTTCTTTTGCATTACTACCTCCTTCTATTCCATTTTCATTTCCATAGTAGTGTATACTAGGGGTGTCAATGTCTACACATGTACACAGTTATTTCAAGATAAACCTGCCAAGATGGCTCCAGATGATACTGATGTAACATTAACTCTCTGACAAACCAACTGAAACTGAGATAAGGCTTTTGAAAAAATAATGAAGACAAGTAAAGTATTTTTTCCTCTTCCTACCTGATCGATGCAGCGGAGTCTGTTTATGAAAATCAAATAAGATAGTAGCAATGTTGAGTACTATACTGAAACAGTACTCTAGTGTTGCATAATTTACAGACGACATGACTCTTGACGAAGTCATAACTGCTTTCATTTGTTTTGAACCAAAATATGTCCAAACATCAGCATGTTTTTCACCTGAGGGAAGGGGGAAAGGGTTGTTGATTGTGAGGGTGGGGCTCTTTGCTTTTGCATGGGTGGATTTTGATCCGATGAGAAGTATTTCTGTTTTGCTATTGTTGAGTTTGAGAAAGTTTGAGGAGAACCAGTAATTTATTTATTGCAGTCAGAGAGGGAGCTGGGAGGGAGGGTGAAGGTGGGTTTGGATAAGAGGTACAATTAGGTGTCGTCAGCATAGCAGTGGAAAGTGAAAAAGTTTTTAACTGAATGAATTGGGAACAGCCAGAGAGAGAGGATTTGAACCAGTGAAGTGGAGTGCAGGGAATGCCAATTGATGCTAGTCTGTGGAGGAGGATGGAATGAGAGATGGTGTCGAAGGCTGCAGTGAGGTCGAGAAGAACAAGAATGGATAAGAGTCTGGCGTCTGCTGATATCAGGAGGTCGTTGGTAATTTAGAAAAGGGCCGTTTCGGTGCTGTGGAGGGGACGGAAGCCTGACTGGAACTGTTCATAGAGATTATTGCTGGAAAGATGGGAGTGGATTTAGGATGCAACTACTTTTTCTAGAACTTTGGAGAATAAAGGGAGGTTGGAAATGGGACGAAGGTTATTGAAGTTGTTGGGGTCTGAGCCTGGTTTCTTGAGGATAGGTGTGATTGCATCAGTCTTGAGTGAAGTAGGCACTGAACCAGAAGAGAGAGAGGAGTGGATGATGGTAGTGATGAGAGGAAACAGGGAAGGGAGACAAGCTTTAATGAGATGGGTGTGAAGGGGGTCTAGGTGATAGGAAGACATTTTGCATTGACTAATTATTTTCTTTATTATAGGAGCAGAGGGGAGGTGGAAACTAGAGAGAGGCTGAGAGTAGGGTGTTTGGGGGTCAGGAGGGAGAGAACAGTGAGGGACGGATGAGGTCAGTTAACTATGAATATTTTCAATTATTGCATTAAAGAAATTCATGAGGGTATTGCAGTGATCAAAAGAGAAGAATTGTGGGGGAAGATAGTCCGGGGGTAAATTAATATTTTGCTCCAAATTAAAATGATCAAGGCATCAAATGTTCATGTGTATGTTATAATCACCAAATCACAAAAGGGGGCGAGAAGAAGTTGTTCTTTTCTACATTCCTGCAAGTGACATGGAGCTGCTGTTGGCTTGGGTTTTGGTCCTGTGACTAAGGCCTCGGGCAAAAGACTGTGGTGTCAAATAAATGTCAAGTAAATGTATTGACACTATAAGATTTTTTAAACGATTGTTAAAATATTCAAATAGTACAACAATTGTATTTGTACATAAATTATTGTGATTATAAAAGGTCTAGAATGTTTGTAAATTACTAAATTAAATTAGTTGGGCCTTACCAGTATTACTCAACTATGTGTATTACTAGGGAGCCTATTGGTGCAGCCTTGTGGTTGACCATCATTTTGACAGATTTTTTAGAGCCCTTTTTATACAGAAAAGCGACTTTCATTCAGCAAGTAAAACCAGAATGAATTTATTAGTTTCTATTTTTTTTCTATTTTTCTTTTTAGAATATTAGAGGATTTCAAGTGCTGCTTATAGTCTGCAAAATTAGTAAATTCAGTTCCATAATTAATATTTTATTTCGGCTATGACTTAGAAACTATTTGAATTCAAAACTTTTTTTTTTCAAACTACTGGAAGTGCTCTTGTGGTTATATAACACAACTGCGATAGAAAACTGACATTGGAGATCATAAATCAGTGTTGTTTAAAAATGGCAATGTAATACAGGAGTGCAGATAGTAACATGATTTTCTTTGAGTGTGTAGTTGTAAATCAGATTAGCACACACAATTTGGAAGAGAAGCAGATGGAGTGCACGAATGCTCCTCCCCAGATGCAACACTAATACAGTAGACTCAGGGACTCATTCATTCGGGCTATTAGGCTGCTTAATTCTGAGTTTGGGGGCAGGAGTGGAGTGAAAAGATATTGGAAGATTTTTTTAATCTTTGTAGCCTTTGTCTTTGTTATTTTCTTTTGATCTATGTTGTGTATCTTTAGACTTAGATTGTGTAATCTTGCACTTTCTTTTTACTGCTCTTTGTTCTTGTTCTTGTTTTTTATGAAAATATCGTCTGTGTTGCTGTCAAAGTCAAAGACTTTGATATTTTAAAAGTCTTAAAAGATATTTCGATCTCACAAGGCCTCTTTAAAGGTTTGGGTGATTACATAGTCGACCACATCCAGCCTTGACTTCACCCACCCACTTCTCAAGAGAGACGTTAAATGTTGTTGGCTCGGATTTCTATAAATAAGACTATGAATGTGAAGTACTTTGACGATCCAGCCTCTGTTGATGAACTATTAATGACTCGATCTGCAACATCCATTTCATCTAAGGAGATAGAAAGAGTTGGGTTGTTTTATAACGAGCAAAAGCGCCGTCTTGATTTTTCTTTTACACTGTTCATGAAGCAGATAAAGGTGTGAGGAAAATTGATAGACCAATATATATGTTTTTTCACGTTACTGCACTGATATTCAACAGCACTTTATCAAGTTTTTTTGTGGGGAGGGCTCTCAAATCATATTTAATTTTGATCATTGTTGTCTTATGGTTTATATTCGTTTTTTTAACTGACAATTAACACGCAAGTATTTACAGTTTTTGTTATCTAAAGGAAGACGAAAATCCTGCGAGTTCCCCCAGTGACTGAGGATGAGAGGATACATTCGACTACAGCAGCTTTTTTGGCTTTCAGTTTTACCAAATAAGAGTTGAACAGTTGAACAAGATGTCAATACAATTCAGTGAACAGTAAAATCGTTCGGAAAACTAAGCAAGTGTATTTAGAAAGATTGAACCAAATTTTATTTTGAGCTGAGTATATCGTATTCAATTTTATCATGCGATTAGTGTATTGCTACAGCCCTTAAAGTATAGGTTTGCTGGATCAACTCCCTGTGGGTATCTCCATAGGTTTCTACTCACAATAACAACCAAATCCTGAAATATGCAGACACAAAAGTCGTGGGCCTCAGGACGACAACGAACTGGGGGTACACATCACAGAGGATCACAGCTGGAAATATCACACCACCTCCCTGGTGAAGAAAGCCCAGCAGCGCCTGCAATTCCTGAGATGGATGAGAAAGGTGTCTCTCCCCTCTCTCGTCCTCTACACCTTCTACAGAGGGACCATCGAGAGCCTACTGACCAGCAGCATCTCCATCTGGTCGGGGAACTGCAAAGCCTCCAACTGGAAGTCAATGCAGAGAGTGGTGAGGACCGTGGAGAAGATCATCGGGACACCACTCCCCCCCATCCAGGATGTTGCGAAAACAGGCTGTCTGAACAGAGCCCACAGAATTCTGTCTGACCCCACCCACCCCCTCTATGGACTGTTCTCTCTCCTGGCGTCTGGCAGAAGGTTCCACAGCATCCGCTGCGGAACAGAGATTTAGAAACAGCTTCTTTCCTCTGGACATCAGACTGCTGAATTAAAATGGCACTTGAGCTATGCACTATTTAAAATATTACGTATTTATTCTATTTATAACATATTAGCACTATTGTTAACTTATTTGTATTTATACTTTATATAGATTATTTATTATATGCAATATTTATAATGTTATTTATTTATTCTGTTTATACTATTGCACTATTTTTAACTTATTATTTATATTTCCACTTTTTATCTCTCTGCTGTGTTTTTTAACGGTTGCCAAGCAACGAAATTTCGTTGCCAGTTTCACTGCTGTGTTTTCTGTGCAATAACAATAAAAGAAAGTCTAAAGTCCAAAGTACATTTCAGTTTTAATTTCTTTTAGTAAAAAGTAATTTGTCTTTGCCAATTGAGCCTGTGAAACATGGCGTTAAAACTTTATTCCCTTCTTTGTCTCGGTCTCTTATTTCCTCACAGCAACTATATTACACCTTGAGAAAAAAGTAATAATCAAGTTTACTTATATCATGTGTTGCATAGATGTTGCTTAAATGGACAATCTTTGTGTATTCATTGATTCATATATAGGTTCCACAAATAAAATGCATATTAAATATAATTTATTGTCTTAGAAAAGTTATAACACATAAACAAAAGTCAAATCAAATGTCTACTAATTGATTATCTAATCCACTTATACCTAATTTATATTCACGAATAGTCGATCTATGTCAATATAAAGAAATTCAAATTTAATTTTTCTTCCCCATCAATTATGAATATTTCATTTGAGTACAAGATGTTATATTCTATTTAGTTGCTACTTACAGTATCTTGTGTAGTCTGTTGAACCTCGGCTTTGACAGGCGGTACAAATGGCTTAAGTCGAGTTTCCATGACAACAAGACAGGCTGTTATTTCATGCAGGTACAAATGTTCAGAGAGAAATACAATCATTTTTTTTAAATGCATGCCTTTTATTTTACCATTTATTTTTACTTTGTGACGTTGAAATGTTGATGCTTTCTTGTTGACATTACGTGTGTGTCACATGAAAATAAAAAAAAACTTGAAAAGAACACCTGCTGTGAGTCAGTATTCAGACGATATGTCTCAGCCCGGATGAATTGTGATTCTAGAAGCCTCAGCATTTGGCTAAAAACATCTGCTTGCTTTTGAATGAGTTTCCTTCTGCCAACATGCATTTACCATTCATTCCACATTACATTCTTCATCCCTCATGTTTTCCTTATCTTGACCTTGACAGGGAATCAGAATGTAGCAGCCAATTTCACATGACACTGGGCAACAGGCTTAAAACGAGATGGAAAAGGAGTCTGAGAAATTCAAACGTAAAATTAACTAACATGTCAGATTAAGAGGTGTAAATAATAACATCTGAATAGATGATGAAAATCACATAATGTATAAAATACAAGGTGAAGATTCTGCATCATCATATTGCATGAAATAACACCCACAAAGACCTTCTAAATGCTAAATTGTTCACTCCCTTAATGGACATGTTTTTGAAGGCAGGAGGAACATGGCAGAACGCCTAACTGGAGATTTTAGGACAGGTAGAAAATGAGTTTGCCGCAGTGAAAAAGCAAACCATTACACAAAGCAATAAAACAAACATAATCCCCTCTTATCTTTAAATCTACTGCGTTAAGATGGTTTGTTCCTAAAAGATAGAGATACACACTTAACCCTCGGAGTCACATCAAAAACCGTCGCTTGTTTGATTTTTTTTACTGCAGGGAAAATAATATGAAGGGGAAATAACCCAAATCAACCTGAGAACACGCACCAAAAACTGCCGCAACTTATTTTGGTCTACACTGCTAAAATAGGATAAGTTTCAGACAGCAGACAATGTGACTGAGTGAACTGATCTCTCATCACACTCTGGAAACAAAAAATCTTTTGCTTTGAGCATGAGGTAAGAAATAGTCAGACTAGTTTGTGTGGTCTTAACTCTTAACCAAGTAACTAAAGGTGTGTTTTGACAAGAATTTGGAGATACAATATGTATCACGATAGATACAGCCTCAACAATATGATGTATTGCTGTACTGTAGTTGTATGTAACTGTGAAATTTTCACGTGAAGGTTATTGTTACTAAAATTCCTATTTATCTTTGATATCGCTGTAAATTTGCAACCTGGAATGTTTTGAGAAGTACTTTAAGACTCTGACATAATTTAACGTTGTTTTATTTAGCAAAACAAATCAATTTGCTGGTGTTTAAAACAACACAAATTCCGTAAAGTAAAAGCACACAGCTTCCAAATAAATTAGTTTTTTTTGTAAATAAATCATAATATACATTAAAGAAAAACACTATAATGTAAAAATGTATAAGAACAACACAAATGATGTTAACAAATCCAACGAGAACTCTGGTCTAACCCGGCATCATACACTGTGCTACAAGTTTATTTACTTAAGATTCAAATGTTAAAAGCTGCACCGACCCATTTGCTTGTGAGAGAATACCAGCCTGAGGAACAGGAGAAGTCTGGAGAACCTTCGTTCATGATCACTCAATAATTACATTAGTATTGAGGACATAGAGTGAGCAGATCTCAATTATTTCTATGCTGATGAGAGTTTTCTATCGTGGTACCAGAACCTGGTTAATCATCTATCTAATCAGTGATGAACATGATTACCATTTAACTGGTAACCGTTACATCTCTAACTGTAGGAACAAGGATATATTTGTAGTATTGTTGAGTACTTGGCTCTGGTGTTGCAGAATTAACAGACCACATGACTCTGGAAAAACTCGTAACTGCTTTCATTTGTTTTTAAAAAAAAAAAAATATCATTAAATTATTTTAGTTGATATACAGTACATTACACTTAATTGAATGTATAGACTACAAAGGAACTAGGATAAAATAAAATAAAATATATATAAATATTATTTGAAGGTGAAATGAAACTTAAGAACTTTAATCAATACGGTCTTGTTGAATAACGATATTATATCATGAAGAAAAATATCAACATATCTTCTTGTCTGTATATCTTAGAAATGAATATAGGAAACTTTATTATTTCAATATCAGTAGTAGTAGTAGCCAATTCAGAGAGGGAATTGTGTTTGTGAAAACAACATGTGTGTAAATAGGCTGGGTTCATACCAGGCCATTTTCAACCATCTGTCCATCTTTTATAATCTCTGATGACGGGACAAAGGAAGAGCAGCTGAGAATCCAGCTCTACGTACAGTCTTTCCAGCCTCCTGGGTCTGCACTGAGTTATCCCTCAGTGGAAGAAAAATTCTCATGACCAATTTATTAGTTGGGAATATGTACATTCCCATGAAAAGTTATACTTAAATATCTGCAGAAATGTGAGGGGTGTACTCACTTGTTGACAAAAAAATATATAGATATATATATAGAGAGATACATATATCTCTTTATATATAGATACTTTTTGAAAAGCACTTTAGATCTTACCACTAAACCAGGAGGGTTGTCAATATCAGTCGTCAAAAACAGCTCATTGTACAGTGTTTCGCTTCTTGCTCTTTGTTGAATTGCTTGGATCTATTTTTCCTTAATCAGCTATAGTCTTACTTGCACTGTATAGTGTCTTGAGATAACTTTGTTATGATAAGACACTTTAAATAAAATTGAATTGAATTGAATTGAATTGAATCTAGAATACAGCAATAGTAATAAATGGTCATCCATCTGGCTACGGATTTGGCCCCCAGGCATATGTTTGAGTAATATGATCTAAAAAAACGGATTTATCGTAGCACCTTGAAGATTTTGTGGGTTTGATTTCAAAGTAATTCTACAGTATACATTTAAATTCAGTTGGTCTACTACATTTTTCACCAGTTCTGACAACATAAATATTAAAGCAGAAGGTGATAATGACACTTCCTAATTTAAAATATCATCATGTTCACGCAGGAGCATGATCACATCTCAATACCTTCTGAAATTATAATGGGATGAGTGGGTCCTGAAGGTTTTTTGGTTAATGTCTGGATAATCTGAGCTATAGCTCATTATCTGTTGTTGCTGACGGAATCGAAGTCAATCGACTGACGACACTCTTTCAGCTCCAGGGATGGACTCTCAATCAAGTGTCTCTTTCAAGATGTTCACCGTTTGAAATTGGGATGTCCTTTAAAGCAGTTCTCTAATGGATTAAGAAGGTACTGATGCAATACTTTATTTCTAAATATAATAGCATTAGCATATATAATTTCGCTAAATTACATACACAATTATGAGTTATTGACATTGTCCGTCTGTTTTGTGTGTTTTCTTGTGTTATTTAAAACAACAACAAATAATAACCAAATAATATTTGAAATCCATCAAAAACCCTCATGTCAAGTAGGTTGTGGGTTCTCCCTGTATTGATTAAGTTCCCTACATTTCCAATATCCTCTCAACATTGCTTGTGAAACCATATTTGTATTTTATATGGCTTCTCTAGTTTTTGGATACTAATTAGCCAAGAAAAAAATGATTATACCTCTTAATCTCAAGCCTTCCATACATAGCCTTCTGTGCCTTGAACTTGCAATTACTTGTTCTCCAGGGACAGCTGTGCAACGCAGAATGGCTCCTTTTACATATTCAGCTTCCTGTTTGTCACTCTTTCATGATCTGAGAGTGTTGGAAAGTTAACTGGTCCAGCATAATTGATGCATGTCTGTAGAAAAAGGTCTTTTCAGAATACATGCCTTTGATTGTGAGATGAAACGAATCCAAACACAAACTGGCTTAAATATGTGAAAATCATATGAATAAATCTTGAAAGGAGATTTATTTTCTGTTGCCTGATTCCAGTTTGACATCATTCTTGTGAAGAAAACCCTCATTGAAGTCCTGACATGCATAATGATTATGTAAAAATATCTGTAAACCCCTGGCCAAACATTGCATGACTTTTATGATGTCGAGATTTCTGGGTTATTGTAGATCAGGGGCCCTTAAAACCAGGGAAGATACAATACGTATCACAATACATGGACAACGATGTAGTTTTGTCCGAGGACTTTCCTCTGGTTGCAAAATTTACAGACTGCATGACTCTTCTTTTTCAATAGAATAATTGATACGCATATGAAATCAATCATTCAGCCCTAGACAAAGTCGTAACTGCTTTAATTTGTTTTGGAAAAAAAATATGTATAAACATCGAAATCAAAAATAAAAGTTGCTGGAGTCGATTATATCCACTCGTCTTTAGTCATCCCTGGATTTCAATGTTCATTTAGCTAGGTGGTACGTAATGACTTCTGCCATTTTGGGTTTAATTGCTACCAAAAATGAAATCGTAAATATACAAAAAAACAATTATTTTACATTTGATCTATTTCCTCACCCCTACTTAATACATGGATTATGATCTACCAGTCGATCGCAGGGTAGTGTGGGTAGATTGCATGACATCAGAACAAAAAAAATAGATCAGCCCATTGTCCATCACTCAGATTTTTTCCTGATGCTAACCCCAGACATGTTTTGGGCGGTTTAGCAACATTTTTAGAAGATGATTAAAAATGATATCCCTTATATTTTATTTTCCTTTAAAAAAAAGAATCAAGAATGCTAGTCTCTGCACAAGCTCCCTGTGGAAGATGCATTAAGGCAGCAATTGGAACATTTTTTGTAAGCGTTACTATGAGGACTCCTGTTTTAACAACAAGTCTCGGTTCGACAATGGATTCGCTGAACGACTGCATTTGAAACGACTGCTTCGCAGACTATACATGGACTCACTGAGGAAAGATTACAGTTAGTAAAGCACAATGTAGTAATGTCTGCAAAGTTTGTTGTAGCATTCATTTATACTGACTAGAAGAATATTTACTAAGCTGTTAAACACAACACCTGCATGTTAAGCGTAACACAAAATCCTCTTTATTTAAACATGGTGAGAGTTCTTTCTGCTCTTTATTGTTGTTTTAATGTGTACATTAAGCAGAAAAGATAAATATTATAGAAATCCAAGATATAAATGATTAGGAGTAAAAATATGTTTAATTCAGGTGTGTTGGTGAAAATATGCTGCAAAAAGGTGTGGGTTATATGTGTTAGTACATCAGGTGTATTGGTATCAATGGACAGAAGTGTTGGTACAGACAATGAGCTAAACACAAAGCTTTTGCTTCGTTCCAGACCGATGAGGGGCAATTTGGACCAACCAATGTTCAGATCAGCAATGAGACCATGCCTGGAGTTCCTGACGAATGATGATGAAGATGAAGACGAAGATCAAGGACCGGACTCTAGCTCTTTCTCTTTGCAACACGATTTGCACAAGGAAGCACTAACTTTAGGTAATCTAATGCAATAAAAAAAAAGTTTAAATTAACAATAAAATGATTGTTGAATTGAATCAAAATGATTGTTTGAATGATGTTTGGATTGTTTGTTTCATATGTTTTATACTTCCTGATACTGATGAGCTGATAAAACCTGTTTGAATTGTTGGTTGTTGTATTTTATACTTCCTGATACTGAAGAGCTGATAAAACCTAAAAAACTGTTGGGGAGATACCCGGGTTCCCAGCAAATGACATTCTCTAGAATTCCTACATTTCACAAAAGTATGAATAAAGTCGGTTTTTTTTTTGGTCAACTTGTCTATCCCTTCCTACGAGCAGTCTATACTTTCTTCTAATAAGATGTTACTTCCATATGTCCTCTGAAGAATAAGATAACGGGAAAAAAGGAAAATACATGGTTGTTTGCCATTATGATGCAATTCCCACACCACATAGAAAATGATGAACTTGTTGACGCAAATCCTATCACAGTATTTGATGTACTGACGTTAGGTGCTACCATAGAATGTGCCATGTTGTTTGGGAGGTGTCCGTGAAGGCAGCAGTCGGCAGAGGTGGGGTTTAGTCACCACCTACCTTTGTCCCCTGACCCTTCACAACAGAGTGGGCGCGGCTGCTTGCCCAAGACTTTTGTCTGAGCCACTGCTGTATTCACTTCTCCGAGTGCACTGGTTTATAGTAAACATTAAGATGCATATCGTACCTGGCCAGTGTGCTAATTTTCGACAGATAGTACTGTCTCAAATCAAACACTGTCGCCACACACTTGAAATGTCTCAACCGCTTCTTCTACTACTTTTTAACACTGATCGCCGACGGAAGTTGGAACTCTATCGTCAACACTTTTCGCCAAATGAAACAGGTTATTAAGTTGTGTTGTTAAAACTGTGTTGTTTTGTGGAAAAATGTGTGTTTTCTTGAGACATTTGCGCCGGTATCTGCTCCGGAAACAAGTCGTCAGCAATGTTCCCTTTAAGCTGTGCACATGCTCAATTGTGCACAGCAAGAAAGTAAGATCCAACCTTGGACGGTTTGTCTTTATTTGAAGCAGATGACATTTGACCAGCGCGGACCAGAGTTGTCAAGTTTCACGCTTTGAGCCATTCTCACGCCACACAATTGTATTTACCAATTTAATACTATGGTAATAGCCTTTGACCAATCACAGAAGTCACTGCGCAATATTAACCAATTAGAAAAAACATAATGCGGGTCTTGGCGTCTCTAAACATTTATAACACAACACTAGTAACTTAAGTAAGTTTTATTTGTAAAGCCCCTTTCTCAGACCTGTTCTAAAATGTGTTCTAAATGTTGTTTGGCCACATGGTGGTGGTAAACAACTAGCAATTCATATGAAAATGTCAAAATATTTATTGCACTAAAATGTATTTTAATGTATACTTAAATTTATATCAAATCGTAAATAAATATCTGCTGTATATATAATGCGTAATTCTAAATGGTGGGATGGATATAAATCCTAAAGGTTTAAAAAAATTAATAACCATATTTTACTTTTTTTTTTTTTCGTCTCGTGCTTTGTGTTCATTTCTCATCAATGAAAACATACATGGCTGTAAGTACCACCGACCTGCTGTTTACCAATGAGGCGTGGGTGTTTTGGCAGTGTTCATTAAAACAAAAAAAGGATTTAAGTGTGCTTTATAGTAAAAATAAATACCTATTTGATGTGGATTTATAAGAATAATATTTTAGTCTAAAAACTACTAGGAGGGCTTTGCTGTAATGGGACAAAATCCACTCCTGGTTATATCGCGCAACTGTGTGTAAGTGGTTACATCACTTTCCAAAAGCTTTTATTTTGACGAGGCTCTGCATCTATCCATCCATTCATCCATCCATAAAAAATTGAGAATGTTCAAATAAAATATATATTGATGATGCGAACATTGTATAAGATGATAGGGATGCCTGCATTCAAAGAATGTGACGTTTCATCTCGAGAATCACCTGATTTCTCATGCGTCATCGTTCTTTTAACAAGATTTCTCCTTCAATGTGTATGCAATGGAATTTGATGTGATGGGGAGGAGTTTGCCTTGATATACCGGGGGCAAACAGAAAGGAGACTACGTGAGCCTCTTTAATTGGACTGCTGTTCCAGGGAGCTGACCTCAGATGTGATACTGTGTCAATGGAAAAAAAAAATGTCCGTGTCGTCACATGTCGTCATGAATGCCAGCTGTCTGACAACTTTTTTGGGAGTTCCCTTTTTATCTGCACAAATCAAGTTCGTCTGGTTTTATAACAAATCCATGGCTGGTTTTATTAAGAATTACAATGAAGGAAGTTTCTTTGTGAGTGGACCAATTTTTATTTTCATTATTTTCTCATAATATTGCATTTAGGTTAGGTTTTTTTGGGGTCCAGAAAGTTTTACTAATTGTTCACCAACACAAGTAATAACTTATTTGCATACACAACATTTGATGTGTCAACATAAACTTCCCTGGCCTACATATGAAATGAGACAAATCCATGCATACTTTGATATAAGTAAAACATATTTATTACATAACTATTGAATTGTAAAAATATCTAAAAAGATCAACAACGGTAGAATATTTAATAGAAACGTGTAGTACAATTATTATTAACTTAAATTAATGGGTTAAAAGAACCAAGCTATGAAGAACAGACCTGGTACAAACAATCATGCGAACAATAAATATAGGTAAGTAAGTAAGTAAATAACTTCTTTTTTTGCAGGAAACTCACACAAACTCGACTGTAAACGTTATTACAGGAATACATATTTTCTGTACCACCTTAATATGTCAACACGTTGATTTCAGCGTAAGTCAGAAGTATTGTTTTTAATCTTTCTTGTATGGAATCAAATTCAAGTCCGCTGGTACTATTCTCACTTGATATACTGCTGGTTGCTCATGCTACGTTAGCAAGACAGCTTCTGAATAATGTCTTACTCGGTGTTGCATTTTCTTTACTAATCCAAAATGAGTCCAAAAAATGTCTTTATCTTTTTTTTCTATCGCTTTTGTTTCTACAAAAGCAATTTGGATGGCAATCTGCAACCGTGACATTAGGAGGTGGTATTTTCTGAAAAGGGCATTTTTCTGAAAGCTCCATTCAAAGTTGAGAACATGCTGCTCTTTTCATCCAGTTCATTTTTTTACTCATTGCAACATAATAAGTGGCAGTCTATGTCTTCTGAATGTGTAAAAGTAGAACACCTTTCACAGTGGCAGAGCATTAGCATCACACAGTATTGTTAAACAGCTGGAGCGCCATGACATCGAGAGAAACGGCATTGATTATATAAGCTTATATTTTTAGATTGAATCTGGTCTAGTGCTGCTTCACACTGTGCAATCTTCAAATCACTTGGCATAAGCCGATGTGTGTGATTTATTCCCGCTGGTTGCCCATGTGTGCTGGTCCCCCATGGAGCAACACAAGGGTTTCTTGACCCACTTCAACCACAAATCTTTTATCTGCCTGGGTGCTCTGAGACAAACTGTGGATCCACTTACCGTAAATTCCGGACTACAAGCTGCTACTTTTTTCCTACACTTTAAACACTGCGGTTTATACTACGGTGCGGCTTATTCATTTTTTTTTTCGTGGCGGGAAAAACATTTTGCTCAGCAACAGTAGACCAATAGAATGAATGAGTAACTTTGTGTCAGCAGCTCCCTCCCGACTACGAGGAGAAACTTACTTCATTCTGCACATTCACTCAAACAAAGATAGCGGAGAATTCCATCGGGCCAGATGAAATCATAAATATGGATGAAGTACCTCTGACGATTTGTAACGGACCTTCTCACATAACTCCTCGAGAGATCGTCACACACACATTCTTCATGGGGCGGAGCTCTGGTGCGGACTTGGTGACGCTCCAGAGTGACAGCATTAATTATAACAACACTGACCACACATGAAGCCGTTATAGAAGTTAATCAAAATATATTTACTTAATAACATTTAACAAAAAGCGCTCCTTAAAGGAGGATCAATCAAACATGAACAAAACAACGAACACCCACGACACCCCACAGTCAAATCCCCGCGATCAGTGTCCAATGTTCAAGTCCATTATTGTCCAGAAAAAAGGCTGCGTTAAGTGAATCCTAGGTGAGGCGCAGAGACGCAGGACGGCCCGCCGTGAAGTCGCGTTTATCCGCGCAATCACTGCGTTACGATCAGGTGGAAAAAAGCAAACTACTCATCCATGTTGTCGGCGTGATGAAGAAATAATACCCCGGTTGAAGGACACGGACAGTTTGTCCACCAGCCTCGTGCTTTTGTCGCTGGTTCCTCGGACTGTAAATATCTGAACAATGCTTAAGAAGAATAACACAGTGCTTTATTTATTTAAGTGTAAGAAATGGACGTGAATTACCGGTAGTTCATTTTTTTGGCTGTTTAAACCTGCGGCTTAAAATCCGGTGCGGCTTGTATAATTACAAAATAGATTTTCTTTCTAAAATTTGAGCATGCGGCTTTTAATCGGGTGCGCTCTGTAGTCCGGAATTTACGGTAATCTGGTAAATTTATACTTGTACTGGCTTTTGTTAACTTTCTGTCACATTAAACCTCAAGTGAAGTGATTGAAAGGCAAGAAGACAGAAATCAGTCACATGATAATACAATACTCTTTTAAATGTATTATGTGAGTAGGGTTGTCACAACAACAGATCACAAGTTTGGAACCAACACATGAAAAAAGCAAAAGCTGCTCATCATCACTTTCAATATAGTAGTTGTTGGTTATTTGCACATTTATAAGAAAAAATAAACACTACCACCCCTTTTAAAATGATTGATTGTTGGTTCCGTAGGTCCAGCTGTGATTATTATAGTCTAGTTAGAAAGTAAACCAAATCTTTAGTTGAAATCGAACTGCCTTCATGTGTTATTCGGAAAGGTTTACGCTTGGAAAAGTGTCCTGGGTGTTTTCCCACTTAATTTGCTTCTGTATTCTTTGGCCATTCAATGGGCTCAAACAAAAATAATTTTACAATCAAACTGCTACTTCACTAGATTCCCAGAAGAAAAATAAGTATAATTTGCTTCATTCTGGTGATGATATGTATCTGAACAAGAACACTGATCATGATCATTCAAAGTGATCTCTGTCTTACAAGACCCTTTTTGCTGTTTGGTTGGGTCGGCCTTTCTGCTGACTTACTCTTTCCCATCCTCTTTTGCAAGCCTACCTCTTTATTACTAAAGTAGATGAGCAGATGCTGCATTAATAAGCCTAAAGGTGTTTGGAACAGAAATGGCAAACAGTGTGCCTCATTATCCAGATAAAGGCTTCTATCGAGACGAAGGCGAAGAGTGAGTCAGATATTCAATAACTTTTTTAATTCTTAAAAAAAATTACTTTAATCAATATTCCCATTCCAACCTGAGTTGGACTTTGTGTTATATATATATTTATATACAGTATTATTTGTATTAATTTTGTGCTATTTTAATTACAGCTTTTCTTGTGTGAAACTGTTAATGCATGAGAAACGTTGGGTTTTTGTTAAGATGTGTGGTTTTAATTTTGGTTCTAAATTGATGGTCCAAGTCGTTACCCATGGGAAGAGCATGGAATGTTTATCTTTGGTCAAGCAACATTTAATTTGGTGGATTCAGGGTGTTTCTTAAGGCAGTGTTTACCAACCTTTTTTAGTCAGATATAGTCATAATTGACTTACAAATAACACAGAGTTCCAAGTATTTTTCTGATCATTATATATATATATATAAAAATGGATTTTCTCATTTTGTTGGGTTTATCCTTGAGAGTTTGTCTGAATATGGAAATCTTGCCGTTAAGACTGATGGAATGAAGCTGGAATGTAGAAATAGAATGTCATTGTTTTAATACTTTGACAAGGAATACACGTATAGTGTGAGTAGAGTAAGTGCAGCCAGATTGTTGCTAAGTGACACACTTGGAAAGTTAAAAGGTACAATTAGAACAACTATGCCTCTTTTGAAATCCATCTCACTGTGGGCACCTTGTTACTGGAATCAAATTGCCCCACAAGTTTCTAGCTAGCGACCATTTTTAGGTCATACCCCAAATTGGTCTTGTTTTGTGAAGCATGACTTTTGTATCAGAGCCTCCACTGTTGCTTCCTCTCAGTACATACATTTTGGGAATTGGGGGAGCTGTGCGGTCAAAGGCAGTCTGGGGAAATAGCTTATTTTTGCTTTTGTGTAACTTTTGGTTTCCTTCCAAATTCCTTCCCTAATTAGGGGCTGGGACTCTAAGACGGTCTTATTACAGGCAGACGACCGGTCAAGTATGACAGGCCTGGATCTGCTCCACCAACAACATCGACCTATTCAGGATAAATTGCTCAACCATTGATCATGAAAAGACCCTTTCAGTGAGTATATAAAGGCTTGTTCTTGTTATGATTCAATAGCTACTTTTCTATATTTTTCTCAACATTGTGTACTCACACCACAAAAAAATCCTTTGTTGTGTTTAAAACACACATGTTTCTGATTCTGAATATCTGTAAGATAAACCTGCCAAGATGGCTCCTGGTGATACTGATGAAAGGAAGACTGTAACATTAACTTTCTGACAAACCAACTCAAACTGAGATGAGGCTTTTGAAAATAAGATAAAGACAAGTAAAGTATTTTTTCCTCCTCCTACCCGATCGATGCAGATCAGGTATATTGTCTGTTTATGAAAATCAAATAAGATAGTAGTAATCTCTAGAACTTGACTCTGGTGTTCCAGAATTTACAGACCACATGATTCTTGATGTAGTTACTGCTTTTATTTGTTTGTAACAAAAATATGTCCAAACATCAGCTTTAAAAGCTGCTGGAGTCCACTGTATCCTCTCGTCCTCAGTCATTGCTGGTGTTTGGTCCACTGCTGGATTTTGTACCCCCATGACGTCACATGTATGTAAACAATGTCATGTGACTCTCATTTTTACGAATTTTATAATTCAGTGGACTAATAGGCGCGTTTTAACCCTTGATTTAATGAATTAACATATATGTCCAAAAAGTGCTGGTTGTTTTAAAGTCGAGTTCACATTCAGGAAATCACGATTTTATGAAGTCCTGCATTCCAAACACCTCATTTGCATATTGCCGAAATGTGCTGAAGCTGAGGAGCAGCGTTTACAATGGAACTTTCATGGTTGAAAACAGGACAATTATACATAAGGTAACACGAGGACACGACAAACTGCTTATTTTAAAGTTGCCTAAACCTGTTTCCTCAGCTCAACAACGAGTGTCTGAAGCAGACAAACTTTACGGACGCAAGCCTTTACTTTATTAACCATTACATTATTAACTTTTGTTCATTGACGACTAACTAGTAAACAATATGTACGTAAGTCCAATGTTGGCTTGTTTTGTTTTGTCTTTAACTGTTGCTGTCCCATTATTGATGAAAATAAACATTAAAATCCTTCCCAAACTTTCATTTGACTGCCAGGTGTGTTGAAAACAATCATGATTAACTATGAATATGTGTTTCTGCAGGTGTCCACTGTTCAATTAACCACATTTTCACAAGTGTGTTAAACCATGTCAAAAATACGTAACACATGATTTCATAATTGTTGAAATGTGTTTCCCTGCTCAGCCAGTTGGGATGTGTGTGTCTGTCTTTAAAGGTGAGCTTTAGCTGAACATACAGAAGATCCCATCATCTTAGCAGTCTTTGATTTAGCTGAAATGTGGTGAAGCGGAAATTTGGTGAAGTCATTTTTTAGAAGCTCTTATGGTCAACCTATTCAACCCTGCAAGTTTAAAATTCCAAGATTCACCAACACTGAACAAACGTTGAACAAACGCTGTTACCTTGTGTATGATTAGTGTGTTTCCAAACATGAAAGTTCAACTGTAGCCGCTCCTACTCAGCGTCTGATCTGCTGAAGCACTTTTCAACAATATGCAAATGAGGTGTTTGGAATGCAGGACTTCATTAACTCATTATTTCCTGAATGGGAACTCGACTTTAAAACAACCAGCACTTTTTTTTAGACATAAACGGTTATTCATCAAATCAAGGTTTACAAAGCGCCAACAAGCAATTATTAGTCCAGTAAATTATAAAATTTGGTAAAATGAGAGTCACTTGACATTGTTTACATACATGTGCTGTCATGGGGGTACCAAATCCAGCAGTGGACCAAATTCGACATAACACCAGGAATTTAATTCTTCCCAGGTGATGTAATAACTCCTGCTGGAAGACGTTAAATAATAACTCAAAAATGAAAAAAAAAAAATGAAAAAACAAAACATGGAAGAGCTATGATAAAAAAGGAAATACAATTTAACCCCACCTCCAAAAAAGGAATCCATTTAGTGCTGTGGATATTGATATTGGTATTTTTTCACACCCTAATACAGAAGCAGAAGCAAAAGATTATATCTTCGATTACAGGAGCAGCACTATTATGGTGACTTGCAGAGAAATACTACAGTGGTTTGCAGAGTAATACTAACTACTATAGTAGACCATGTATGTATATAAGAAGGTTCAGAGTAGACTGTACTTTCTGAGGAGGCTTCGATCATTTAACATCTGCAAGAAGCTCCTCTGCATGTTCTACCAGTCTGTGGTGGCCAGTGTCCTGTTCTATGCTGTGGTGTGTTGGGGTGGGAATGTGTCCAAGAGGAGTGTCAACAGGTTGGACAGGTTGATCGGGAGGACTGGCTCTGTGGTTGAAGCTGGACTCACTGGTGACAGTTGCTGAGAGGAGATCATTGAACAAACTACTGTCCATCATGGATGATGACAGTCATCCTCTGAACACTTTCATCAGTGAGCAGAGAAACAGAATGAGTGCACGAATGCTCCTACCCAGGTGCAAAACAAATAGACTCAAGGACTCATTCATTTCTCGGGCTATTAAATTCTACAATTCTGAGTTTGGGGGCAGGAGTGGAGTGAGAGTATCTGGATGTTCTGTTCTATGTTAGTCTTTGTATCCTTTGTCTTTGTTGTTTTTCTTTGACCTATGTTCTTTGTCTTTATCTTTAGACATAGATTGTGTCATCTTGTTCTTTCTCTTTATGTTCTTATTCTTATTTTATTTTTTATGTATTATTTTTTATTGTTTATGAAAAATTGCTGGCTATTGGAAAAAAAACAATTTCCCGAAGGAGACCTCCTGAGGGATCAATAAAGTTTTACCTACGGTGGCTCGCAGAATAATACTTTGGTGGCTCACAGAGTAATACTACGGTGGCTCACAGATCAATAGCACAGTGAGTTGCAGAGTAATAGTACAGTGACTTGCAGAGTAATAGTACAGTGGTTCGCAGAGTAAGACTACAGTGGTTCGCAGAGTAATACTTTGGTGGCTCACAGAGTAATACTACGGTGGCTCACAGAGTAATACTACGGTGGCTTACAGAGTAATACTACGGTGGCTCACAGAGTAATAGTACAGTGACTCACAGAGTAATAGTACAGTGACTTGCAGAGTAATAGTACAGTGTTTTGCAGAGTAATAGTACAGTGACTTGCAGAGTAATAGTATGGTGGCTTGCAGAGTAATTCGACAATTTCTGATGGAGTAATGCTACAGTGACTTAGTGACTGAAGGAGTTATATTACGTTGACTCGCAGAGTAAGACAGTGATTCTTAGTTCAGCTTCTTAATATATCAACATTTTGAGAGATCAGAGTGTTCCACATAAAATCAGTCGGAGGTATTTTAGTAAAACCCAAATGAATATACATTATACATAAGGATAATAAGGTACACAGACAAGAAAATGCATATTTGAAATTAATGGTATAAATCAGGCCAAATATTACTGAACATCAGATTAAAATGCAATATTATTGATTGATTCATCTTTATTCCTACCAAAAAGGGGAAATTTGGGTATTGGAAATATTTGGGATATATTATTATTATTAAAGTATTACATAATAAATAATCATGATGATATATGATTAGCGTGTTTCCAACAATGAAAGTTCAACTGTATACTGTATACTGCTACTCAGCGTCTGATCTGGTGAAGCACATTTCAGCAATATGCAAATGAGGTGTTTGGAATGCAGGACTTCATTAACTCATGATTTCCTGAATGTGAACTCGACTTTAAAACAACCAGCACTTTTTTAGACCTATATGTTTATTCATCAAATCAAGGTTTACGAAGCGCCAACAAGCAACTATTAGTCCACTAAATTATAAAATTTGTTAAAATGAGAGTCACGTGACATTGTTTACATACATGTGCTGTCATGGGCGTACAAAATCCGGCAGTGGACCAAATTCGACATAACACCAGGAATTGAATTCTTCCCAGGTGATGTAATAACTCCTGCTGTATAGCGGGAAGACGTTAAATAATAACTCAAAAATGAAAAAAAAAAGACTGAAAAAACAAAACATGGAAGAGCTATGATAAAAAAGGAAATATAATTTAACCTCACCTCCAAAGAAGGAATCCATTCAGTGCTGTGGATATTGATATTGGTATTTTTTCACACCCTAATACAGAAACAGAAGCAAAAGATTATATCTTCGATTACAGGAGCAGCACTATTATGGTGACTTGAAGAGAAATACTACTGTGGTTTGCAGAGTAATACTACGGTGGCTTTCAGAGTAATACTTTGGTGGCTCACAAAGTAATACTACGGTGGCTCACAGAGTAATTTATTTATTATTTATTGTGACAGATTAGTAGGAGTGAAATCTAAGTTGAAGCAACAAGGAGCTCAACAATACTTGCACTTGTACTGTAAGCAAGATGTTTCTACTCCTTAAAGTAACATGTAAATTGACTTTTGTTTGCTTTATCTGGTACTTCATTTCCTCACAACAATTCTTAATTGGTCTTTTCTCCAGAGTGGCTTCTAACAGAAAATATTGACACATAACCCAAAGAAAGAAAGGCACATTACTAGACACTGGAGTGCATGGTAGACTCTGCTGATTACGACGGACAGTTATGAAGACGGTAATACGAGCAAAGCCTCAGAGACTGATTACTCTTCTTCTTTTTAGTTAAGAGAAATGAGTAACTTCTGCTGCCACAAATCTCAAGTTCAACCCACCCACTGTGTCCAAGACTCCTACTGAGGCAATTCTAATTTTACGATTGTATTTAAAAAAAATACTACAGAAAAGAGTTTGACATACAGTAATTGAAAACAACATTTGAAGTAGGAACTTCTTTGATTTAGAATCACAATTGATGTTGTTTGCTTGTAAAAGTCTGTTTTCCTCATCTAATTTTTGTTGTTTCTTCATTTCTTGTCTGCCTCTTATTTAATGGTTGCTCTTTTAAGATCAAGTTCTTGGACAATCATTTTAAGCAATAATTTGGTGATACAATACGGATCAAGATACAGGGGCGGCGATACAATATATTGTGATATTGTAGGAACAAGGATATATTTGTAGTATTGTTGAGTACTTGACTCTAGTGTTGCAGAATTTACAGACCACATGACCTTAGATGAAGTTGTTACTGCTTTCATTTGTTTCAAAATCAAAATATGTCCAAATGTCAGCTTTAAAAGATGCTGGAGTCCATTGTATCCTCTCGTCCTCAGTAATCGATGGGATCTCACCAGTTCTATTTCTTTTTCTTTTAGCTGCATAGGGCGTGGTAAATACTACCATAGAAAATAACTGGTAAAAAAAAATATATATATATTACATATATTAAATATAATATATATATATATATTTATATATATATTAAAAGCCCCCCCAAAAAAATAAAAATGGATTTGCTGTTTAATATTGATTCAGTGCGGCAAAGAGATAAATGATTTTAATTTAATTATCCATGTTATTATTTACACCGAGATAAACTTAGAAATTCTATAAAAATTATATTTTTTATATTTTTTACTTGCATGATGTCATGGTATCATTATATAAGTCATTATCCTTGCGATAAATCAGAGTTTTACTTCTTTGTCCTTATGTTTTCCCCCTGTATCTGTCTTTTTCTCATCCCTTTCTTTTTGGCTTGGCTCCATCAAATATGTTGTTGAGTGACCTAGTGACGATGAGTCGAGCCAGAGAGTTGAGATAAACTCCACAGGGGACATCAGGGACTGACAATGTAACAATTACCTCTGACTGAAATGCCCATGAAGATTGATATACATCAATCTTCATCAGCTTGATTAAGAATTAGATGCTGTTAGATATTTTACCAATATAATAAACTACAATAAATTCTTAATTAACCAATATACTAAACTAGTAAATATTTTAAACTAGATGTTTTCAACATATATTTAAAACTACAATTTACAAATGTAGTCAACAAATATTTGAAACAACATCAAAATATTGTCGACTGTAGTTGACAGATATTTTACCAGTATAAAACCCTACTATCAATTATTTACTAACCAATATACTCATCTACAATCATTTATTTAATTCAGTTATCAAACATTTAAAAATATAATCAAAATGTTTTTAAAAGTAGTCAACAAATATTTTAACTACAATCAAACCATATTTATAATAATGGGCTAACAAATATGTTCAACTACAATAAAATCATTTTCAACTAACCAATATATTTAACTGCAATCCAATAATAGACAGTTTAAAAGCAAAGCTCAATATCTTGTTCATAATAAATGGGGATTGGATTCATAAAATTTCATTTTCAATTTTTTATAATTGATTTTATTGTGAGGCCTGAGGATGTTCCTGTTTCTTACTAGAAAACAAAAGGCTTCCACTGGATAAATGTTCTTTTACTGTATTTGCTGATCGTGTTCCGGATAAACGTTTCCGATAAGATGTAACGCAAACACAACCTGCTCAGACAAGCGACAAACTCCCCCAGGGCTTTAGAGGGAGTGATGGTGACGACTGTCACAAGAGGTGAGGCTCCTTCAGGAGAAGAAACTCCCTGGTCTGCCTGGATATGTTACTCAATCTAAACACACCCCGTTTCAAGACGAAGCTGAACAATGTCGGCAATATCATGTTGAGTGTCCAGTGTCAGGTGAGTCACTGAGGAACTACCTGAGGTGTTGACGCTTCCCCTGAGAAATCTTCTTCTCGCAGCTCAGATTCCATCTTTGCATTGACTCAAATAGCTTAAGAAGACTTTCTTGCCCTCAAAGATCAGTCTTGAATACAAACCTGGACCCAGACAATCATGATATTCAGTGTTGAAAATGCAACTTAAGCTTAATATTTGTTTATTTATTTGACAGTTTTGACTTTTATTTGAGCTAACATTTGCATGTTCTTTTAAGCAGCTCTTAGTAGTTTTGTGTACCTTAATATTTTTGTACTAAAATAACTTACATATAAATAACACATCAACTTAAAACTAGTTGAATGACTGACATATCGTGACTTGAGGTGTTTTGTGTGAAGTTCTTGGGGATGGTGTGAACATGCTACATATCAAGCTGGTTGTGGTGGTGGGGGGGTGGGATGTTTTTTTACATGGGGAAATGTGGTCTCCCGGCTAAACACTACCACTTTTGTCCACTGGCGTCGCTCGACTTAAAATCGCATAAAGCTGCTTTAAGGTCTGACAGGGGTTTTTAATGTCTCCAAGCGTTGATATAGTCTGTTTTGGATAGTGTGTTTACGTTCCTTCTATATACTCCACACCCCTGTGTATTTTCTGTTTGTGTGTGTCATGGGTGTGTCTTCCCACGCTCGACACAGCTTGCGCTTCCAGTTTACCTACCGGCTGCGAGTTTGTCATGCTGCACCGGATTGTCTGCCAAAATGTTCAGCCATTTATTTTCTGTATTCAAAGAGTCGCGTGACAACTACAGAGCAGAAGACAGTTTAAATACAACAATGAAAAACTCTAAATGAGTATTTTATTCATACGTTAAACTAAAGGAGATGTTTCTCATCAAGGGAATTCTAAAAAGAAGGGAAATTATCTGGTATTATACAATATATTTATGATTATGAAAATACAAGGCAAGACAAGTCCAGGTGAAGTGGAACAAAAAAAAAAACAACATTTGATTTATTTTTAATTATAATACTTTCATTAAATGTAGCTGTTTTGTATTTGAGGTGAAGAAGTGAGTGAAGGCAGGGTCGAAGGGGCAGTCAAACATAAACTAGTAATTACAAATTATAAAAAGAATGGTTCTATAGGATTATAGTTGTTGTTTTTTTCTTATTTAGAGGTCTTTATTTTGTACTGTGTAAGAAAACATACATTCACTAAAATATTGCAGTATTCATATTTCTACGATACTGTATGTATATTAAAACAAAAGAATTACCCAAAATGTTATGATTTGAAAGCCAAACCATTTACATTTTATTTCATAGTATTTTTTTATGGTATGCATTTCAATAAAGAGCATAACAAATACAATATTTTGAGCAATCATTACCTCCTGTGCAGCTAAATGAATAATGAAATCCTGAGAGATGCTGCCTATGACCTAGGACAAGAGGATACAGTGAACTCCAGCAGCTTTTAAAGCTGATGTTTGAACATGTTTTGGTTTCAAAACAAACAAAAGCAGTTACAGCTTCGTCAAGAGTCATGCCAGAGTCAAGTACTCAACAAAACTTTAAATATATATTTCTTCCTACAGTATTACAGTATATCACAACATATCTTATCATTGCCACTCTATTGTGATACTTGGCGAGATTCTTGCCAATACACACCCCAAGTATTTTATAGAGATTATACCTCAAAATTCTTATTAAAAATCAATAAATATCTCAATTATTTCTGTTTATGTCGTAAATATATGCAAAAGCGTTAATGTGACAACTCCTGATCATTTACTTGAAGAAGAAGAAGCTGTCTAGTTCGTATCTTGAAAAAAAGACGAGCAGATGTGTGGAAAAGTACTGTAAACGTCTTCTATGTACAAAATAAAACCTAAATAGGTTTCGGCTGCCTCGTGGTCAGCGCAGTATCAGGTGAAGATACTTGACATTCAAAGCATTGTCGCGTTTCAAGTCTAAAGCACTGTTGATCTCAAATGTAAGTATTTAACTTATTGGCGTGAGGTGGAGTCTCTCCCAGATATAATGGAAGACAGGTGTTGTACCTGTGTCCTCTGCAGGTTGTCTTATTCAAACACCTTTAAGGCACATGGAGGTATATACAAACCGCACAACATAAACACTGCCCCGAGGTCGTTGTCTGCTTATAGATGGATGGTTTTGAACTTTGAAGCATGAAAACTATCTTTGATGACCTTTTCTATACTGAGGCTTCTTACTTCACTTATCTAGGATCGGGTCGAGGGGGCATTAGCTTCTCCCCTGTGGTCTCCTATCGGTGGGACATGCCTTGAACACCTCCATAGAGAGGTGTACAGGAGGCATCCTAGTCAGATGTTGAAGATACCTCAGCCAACTTCTCTCAAGAGCAGCGGCTCTACTCCAAGCCTCGCCTTAATGGCCATGCTTATCACCCAAGCTATGTCCTCTAGGTCAGTACCTACCGCTTGTGATCAAAGCTGAGGGTAGAGATGTAGATCAACAGGTTTGCTGATCCCTTTGCCTTTTGGATTAACTCACTTTGTACCACCTTAGCTCCATAAAGTTACGAAAAACAATGTGTAGGGTGTAGAAGGAGAATCATTTTATCGTAAAAAATGATAAATGTCATATACAATGACAAGGTGTAAAAAAATATTGATATACTTAAATATCGAAATATTTATTTCCCACAATGTTTAATTTTCTTTTCTTTTTTTAAAAAAACAATGATTTATCTTAAAATGTTTTTATTTATTTTTACTTTTTTACAATTAACATACAAATATTAATGCCGTTTGTTAATTTTTTTTTTGCCAGGATCTTGCAGACAAATGTTAAGCTGCGAGATCCCAGCGATGACTGACGACACAGTTGACTCTAGCAATTTTTAAGGCTGATTTTTGGAAATATTTTGGAACAGCAGAGTCAGGTACTCAGCAATACTCCAAATACAGTATATACTTGTTACTGCAGTATCACAGTATATCGTATCGTTGCCCCTGAATCGTGATACGTATCTGTAGCCATTCTTGCCCATACACACACCTACTTGCAACACTGTCTGATTGCTTGTTGTTCTCACTTTAACTGAGTTCTCTTTGTTCTGTTTTGATTAACTACTAGTCCTGATATTATTTTCTATGAATTAAGAGTCAGATCAAATATAAAACTGGATAACCATCTCCATCTCAGCAAAATAATTAATTTCCTGAACAAAGTAATAAATGAACATCTGCATGTATACAACAAATGGATTAATAATATTTAATTAAGCAAATTAAATTAAACAAAATGAAAGTTAGCTTGTTGAATACTGATATTTTTAATGAACAGACTCTCGGTCTGGCTGCCTGTGAATCCATTTTCTTTGTTTCCTGTTGAAGGTAAATTAACTGTCATCTTCAGAGTCACCCCGAGCACATCTGCTGGTGTAATGATAATTAAGTTTGTGCAGCGTACTTCAGATTTAACACAACTCATAATCCACTACTTCTGCAACTATGTGCTGCCATGTTTGTTATTCTACCATACTGTATTCAAGCAGTTGTATCAGAGGCATTGGCAAACGGCCGCAGAAACAGGAGCTGCTGCACAAACAGGCTTGACTGACAGAACCTTTTACAAATAATTGACTGTCTAAAATTCAAGGGAAATGCTGAGGAAGGCTTTCAGATAAGGAAGGGAGGGAGAAGGTAACTATGAAGTCACATTGCGAAATTATGGAAAAAATTCTGGATTTTACAGACAAAAGCTTTTTTTCTATAAACAGAAGGGAATGATGGGCGATGGATAATAAAAGGGATATAAAGAAACAAATGTCCAAAATAAGACAACCATTACTTGCTTAATTACTTACTTCGTTTTTTCTCCCAAGCTACAAAGTTTACCTCACAATCTTTAAACTGACCTGCCAAGTAATTTTATGTGGCCTGTCTTCAAGATAAGATGAACTTGGATGAAAGATGTTAATGATAAGAGTAAACTTGGTATATGTTTTGCTGAAGGATGACAAACAAGAGTAAATGTCACAACACGATCTGGGGCTTATAATTAATGCGTTTGTGTCTTCTCGTTTGGACTATTGTAATAGTTCATGTCTAAACAAGAAGGAGCTGTCTCGCCTGCACTTAATAGAGAGAGTTGTTCATGAAAAGTGATTCAGAAACAGGAATTCACTTCTTCTTCTTCTTCTATTTTTTTCGAGTCTAAAATGAACATGTTTGGTTCTACATTTCATTTCTATTGTGTGTCAGTCTGCTGGTCCTGCTGCTGTGTTCTTGAAGCTCTTTAGGGACTTTTTAACTGCCATTATTCAAATGGAATCTGTTCTTATTCTTGGAGACTTCAATCTTCATGTTAATGACGTCACTTCTTGCTCTGCTAAACAACTGTTATTTTTAACTGAAGCCTTTAATTTTGAGCAACATGTTTCTGAACCCACTCATCAAAAAGGCCAGTTTTTACTCTTGTCCTGGACATTTCTAATGTGTCTGTACATGATGTCCATCTGAGTGAGCATCCTCTTGTCTGTTTAACTTTGACTTCATCCCTGAGTCTAAGCCCTTGAAAGTTAGGTCTCAGAGGCGTGTTATCTCAGCCGATACTGCAGACAGTTTTTCTGCTATGTTTGACCCTCTTTTCTTCAATAACTGCCTTAACGTGAACAGTTTGATTCACTGTTTCACTAATCATTGTGTTGAAATACCGTATAAAATGGCACCTGTTAAATCGAACTTGAAAATTCTGAAAAAACGGTGCCCTTGGACAAATGAAGATCTCCTGAGTCTGAAGAGACTTTGTCGAAAGACTGAGCGTCTCTCGATGTCTACTAAACATGAGGTGCACAGACTTTAATTAAAAAATGATAATTTAAAGTTGATAAGTTGACTCTTTATCAAGAAAGAAGATAAAGATTGTTACAAAAGTGATTCACACGATTTTATCTTAGATAAAATTTATACTATTACAGCAACAACAAAGAGTTGTTTTGTTACACTGTGAAGTGAATTAAAAAAATAAATAAAACCTGTTCTTGTTTGTTTCCAACACAACTCTAAGTCTGTTATATCAAGCAAAACCCAAATGTCAGCTGAGTTACAGAAGCTTGACTGCATCTCTCCTGCGCCACATAATCCGCCGACTGATTGTTGTATTGAGTTTGACAGATGGTCCAGAGATAAGATGTCTTCTCAAACTCTTTTCGAATTTTGAGCTCTGCTACAGTGACAATAACTATCAGTGGGCGTGGCTAAAGTAAAAGTAAAGATAAGTAAGTAAGTAAGCAATTTATATTTGTAGAGGAAGTTAAGAGTGACTATAGTTAAAGTTGTCTATCGTACTTTACTCAAAGTATATGTAGAGTGGAATAGAACATTGCATTCATCTAAACTATAAAAAGTAAAGTAAGTAAGTAAAGTAAAGGTTAATTGTCACAGAGTCCCAGAAAATCAAGGAAAAGCCTGCGCAAATAAGAATATCTTAATATGTTTCTCGAAGGAGTCAGTAGATGGGAGAGGAAGATCATTCCAAAGCTTTTTCCACAGACCTAAGAGCCCGAGCTGGGGTGTAAGGCTGGATCAGATCAGTGATGTAAGGAGGAGCCTGACCATGAATAGCTCTGAAAGCAAGAACCAGAATTTTAAAATTGATCCTGAAAGAAACTGGCAGCCTACTGTTCTACTAGAGCGAGTCAGAATTCTCGTTGCAGAAATAATAAAGCACCCAAAACAGAACCTTGAAGGACTCCACACAACAGATCTGCTGATTCAGACTTTATTTGATTGGCAAATACACTGAAACTTCGCCCAGAAAGATTTAAAGAGAACGACTGTGGCACAGACCCAGACAGTCCCACTTCATCCCTCAGTCTTCTCAGCAGGAGCTGGTGATCAACTGAGAAATAGACCTGAAATTCCTGAAAGGTCAGTCGGGTCAAAGCCTGGATTTTGAGTAAAGGCTCCACAATGGCATGTTTAAATGCACTGAGAAAAAACCCTGTGGAAAGGGAGAGGTTGACCATTTTGGTAAACCAGGGGCCAATTACATCAAACACTTTAATAAAGTGACAGGCTTAAAGAAAACAAGGTGGAGACAGGCTCAGTGACAGCAGGGGTCCCACACAAAAGTGGAGGGATTTTCTCTTTGATCAATTTAATTTTGTCAGTGAAAAATCTCAACAATGCATTGATGTCAGCTTCACAGAAGACAGGCGTGATTTGAGGAGCAGGAGACACGAAATAATTGATCGTGTCAAAAAACACTTTGGAGTTTTTCTTATTTAATGTTACCAGTTTCTGAATGTAATCAGATCTGGCAGTTTCCATCATCTCATTGAATGAGGACATCAGATCACTTAGTTGAGGTCTTTGCACCTCAAGTTTAGTGGACTTCCAGAGACACAGTCTCTTCAGACTCAGGAGATCTTCATTTGTTCAAGGGCACTGTTAATTCTAATTGTCAAGTTCGATTTAACAGGTGCCACCTGATCCAGTATTTCAACATTTAAGAAAAGAGGGTCAAACATAGCAGAAAAACGGTCTGCTGTATCAGCTGAGATGACACGCCTCTGAGACCTAACTTTCAAAGGCTTAGGTTCAGGGATGAAGTCAAGGTTAAACAAGAAAAGAGAATGATCACTCGGATGGACATAATGTACAGATACATTAGAAATGTCCAGGACAAGAGTGTTAACTATGTCTAAAATGTGGCCTTTTTGGTGAGTGGGTTCAGAGACATGTTGCTCAAAAATAAAAAGCTTCAGTTAAAGATAACAGTTGTTTAGCAGAGCAAGATGTGATTTCATCAACATGAAAGTCTCCAAGAATAAGAACAGATTCCATTTGAATAATGGAAGATAAAAGTCACTAAAGTCCTTTAAGAACACCATTGTAGGACCAGGCGGACGGTAGATTGACACACAATAGAAAGGACTTGCAGAACCAACCAAGATCATCTGACACTCAAAAGAAGTGAATTCCTGTGTCTGAATCACTTTGCATGAACAACTCTCGCTATAAACAACAGCCAAACCACTCTCACAACGACAGAGATGGGGCTTCCCTCCAACAGCGCAGCCAGCAGGACAGAGTTAACAATGTGTTGTTAATTCTGTCAGTGTATAGTCTCTGTGTTTTGACCGTGCTGTCACAATATTATCCAGGATTCTTGCCCTCATACTTCAGGCTGGCACATCCTCATTTCTTTAATATGATGACCTCTTTGGTCTAAACGCAGGATCCTTTAAATGATTCACTTTGTTAAGGAGGTCAAATGCTTTAGGTACAACTCCAGATCATCTCCCAACGTTCAGTACACCTTCCATCCTACGCCACCTTATGTTTTATATTGTTTGTTACCCTGGATTCCTTTCACCTGAATCCCACCTTTGACACCACTTGCAGTGTGCTTGATAGATTTTTTGGGTCCTGGAGCCTGCATCCTAAAGACCCAGTCATTCCAGTGATCCTTGCTCAGAAGCATATGGCATTAAGTGTCCTGTTAAGACATTGGTGGTAACAAATTGAGATGAAAGAACCTTCATCAACTTAACATACTCTAAGATGTGTAAAAATTCTTCAATATATCTTCCAGAGTGAAATATTGAAATATTTGTACTTAGTGGAGTTAGATACTGTAGATAGATAAAACTTTATTGATCCCTCTAAGTACTTAATATTAATGTTTTTATTTGTACATTAGTCAAGATTTTCCTAGTGTAAATGTGAGTTTGTGTTAAACAAGGTATCATAAGTAAAGCTAAGTAGAATCAAACATTTTTCAAAAGTCTTGAATCTACAACTAGACAAACCAGTAGATTATAACTCTTTCTCATTTCTTATAATTTGATCGTCCTGAAATTATTTTCTTAAAATGACCGACCAGCCTTTGTTAGGCTTAATATCATCATCTTGCTTCACCTTGCTACTGGTTAAACACATCGTAAAAAAGATGTTTTTGTTTTTCATTAGATCATTTAATATACATTAAAATTTCATAATAACATAAACAAGCTTTAGCTTCTCTAAATCACCTTTTTTTTAAATTAAACTAATTTGTAATTTTTGACATTTAAATCTAGGTTAATCAAAATAAATTAAAATAAATGTATTTTAATTAGACTACACTAAACATTTTTTCTTTTCTATACATGCAATCTGAATTTTCAACTATTATCAAACAATTTTCAACTATAATCAAACAATTTTCAACTATAATCCAACAATTTTCAACTGTAATCTAACAATTTTCAACTATAATCAAACAATTTTCAACTATAATCCAACAATTTTCAACTGTAATCTAACAATTTTCAACTATAATCAAACAATTTTCAACTATAATCCAACAATTTTCAACTATAATCAAAAAATGTTCAACTATTATCAAACAATTTTCAACTGTAATCAAACAATTTTCAACTATAATCAAACAATCTTCAACTATAATCCAACAATTTTCAACTGTAATCTAACAATTTTCAACTATAATCAAACAATTTTCAACTATAATCCAACAATTTTCAACTATAATCAAAAAATGTTCAACTATTATCAAACAATTGTCAACTATAATCTTACAATTTTCAACTGTAATCAAACAATTGTCAAGTATAATCAAACAATTTTCAACTATAATCAAACAATTTTCAACTGTAATCAAACTATTTTCAAGTATAATCAAACCATTTTCAACTGTTATCAAACTATTTCAATATATTTTAGGGTTTGAATAAGTTTTGTTCAGTTGTTAAAGAGAGAAAAAAAAAATCAATTGAAATCAATGAAATTGACGGATGATTTTATGTTGTCACATGTTCAATTTTGGGATCAGTTAAAGAGAAATATTATCCGAACGATTCAATAGGTGTTTATTAGAATAAGCTCCTGTGAACTCGTCGAACTACCTGAAGAAAAGCTGCCAAGATAAACAGAATCATGGGTCAGGATATTTGAAGTACAGACTTGCACCTGTCGGCGCAGCTGCTTTTTCTTCGAGTACAAAGGGGTCAAAGAACCAGGAAGCTATTATTGTCTGTGTGTCCGGGACCACTTCTACCAGCATTCATCAGCTCTGTCATTATCTCCCTTCATATGTGTGAACTTTGTCCTGAAGTGAGGAGAGGTGTGGCTTCTGTTCTCAAACAGGTTTATGGTTTCAAACTAAAGCCTTCACATGTCAAAACTTGAATCCACACCCTCAACTGCAGACAACTCACCGTGTCAAAACGACTTTGTGTCTTGGTGTCACTCAGTAGAGAGAGCTCCCTCAAACACTGAGCATTGCTGGATGTGGCGTGGATTGCAGTTGGAGATTTTGACGGCTGTCGGAGGATTTTTTCACTAAGTTGTTGCTCGTGATGTAAGTTTGTAGCAGGTCTTGATGGTGTGGTGAGTTAATATACTTCTCTCACGTTTAAAAGTGACGTCAGGTTGACCTCTAGAGGTGGACCATGTGGTTAGAGTTAAATTTAAAAAAAGTTATCGACAATCAAATGAAGTTGTTACATCTGGTAAATATTTAACATTTCTCTCTTCTTGTGTTTCACTTTATATTGAGCCAAGCCACTGACACTCGAGTCGCAGCACATGGACCAGGATAAACTTGTTTATCTGCTTTTTTCCACTTTTACAAAAGTGTCTAAATTGACGGCTGTCTTGACAGGAGAACAATAAAAAAAATTATCTTCCGTCATAGATAATTTTTAGTGGGCAGATCATTGGTTACAGCTCATAGCACGTGTGGAACGTGAACGTTTTCTGATATGTACTTTAAATATATATTTTTTTAATCCCCAAGAAATAAAACAACATAATTTATAATAAATAATACTTTTTGATATAATAATAGGTAAATCTTATATTTTCGAAAACTAGCCCTCAGAAGGTTTAGCGTTTTGTTTTGTTTTTTATTGCGGTTTCGTATCTTGCAAAAAATCCCTGGGCAACACCGGGTACTGAAGTAAGGTGACTGGCCTTAATGATAACATTTTCATTGGTGTTAGTGTAGATCTGCTTCCTCGTGAGTTATGTTCCAACAACAATATGTCATTGTGTCATCAAGGCTTAAGAAGTTGAGCACCGTCAGATGCTGCTTGATATTTTCCTTTCAGGCAATAATGTCATTGCTTTATTGCCATCCAGATAGTTTTTTTAATCAGGCGGGTGGTTGAGCTGACAAGTTTGGTTTATTCGTTCAGTGTGAAGAAGCTTCATTGTTGCTGAGATGCTTTGATTTTTACAAAAATAACAAAAATAAACGTCTGTGATTTGTAAGTTGACAGTGTATGAAAAGCATTTGATGCTATGGTAAAATTAAAATGCAATTTGTGGTTTGAATTTATGATTTTATTACGTGACAATTTCCCTTGAGCAGAGCGCAGCAGCAGTACAAGTGACTACTGCAAGCTCCAATGAAATGGGTTAAAAAGTTATTTAGCTAATTGAGTATAAATAAAACACAAGGATCATGTGGCGTCCTCGGTGGAAGTAAAACTGTCTTTATTCATTAAAAATATTAGCTGCAGCTATTCTGATTTGTATATTATAATAAAATTAATAACTGATACCTTGTATACTAATCCCACTCTTTTTTTTTTTAAATTTGTGCTTATGAGAGCTCGTATATTGTATATCAGCAAACAATGTTTATTTTGAATTTGGATCTAAAACTTGCATGAAATTCGACCCTAATCAATCCCGGCAGGCAAGACCTAATGATGGGATGATTAAGATTAAGGCTATGGGAATTCCTACAAATTAAAAATTCCAACATATGTTGCCCCTCAATATTCTCCCAATAGAAAACATCATTTTCTGTCATGTTTATTTTACGTTTATTTGGATAAAGCTCTCCCTAAAAAATGTAATTGTGGTGGTGTTTTTTTCAAGTTCTGTTATACTGTGGAGTTATTATTTAATTCTAAATTGTAAAAAAAGTCTTAAATACAATTTACCGAATATTACTTCAGCATGGGTTTGGATTTACAGTCAACAATTCAACCTGAATCTTGTCTTCTTCATGTAACAACTTGAGTGTCTCTGACAGGACTCTCTGATGATGCCTGGAGTGATGGACTCTCCAGAGTATTCACTGCTATCTTCGCTGAGAGGCGAGTCTGAGGACTTCATCCAGCCCCACTACAAGGAGACTTATCGCCTCGCCATCGAACGACTGATCGTTGGCGGGAAAGAGAAATACCTAGATTTCCTAAAGGGAGAGCGCCTCGGATGCTTCCTGTCGGAGGAGGAGCTCGCCTTTATCTGCGACAATGCCAAAAAGCCCCCACCTCAAACTCAATCAGACCCCATACAAGGGTCACTGGACACCCAGTCCTCCTCAGGGACCTACTGGCCAACACACACTGATGTGGACGCACCGGACTTGGAATTGGGCTGGCCAGATGTTAAGCACGATAAACTCCAGACTAATATAGACCTTCTGTTTCATCCACCGAGACCAAACAGCCCGACAATCAAAGAGGTGATACGGAAGAAGATACAAGATGCTCGACAGGTAATCCATCTTTCACTTCTTCTTAAGTCAAAAGCCCAGGATTTCCTGAATAAAGATTTTTCGTTCAACCCTATATATTTTTTAATCTGAGTTAATAAATTAGGCCTCAGCACTCTTACAGTAGAACGCCCAAAACCCAGACAGAATTCACCTGCACATGTTTTAAGACTTCCTTCTCAGCAACACGATCCTGAACGACCAATTCAAAAAAAAAAAAAAAACACTGATAATTTCTGGAGGAAAGTGGGTAAAAGTTAGCTGATCTCACACAGCTGAGCGAAATAAAGAAAGCAAGTTTATTGAGTTAAAAAATTAATCCAGACACTTTTCTTCAAAACAGAACACGATCACACACTGATGGGAGAAGGCCGCAACAGGGCAATTGAATTTAAGTTTCTTAAGCGCAGGGACACAACAACTCAATTTTATAGGATTTGGGATTGAACGCACAACTTCCTAGGCTACAAGCCAACTTTGTTACTGTCTGAGCTATGTCGCTATGATTCTCCGTAAAATGTGAAAATCCCCCCCCAAAAAAGGGAAAAAAGCTCCCACTGTATTTTTTTTTTGAGGCGATATTTTTATAATTGAAGTTCTAAAATGCTGTGTTTCATACCATCATACAAAGAACAATGTCAGCACATTCTCTTTTAATATGTACACTGAGGCGCAAATTCCTATAAAAGCAATTTATATAATCTGCTAAATTAAAAATGCAAATCCTTTAAAAGCAGAAATCCAACATATGGGGATGAAGTGAACATTTTTGACGCCTGCCTGAGGCTTTTACAGCTATATATAATATATATATATATATATATATATATATATATATATATATATATATATACGTAGTATATATCTCACATCTTTGTAGGTGCTGGTAGTGTCTAAGGTCTGCAACTTGTGCCTCATAAAGTAAATATGAGGCATGAGAATAAATGAATGTTATGTAAAGAGTAGGGGGGGAGTAAACAGACTCGCTCTGGTAAAAAATGAAATATGATTTGAAAAAAAAAACAACCTTGTCGAATTTTAATACAGTATCATGAAAAGAATATATCGTGATATATGGCCAAACCAATATTTCACCCCTTTGTGTTTCTTTCCTTCAACCTCAGTTTTACTCTTATTAGAAGTGTCTGTGTAATTGTTAACGTGCATAATCTCAGTTCCTTACCTTATCTGAAACACTGACATCTTCAACATGAACATTCATCTTCTTTTATCTGAGCTTCTCATCTGGTGGGCAACATTAAATTACTTGGTGTATGTGGGGCAAGATTTGGCCCCCATACCAGAGCGTTGTAATAGTTGTCGAACGGCCGGGGCAACCAATGAGTGACGGGACAAGACGAGGAATAAAGTTAATAGATTGATCGAAGAGAAATATCTGTGTCTGAGGGACATGTCTTGAATGTCCGTGTTATTTGGATTATTTTGGTCCTGCAAGGAAAAGTGAGCACTTCATAAGACTCGCAATCATGTTTGAGTCAAGTGGTTTAGCTAGCAAGGGTTCAAGAGGCCAATCAACGTCTTGGGGCCTGATTGGAATCTTTTGGATTTATTTTTGCAGACAGTAAACACAACTTGTATACGTGTTCTGCTCTTCAATCTGTTCTTTTTCTTCGATTGTGTCCTGTGTTATACAAACCGTTGCCTCATCACAAGCCTGTGACTTTGAGCATTTAAGTATAACATAAGTCAGAGCCATTTACCAATTCACCAACACAACAGATCCAATCTGTAATCTGAAATGATCTGTATCCCTTTTAAATGAAGAAAGCAATTAAAGAAACCAATATTCTTCCTATCTATATCGATTTTATTGTCATTATACCATTTTGTCTTAAAAAACTGTCCGAACATCACACACATAAACAAGACTAGTACTACTTTGTAGCTTCAGTGTAACCTTGGGTATGTTGTTTTACATTATGAAAGTGTTAATGGACCTAAAAGATCCTTCAAGTTAAGAATTCATATTTATAGATAAATATACCTTTTGCATTCTGGTAGAAGCTACATCATTTGGACCTAATCCATGCACAAGTGGCTACATGATTAAAAGCGTCAACACCCCTGGTTTGGATGTATCGCTGCATAGTTGCGGATCAAGATAAACAGAAGATAGGAAATAAATGAGAGGATTGGAGACATTTCGCTCTCCTTACATTTGCTATAAGGCTATAAAACCATGGAAACCTTTGTGACATGATAGACAAGCCTCACATTTATAACAGACATTCACATTAGGATGACTTTTCGCCTCATTAAAGGATCATTTCTTCTGCCCTCATTTGGAGAATGATGCTTTTCAACCTTTGTCAAGGTCATCTGGTCATCGCACTTGGACAATTACACCAGTCAGTCAGAGATAAAGATTCCTTTGAGAATGAAGGAGAACATTTTTTAAGATCAACATTAATCGGTTTCCTCGTACTTCTTGAGATTGACAAGGTCACAATGATGGAAAACTGCGTGGTTGAAACTGCATTACAGTTTTCTTTGAACTGTTATATTAATAAAACCTTTAAGTACAGACATGCATTCTGTTCAGCATCTTTTTATTCTCCTTCACACGTTCGATGTGAGGAAATAACTGAAAGTATATTTTTCCCTGCAGCAATTCATGTATTCAATTTTTCTTCGCAGGTCATTGCGATCGCGATGGATATGTTTACTGATGTGGATATATTCAAGGAGGCAGTGGATGCATCAATACGAGGAGTTCCTGTCTATGTGCTTTTGGATAATTTCCATTTGAATGATTTCCTCACGATGGCAGAAAATTACGATGTCAAGGTTCAGCAACTCAGGGTAAGTGTTCCCGCTGGACTGAAAAAAAGGTCTTTATAAACTCCAATGATTATTGACAAGGATGATGTAATAAAAACACATTTGAAACCAAATAACCTCAAAACACTGAAAGAAAGTTCAGGTGGGTTATGGGTCTTACAATTGCTTAAAGGATCTAAAAGTATTCAAATCATCTTCATTTAATATGGGGGGTACATTTAGTCACAATATGACGTGTTTGTACGATAAAAAAAAGCTGAATATTCTGAATTTTATCTTTCTATTTCATCTGTCATCCTTTTATTCCCTTTTGCTTTACCCCCTAAAACCTCAAAATCCAAACTTACTTAATGATAGCATACCATACATATAGATACATCCCATAACTTCGTTTACCATAATTTATATAGACACATTTTCTCAAACATCAACAGCAGCCCTATAAGCCTTTTTTTTTATTATTATTATGTATTAATTGGAGTTTTAGTTACTGACCTTAAACTGTGTTACATGGCGCTCAAAAACCTCAAAAATGTTACGAACCAATCTCTGCGAGGCTCCATAGTATTACACTGAGGAATACTACGAAGTTGCACTATATTTATTTTCTACTTTTATAACATTTATTAACTGATGAGGGGAAAATAACCTGTAGACAGTTCTAGATTTTTCTAAGCGCTTAAGATTTGTCTGTGTAACTGTTAACACGTGCAGGTATTGACATGGCTATATTTGTTTGGAAAATTGTCCATTAAGCTAATTTATACATTATTAGATTAATATAAACAATCTTTGCTTATAGAAAACCTGTTTTGCTGATTTTAAAAGATAATTTAAAAATGAAATTGAACTTAATTCACTCAGTATGTGATAAGCTTATTTAAAGACAGTAATCAGTTTTTTATTTGTCTTTTGCATGAGGGTTAATTGAAGGCTTCAGAGAAAATAAGGAATGTATTGTGTTGATTTATAAAAGAGACCTTCAGCTTCCTAACCAATAATTAGATCTCCTTTGAAGTCTGTGCCACCATTGTTTCATTTCTTAAACACAGCGAGGGTATAAACTATTTGGCGCCACATTTTGTGCTGCCATGAAACATTTGCAAAACGTCCCACTTATTCACCTCCATCCATCTGTTAGTCCTGCTTGTTTATCTCGATCACAGAAAAAAAACAACATATTCTACAAAAAATCATGGTTCTGATGGTGGATGCAGCAGATTTCAAATCACCATGGTTTGATGTTCTGGAGGCAGCAGCCAATGTTTCACTGATGATTTTGTTTGCTTACAGAACATGAGGGTGCGCACCGTGAAAGGCCAAGATTACCTTTGTCAGTCAGGAGCTAGGTTCCATGGAGCAATGAAGCAGAAGTTCCTTTTAGTCGACTGTCACACGGCAGTTTACGGCTCTTACAGGTGAGAGAAGCAAGTCTGAAGCTCTAAACAAATCATTGTCACATCTATTAAACTACTGTCAGTGTTTACTAGATGTTATTGTAGCTACTTTAAAAATAATCACAAATCATCAGAATATTTAATGGTTGAATTTAACATTTCAACTGTTGAAACTCGTTTTAGATTTAACAATCATTTATTTTAAACAGCTTCAATTACTTTTTATTGAATTATTAAATGTAATATGTTCTTTATTGAAAGGTTCAATTATTAAAATTATATATATCAAGAAAACATAATTACACATAGAGTTTAATATGTTAATTCCAATAATTCAAAAATTAATTTCCTAAATTGAATATCTGTTCCCCTTAAACGGTAATGTAAACATTTCCTACTAGTATACAAACATTTTATATTGAATTTAGAAGGTGATAAATTAAAGAATTTAGGATTTTTTTCTTTCAATATTTGGAATTAGAATATTTAACTCTATATGTAATTATTTTTAAAATATTCAGATTTTTACATTCAATTTATAAAAATCATAATATTTCAACCTTTCAATAAAGAAATAATTCAATTCAATTATTCAATAAAGAGAAATATAACCTGTTAGTATAAACATTTTTTTAAATAAATGAAATGATTGAAAAAAATAAAATTGTCCTATTGAATTAAGAAGATATATTTAATGATTTTAATTGGAAAATAAAACTCCATATCTAAATAAACAAAAACAAATTCAACCTTTCAATTGAAGAATCATTTATTTTTTATATATATATATATAAAAATCGTAAAATAAATTATAATTTAAGTTAATTCAAAATTTTAAGATTTTAGATGTAAAATCTGTTAGTCAATATTTTGAAGGTAATGAAATACTTCCATACTTTTAACTAAAGTGTTGTTGTTTGTTTTTTCCACAGCTTCACGTGGTCGTTTGAAAAGATACACCGAAGCATGGTTCAAGTCATCTCCGGCTTTCTCGTTAAATCGTATGACGAGGAATTTCGGACGTTGTACGCCCAGTCGACCGTGCCGGTAGAGATTTACCCAGCAGATGCACCGGTCCAGATGAACGGCTCTAATGGCCGACAATTTTTGCCGAATACGATTACAGCTTCAACTCAGGGAATGGACCGAAGGGACCAGCTGAGGCGAACACTGGACACAGTCTACAGAAGTGTTGACCAGAAGCAGGGCATGAGAAACTTCCAAGAAAGGCTCACAGAAAACAAGTACTCCGACAATTGGCAGAGGTTCGACAACGACCTTGATGTTCAAAACCACTCGCAACTCCAGTTGGCGGAGCCGTTGCCTTTTCGCAAACGGCACAGCTACGCTGGCGGGAGGGAGGATGACTACGCTCCGAGGAACCTCCGATCACCAACCAACATGACAAGGACAAATAATTTGCCTCCAGATGGTTATTTAAAAGTGCAGAACATGTACAGGGGCCAGAACATGCGGCGTTCTTACAACGGCCTGGACAAACAAGTTCTTTCCATACATCAGAACATGCCGACGCTTGAGAAAACATCCAAGTCCTTCATGCGTGCATTGCGGATTGAGGCCTATCTCAACAACTCGGATGCTCCCCTCAGAGAGTCTAATGACTATCTTGACCAGCAAGACCTGATGGACAAGTCGAACACCTTCATGCAGGGTCGAATGAGGACCTCTCTGGCTTTTAGATCCACAATTCCAGAGCAGATGGAGCAAACATACATTGACGCAAAAGGAGCAATCACGCCACAGCACTACTCATCCATCGAATGGCATCCTCCTGCATCCGCGCAGAAAGGGATGCCAATGGACGACTTTGTGCCTAAGCGTCAAATGGATGATCCTCGGACATACCTAAGTTCCCCCCCGCCAAGAAATGATTACCATTCCACATACAGCAGCCTGGGTCGATCAAAGCCTGACCCAATCCTGACCAATCCAGAGATGTTGTTGGACAACTGGCACAAGAGGCACAGTGTGGCCGATCCAAAAAGCAACTACGAAAGGACCCGTGAGTCGTACGGCTCTCGCACTCGGATGCAGATCAACAGATATGCAGCCGGTATCAAAATGCAGAATGGAGGTTTCGGAATGAATCTGAACGAAGATCAGAGATCGGTCTCGCATTACGACGTCAAAAACATCAAAGACTCGTGCAGCAACAACTACAACAACTGGCAGGAGCCTCCTTCCAGGACTGTGTCGGAGGCGGCCCTCGACGAGAACCTCAGCGATCTAGCAATCAAGTCCACCAACACAGGCTCTCAGGATTTTCTCAAGAAGAGTACTAAGAAAATTAAATCCCTACTGAACATTCCAGGGAAAAGAGATGGCTCAGGGAAAACCATGGGAACACATAGCGTTACATCAGAATGCAGCACTGATACGCTGACAGCTCAAGCCCCCGAGAAACTGATGAGAGGAAATGTTTACAAAACCACAAACTCTGACAGGAAGTCTCCACCCGCTGATCTTAAATACTCACAGCCAGTATTCAGGTCTGAGGAGCTCAGACCACAATCAGACCTGACTTCAGAAAATAGACGCCGGGAAGAGATGACAAGGCCTGGTTACGTTTCACCAATCACAAGACACGACAGGCAAAACCGCCCGCTCAGCAGATTTGAGCCGTTTTGCTCCTTGGAAAAGAAAGAAACAGTACAGAACAGACTCAGCTACAGGAGCGCAATGGCCATGGAGAAGAGCACTTCCTACTATACAGAAAAGGAAGAAGTTGAGCCCCAAAGAGCTTCCAGAGGTCAACATGACAATAAGTTTGAGAAGTTCTTTCACCGCGTGGGAAATCTGATCCACAAGAAACACTGACAAAAAGGACAAGAGTCAATGCTGACAGATATAAAAACTCACCTTTAACAGATGTAATCCACAGTTGTTGTTTTTTTAAAGATTGGATCACATAATGCACGGACTAGGGAACTCTTGAATTCCACCCAACAACATAAATAACAGAACTGTAACAGTGAGAACAGTCTCTGCATTCCTATTTTTGTGTATTAATGAATATAAGAAGAACTGTCTGTGTTGTTTACACGTGGGTCTTGAAAAACAAATGACGCACAAAAAATAAAATACATGTTCAGAATGCAAATTACAGTTCTGTTAAATTAATAACGTACTGAAGGACATTCATGTGCATGATTTTGCTTGTTGCCATTGTGCATGTACAAATATTTTTTGAATGTTCTGGGTATGTGTTATGAAAATGCTGGGAAACGAGGCAATAGTATTCTGGTAACATGTCGTTGGAAAACTTCCTCGATGGGCTTCTATGCAATTAACTTATTTCAAGGTAAAGTTGCAGGATGAAGCTTGTCGTGCTTTACAGAAGATGGATAAATAAAAAATAATGCTTTCATCTTAATCAGCTCTTCTGAAGTTCATAAATATTTGCTTGTCTGTTTTAGAGTTTCGAGAAATCAATCTGTTTTTGCTTTTAGCGTCTTTATCTCAGCAGAAATTATCTTTAGACCTAAAAGGATGTGGTCTTTCTCCAGTCGTGTTCTGGATTTGTCCTTCAGTCTCTCGCCAAGTTGTTCTCCCCCAAACAAAGGAAATGACTCCTCATGAGATGTAGAAACCTTTTCAGTTGGCTCTAGTCCAGGTAGGTGGTTAGATAATTGCCTTTCTTAACACTTATCACTAATCTTGTAACATTTAGAAACTTTTTATTGCCAAGTCAAGGTGCCAAGAGTTCATAAATCCGTCTGTAGCTAATTTCATCACGTATGACAAGTTGGACAAAAGTTAACAATAACTTGATGCACAATTGTTTCTTGAAACGAACACCTTTCACCTGAGGCCTATTGCACAAAAGTAGGATTGAGACATCCAGGATAAGTAAGTAAGCTGGGTTCGATGAATCCAAAACAAGAGCTTCCAGGCTTACTTGGTTGCACAAAGGCCAAGCCAGGATGAGCAGACACAGATTCATCAGGTGAAACCAATCCTGGATAAATTCAACACATGGCTTTCTCAACTAGACCCTGCGATGGATCACAGATTCACTGATGCACTATGGCAACAAGGGCAACAACACATCCTTTTAGAAGCCTATGAAGATCTCAAAGACAAAATTAAAAAACATGAAATATATATAGTAAAATTCCCAAACCATGTTCATATTCGGCTCATGCTTCTAAACACACTTTAAAGCTATAGGAAAAAAAAGGCATTTTTGTATCATGGTCTAGTGGTATGATCCTTCCTCTTGGTGCGGGAGGTCCTGGGTTCAAATCAGAGGTGACATTAAATTTTAGTCTCTCCCTCTACTTAGAGATTTGGCTACTGAAGGCTTTCAGTGCCTGAATCATTGAGTGTTAGCCCTGACATGTGATATAATTGTGATAAACGTGCTGTCCTCCTCCATGTGGCCTGCATGAGGAAGAAGAGCGCCACCTGCAGTGCTATCACTGATAGACAATGCTGCCATCTTCCCGGATGATGACAGTGGTCGGCTGGTCGGAGACCAGTATGTTTTGATTATTTTTGATAAGTTGAGAACTTAAGTAAAATATGGCCTGCAATGGTAAATAAATTAGTTATTTTTCATTGATTTGATTGAGTTGTTAGTACTCATTGTATACAGGCCTACATGGAGGCTCCTGCATCCTCGTCTGTTCATTTGTTATTTCACTGTGGGACTGCAGTTTTGAAAGGCAAAGAAAATTTGTATAGCCAATTTTTACAAACCGTTTGTCACAAATCAGTGTTTTTTTTTGCTTTGGTTTATCCTTAAATAAAGTAACATCATGTTACTCTTCACGTATCTATATGGTTTGTCTATAGTCTGGGGAAAAGTGTAAATGATATCTTATAATCTTAGATAATCAGTTTAAAACTATGTAAACTAATGATGGAGGATGAGGTCATATAGACCCTGGAACTTACCCTGGTCTGGAGCAGGCTAGTTCCACAGAATAAATCTCCAAGGTAACTGATGTCAAAACATATCCCACTTTCTTCAATCCCGCTTTGTGCAACAGGATCATAGATAAATTGAACCAGGGTAAGCCTGACTTAATCCCTTATCCCAATTTTTGCAATAGGCCTCTGGAGTAGACGATGCAAACACACAGCGAAAATACAAACTCAAGGTTTCCTTAAGCTGGAAGCGAACCCACAACCTTGTAGCTGTCACACTTACAATAATGCAAGTGCGTGTCCAGCCCTCGAACAATGTAACTACGTAAAAAAGAAACGTAGAAGTTTTAATACCGATTTAATTTCTGTCTTGTAAAATCTGGTTCTCCGTTTGTTTGCAAGTTGTCTTAAGTGTGTCTACAGTAAAATGCTGTAAAATAAACATTAAGCTGCAAAAAAAATTTCACACCCAAATTTCGCACTAGCAATAAAAGATTACCATTCTAGTTCTCAAGATTGATGCCAGTAATATTTGCCAACCTCTGCTATTCAAACCTGGATATTGAGTTCCTGTTCCTTTAATCCTAGTCGACTGTCTGTGAGTAAAACTCTCTAGGCAGGACTCGGCTGGACTATATACGGCAACCGTCTGTCAGCCACTCGTCTCGCTCTTTACCTTGTGCAGACGTAAGAGAGAACTCTGTTTGAGCTTTCTTTGCTGTTGCCTGTGAGTCAGTGACGTGCAGTGAGGTTCATGGTTGGTGAGGCACTGACTCCTTTAGTGTCAGATTTAATAGTATAGTATATAAGTAAGAAAGTAAATAAGTATATAAACCCAAAAGAGAAGTTTGTTCAATTGGCTACTGGCTATTTCATATCTCATCAGCATTCTTCACACACATATGAAGTTTAAAAAATATTTGATTTAATTAATTATTTCTGAACAAGTCTATGTTTAAGTGATATGTTGTGGGATATTAGTCTACATCCTCTAGATCGAGGTCATTGATTGAGGATAAATACTGATTTATAGCAGTGGCGGGCCCTCAGGGCCAGTAAATCCTTCTCTCCTGGCCTAAACATTATCAGAAATTAAATTTAAAAAAAAGTATGAGAATAAATACTAGAAGTTTAAATACATGTATCTTAATATAATCTAATTAATAAAGTGTAATTTATTAACCAAGTTAATCCTGCTATTGTAGTAAAAAAAAAAGGTGTAAAATGCGCTTTCCTTTTTCCTTCTAGGTCCTGAGGCGGATTAGTCAGGTTCCTGAGCCACCAAACTGTATAACAGAACACCCAGGATTTGAAGCAAACTGCCTGAGTCCCTATACTCTACAAAATATGTACAACATATTTAGGGCAGATTATGGGGGTCTTCGACATAGAGTGGAGACAGAGTATGTTTATTTTCGTTTTTTGTGCACAATTTGTTTTTCAAATCAATGACAAAAAATGAGGAGAAAAATGATTCAAAAATGTCTTACAGTTGCTACAGGTATATAGCATATATATACGGTATACTAAAGCTTCGTCAGCTGGTGTCGGGGCTATTTTCGGAAGAGACATAAGGGTGGTAATCCCATAAAGTGCTGTGAGCAGAATACGCCACCAATTTCTTGATGAGGCTGGAAGATATGTCGGATTTCTTCCAGCTATCCACTGAACATGTCTGAGGACCTTCCAGACAGCACATGTAAAACTATGTGATATAATAAAACCTATTTTTGTTTTTTTCACCCGTTATCTTATTCTTTAACAAACATAAAAAGCAACATCTTATTAGAAAGGATCAAAAGCTTGTTAATAAAGCAGGAGCAACAACGTGCTTTTTGGACAAACTTTCAAGGTTTGCACTCAGGGAATCGGGGATATTATTCCGTTTCAACTCATGCATGAATTTGTTTGGCTCAACCTGGACTTCCTCAAACACAAGTCTTAACAGCTCAGTCATGTAACCTAGAGAAGAAGAGATTTTTTTTATAAAATGAAGTATTCATCCATTTCCTTAACAATCGCAGTTTATTCTAAAATAAACCATGTATTTCAGGAAGTATAAAAAACCTACATCTAACAAATTCAACATAATTCAAATGATCACTTTTGATTCAGTTCAACAAGCCTTTTTTGTTGATTTCAACCTGATTATTCAACCAAGACCTTGACAGTTCCTTGGCCCTTCTTGGATTTGGGAAAAGACAACCTGTATCTGGCTGTACCCTCTTGAGTCGTGGCTTGAGTTCGTCCATCATTCGCATGTGTGATGTAGACCAGCCAGGTATAGTCTGCGAATTCACATAAATAATCAATATGTGCGTTCATTGACTATTTTAACACATTCTTTTTTCTGAAAATTCATGCAGCATAGTATGAGAGTGTTGTGTGTTACTATAATGTAGGTATAATTACCTGCAGAACATTCCAATGTAGGAGAAAAACAACATTCTTTGTTGCAAACCTGAGTAACAGACTATGAAAAGACTCAAGTTTAGATGTCTGATGTTGACTGCTGAGTTTCTTCACATCCTTGAGGACTCTCTTGTTCAGCAGCAATTGTTCAACTTTGTAAAATGGCATGGTACCTGTTAGAAAAACAAGGTGTGAGTCAGAAACTAAAGTTTCACAGGATTCCAAAAATCTTATTCAGAGCCATTGAATGACAAATTGATTACTGAAGTGTACCTGGCTTAAACTATTTATTTGGGTCTGTTGTAGCTTGGGGACATTTGGGGAAAAGTGGATCATCATGGGTGTGGATGTTCTGTATGTGGTTTAACAAGGATATCCACTTTACTTTTTCCAGTCCTGATTTAGACGACGTAGCTGTCCACTACACTTGATTCTTTATTGCTGGCAGCCACTTGCGAACAACCTCACAGTCTTTTGACTTTGAGACATTCTCCAGCTTCTTGGACAAACCTGCAAATATACAATTATAGTTTGATTGATCAACGAACAACTACAATTTCCACTATGTCATCAAAGTTTTTTGAGAAGTCAATGTAACAGTTATTACCCTTCTCTAGGTGCCAGTCATCATAATACTGTACTACATCGTTGTCCCTTAAATACTCCTGCACTTGTGTGTCTATCAGTCACTATGTAATCGATGGTGACAGTTTTTTTCCTGGTACTCTAGACACCTTTTCAACCTCTCCTTCTCCATATCAACTCTTCCTCCGACCTCCGAATGTCAAAACACACTATCATTTACTTTGTAAATAATCAAAGTTTACCTGAACCAGGTGAATGTCTATGACTTTGTTAGTATCCAGGTGCATCACTGTATAACTTCCAAACTTGGCTGAGTGTCCTGTAAACATGATACATTTAAAATAACATGATTCTTAATTCCTCACCAGGCGAGTCAGCTCTCATATCACCACCAATAGGAATTTTCTCTTCCTTTTGAAGTTTTTCTGTGAAAGAATGTTGCTCTGATTGCCACTTATGGACAATGGCAGGTTCCAGATAGTAAAATATTGTACCCGAAGATCAGGACGTTCATAGCTTTCATAACCTGAGAGAAGTGTACAAAGTTGAAGTTAATGGTAGATTGTTATAATTGTTAGAATGAAAATGTTATTATAATACTTCTCTACCTGGATGTATGATGCACCAGTAAAATAAACTGCTGCAGACATCATGATGTTGCCCACAGGTGTTTTTCTTGTCAACGGCTGGCTCTGCCACTTCCTGAAGTACTCACATTCTGGGCAAAATTGTTTGTACTCCACTTATGTCCCTCTTTGTAGTTGGTTAACTTCACAGTTCCGCTTACACACGGGGCAGGTCTCAAAAGGGCTCTCAAACACTCCTCAAAAACAAGCTATTTCTTGTTGTTGTATTGTGCTTGTGAGTGTGTCTCCCTGCCACTGCCATAAAAGCAAAAAAACATATAGAATACAGGATATATATAAATATATATGCTATACTACAGATCAGATTCATGGCACTTGAAATATCTTACCTCAGTAGGGATGGCTCCGATACTGTGTTCTGAGGATCATACGACTCCTGTTGCACGGAGAAAGCGCTAGAGTCCTCCTTGATCCTTGATCTTCCTCTTCATCCGTCAGCATCTCCAGACTCTTTGCTGATCTTAACATTGGTCGGTCCAAATTGCCCATTATCGTTACGTTTGCTTTTTATAATATTTATATTTTGAGATTCCTATGCATTTAATATACTATATAGTTTTTCTTATGATACATGGTGCTCAGATGACTTTATTGATATGGATGAACCAGAGATAATCACCACATACCAATGCTAATGAAATGCTATTCATGTAAGGTATGTTTAATGACTGACCTTAAACAGTGCTTTCTATGCAATTCCATCGTCAAATTCCCATTGACGTTAATAGCAGCACAACATCAGTTCTGCTCTTGAAAGGCAGACAGCAAAACACTCTGCCAACTGTTAGTCATCAACAAAAACACAAGTTGCATTCAAGGACAAGGGCATGCTTCAACTCAGGCCTGAACTCCCGTTTTGTTCATTAAAAACGAATAATAAAAATACGATTAATTTTGCTGCTTAATGTACACATTACAAAGGGCAGAATTAACTCTCACCATGTTTACATAAATATTTATTTTGTTTCACGATTAACATGTAGGTACTTAACCGATTAGTAAATATTGTTGTGGTCTGTATAAATAAATGCTACAACAAACGTCGTTGACATAACTGTGTTCTCCACTTACTGTGTGTTAACCAATCAGATTCGAGTTAGCGACACAACGTCAGCGCTTTGGAAGCTACCCGCGTCACAGCTTCCACGACGCAGAACGCGTTGAACACGTGACACGTTCATGTCCTCTGATTGGATAGCACTGAGACTCGTCACAGGGAGCTGAAACATTGATTTTAGTTAATTTAACTGTTTGTTTTTCAACACACAATGGCTGAAGAGCTTGATCTGGTTGCGGATATACTTCCAAAGCCATTTTCAAGAGGGATATTTCAAGGTGGATGCAGAGCGCGTGTGTCGTGGCCATGGAAACCACACAGACTGTAGTAGGAATGATCAATCAGAATCCTTTATTTGTCCCGCGAGGGGAAATTCGGTTCAACAACAGCCAGAGCAATGTACCAAGAAAATAAAACACCCAGAAATAAAAAATAAGAAAAAGAAAAAGAAAGAAAATCTAAATAGAATAGAAAATAAATCTGCACTATATTATATATTCACAATCATATTTACAAAAATAACAAGAAAGGTGCAGTTAAATATTTATCTTGGTGTGTTCTTATTGAGGAGTCTGATGGCAGCAGGGAGGAAGGACCTGCGGTACCTCTCCCACTATCACTGAAGGAGCTCCTCAATGCCCTCAGTGTGTGGTGGAGAGGGTGAGATAAGTTCTTCTTCATGGAGCCCAGCTTTCTCCGATATTTTGATATAATGCACTGATGTTCATTTGATGATAAATATCTTATTGACCTATAACAGTTCATGGTCAGATCCCTGTGGTGTATAAAGTAAGTAAGTAAGTAAGTAAGTAATATTTATATAGCGCTTTTCGAGACCAGGGTCACAAAGCGCTTTAACAATCAACAATACTCAAAACAGTACATACTTCAAAGATCAAGACAACACCGAGAACAACACAGGAGTTCGAGAAATTCAAGGAAAAGCCTGCACAAATAGAAACGTCTTAAGATGTTTCTTAAAGGAGTCAGTAGACTCCATCAAGCGCAAAGAGAGAGGAAGATTGTTCCAAAGCTTAGGAGCAACAGCCTGAAAAGATTTCTCTCCTCTGGTCCTGAGCCGTGTGCGTGGAACCATAAGTAGATTCTGATCCACAGACCTCAGAGCCAGAGCTGGGGTGTAAGGCTGGATCAGATCAGTGATGTAAGGAGGAGCCTGACCATGAATAGCTCTGAAAGTAAGAACCAGAATTTTAAAGTTGATCCTGAAAGAAACTGGAACCGGAGAGATGTGAGTTCTTCTACTTGAGCGGGTCAGAATTCTCGCTGCAAAGTTCTGAATCAACTGCAGACGAGACACATCCTTCTTGTTAAGACATGAAAACAAACTGTTACAATAGTCCAGGCGAGAAGAAACAAACGCATGGATTACAAGCTCCAGATCATGTTGTGACAGCATTTTCCTAAGTTTAGAGATTTTTCTCAGTTGAAGGAAACAGTTTCTGGTCAGTTTTCTACAGTGTTGAACAAGAGACATGTCTTTATCAAATACAACACCCAGGTTTCTCAGGCTCAGTTTGACAGACTGACCTAAGTCACCCAAGTACTGACTCAACCCTGGAATCTTATCATCAGGAGCAATCACCAGAGTTTCAGTTTTGTCCACATTAAGCTGTAGAGTGTTTTCACTCAGCCATTGTTTGATTTCTAGCAAACAATTGACTAAGCTGTTCAGCCTTTGGGGCTCAGTTGGGTCAAAAGAAATGTTTAGTTTTTAAAGTCTCTTTGCCTCAATGGAGATGTGACGTAGTTTGGCACAGTGGTAATAAAGAACATTACAGTAGTTATTGAGAGGTGGATTCATTAAAACTTGCCTCACTGAAGGTCTATGTGTGAAATGCATTGCGCGCCACTGATTTATAGCTTCATAAACCTGTCATCTTTGACATTGAATTATGAGCCATAGCTGAAGTATTATGTTTCAATTATCAAAATCTTTAACCTGCCATTTTTAATGATCTGAGACCTTTCAATTGGCTGAAAATCTAAATTAGTTTTAAACAATCAATGGATATAGAAAAAGATGAATGATTAAATCAATTATTTAAAAAGGATTAGCAAACCTGGATTTAAACAGTATAGAGTATGGCTGTGATAGTAAAGGATTACAAGGAAGACGCAACTGATTCAATGCTCTTAATTTGAAAGCAGGGCATTTATTTCCTCCTATTTAATGGAGTCCGGGGAATTTACCGTAAAGTTCAGCGATAACTCTCCAGATTAAAGTTTTGCTAAGAGTGAAGTATCCCGAGCGACGGCAATAGACAAGTGGTGCTGTAATGACAGATAGACCTGCCTTTTGTTGCTTCTGATTGGTTAATTTTGAATCAGACCTTCTGTGATTGGCTAGATTAACGCAAACGGGAAAATGTTTATTATGGTGGAAAAAAAAAGAGTATTAAATGGGTCAATATAAGCGTGAGAAAATCAAATAATATTTGATTTAAGGCCAAAATGTTTTTAAATTATCAGTTTTATTTTTCTTAGTCTTATCTCTCTTTTACACGATTGAAATTTAAACCGTTTCTGGTCTTAGTTTTATCTGTAGATAGTTCATGCGCCTGTCCTTCGCCACACAAACCTCTGTTACTTTGTTGTTAAAGTCCACCTTATTTCCTTTAGTTTTTAAAGTCTCTTTGCCTCAATGGAGATGTGACGTAGTTTGGCACAGTGGTGCGTGCATTAAGATGTGCCTTATCATAGTAGTCGTATTTTTAATCAGCAAAACTAAATAAGACCCTTTATAAGCATTATATTGGCGACAGAGATACGGCAACTGGCGTGCGTCAATTGCATTTATGAACGCAGTTTGTGATGGATTGCGCATGGAGAAGTGAGGCAGTGCCTCACCTGCCTCCCCTGACCGCATGTCCCTGCTGTGAGTTTATACTTTTATGTTTTTAAAGGGGTCAAAGCCTAGCTCCTCCTTAATTAAAACAGCTTTTTAGTCCAGGGTCTCTTAGGTCAGATGACCAGCTGCTCTTTAAAGGTTTGAGAGAGGCCCCTCGTCAATGTCTTTAAAATCAACTTAAAACTTTTATCTCTGTCTTTTGATCATGTCATAGTACTTCATGAGTTTAATTCATTTTCTCCAACTCAAGCAAACAAGGGGCTGAAATCTTTCAACACAATGTTCCTCAACCCTCAGTCCGGGGGTATATTTTTAAAACATGAAGTATGATTTCAAAAATTTCATTCCATCTTAAATCTCTGTGTTTTTTCCGACATCAATTTCCTTTCATTCAACCTCATCTTTACTGTTATTAAAAAGTCTGTTGATTCTAGACATCCATAATATCAGTTTCTTATCTTATCTTAGTCACTGTCATCTCTATCAGTCATCTACCATTTGTCAGACCAGAGAAATGACTCAGCAGGCCAGATTTGGACCCGGACCAGAAGTTTGGTACAAGTAATGTAGTTGTTTTATTTATGGTTGTCTTTATTTTAATAAAATTTACTCTCGCTCTTGTTTTTTTTAGGTGATGTATACAAATCAGCATTTATTTATTAAGCTATTTTATGTCATAGCAAAATTGCTATGGTTGGTAGATTGAAAATTGGATTTCTGGCTCCAGTTACTGGTCTTAAATAAAAAATAAAAAATACCAAATTAAAGGATAATTTCTTTCATTTAAAACCTCACTTCATGAAGAAGCACACAGAAAGTAAAATGACATTAACTACTGAGTCAGCTGATTGTCGAGTTACTTCATATGCAAATGCAAAGAGCTTAAACTGGAACTAGAGCTAGAAGCAGTTTATCGGGGTGTGCCTGTTTACACAGCCAACTAGTCAAGGTATAAAAAAGCAAGGGTTCTTTAAGCATACCAGTGAAATTACCAAAGCATTTTCACATATGATCAGAGATTAAACGTAGTACGTTTTGTTGAATTCTGCTGACCTGTCCGGGACTACACTACAGATATTCTCAAAATAAAATCATATATTTTAGAATTTTAACCAACAAGGACACAACAGAGAGACGATGTCTCCTGATTGACCAGGAATCTTGGTGGTATTTATCGAGTTACGCCGACTCACCTTCATGTCAGAGAAAGACAAGGACATCCAGGTAGCCCACTTTACCCTCGAGGAGCCTGATTGGGGTGAATTTGTTTCATACATCTGACTCACACTCGTATGTTTGCAGGTTGATCCAGCCGAGCCGACGCTCTGATTAACATGCTAGTCATTCTGTCTGTGGATTTTGTTCCTGCTCTCACAATCCCAGCGAGTCAATTTTCATCATCAGCCAGGAGAATGAGTTCATTTATGGAGTTCCTGTCATAATTGAGGCTCGTACATATCTATGGTTTTTGCTCATACTTTAATGTTTGATCCCATGTTTCTTAAGACCTTTATTAATAAGATACTTTCTTACATCTTTCTTTCAGGCATTTTTTAATTTATAAGAAACTTTGGTTTTTCCGATTTTACTCTCCTTAACTACATCGTCAATATTTTCCCAGTCCTTCCTACCTCCACCCAGTGAGGCGTCCAGGAGGCATAATGAAGGAATGTCCAAGGCCCCCACCTAAAATTTTTGGCCACCATTTTGTACCCATTGTTTCGGGACCATAGATGAGCATAGGGACTTAGATCGACAGGTACACCGAGAGCCTAACTCTCTTTTCACCACTACAGATTGGTGCATCGTCTGCATAATGGCTGACTTAAAGCAAATCAACCTTTGGATCTTAAATTCAATGATTCCCTCACTCTTGAACAAGACCCCGATATGCTTGACTAGTCCTTTAATTCACAACTTCGATAAAGAGATGTTCCAGATCTATATCGATACAAAAATTATGAGTTTAAATTCTTCATGCATCCCCTGAGCCCATGTTTATAAAACGCCTCAGTCAATATGATGACGATGTTCAACGGTTCAAGGATTTGAGCTACATTAGAGATAAACTTTCCTGAAACACATGTCAGAAAATCAATGAGAGTAATTTAAAGCCTGCTGAGATCTTATCCTAGGATGATGTAGTGAATAATGACTTCCCGGGACCGCATATGAAAAATAAATCCATGAATGGTAGGAAATAAATGGATCATTAAGAATTAATTGAGAAGATTAATAATTAAAATGTCAGGAAAATGTCGAAAAAAAAAGCTTCAAGGAAATGAATATTTAGTTCCAATCACGCTCCAGATTTCCAAGAGGAACAACGACTTGAAAGAATCTCGTCAGCATGGAAATGAGAAGAGGTTAAAAAAAACCCCTAATTTATTCCTTTCCATAAGTTTATCCTTTTAACTGTTGATAAAGGAGGTAAAGTGACAAAATAAACTGAAATCTCCAGAAAAATCCCCTGCAGACGACCTTGGTAATTGACCGGGAAGAGCAGGACTGGATGTGGAGTCTTGTTGCGTGCAAACATCTCCTCAATGTCAACCAGCAGCTGACAGCGTCGTGCAGAGTTTAAAACCACATCGTTTTTATTTCAGGACACTTCACTCCTGTGAAGACATGGTTTCCTAAGGTGGTCGTTAAAGCTGTTGAAGCCAGAGAGATTTCACTAGAGTGACACAGCATATTTTTTTTCTTTTTGAGTGTTTAAATAATGATGAAAATATTATATTGACCAGGAGTTTTAATATTCTTAATCACACATTTCCATCAATTTTCTCTGAGTGATTTTATAACAAGATTCAAGTCATGTATTTGACAATATTACAAGATTGACTTGTATGTATTACATTAATTATGAGATCAGAGTTGAGTATATTACATTTATTATGATTTCAAAGTTGTGTTAATGTTACATTACAATCTTTTTTTTGTCTTATATACAATACATTTATAACTGAGGCCCTGGCTCTATATGTACGTTTAGAGATTTGTGGTATAACTAATAGATTCCAGTTTAAGGATCGTAACATGCTAGAAGGTTGATATGTTTGGATTACAATAGATCTGTGATGTATGTTGGCGGCGGTTAGACCATGTGAAGCTTTGTATATGTTAATAGAAGGATTTTAAATTACATTTTTAAATATTTAAAATTCAACTGGAAGCCAATGTTAAGAGGACAGCAGAGGAGAAATGTGATCGCACCTCTTAGTCTTAGTCAGGATACGAGCTGCAGAGTTCTGAATGAGCTGAAGTGTTCTAAGAGACTTCTTAGAACATCCTGACAGAAGAAAGTTACAAAAGTCCAGCCTGGAGGTAACAAAAGCATGGATGAGTTTCTCAAAGGCGTCCAAAGGAAGGAAGTGCCTGATTTTTGAAACGTTACGAAGGTGGAAGTAGGTAGTCTGTGAGATTTGTTTTATGTTAAATGATAAATCCTCGTCAAAGCAGACACCCAGATTATTTACAGTGGTGCTAGTAGCTGGGGCAAGTGCATTATGAAAAGCTAAATCATTAGTTAGGGATGTCTGAGATGATGTGGACTAAGTAGTAGAACCTGAGTTTTGTCTGAGTTCAGTAAAAGGAAGTTTTGGGTATTCCAGGACTTGATATCTGTAATACAGGACTCTAGTTTTTGTTAGCTGATTCCTTTAATCTGGCTTCGCTGACAAATACAGTTGAGCAGACTCACCCTCTCTTTGTTAAAGGCAGGTGACTGCCGTGAGAAAAGTGCAGAAGAGTGTGTAAGACTGCAGTTCTGTGTCCTGGTCCAGGCTCTGAGTTTTAAGGTCGATCGAGGATTAATAAAACTGTCCACATTGCTAGAAATGAGAGCCGCTCCTTCCAAGGTGGGATGGATGGATGGAAGCATATCATCATTGGCCATATTGGGGAGGAGTCGAGAGAACACTACGGAGTACGAAATATTGCGTACGGATACACCGACTGAACATAAATTTTGACGACTTCCGACCAGCTTAATTGGATGTCATTGCTGCAAACATGAATAATTATTATGGTCAGGAACATGACCAATACCTCCCACGAACAGTGACCCACCGAACCTGGTTTCCCGGCTGCTCGGGAGTTGCTGGAGGAGAACTAACTGCTAAGCTATGTGGCCCCGCTCTGTCTAACTGAGACTGGCTAGCTAGCGGCTTAGCATCAATAGAGCGGAGCCGGCCCTCTAGTTCAATGAGTTTGACCTCCAATCTAGCCAACAAGCTACACTTTAACAACTGATATTATCACTAAAGGAGGTCGAAGCGTAACTAAACATCTGAAACACAGACGAAAGATAAGATGCGAAACAATCTTTCATCTCAGAGGGAGAGAAAAGCTACGCGGTGGTGCGTTCAGTTGCACAATATACAAGATTAAAATATTTATTACATTTATAGATTATTTATTGATCCCTCAAGGGTAAATTATGTTGTCCAGCAGCAATAACACATCCATAAATACAATCAAATAAATACTTAAATATATTCAAAACATGTTAAAATTCAATTTTTGCCAACAATTTTATTAGTAGGTGTCATGGTGCGGAAGGAAACCCAGGAGCAGAAAGTGTCTGTTCGTCAAAACTTGACAGTTTTATTAGGAGCAGGCAGAGGGATCGTCACAGGTAGTCCAGGAATATACAGCAAACAGGTACGATATCCAAAAAACAGAGCACAGGCAGGCAGAAAAACGAGAAAACGTACCAGGGTCAAGACCGGGAAAGCAAAACAAACTCTAACCGGAAGGCTAAAAAGTGAAACACGAACTAGACAAAAACGGGACAGTAAGTGTGACGAACCGACAAAGACTGAGGGAGAGTGAGCAGAATATGAAGACTGCCAGCAATCAGTGACAGCTGCAGAACGGGAGATCACAAGACAGGTGGAGACAATAACAATCAGCAGGGGGAGGGACCGGAAAGGAAACTCACAGACACAGAAGGGAGCAGGTTTCAAAATAAAAACAGGAAACACCAAGAAAGACTCACGAGACATAACAGTAGGACAAACGAAACAAAACAAGACACTGGATACTCAGGGAAGGATGCATAAAAGTAGATATCTGTTTAGATTGATATATGATTAGATGGTTGGATCCAAGGATACTTGCCAAGATTCAAAGATGGACGGATAGATGCATAAATGGATTGATGGAAAGTTGGATGGATGGATGAATAGATAGATAAATGTATGCAGAGATAAATCCATAGACAGGTTGATGGACAGATAGATAGATAAGTTGTTGGGAGAAGGATAGTTGATGGATGCATAGAGGAATTGATGGAAGGATATATAGATGGTTTGGTGAACGGATAGATGTATGGATACCTACTGTAGATGGATGGATGGATGGATAGTTGGATACAAGATTAGCTGCAATGGATAGGTGATTAGATGGATAAACAATTTGATGTTGTATAGATGCATATTGTGGCTTGATGGTTGTGTCAAAGGATAGATGGATGGATTAATGGATGGATAATTGGATACAAAGAAGGATGGATGAAAGTATAGATAGATACATTGAGGGATTGAAGATTGATAAATGGATAGCTAGATGGATGGAAGGATGATAGATAGATGGATGGATGGAAGGATGATAGACAGATGTAAGGGTGGATGGGTGATGGATAGACATCTTCCTCTCCCTCTGCGCTTGATGGATCTACTGACACCCTTAAGAAACATCTGAAGACATTTTATTTGTGCAGGCTTTCCTTGATTCTCTGAGACTCCTGTGTTTGTCTTGGTGGTGTCTTGACCTTTTGAGCATATACTTTATCGGGTATTGTTTAAAATTGTTTAAGCGCTTTACTGACATATGGGGTGAATGTTTCAATCCTAGTTTAGATGCACTGATTCATAGACGGATGGATAGATAGATACATTGATAGTATAGATGGATGATGGATAGATAGAAGGATAGTCAGAAATGTTGATACATACGTAGATCATAGATGGTTGGATGCTAGGTTAGATTGATAGCTAGCTGGATGGATGAATGGCAAGATGATAACGTCACATTAAGGAAGCTTGTATCGACGTGGGCTCTCTGATGACGAATAACAAAGGTAACAGCTGTCACGTGATGATGACAAAATTAAAAATTTGCCTCCTGAGATTTTGAAAGATGCTTAACACTGTATTACAATAATTGTTTACCGAGAATAAACAATCATTGCTGAAATGTTCTCTTTTTTGAAGACATATTCAAGTTAATAGGATTGAAAAAAACGCTCTTTCACGAGTATGTCATCCTGCCTCTGTCAGTGAAAGCACACTTTCCTCAGATGTGCTGCCCCCACAAACCCCGGCAATTTCCCTTTTGTCGTCGGATCAAAAGACCAATTGAGCTGCAGCCACTGAGAGAAAACACTTTTCAAGATGATGATGATGGTGGAATGTTTAAACCCACTTTTAGTTTCTATTTATTTCTGCTGCAATGTCATAGAAAGTTCTCTCTAAATGATGCTCGACACGATCAATAACTTTATTAGGACCCTGTGTTTCTACAAGTCGGTTTAGCTGCAAATGTTTTTTTAATGTGAAAGTCTCGAGTTGATGTAGTCGTGTCTGGAACAAACCAAGATGACCGCTACGAATGTCATCATTATGATTTTCATATCATTTTCTTATTCATGATGTTTCTCATGTTTTAATTTCTTGAGTGTGCTGTGTTTAATGTGAAACAAAAATCCATCATTCAGGAAAATCTGTTAGTCCATGTTGCTTCTACAATCAAATGCACACTGTGTGCTCATGAATAAACACCATTTCTTCCTCATATTGTTATGCAGACAAAACAGGAAAGTTAAAAGAAACAGAATTCAGAGTTCCATCAGCACAGAAAAGAGAGTCACAGTAAATGATGTGAAGAAAAAAAAACGAGGGTAATGGAAACGGCTTCAATAATGATACTTTTCAGAAGTTTTCTGCTAACTCTCTGTTCATGTCGGTTTATTTTATTTGTTGGTCATGTTACAACATTGTATTTCAGAGGTTAATGACATTTAAAGGCCCCACACGTACTTTTTATTAATAGTGTTTCTGGCTTCCCCAAGTGTCACAATAGTGTAACTGCACCGTTACTATTTCACTGCGTGATTCACCTTTGTTTCAGTTTCTTATTCTATCTTTAGGTAACTTCTAAAAAGTATTTCAGTACTTCATATAGCAACACTATAGTACTGAAGAGAATCTTAAAAATGACAGCTCAAAATATAAACTACAAGGGCAGGACATTAGGTTTCCTCAGGGGCCACATTATATACTCTAACCTAACTATGCCAATAGCAGAAGCTAGCTTGTAGCAGAAGCTAAAGGCTAACATGCTACACTAAAATGAAACACTTTGGTTAAACATCGGAAGAGCTTAAAGTGTATACACTAGACTGGAAGCTATGAAGATGAAGACAACCGAGAACCAGGATGACAATAAAATAGACATACATTTTAACTCACAAAAAGGAAAATAATCCTTAACCTTTAGTCAACATGAGGATGTGTAGAACGAAAGGTAAATATTGGCTGAACTATTACTTTAACCAATTTTGTATTTTAGAGTTAATTCAACCATTGATTGATCATCATAAGACAATATCAAGAAAAGAACCTTGAAATGTTACATGTAGACTGCTATATACATTTATATATCAATATCTAGATATCGATCTAGATATCATGATGGATGGACAGATAATAGATGGATATACAGTACTGTGCAAATGTTTTAGGCAGAAGTGAAAAAATGCTGTACATACCACCCTTTGTCTTCAGAACAGCATCAATGCTTCTAGGTACACTTGCACACAGTTTTAGAAGGAACTCAGCTGGTAGGTTGTTCTAAACATCTTGGAGAACTTACCACAGATCTTCTGTAGATGTAGGCTTTCTGAAATCCTTCTGTCTCTTCATGTAATCCCAGAGAGTCATGATGTTGAGATCAGGGCTCTGTGGGGGCCATACCATCACTTCCAGGACTTCTTATTCTTCTTCTTTACGCTGAAGATATTTCTTAATGACATTGGCTGTATGCTTGAGGTCGTTGTCCTGTTGCAGAATACAATTTAGGCCAATCGTATGCCTCCCTGATGGTGTTGCATTATGTAGTTGTATCTGCCTGTATTTCTCAGCATTGATGATACCATTAATCCTGACCAAATCACCAACTCCATTTGAAAGCCCCAAATCTGCAACAAACCTCCACCCTGTTTCACTGTTGCCTGTAGACACTCATTATTGAACCGCTCTCCAGCCCTTCGGCGAACAAACTTCCTTTTTCAGCCAAACATTTCAAATTTTGATTCATCAGTCCAAAGCACATGCTGCCAATAACTTGTGTCTTGTTGCTGTGCTAAGTCTTGCCTGGTGTATGACCTGTGACATGAAACTGTCATCCACAACCATCCTTCTTCCATGCATAGATACATCTATATAGACTCCATCTTTTATCACAACATGAAACATGTCAGGAAGGAAGGAAGGTCAGCAAAAGAATACTACAGCAGCAACAAAAAGATGAAAAAAGAAGGCATTTATATGTATTAAATGAGTCGCAGAATCACTCAGGATGAGTGATAAAGGCAGTCTCAGGGTTGATGTATATCATCCACTCGCTCGACTTCCCAAGTGCGAGTCCCCCCCCCTCTTCTCCCCCCTTCTCCTCCCCCTCTCCCCCCTCCACTCGGTCCTGATTTGGCCAGAGACTCGGATTGTAACCAGCGTCAGACTGACGAGCGTCTCCTGAGGAGGTGCAGAGAACCATCTGAAGGAAGAGAGACGCGGGGACCTCCAGGATGTCGGGGGTCTCGGACTGCGAGGAGTGCGTGTCTTCTCCACGCGCGGACAACCACACGCACTCCAGCCTGGACGACGATGAACTTCTGAGGTACATCTGGAGAGAATACCTTCACCCCAAAGAGTACGAGTGGGTCCTCATCGTGGCTTACATCCTGGTCTTCTTCGTGTCACTCCTCGGAAACTCTCTCGGTAAGTTTCTTTTTTTATCAATGAGTGAGTCGACGAGTGAAGATGAATGAATGAATCAGGAGATTTTAACATGAGATATTCCATGAGTAGATAGCAGGAACTTGACTTTTGGATTGTTAGAAAGTTCATTTTATACAAATATTTTAAGAGTAAAAGATTTGCAAATGTTTAACGATTCTTTAATATGTTGCTAAAATCTTCCTCTGGTCAACATGTCAATCTCTCTGTCACCGAGGCGTTTCTGATTTTTTTTCTGAAAAAAGAAATTTTAAAATAGCTGCTTTAAAACAACACTTTAATTGTTACTAATCTTTTGATAATATTGCAAATAAATCCTTATATTGACCATAAATACCTTATTTTAACAATGCATCACATGTCAACCTTCCTGTGTGGAGTTTGTATGTTCTCCCAGTGTTGCCTGGGTTTACACCGGTTTCCTCCCACAGTCCAAAAACATAGAGAGGCCGATTTGGAACTTGGTGAAATTGTCTGTAGGTATGAGTGTGTGTGTGGATGGTGGTGTGTCTTTGTGTGTCCTGCCACAGACTGGCGTTCAGTCCAGGGTGTCCCCCGCCTCTAGCCCGAAGAAAATGGGAAGAGGAATTATGCAAAGAGGAAAATTAATGAATGAAAATTAATGTATGGTGTGTCAAACTCAAGACCCGGGGTCTGAATCAAGTCAGTCTATGTGCCCTGCTTGATGGTTGACTCAAAATTAAAGTAGATTCTTGTCCATGTTGATGTTGTTAACATTTTTGCTCACTTTTTAAGGAAGAATATTTTGCGGGTGTCTCATTATTTGAAGGATCTGGTGTTCCACCGATATTTTATGTGTATACTCTAGCACCTGGTGGATAAAATTGCCGCCTGTAAAGACAATAATCCAAACAAAGAAAAACCCTCAGATGAGCTTTTCTCTATCTTTCAGTGACGGAATGATTACAGATTACAGACAAGGTTTGTTCTTCAATAACAAGAATGAGTTTCTGAATATAATCACATTCTCTCCATCAGACCAGGAACATACTGTACTGTGTGTGTGTGTGCATGGGTTGTTTATTGTCTCTGTCTAAACAAGAAACAAGGATAAAGTCTTTTATCTCATTTTTTTTAAATTAAAATGGGATAAAGACTAAGAAAAATAATCTTTGGATCAACATATATATTCACTTATATTAATGAGATAAATGTGTAATTTATAATGGAAAGGTTGTCATATTTAATGATAAAGTTCTGGATGTTTAAACACGTGAATCAAGTGAATCACGATCTACCAGTCGACAAAGGTATTGTGGGTGATCACATTACATTGATTTGTTGTTTTGGGAGATGACTTGAAGATAATGTTGTGAGTCATGCAGTCAAACGATATAATATAAAGATTGGTTCTGTTTGATCTGCCCAGATCTCCATCCTGTGTAATATTGCCTCATGTGGTTATGAAGGTACATCAATATAATTGTACGTATCAATAATTATCAATATATTTATAAATAAATATGTATTTTTGTAGTAGCTAAATCATTTGGACTTGATGGTTTTATAAGTGGTTCATATGACTGGTGGAGCTATTCGCTACAGTTCGAAGGGAAATGTGTTGGACACCAGAGGCAGTCCAAACATTTCCCTCCCAATATCCTGCAGATAAAACACTTTTCCTTTTTATGTAGAACAGAATCAGACACATCTCTGCACACAGCAGCTCCTGCAGAGACATGGATCGATTATCTCTGCAGATTAATTTAACTGCACAAAATACAAACTGGCTCCAAATATTTCCTCCCCCACCTCTCTTTGTCTGTCATTAAGAATTTCTAAGTTTATATTTCTTCACTGTACTTAAGACTGAATAATCACATGAACTTGTTTTTTATATATTCACTTTAATGTCTAGTGTAACTTAATAATGTGTAATTTTTCACACAGTTGTCTGTTCATGAAACACAAAATATTACATTTCTTATTCCTATTTTTTAGAATATATTTATTTATTTATTTATACTATATATTTTTTTCCAACGTTCTCTTCATGATCTCTCAGGTGTTGTGTATAAGACAGTGAATCAATAATATGTGTTCATAGTTCATGTGTTTATTTGTGTTACTATTAAGACAACATAAATCAATGCCAGACGAACATAATCCTGAAACACGTCACAGAATGTTTGACTCACACCATCTATCAAGTCTATGTCTGATTCACGAGGACAGTTTTGGTGTATTTTTCTATGCTTATAGTTGAAAAATATTTGAATTATTTTCATTTCAGGTGTTTGATGTTTAATTCTTGTGATGCAGCTCCATAGTCGAAAAGATAAAAATGGTCCGCGAGCTAATTGGCTGACATTTCACCACGAGTGATATATTTCACTGTGCTAATACAATTTTTGACTCAACAGAAGAACACAGTTTTGTTCAAAGAACGAAGCAATTACATTTCCATGCAGCTGATTATTTAAGCTTGAAATAGCTTTTAAAAATAGATATAATAACACATATGCATCATATCGGATTCAATTTAAGTTGCTTTTAAGAGTAAAGAAAGTATTAATCCCAGCTCAATTTATTTTTCAGATACACATTTGATGACAATATTTAACAATTTTCTTTATAAATCAGCAAGGAATGATGCATTAAGACTTAAAGTTCATATTTCTTTAACATGTTTATTTATAAAGTTCTCCCCTGTCTGATATCTGGGTGAACGAGAGGTTACGAGAGTGGAGTCCATTATGATGTATTAATGGCTTCACTTCTCCTCCAGGCAGCTGCTTTGTTTATACAACGAGTAATCAGAATCTTAATATATGTTCATAACATTTATTTAAACAACAAAACAAATTATATCAGGGAAAAAAATTCAGAGAATCTTGGCTCATACATGAGTTTATGTCACTATTGTGTTCATACTTTGTACATGTTTTGACACAAATCCAAGATCAACATTAACATTTCAAGGGTCACAATATGATAGGAGCAACCAGACGATTGTGTACGAAGGACTCTGGGTAAGTACAAATCTGAGATCCTGGTCTGTCAGCATAGCATCATGAAGTGATCAAGAACAAGAATCTCCTAGTTGAATTACTTTTAATTACTTTATTACTTTTCTTATTCCGCCAAATATCTAAAAAAACTCAAAAATTAATAAACCTACACCAATATAAGGAAACATATCAGTTCCCATCTGTAGTTTATTAAAAGTGTTTCTGGCAATGAATAATGAGCTCATGAAGTATTAAGTCCAATAAAATCCTGTTAAACATGAAATCTACAGACAGGACAGGAATAAAGGGAAAGGGTAAAGGTGAAGAAAAGAAAAGAAATAGAAAAAGGTAGGACAAAGAAAGAAAAGTGCAAGACATAAAAAGAAACAATTAAATAAGGTAAACAGAAAAAGAAACAAAAAGAAAGGAAATATGACACAATGAAGTAGGAAAACGTGAATAAAGAATTGGAAAAAAGAAAAAAGGAAGAAAAGAAGAAAGAAATAAGAAGGAGAAGAAAGTAAAAAAGAAAGGGGTGGTACAACACAGGGGAGTGGTGTCTAATGTGATCATATTTGTATAACATGTCTGTATAATCAGAGTGATGCTTCATGGGAAAAATGCCAGCACTAGCATAAATTGTCCTTGAGCAAGGTGGAGGTCACATGATCAGGACCTTACAGCTCGTCAGGGAAAAAACGTTTTCGAGGTCTGACGAGTCGCAATATCTTTAACAATAACTACATTTTTGGACATGTTTTCACTTTGGAATCTATACTTTTATTCTTGTGTCAACCTTTGTGATAAATTGACCCACAGGCCTCAAAAAGATAAAAGCTGAGTTCCTCATAGCAGGTCTTATTTGTTTCAAACCTTCATGTCAATCAAAGTGGACGACAGGAAATCATTCTATTCTTGGACTCCTAACATTGTGGGAGCAGGTGTTGGAATGTCCATGTGCTTCCAAACGGAACCACTCAAACCAGAATAGTAATTAAAAATGGACAAACTTGGACAGAATAAAATCAAAGTTCTGCTTCATGAAGAGAAATTAAAGGAGATAAAATACCTGCAGGACGATGAGCAACAGGAGTTTCATCCACACGTGTTTTTTGAGGAATATTTGTTCAACTGTAAAAGTGTGAATCTGGCAGCTTGTCTGTTATCTCTCCTTATCTTGTCCAGCAGTTCGTCATCGACACAAAGACTGGCATCATTTTATGTCGGCTTTTTCAACAACAAGCTCTGGATTCATGCAGCACCGCAATGGACAGTAACTGGAAAAGATTGAAAAAGTTGAAATAAATTACATTTATTAAGGCAGAATTGAAAATGATTAGTTTTACATATCTTATATAATTATTTGCATGAACTAACCATAATACATTAAATTAAACTTAAATATGAAGTGTACAGAAACAACAGGAACACTAATGCATGGAAGAAGACGTAAATGGAAGAGGGAGGAGAAGGAAGAACAAAGATGAGGAAAATGGAAGAGAAGGAAGCGAAGAAAGATTGAAGAAAAGGAAAAAGAAGAAGAAAAGTAAGATGGAATACGAAGGAAGAAGGAAGAGAAGGAAGAAAACGAAGACGGAAGAAAAAGGATTCATGAGGTATAAGAAAGAAAAGGAAAAAGAAGAAGAAAAGGAAAAAGAAGAAGGAATAACGGGAAGAAGGGATCAAAGGAAGATACGATACAAGTAAAAGGAAGAAGTAAGAGAAGTAAGAAAGAAGAAAAGGAAGGAACTATGATGGAAGGAGAAGAAGAAGTGAGGAGGAAGAAAAGGAAGAAAGAAGAAAAGGAACACAGAAGTGAAGGAAAAATAAAAATGTAAGAAGATGGAAGACATTTCTTATAGAAGCAAGACAAACAAAGACAGAAGAAAGGGAAGAGAGAAAATGATGAAAGACAAAAAGAAAATTATTTATTGCAAAGATTTACCTTAAAAAACTCAAATTTTTCTACAGTGCAGCTAAACTTAAAATGACCTTCTATACGAGCAATGTCAACATCTGCAGGTTTTATTCCTTATCTAAGAAACATGGTTTACTCCTGGTGCTCCTACTTTCTCCCACAATCCAAAAACATTGTTGTGTGTCTGTGTGATGTGATATGCTGGCAGCATTTTAAGGGTGTCCCACCGCCTTCTCTCCCTAAGTAGCTGGGACAGGCTCCAGAACATCTTCCCTGCCAAAGGGAAAGAACTTAACGTAAAAGGTTGAAAGATTTTTGAAATGATAGAAAACTTGATCTGAAAAGAAGTGAATTGAAATAGTTTTGAGAGAAAAAACATTAAAAAGATAATAGATACACTATTGCATAAAGTTCAAGCATACAAAGGAAAAATGATACAAAGATTATCATAGAATACATCATCCTTTCACTCTGATCCTGCCCCTAAATTTCTTATACACATGGTCTGTGTTTCAGGACAAGTCAAGTTTACTGTCCAGCCACACACTCAGGTACTTATAGTTGTCAATTATCTCCACCTCGTTGCCTCTGATGGACACTGGACATAGGTTTGTCTTGGACCTCCCAAAGTCCAAGACCAACTCCTTGGTCTTTAAGGTGTTCAGCTGCAAGTGGTTCCTCTACCTCCAGTTCACAAAGTCATGTATCAGACTCTTGTACTCTTCCTCGCTGTTGTCCCTGATGCATCCAAGAATGGCAGTGTCGTCAGCATACTTCAGGACGAGACTCAGCTCAGAGTTGTAGCAGAAGTCCAAAGTGTAGATGGTGAAGAGGAGAGGGTCCAGCACTGTCCCCTGAGGTGCTCCTGTACTGCACACCACAGTGTCAGACATAATGTCCTTCAGCCTGACCTGTGGTTGATCAGTGAGATAGTCCGAGATCCAGGAGACCAGGCCAAGGTCCACTTTAATCTTTGTCAGTTTGTCCTGCAGCAGAGTGGGCTGGATGGTGTTGGCTTGAGAAATCCAGGAACAGGATCCTCACTGAGCCGTTTCCTTTATCCAGGTAGGAGTAGGTCCGATGCAGGAGATGAAGGATGGCATCCAGTAGGCAAACTACAGGGGGGTCATGCTGAACTTTGGGACTGGAACGATATAGTAAGTCTTCCACAGGGTTGGCACTTTCCCCAGCGGTAGACTTAGGTTAAAGACATGATGGAGCGGCTTAGGTAGTTCAGCGGAGCAGGTGTTTAGCAGCTGAACAGACACCTTGTCAGGACCAGCAGCCTTCCCTGGAAAATCATTTCGAAGTACACGGTGTACCTGGAGTGAGGGGATGCTGGGAAGCGGTTATGTGGAACTGAGGGAGGCAGATGAAGGTGGGGCAGGTTCTTAAGCGTGCTGCAGTGAGGGTGAGGTGACCTGCTCAAACCTGTTGAAAGAGTTGTTGAGGACGTTTGCCTCCTCCACCATGTCCACTGCAGTCCGAGAGGACTTGGTCATGTGTTCAGTGTTGGTTTTAACACCATCACAGACCTCCCCTTAATTTGTTCAACTTCTCCTCCAACCTCCTCCTGTAGGCGTCCTTTGCCTCCCTCAAGCATCACTTCAACTCCTGCTGTGCTGACCTCCTGGCATCTATGTCCCTGCTCCATCCTGTTAAGGACATCCTTGACCTCCTTTTTTACTCACAGTTTATTATTAGGGTAACAGTGAACAGTCTAAGCAGGGGCGACAACCTGATGATGATAAAAACATCAGGGTGCTGATTCTGAAGTCAAGCTGTCACTGTATAATAATCTCTATTTATATAGCGCCTTTCTAGACCAGCATCACAAAGCGCTTTGACAGCCATTCACAGATACTGATGGGAGTAGGCTGCACCACATGGCGCCGAATCTGCCATCAGGAGCAATCAGGGTAAAGTGTCTTGCTCAGGGACACAACGACACAAGCTTGTCAGGAGCTGGGATTGAACCTGCAACCTTTTGGACTGCAGGCAACCACTCTACCATCTGAGCTATAGACACCCCTGCCCACTGTATGCTCTATCACATAAGTGAACCCTCATAGTAGATAGAATGGACGTAAGCTGACAGCCCATAGTTGTAAATCCTGACAACACAAGACTTTTATCTCAGTAACATGATGAGCCCCCCTCGTCCGCAAGCATGTGGGTCTCTGTTGGCTCTTGCGATGGTTTAGCCCGGCATGTCCACGTTAGTGTCTGGGATCAACTGAGTGAGCCACGTCTCTGTGAAGGTCAACAGCCCGTTGATCTTCTTTGTAAATAAATTGAGCCGATTGTCTGTGACGTCTCCAATTGTCCGTTAGCTTATAGCGGCTTTACATCCACGATAGCGGCACAGAAGTTCAATCGGGATATTATGACAATCTCCAGCCCCTGCCATTGACTTCAGTGACAGCAGATCCTCTCTTGGGTATAGAAGACGATTCTTTCCATGTTTAAAAGTATCCATTAAATAAATTATGAATTAAAACCAGAAAGTTATAGATCATTGTTGTGGAGATGCAAAAGGAGATGAACCCAGAGATAAAAATGTATGTATCTGGTATGAGGATGATAAAAGAGCATCATTTTTAAACAGATATTTATTCTTTTCTTTCACAAAATTTTCTTTCAACCTCATTAGTGGAAGTATATTCATCACTTCTTTTCATCCTCACCACTTGAGTTCCGTCAGGATGTTCTAGAGTTTCTTTCACAAACCTGTCGCTTTCATTAACGGTCATTAGTGATCCTGTGAGATGGCAGTTTCTTCGAAGAGTGACAACATCTAAGATTCGGACATGAAAGAGGGATTGTCTTGGTGTTTGTAGCCGTCATAGTTACCACGCACAAGATTCGAAAACATGTTTTATTAAACGTTGAGTTTATGTTACCTGCTGATGCTTTCAATGGCTTTTAAGATTCTGGAGAACATTATTAAATAAAGAAAATAAATGTTAGGGGCACTATTGTGCAGAAATGGAGTAAGACATACTTTTTGGAGCTCCGTGTTATTCACCATATACATTTGAATTCAAACTTCGCACCTCGCTTCTACTGTTGAAAAACGATTTATTAAGAACCGAATAGCAACGAAACATGCCAAGAAAAGAAGAAAACCAGGGCACCAGGTCGACGAAATGCCATGGCAGTATAACTAGCAACGACGCCATACTGGCTGCTATTGCTAAGCAGGGCACCGATCTTTATAAAGTTTGTGAGCTAGTGAACGCTATGAAGGAATCCATGGAGGGGTGCTTCGTCTCAATTGGGAAATCCCTGGCTAGCCTTCAAACGGACCACCCCGAGGTGAAACAGCGCCTGGAGGGTATAGACGAGGCTTTAACAAGCGGCGACTCTCGCATCACTGCGCTTGAAGCTACATGTGGTGAGCTGCAGGTCCTCAACGTTAAGCTAAAGGCTAAGTTGGTCGATCTGGAGGGGTTCTCTGGCCGACAGAATATTCTTAATCTATTCCTGAGGGAGAGGAGAAGGGTCGCCACACTGATTTCATCAGTGAATTGTTACCGAAAATACTTTGAGAAGACAACTTTGAGAAGACTCTGCTACAGGTCTGGAAAAGTCTACAAATTACTTACTTACTTACCTACTTACTTACAGGTGATCTACAACGGCTCTGACACAACTTTTAACTCGGTGACTGACGCTTAACGGTTTGCTTGTTTGTTGACTGCCAGAGCTTAGATTCTGGACCTATCACGGTTTTGTTTTGTTTTCATTGCGCTCAATTTTTCTATGTACTACTGAGCCTTTTTAATGGTTCACTGCCGTGTTAACAGATATATATTTCTATATACATTAGGGTTCCAGAGACAACTACTACTTGTGTGTGTATATACATATATATATGTACAGTTGTTTATATATATGTGTATGTATATATGTATAAATATCAATAAATGATTGTCATTACTTTACATAATTTACATCACTTCACATTCCGCTTCCGGTGAGCCTTTGATCGGCTGCTTGAAACGTAAGCTCCTGCAATAATTGTCAAAAACAGTCGTTTTAACGACTACTTGTCCGGATATTATGCTCATATCACTTAAGATATGTCTCAAGCATCTCGGATCTATGATCGTGATGCTCTTTTCAACATCAGAGAGTCGATGGAGGACTTCACTCGCGACCGTTACCAACGTCCGGTGAACGTGTTTCCGGCTCCGCTTCTCATCGACTCGGACTCTGTGGAATATCGTTTGATCTCTCGAGTACCGGGCGATTTCCACAAGGGATCGAGTCGGGCTGGAGTACAGGTCAGGATGAGACGTGCAGTTGCGATCGCTCGGAACAACTCTGACGTCATCGAACGTCATCGCTGTTTGATCGACATCCCTCTCACTGTGTGTGACGACACATCAGCGCTGCCGTCTGTCCAGACCTCAACGAAAGGTGGTAAGATTTTTTCATTTCCTCTCTTTAATTCGACTTTTACAACCGAGTTGAACTTCAGTGACAGCTGGTACCCACGTGACCGCTGTTCGCTTCAAAAGATCCCGCTCTGCGCGCCTGTCAGTGACGCGGCGTCGTCAGTGACGTCATCGGTGCTGAATGTGGGACTTCTTAATGTTCGCTCCATTACTAATAAATCCTTTATTCTTAATAATCTTTTCACAAGAGTTAATTTGGATTTATTATGTCTTTCTGAGACTTGGCAGAGAGAGGAAGAGTTTATTCATCTGAACGAACTCTGTCCAGTAGGGAGCGCTGTCCTGGGGAAGCCTCGCCTCTCTGGTCGTGGAGGAGGTCTTGCTACTGTTTTTAGGGAGAGTTGTTCTTGCAAAGTGATTCAGACACAGGAATTCACTTCTTTTGAGTCTCAGATGATCTTGATTGGTTCTACAAGACCTTTCTATTGTGTGTCAATCTACCGTCCGCCTGGTCCTGCGGCGGTGTTCTTGAAAGACTTTAGTGAATTCTTATCTTCCATTATTCAAATGGAATCTGTTCTTATTCTTGGAGACTTTAATCTTCATGTTGATGACGTCACATCTTGTTCTGCTAAAGAACTTTTAACTTTAACTGAAGCCTTTAATTTTGAGCAACATGTTTCTGAACCCACTCATCAAAAAGGCCACATTTTAGACTTAGTTTTTACTCTTGGCCTGAACATTTCTAATGTATCTGTACATGATGTCCATCTGAGTGATCATTCTCTTGTCTTGTTCAACCTGGACTTCATCCCTGAACCTAAGCCTTTGAAAGTTAGGTCTCAGAGGCGTGTCATCTCAGCCGATACTGCAGACAGTTTTTCTGCTATGTTTGACCGTCTTTCCTTTGATGACTGTCCAGATGTGGACAGTTTGATTCACTGTTTTACTGATCATTGTGTTGAAATACTGGATCAAGTGGCACCTGTTAAATCGAACTTGAAAATTCAGAAAAAACGGTGCCCTTGGACAAATGAAGATCTCCTGAGTCTGAAGAGACTTTGTCGAAAGACTGAGCGTCTCTGGAAGTCTACTAAACTTGAGGTGCACAGACTTCACCTCAGGGATCTGTTGACTTCTTACAATGAGATGGTAGAAACTGCTAGATCTGATTACATCAGAAAACTGGTAGCAGCAAATAGGAAAAACCCCAAAGTTTTGTTTGACACGATTAATTCTCTCGTGTCTCCTGCTCCTCAAATCACGCCGGTCTTCTGTGAAGCTGACAGCAATGCATTGTTGAGATTTTTCATTGACAAAATTAAATTGATCAAAGAGAAAATCTCTCCCCCTTTGTTGGGAACCCCTACTGTCTCTGAGCCCATCTCCTCCTCTTGGTCATCCTTCACTGCTGTATCTTTGGGTGATATTTCAGCACTAGTGAACAAGATTCAAAGATCAAACAAGATCAAAGTATTTGATGTAATTGGCCCCTGGGTTACCAATATGGTGAACCTCTCCCTTTCCACAGGGGTTTTTCCCAATGCATTTAAACATGCCATTGTGGAGCCTCTGCTCAAAAAACCAGGCTTAGACCCAACTGACCTCAGTAATTTCAGGCCTATTTCTAAGCTCCCTTTCTTGTCCAAGATCTTGGAGAAGGTGGTGTCTGAGCAGCTGTCTTTGTTCTTGGATCAGAGCGACATCCATGAGAAGTTTCAGTCTGGCTTCCGTAAACATCACTCTACGGAGACAGCTTTACTGAAAGTGTCCAGTGACATCATGATGTCGGCTGACTCTGGTAAATTCACTGTTCTGGTTCTCTTGGATCTGTCGTCAGCCTTTGACACAGTTGATCACCAGATCCTGCTGAGAAGACTAAGGGATGAAGTGGGACTGTCTGGGTCTGTGTTAGAATGGTTCTCATCTTACCTTTCTGGGCGCAGTTTTAGTGTATCTGCCAATCAAATGAGGTCTGAATCGGCAGATCTGTTGTGTGGAGTCCCTCAAGGTTCTGTTCTGGGTCCTTTATTGTTTTTGCTGTACTTGATTCCCCTTGGTAAAATCATTCAGAGATTTCCAGATGTTTCTTATCACATTTTTGCTGATGACATCCAGCTCTACTGCTCTTTTGACCCAACTGAGCCCCAAAGGCTGAACAGCTTAGTCAATTGTTTGCTAGAAATCAAACAATGGCTGAGTGAAAACACTTTACAGCTTAATGTGGACAAAACTGAAACTCTGGTGATTGCTCCTGATGATACGATTCCAGGGTTGAGTCAGTACTTGGGTGACTTAGGTCAGTCTGTCAAACTGAGCCTGAGAAACCTGGGTGTTGTATTTGATAAAGACATGTCTCTTGTTCAACACTGTAGAAAACTGACCAGAAACTGTTTCCTTCAACTGAGAAAAATCTCTAAACTTAGGAAAAGGCTGTCACAACATGATCTGGAGCTTGTAATCCATGCGTTTGTTTCTTCTCGTCTGGACTATTGTAACAGTTTGTTTTCATGTCTTAACAAGAAGGAGCTGTCTCGCCTGCAGTTGATTCAGAACTCTGCAGCGAGAATTCTGACCCGCTCTAGTAGAAGAACTCACATTTCTCCGGTCCTTAAAACTCTTCACTGGCTTCCAGTTTCTTTCAGGATCAACTTTAAAATTCTGGTTCTTACTTTCAGAGCTATTCATGGTCAGGCTCCTCCTTACATCACTGATCTGATCCAGCCTTACACCCCAGCTCGGTCTCTGAGGTCTGTGGATCAGAATCTACTTATGGTTCCACGCACACGGCTCAGGACCAGAGGAGAGAAATCTTTTCAGGCTGTTGCTCCTAAGCTTTGGAACAATCTTCCTCTCTCTTTGCGCTTGATGGAGTCTACTGACTCCTTTAAGAAACATCTTAAGACGTTTCTATTTGTGCAGGCTTTTCCTTGAATTTCTCGAACTCCTGTGTTGTTCTCGGTGTTGTCTTGATCTTTGAAGTATGTACTGTTTTGAGTATTGTTTTGATTGTTAAAGCGCTTTGTGACCCTGGTCTCGAAAAGCGCTATATAAATATATATTACTTACTTACTTACTTACTTACATAATACAGTTCTTTAAGGTATTTTTATATACCTCTGTTATTCCACACTTATTTACTGCTTCGTTTTCTTACATGAGTAATTTGACTTTTACAAATAGGTGCATTTAGATGATTTAGATTAAGGTGATGCACACAGAGTTTGAGGAGAGTTTTTCTCTCTCTCTCTGTATATGTATATATATATATATAACTATTTTGGAGGTGGGGCTCTATTGCCCAGCAGCTTTCTGAGAATTAAGGGTTTTTGGCGTCTTTATATTTCAATGACACCGGTTTTGGGGGTTTCTATATGTTTGTTTTCATTGTTATGTGCAGGTTTTCTGTTTCATTTTGTTTTCTTTGCCAGACTGCAACTAAATGTGTTGCAGTTTTAATTATATCCACAGTCCGCTTTAATACAGGATTATACAATTACAGATTTGAGATCAATCACGTTCACAACTTGAATTGTAGAGTCATGGGTAAAGCTTTAAAAAGGGGAACGTTTTTTCACATCTAGTATCCATTTCCTCTGACATTTTTGATTGCCCAGATTCTTTCCAAAAAATGTTTTATCTTGTTGCCAACCATAACAACTGCAATATTCTCATCGGTGGAGACTTGAGTTGTTATCTTGATGCTTCCCTGGACAGCTCTTTGTGTCTCAAAGAAGCCTTCTCCTTAAAAATCGCCCCCTTTGCTCAATAACCTAATTAAACAGCAAGATTTAGTTGATATCTGGAGACTACAACACCCTTGGATAAGCGCTTCTCTTTATTCTCACCTGTCCATGATAGTTTCACTAGATTTGATTATTTTCTGGTTGACTCCAAAATAGTTTATAGTGTGTCTAGCACTAAATATCATAATATAATAATTTCTGATCATGCTCCTGTTACAATGAAAATTGACTCTCAAGTACCAGCTCGCACTTATAACTGGAAATGTAACCCTTCACTGAACACTGACAAATCTTTTATTGAGTACATATCTGGTCGAATGTCAGACTTTCTCCTTTTTAACGATAATGGCACACTCTCAGGTTCAACTCTATGGGAGTCATTTAAAGTTGTAGTGGGTGGATGTTTTATATCATACCAGTCAAAGCAGAAAAGGGAAAGATGTTAATGTTACCAAGAAATTGAATCTGATAGCTAAATACAAAATCTCAAGACACCCTTGATTCAATGCTTAAACTAAAATATGAATCTGAAGAATATATACCAAAACTAAAACAAAAGCATTTTGAGCAAAGTGAGAAGGCACATACTCTCCTCGACAGGCAGCTGAAGGGTCCAGGCAGACAGGGCTATCCATAAGATATCCTTAGCTTCAGGAATTATTTACAAACCCAAAGTCGATTAACAATTCTCTCTTGGATTTTTAATCCAATTTATATTCATCCAGAACAAAAGCATTATTGATGAAATAGATTAATTTATTCCCAGACTTGTTAACCACGCTCGACAGGAATTAGAAGATCAGATCTCATTGGATGAAATAAAGGCGGCAATTCGTTCATTTCCCAGTGTGAAAGCATACTTACCTGATGGTTTTGGGATTGGATTTTATAAAGCAAACAGCATTCAGTTTCACCTTTGTTATTAAGAATGATAAAATACATTTTCCCAAATTCTATTTATGAGGCAAATATTTGTTCACTCCTCAAAAAAGATAGAGATGAAACACTGGTTTCCTCACATTGCGACCAGAAGATAATTGCTAAAGTTCTCTCTTCTCGGTTATCAAAACAATCTGATACACTCTGACCAAATTGGATTTATTCCTAAACGACACCCGGTCTCAAATACTCGCCGTCTTTTAAATATTATGTACTCATCAGAAAAACAGCAGTCCGCAGTAATATCATTAAAAGCACAACAAGCTTTTGATCAAATAGAGTGGAAATTTATGATTTTATTTAATTTGTTGAAATTGAAATATTTATTTTATTTTTATGAGTTCTCTCAAAATACGGATTTGATGAAAAATTCATGACAATCTTAAAACTTCTTTATGCCCAACCCAAATCTTTTATTTTAACCAGATATGATAAGTCGACTCCTTTCAGTCTATATTGAGGGACCAGACAAGGGTGTGTCTCTCTACAATGCTCTATGTCTTGTTTGTTGGAGCCTCTGGCTGTGGCGATCAGTATAAGAGGCCGTTTGAGACAAAATTCAGTTTTTCTCTCACACATACAAATAGTCATTTCTGTGTGTATAGAAAGTACTTCATCAGAAGCGTAAACTACCTAAAAAAGTACCGTTTTAACACAGTGATATCATTAAATAATGTGATATTATAATATATAACGTGATACCAATCCAAACATTTGTATTTCACTGCTGGCAGCTCTGAAATTCAGGGATGATTAAACAAACTTATTTTGAATTTCTTTTGAAAAAGGGGGCGACTGCCTTTGTAATCAAGTTCTCATGCACCTAAACACAAGATCTCTTAAACCTAAAAAGTTAACAAAATACAACTAAAAATGAAAAGTGAAAGTTTTTTAGTGTTCAGTATATTTAGACAAAGTAAAATGAGTGATCTTTTGGAGGTTAACACACTTTGAACATAATGCAACAGAGAGAGTCACAATAATCACATTATGTTTAAACATTTAAATGGTAAATTTAGTTTATAAACCCTACCCAAAAAGAGTTCTGCTGCTTTATCTGCCTTTTTGTGTGTTTGAAATTGTTCATTGTTTCCTGAGAGACTCTTGAGATGATCCAGCACCAAATGAGTTACAGCATTGTGGTCCCAGGATAATTAATATTTTGAAGCTCTTCCTGTCGCATGTCCTTGTGTGTCATGTGTCACACCTAAGGAGAAATAGGACTGATCTAAACTTTCTTCATTTGTCATATTCCTCTTTAGTTAGTGATGATTTGGCTTCTTTGTTTTCGAATGACATCAATCTGAAAAAAAAGGGATGAGAAGTAAGTTTTCCGTGTTGAATAATAAATGTTGAGACTGCGAGGGATGAGAGTTAGAGACGACCTTAAAGATTGGAAACAAACGATTCATTGAATTCACTCTTCAGGCTCCACTGCTTTATAAAAAGTCTGGTGCTTAGACGGATTTCAGGAGGAAATGATGTACATCAGAAGAAACGTTTATTAATTACATTATTAATTCAGTGATATCATTAAATAACGTGATCATATAAAAAAAATAACATGATAACAATCATTATAACCAAAAATTTGTATTAAACTGCAGGAGATTAAGCAATGATTAAACAACTTTATTTAGAATTTACTTTGAAAAGGGGTGGCTTCCTTTGTAATCAAGATGGCTTCCTGTGTAATCAAGTTCTCTCACACTGACTCTCAAGTTCTCATTCACTTATATACAATATTTTTTACACTCACTATCAAATACTCATACACGTACTATTAAGTTCTCATAAAGAGCTTTATAGTGGATGTGAGCAAGTTTGAAAGAAGGTGTGAGAGGGTTTGATAGTATATGTGAGAGAAACACAGAATTTTGTCTCAAACAGCCTCTCATGGATCAGATCCTGTCCCCAAATAAGTGGAATAGAATGTAGAAATATAATGTCGAAAATTGGTCTTTATGCAGACGACATGGTATTGACAATTTCAAATGTGACAAAGTCTCCACCACCCCTCCTTGATCTCATTCAAAAGTTTGGTAATCTACCTGGATTCAGTATTAATTACGACAAAAGCATTTTATTGCCTCTGTCAAAGGACTTGGATACAGAGTATTTGCATAACTTGCCCTTTAAAATTAGTCTATTTAGTATTTTACCTACCTTGGTGTCAATGTCACGAGACATCCCAGGTGCAGTTTTTTTTTTTACATTTTTTATTGGAAGACTTCACATGAAACATTAACATACATGTTCAAAAATAATGCTAATACCTTATATACAAATATACCGATATAGAAATACAATAGAAATAAAACAAAGTAAGAAGTTAAGCAATAAGGTGGGTGGAGAGAGATCAGACACAGTCATATGATGATAAAGAAAAGTAAAAAAAAAGAAAAGATACATGGCGCGACAATATTATTCTGAGAGAGTGTCCAGAGATTCAAAATATCAGGTGCTTGTTTAAGTTTAATTTCAAAACTTGATTGATAAATTAAAAAATGAAAATAAACAAATGGAAGCTCCTGCCATTGTCGCTTGTTGGACGGGTTTACATTATTCAAATGACTATACTTCCTAAATTCAGCTATCGCTTTCAAAATGTGCCCGTATTTTTTACTTCCTCATTTTTCAAGACAATTGACTCGATCATATTACTTTGGTTTGGAATTACAAACTTCCTCGCATAAGCAAGGCACATCTCCAAAAATCCAAGGCAAGGGTTGCTTTCCCGTGTTTAGACATTATTACTGGGCATGTAATGCTAGAAACTGGATTTTTTTGGAATCAGTTTTCATTTGGTGTCGAAAGAAATGACGCATGTGCCCCCTCATGGCCATTAATTGAAACTAAAAAAAATCTTTGTTGTCTTAATGCATCTCCACTTGCTTTTCTATTATCCAATTCTATACCACAGATTAAGGCTCTGAAAAATGATTTCATATTGTTCATTGCTTACAAAATGTTAAAACAAATTCAGAATGTGATCAACTTGAGCACAAAGATTTGAATTGTTCACCCAAATAGTCGAAGTTCAGTTTACCCAATTCACGCTGGTTCAGATACCTACAAATCTGAACTTTTGTCAGACAATATTTCTAGTGTTTACCAAAACAACATAGTTTTTATAATAGTATGAGAAAATCTTCCACCTCAAAGAAGTTGATCTCCCAGCTTGTCTCTTTATTTCATAAGTCAGCCCTTTCGTCGCACCTCAAAGAGTCATGGGAAAAGTATCTGGGTAAGAATATATCCGATGATGTATGGGCGAAGGGATTGTGATGGATTAAACTTTGTTCTATAAACACGAGACATCAACTCATACAATTTAAGGTCCCTCACAGGTTGCACTACTCTAAAACTAGAGTCATTACAATTTTTCCATCAATTTTCTCCTTATGTGATCGCTGCACTAACATTTATTCTGGTTTTGCTGTAAACTTTAAACATTCTGGAGTTGTTTAACTTTTTTTCAATGTCATACAATGTGAATCTCATTCAGAGTGGCGCTTTGGTGGTTTTGGGGTGCTCAGAGTCGTCCTTTAAATTATTTTGTACTCAACAACAATCTCTGGATTTCTGTTAGGTTGTTGCTAAGAGAGTTACCCTGAGTGAATGGAAATCTTGTTTTAAGAAATGGCTAAACAACATGGTTTCTCTCTTGTATCTTGAAGAAATAAGATACACAATGTCTAACATTCACTTCAAGTTTGTCATTTAACTCCTCCCTCCTACTCCAAAGCCAACAAGATTCTCTTTCTGCTGCCTCTTCCAATGTACAAAGGCCTGCTTTGTCTTCCTTTCTGGGATCCCCAGAGCTGTGAGCGTCTTCCGGACAGATTAGTAAGGAAGCCTCGGCAGCCGACCTCTACTGGGAACAGTCAGGACGGCCAGCCTTTGTCATTGCACTGCTGGACTAGATCTTGGTACTTAGTGGCTTTCCTTTCTGGGGAAGGAACCTATAAGGAGGTCTTGACAACCTTGGGAAACTGCAGCTTACGCCCCACCCTTATCTTCCATGATGGTGCGGCCTGCAGCAGGCCCTTCTTGGTCTTCTTGGGTGCTAGTGTTTCTCCTCTTCCTTGATGAACTGCACAGATGGTCTTGGTACCACACATGCTTGACGCTTTTTCTTCTCTCTTTCTCCAAGATGTCTGCCAGTTGTTTGAGAATCTTTCCGTGGCGCCAACGATATCTCCCGTGGCTAAGAGCTGTCTTGCACCCAGCTAATATGTGTGCCATTGATCCTCTTTTTCCAAATAGCCTGCACAGTGGATCCTCTCTCAAACCCCACCTTTGCATGGTTGTTGTTGATGGAAGTGTGCTTTAGATGGAACAAATCAGGAACAAAATGCAGAAGGGCTACAGTCTCCAGATCTCAGGCCAGGTTATTTTATGCTTTGGCAAGTCCCACTTTGTCCATGCTCCTTACGCTCCAAGCTCAACAGCCCTATACTTTCTCCTTTCCTCCTCCTCTTCATCCCTGTCTCCCAATGCATGGGTTTCGAATGATATCAACTTTCTGTCTGTGCCACCGATGATTCAGTGGCCTACTTGCTTCAAGATCTTGTGGTGACGCCTGCCCCTCTAACTTTATCATCGGCGGAGTCTCTGTACAGCATCACAACCTTGCACTTGGCCACCTTACACTCTTCAACAGCAGATGACCCGGGTAGTTGTAACTGGCCAGACCTCTTGTTGAGGCCTACTGACATGACACGCTTGGAGGAACACCCAACCACCTATCAGGCTGTCCTGGAAGAGCCAAGTCTTGAACTTGCTTGGTAGACCTGATTCGTCAATCATTTCCAGCCATTCCTCGGCCTGCTTTTTGATTCTGGAAACATAACTTATGTCACAGAGGGATGTATCGTTCTATTTGCCGAGGCACTTGATGGGGTTCTCCTTAATTAATGGTATCGCCTCCCCTTGAAAAACAAGTTGATATCTGTCTGCCACTTTGCCATTCCTGGTCACCATGCTCCTCGACTTCTTTAGTTTAAACTTCATTCGAGCCCAGGTTCCGATGTCATCAAGTGCCTTCAGAATCCATATTGCTTCTACATGGGTTGCTGTTGTTATGGTAAGGTCATCCATAAAGCTTCCTGTTGAATGTTGGCGGACCCCAGACTCCACCATTGGCCCTCTGGATCTGTTAACTGCAGCTGTTATTAGCAGGTTCATTCTAATAACAAACAACATAGGGGAGATGGTGCACCCCGATACAATTCTCTTATCCAGGTACTGCCACCTGGTTGTGAATTGGTCATTATCAAACCGTAACTTGAATCCTCCAAAATAGTTGGCTTTCATAGCCCTGATGTTGTGTGGGATGTGATAGTGTTCAATAGCTGCATCGATTAGGTTATGTTGGATAGATCCATATGCATCGGCCAAGTCGAGCCAGATTCCCCTTGCTCTCCTTGGCCTCCCGGATCAACTGACTGAGGATCCCATTTGCTCCAAGCATCCGGAGAAGCCTGGTATTCCACCCTACTGGATCGACGTATCTACCTCTGGTTCTTAACCATAGAAGCATTCATCCTTGAAACTAGCTGATTTTTGAGGATTTCATTTCTTTGGGTACAAAGCTCCGTTCTGCTGTCTTCCAGGATAATGGTATTACGCCTTTCACCTATATCCTCCTCCAGCAGAGGAGGATATATAATCCAACAATTTTCAACTATAATCCTACAGTTTTCAACTATAATTGAACATTTTTTAACTATGATCTAACTATTATTAACTATTATCCAATGATTTTAACTATAATCCAAAAATTCGCAATTGAAATCCAACAATTTTGTTTTTGGTTATACATTACAAATGACCTCAACAATAAAAAAAAGAAAACGCATTGAATCCCCACATCAGGAAGTTTATGGCTGTTTCTCTAAATCTCTCTTGACAGTAATAAAGTACTAAAATAATTTCAATATGTTGATCTGATGATTTGGTTTTTAATGGTTTACTTAGAATTATTGCCTTGGATATAGATGTGTTGTTATTGTTTTTTTTTACAGGCACTGGTAAAGGGGATGTTGCTTTAAAACTAAATAATCCATCACGAGACGTTTTCAAGAACGAGGACTGCATGACTCATGTCATTTCTACGCACTGCAGACCAAACTATCGTTCTCTCACACCTGAAGAAGAATCTCTGCTGCTGCTCTTATTAGAAGTTAATGGTTCTTACTTAACTGACACTTTCTCTTCTCACATGTGTGAGTTGTTGTGAAGCTCTCCGAGTGCTGAACAAACCAGCACTCAGAAAGCTTCACAACAACTCACCCGTTCACACACACATTGATGGGAGTAGGCTTTGAACCAAGTTTTCATCTGAGGATAATATAGTATATATATAATCTTTTTTTTAAACAAAAAGCTCAAAAATACACATATGTCCAACTCATATTCCGGGGGCCTAATGCGGCTGTCAAGTCATTTTATGTTACCCGCTGGATGAGATGTTCAAAATCTTAGTAGATTAATGTTCATGTTGTTATGTTAATTTAGAGATGCCAGTGTTTAAGACAAGATAAGAAATGCGTTTACTGAAACTCAATTAGGTTACAATTTTTGTAACTCTTTTTTATAAAGATCTCGTTTGTACAGCTTTATAAACACATTCCTTTGACATTGCAATTGACCAAAGTTGATTAATGTTAATTTCCTGATCTTCAAAGATGCCTGAATATAAGATAAGCCAAATCTATTACCATCAACATTTAAGAGATTTTATGACAGATGTAGATGTAATGAATACGAGTTGAGTTTGAAGTATAAACCTCTGGAGAACCACATATGTGATCAAAGTGATATCAGATTCTGTTTAAAGATCTTTGAAGGTTTAAAATCTTCAATAAATATACATAGAAATGTTCAAATGTTCAGCCTCTTATGTGTGGTTTTACAACAGATGCTGCTTAAAGGGCACCCATCTTAAATCTCGCCAAACAAGATTACGGTTAAAATTAAACATTCTGACATCATCTAAATCGGTTAAGTACCTACATGTTAATCGTGAAACAAAATAAATATTTATGTAAACATGGTGAAGGTTAATTCTGCCTTTAGGTGTTTTTGTAACGTGTACATTAAGCAGCAAACCTTATTTTTATTATTCATTTTTAATGTACAAAACGGGAGTTTCAGAGGTGATTTTGAAATTTACGTGAGTCATTGAATGCAACTCAGGTTTTTGTGACCAATCAGAGCAGAGTGGGCGTGGTTGCTGGATGAGATCTGATCTCAGCCAAAACAGTGAATTTTAAGTGGGCGGGGCTTAAGCGTATTTTCTAATGTTAATATCTTTATTAAATGAGAGTTTTGTGCAAAAAGAAACATACTGATGAGTATAATAGAGGTCCTAGAACAATATAAGAGACACTTTAATGAGCACATCAGGTGCCCTTTAAAGGACTACTTCATTCATACCAGGAAAAATAAACGTCAACTAAAAGTGTCTCAACATATTTTATACATTATTAGAAAGAATAATTCATTTTCCTCTTTGTTGACAATTTTTTTTAATTTTTTTTATCATAAACCTGAATTACTTGGTGCTTCGAATGATTGCGAACTTCGGGCGTCATAATTGTTTTTATTGAATCATTTCCTCATCATAATTATTCTGTTGACTCTGTATCTTCTCTCAGTTTGTTTTGCAGTGTGGAAGAACCGCCACATGAGAACTGTGACCAATTATTTCATTGTGAATCTGTCTTTTGCCGACGTGCTGGTCACCATCATCTGCCTCCCCGCCAGCCTTGTCGTGGACATTACTGAGACCTGGTTCTTTGGAAAAACTCTGTGCAAAGTCGTGCCCTACCTGCAGGTGAGAGAACTTAGAAACCTAGTGATGGTGAATAGATGGATGGAGTTATGGATTGACAATTAGAAGAAGGAATGGATGAATTTAATGACAGATTGATGAATAAATGTATGTATTGCTGAAAGGCAAAATAGACAGAAATATATATTCATTTTATTGTAGCAACTGGATTTAAGATATCCTTGTCTTTATTTTACTCCAAAATGAAACTTAAAAAAATCGAAATATGAGGAATTGTTCCCAAAACAATTAAACAAGTCTATAATTTAGGCTTGTTAGCAGCCTAAAGATCTCAAGTGGAGGCTTCAATACAAGATGGACGTTAAAGACGAGCAGTTTGAAGGTATTTTGATGTTTTAAAGTGTCTTTTGGACGAAGATGAAGACAACTGAGCTCCAGTTACTACATGAAAATGAACAAACGTTTTTTTTATAACTCTAAATTGTTTATAACAAAAATAAAGATGACCCTGAAAATAATCCCAATCACCATTATTATCATAATTAGTTCAAAAATGCAGAAAACTAAATATTAGGACATTCATAATGAAATGATTCTTAATGAAGCTAATTTTAAATAATGTAAGGGTCTGTAACTGACTGATTTGTTGAAAAATATAAAATATTTTCTATGTAGGCTGAAAGAATTTAGAGTTTACTATTTCTTTATTTTTTTTTAGGTCTGCACCAATTTGAAATTACATTTTTGAACAAACTAAATTTAAATGCTATAACATTGGTTTGCGTGTTACTGTTCCTTTAAGAATAAGACAGGTGAGGGAGGGGGAGGAGTCAGAGTTCTGCGCTGATGATCGCAAATAACAAATGTTGTTCTAATGTTCTTATATTTGCGAAGTTACTAACATACTTACGTACAGTAAACAGTTTTTGTGAACTTAAAGGTGAAGGAGAGCGCTGCTCATTTTTCACGCATCATCGGAAAAACTATGACATTTAAATTAAATACCCACATTTATTCAAATACTTATTTTCTAAGAACTTAGTGAGCTGCGGGTTGCCAACCCCTGGTCTAATCAAAGACGTTGAATATTTTCAATCATGTCCATCGAAAAATCAAAGTGCTTCCTTGTCCATACATCAGCTGTTCACGCAAACATAAGTTTAGTTTCAGTCATTGAAGAATCGTAATAATCTTTGAATCCGGTCCAGGACGTGTTATTGGTTTGTGGAAAGAGATGGACTTTGTTCCCCTGCCGTGATAATGGCTTTAGACCTTTTTATTCTGCCGCTTATAGTGGATTTTATGAAATACAACGATTTCCCAGGATTCATTTCTTGGCCAGATTGGTATCCACAGACACAATTCGTTCAACTTCATTTATGGTACATTTTCCGTGATTTTTATATCGTCATTTTTTTAAACAAATACATTTAACATCTTAGTGGATCATATTGATCCCCAATATGAGGAATCAAAGATTTTTTCTGAAGTCTCTCTAGACAGAACATATGTATTAACTTTCGTTATCTCTGGGCTAGGACTCGGTGGGTCATTTGTTTTCGAACCTTTGGGTCACCTTGACCCAGAGATAACACAAGGATTAAAATAATCTCCCTTTGTTAATTTTATTTTTGGGAAATCCCAACAAACATAACGAAGACTTTTACTTTGCCAGGTCAGGAATCTGACTTAACTCTTTGACTTAAACAAATAATAGAACTCAGATCTGGTTTTAAGTCACACATTTTACTTGGTTACAAGTTAGAAAGAACAAAACAAAGTTTACTTGTCTGTCTGAATCCTTTCTGAAGCACAGAGCTGTTAGTTCGCTGTTATATCTTCGTCTTAGTTTCACAAGATGTTAACTATCTCACTCTAAACGTTCGTTGCAAATAAAAACAAAAACAAAAAAAAGGAGGTTTCTTCCTGACATGGAGACAGCTTTGACATGTGATTAAGTTAATTTAATGAACATACTTAGTTTAGAACCTTCCCATCATACTTATAATTATTTTTATTAAATGCATCAATTAATTTGTAGGATTATTTATCGGCGGCCGTATGAGTGTTCCATTTATAACAGAAATGTACCTTTATATTTTATTAATTTGAACAACAAATTATATAATATATACATATATCATATAGCAATATTACTAATAATTTGAGTTATTAAAAAACAAAGAAAATTAGCAAACAACCTCATATAATCAAACACATGATAAATACAAAGTATGATAAAATTGGTATATATAAATAAGGTGGAAGAGACTGATGAGAGGTATTTAAAGATTGATACTTTGAAATACAAAGATCTCTCTTAGATTGTGATTGTTTTCTGAACCTTCAACATGCACTGTGAAAACAACAAAAGGTGTGTTTGTTGAACTTCTCAGGAAGCCCAAATATGGTGATATACAGGAAAAGAACAGATCTCTGAGACAGAAAAGTAGATAAAATGGAAGAACCTGAGAGACGGGTTGCTTTGAGGGGCGTGGCTGAAGGATAAGACGGATTTATTCAATGATTTGAAAGAGTCACAAACACTTGGAGCTCTTGTCAATTTTGTCAGGATCCTCCTCCCACAAATCCTCTTCAGACTTCAAAGAAAGTTGTTTCTCAAAGGGTTGACTTGCTTTACTGTCGGATCAAAGACATTTGTTTGTTAGAAAGTAATGACTTTTGATTTAAAGTTCCTCCATCCTCTGCTCAGGAGGGAGTTTGAAATGATGGAAATAATGTTTTAGTTTCATTTGAAAATAAGGAAAGTTTGCCAGAGAGTTTAGATCAGGAGTACTATAGACTGGTTAAATGTCAGGATTATCTTCACGGACCAGTCGTCTATTTCTTTTATTTTCACCTCCGTCATTTCTTTACTGTGTGGGATTTTCCGTCTGTGTACACAAGCAGAATTCTGTCCCCACATCTGTATCACCTTCATTTTCCCAGAAGGCTTAGGAGTGCTTCCTCACTGATTTCAATATAAACAACTCTAACATTGATTTCCCGTCAAAAAGGCAATAACGTGGGGATTTCCGACTCTCTGTCAATCAAAGATGGATCCCATCCCCACATTTTTTGTCGCTTCCCAATAATAAAAAATGCTGGTTAAGGTTTTTAAAAACATCTCCACTAATTATTTCTTTTGGAAGCTCAGCACTTGCCCTGTTGGTTATTTCCCAGAGGAAATAAAGACCTAGGATTAGTCATTGACGTCAAAGTGCACTCAAAATAAAGTATATGTTTTCTAAACTGAGAAGGAGATTTTAATCTACACAAAAGCTGTTGAAGGATTTTCTGTGTGTTGTGCAGGCCATTTGTTTAGGCAGGTATCCATGGTGACCTGATGCTATTGACTAATTTCAGTGACTCCTAGTGGACACAAATCCGATCAATACACATTTAGAACTCAGCAACTACTGGTCGATAATGGCTGCGATCAATAAAAAGTTCTCTCATGCTGACGATTCTTTTGTTTATTTTCCCAAACGTATTCACTGATTTTCTCGTTTTTCAGACCATCTCTGTGTCCGTGTCGGTCCTGACGCTGAGTTGCATCGCCCAGGACCGCTGGTATGCCATCTGCCATCCGCTCAAGTTCAAAAGCACCGCCAAGAGGGCTCGCAAAAGCATCGTGGTCATCTGGGTGGTGTCCTGCGTCATCATGATTCCTCAGGCCATCGTCATGGAATGTAGCAGTCTGTTGCCGGACCTCACCAACAAAACGAGCCTGTTCACCGTGTGTGACGAGCAGTGGGGAGGTCAGTGAATAACTATTGAAAATGTATTTTATCGATGAAATGTAAAGACAAATTTGCAGTTCAGCGCTTCATGCTAGCAACAAACTGTTAAAAATGCGTAAGTTAAAATTGCACATCAGGATTATTTTTAATGTTATTTATGTTACTTATGTTCTTCTTCTTCTTATTATTTTTTTGTTTAGTGCTTTTCTTATTCTTATTATTGTTTCTGTTGGCTTGGTTGTTATTGTAATTATGAGACTTTGTCGAAAGACTGAGCGTCTCTGGAAGTCCACTAAACTTGAGGTGCATAGACTTCACCTCAGGGATCTGATGACTTCTTACAATGAGATGGTAGAAACTGCTATATCTGATTACATCAGAAAACTGGTAGCAGCAAATAGGAAAAACCCCAAAGTTTTGTTTGACACGATTAATTCTCTCGTGTCTCCTGCTCCTCAAATCACGCCTGTCTTCTGTGAAGCTGACAGCAATGCATTGTTGAGATTTTTCATTGACAAAATTAAATTGATCAAAGAGAAAATCTCTCCCCCTTTGTTTGGAACCCCTACTGTCTCTGAGCCCCTCTCCTCCTCTTGGTCCTCCTTCACTGCTGTATCTTTGGGTGATATTTCGGCACTAGTGAACAAGATGAAACCCTCCTCTTGCTCAGATGACGTCCTTCCTTGAGCCTGTCTCCAGTTTGTGGTCCTCATGTAACAATGTGAGCAAAGTGAAACCCTCCTCTGGCTGGTCTTACATCTTCCTGTGTAAGCTCTTTATTAAAATGTTTGATGTAATTGGCCCCTGGGTTACCAATATGGTGAACCTCTCCCTTTCCACAGGGGTTTTTCCCAATGCATTTAAACATGCCATTGTGGAGCCTCTGCTCAAAAAACCAGGCTTAGACCCAACTGACCTCAGTAATTTCAGGCCTATTTCTAAGCTCCCTTTCTTGTCCAAGATCTTTGAGAAGGTGGTGTCTGAGCAGCTGTCTTTGTTCCTTGATCAGAGCGACATCCATGAGAAGTTTCAGTCTGGCTTCCGTAAACATCACTCTACGGAGACAGCTTTATTGAAAGTGTCCAGTGACATCATGATGTCGGCTGACTCTGGTAAATTCACTGTTCTGGTTCTCTTGGATCTGTCCTCAGCCTTTGACACAGTTGATCACCAGATCCTGCTGAGAAGACTGAGGGATGAAGTGGGACTGTCTGGGTCTGTGTTAGAATGGTTCTCATCTTACCTTTCTGGGCGCAGTTTTAGTGTATCTGCCAATCAAATGAGGTCTGGATCGGCAGATCTGTTGTATGGAGTCCCTCAAGGTTCTGTTCTGGGTCCTTTATTGTTTTTGCTGTACTTAGTTCCCCTCGGTAAAATTATTCAGAGATTTCCAGATGTTTCTTATCACATTTTTGCTGATGACATCCAGCTCTACTGCTCTTTTGATCCAACGGAGCCCCAGAGGCTGAACAGCTTAGTCAATTGTTTGCTAGAAATCAAACAATGGCTGAGTGAAAACACTCTACAGCTAAATGTGGACAAAACTGAAACACTGGTGATTACTCCTGATGATAAGATTCCAGGGTTGAGTCAGTACTTGGGTGACTTAGGTCAGTCTGTCAAACTGAGCCTGGGTGTTGTATTTGATAAAGACATGTCTCTTGTTCGACATTGCAGAAAACTGACCAGAAACTGTTTCCTTCAACTGAGAAAAATCTCTAAACTTAGGAAAATTTTGTCGGAACATGATCTGGAGCTTGTAATCCATGCGTTTGTTTCTTCTCGTCTGGACTATTGTAACAGTTTGTTTTCATGTCTTAACAAGAAGGATGTGTCTCGTCTGCAGTTGATTCAGAACTTTGCAGCGAGAATTCTGACCCGCTCAAGTAGAAGAACTCATCTCTCCGGTCCTTAAAACTCTTCACTGGCTTCCAGTTTCTTTCAGGATCAACTTTAAAATTCTGGTTCTTACTTTCAGAGCTATTCATGGTCAGGCTCCTTCTTACATCACTGATCTTATCCAGCCTTACACCCCAGCTCGGGCTCTGAGGTCTGTGGATCAAAATCTACTTATGGTTCCACGCACACGGCTCAGGACCAGAGGAGAGAAATCTTTTCAGGCTGTTGCTGGAGCCAAGCTTTGGAACGATCTTCCCCTCTCTTTGCGCTTGATGGAGTCTACTGACTCCTTTAAGAAACATCTTAAGACGTTTCTATTTGTTCAGGCTTTTCCTTGAATTTCTTGAACTCCTGTGTTGTTCTCAGTATTATCTTGATCTTTAAAGTATGTACTTTTTTGAGTATTGTTTTGATTGTTTAAGCGCTTTGTGACCCTGGTCTCGAAAAGCGCTATATAAATAAATATTACTTACTTACTTACTATTATTATCATGTCTTTGATTTATTATTATTTTAACAACAGTGATGGTCATGATCACTGTTATAATTGTGGTTGTTGTTTTTATGATTATATTTTATTATTATATTATCATTGTTGTAAATATTGTTGAAGTTCTTATTGTTGGTGTTATTATTGTTAATTGTTATTATTATCTTGTTATTAGGATTATTATTTTTTGTTATATTATAATTTTGTTAAAGTTATTGTTATTATATGTCGTTATTATTGTCCTTATTGTGGCTATTATTGTTGTTATTATTATTAGATAAGACAGTGTATAAAATGATATATAAGTATAATGGATAAATATTATTTGTGGAATTAGAAGTGATTTTTCATGTAAATAAGAACTCAATAGATTCAATTGTGATAACCATTTAATAGTTCAATTAATATAGTAATAGTTATTAGTAATAATAATAATTAATAATAGTGTTACTAGTTCTAGTATTAATAGAAATAATAAGAAAAGCAAACACTAGTAAAAAAAACAACATTATTAATAAATTACAAAAACATAAGGCAATATTCAGTGGCAGTGCAACCATGAGTTAAAGAAATACATACATTGAGTTTTCCGTTATATAACCTGACAGCAGGGGGCAGGAAGTAGCAGCAGAATCGCTCCTTTCTGCAGCGCAGGTGGATGTGTGAACATGTACATTCAACATTATGAGAGTAAGTTTGTAAGTATGTTCACTCAATTATTTTCTACCCTCAGCGGACATTTACCCCAAAGTCTACCACATCTGCTTCTTCATCGTCACCTACTTTGCTCCTCTTTGTCTGATGGTTCTGGCCTACATTCAGATCTGTCACAAACTCTGGTGTCAGCAGGTGAGATCCTTAACATTGTTTTCTCAATAGCAACATTTATGTGGAGCCATGTTATCAAAGCGACACAATTTTAAACACTATTTAAAAAAAATATGTATAGGACTTTGAAAGGTTTAAAAGTCTAAAAATAGTTATGAAACATGATTGACATTAAAGTGAAATTAACTTTTTGGATTTGGTCTTAAACTTCAGCCCCAAGAGCACCAAAAAAACAAAAAAGGTAGAGAACACTTCTAATTCTAAAAATTCTAGGTACAAGGTGAACTCAAAACAACAAAAATGGTATGGTGTACCACATATTGATGATCACAATCTGGCGCCTGTTGCTGGGAAAGAGGCGGCTTTAATCTGAACAGCAACAGAGACCAGAGACCAGCGCAGTGCTCCTAAAAAAAAAAAACACCGAACTGGAACAAAAAGATTCATAATAAAATTAAAGTTGTTGTACAACTCATTACTTTTTTCAATTTTTGGTAAACCATCTTCACGAGTGTTTCAGCGAAACAGGCACCTCTACCTAATGACTTCAAACCGTCGTCGACTCAAATGCTTCTCAAAATAGTTCCCTGATGGGTCTCTTTGTTCACTGACAGATTCCTGGGAGCTCCTCTGTTCAGAGGAAATGGAGGTCTTTTCAGTGCTCGGCTCCGTCCCAGAGTTCGGGTGAGGCCACGCGGGTCCGAACCAGCACTGTCTGCGCTGAAGTCAAACAGGTCCGGGCGCGACGCAAGACGGCTCGCATGCTGATCGTTGTGCTCTTTGTCTTTGCTCTGTGCTACCTGCCCATCAGCGTGCTCAACGTCATGAAGAGGTAAGAAGGCTCAGAAAAGATTCATCTAGTAGGGAAGTTTTGTTTCTTTTGTATTCAATGAAAAAAAGCATCTTCCATGAATTTTATTAATTAATTAAGACATTTTTTTCTTTAGTTTCAATCAAAAGAAATAAAATAAAAACATTATTTAATTTGTCTTCAATCTTCTTCATTCCAAAAACTGTTTTTTTATTAATCGTTTATAGAAAAAAAAGATTGAACTCATTTTTTAATTTAAAGGCAATAGAATATTATTGGATAACAAAGAAAAAAACTATTACTTAAGTGAAAAAAGTTTCCCAATTGTTTTTCCTTTAAGTGAAGTCTTTTTTTTAATTCAATTACAACAGTTTTGGAGTGGTTTATTTAAAAAAAAAAAATTGAATAGAGACTAGAGACATAAATAAACTACCTTTGGAACCTAATCTGTCCATTATTTTGGTCCTGATGGTTATTTCGTTAATTCTTATATTTCCGTACATCAGAGTCTTCGGGACGTTCAAGAACACCAATGACAGAGAGACGGTTTACGCCTGGTTCACTTTCTCTCATTGGCTCATCTATGCCAACAGTGCAGCCAATCCCATCATCTACAACTTCCTCAGTGGTAAGTTGGCACTTTGTTACAGAGTCATTTAACATAAACTTAACTTAACTTAAACTCAAGAGGAAGATACTGGATATATTTCTCACAAGTGGGATCAACAAGTTATTTATAATGTGCTGGAAGAGAACAAAAGTCTTGAGTTTCTTTTCTGTAACTTTCTGTTGAAATACTGGATCAAGTGGCACCTGTTAAATTGAACGTAACAATTTAGAAAAATGGTTGCCCTTGAACAAATGAAGTTCTCCTGAGTCTTAAGAGACTTTGTCGAAAGACTGACCGTCTCTGGAAGTCCACTAAACTTGAGGTGCATGTCCTCATACAGTGAGATGATGGAAACTGCCAGTTCTGATTACATTCAATCTGGTAATAGTAAATATGAAAAACGTGTTGTTCAACAACGATAAATTCTCTCGTGTCCTGCTGCTCCAATCACCCCTGTCTTGCGTGAAGCTGACAGCAATGCATTGTGGATATATTTCACTGAAAAAATTAAATTGATCAAATGAAAAACCCCTCTCCTTTTTTTTGGCACCCCTGCTGTTACTGAGCCTGTCTCCAGTTTGTGGTCCTCATGTAACAATGTGAGCAAAGTGAAACCCTCCTCTGGCTGGTCTTACATCTTCCTGTGTAAGCTCTTTATTAAAATGTTTGATGTAATTGGCCCCTGGGTTACCAATATGGTGAACCTCTCCCTTTCCACAAGGGTTCTTCCCAATGCGTTAAAGCATGCCATTGTGGAGCCTTTACTCAAAAAGCCAGGCTTAGACCCGACTGACCTCAGTAATTTCAGGCGTATTTCTAAGCTTCCATTCTTGTCCAAGAGAGGGATGAAGTGGTACTGTCTGGATCTCTGTTACAGGTTCTCGTCATACCTTTCTGGGCGCAGTTTCAATGTATCTGCGAATAAGGTCTGAATCAGTGAATCTGTCCCTCAATGTTCTGTTTTAGGTCCTATATTATTTTTTGCTGTACTTGATTCCCCTGGGTAAAAACATTCAGCGATTTCCTGATGTTTCTAACACCATTTTTGCTGATGACATCCAGCTCTACTGCTCTTTTGATCTAACTGAGCCCCAGAGACTGAGCAGCTTAGTCATTTTTTTTGCTAGAAATCCAACAATGGCTGAGTGAAAACACTTTGCAGCTCAATGTGGACAAAACGAAACTCTGGTTATATCTCCTGATGATAAGGTTCCAGAGTTGAGTCAATACTTGGGCCTGAGAAACCTGGGTGTTATATTGGATAAAGACATGTATCTTGTTCAACACTGCAGAAAACTGACCAGAAACTGTTTTCTTCAACTGAGAAAAATCTCTAAACTTAGGAAAATGAAGTCACGAGATGATCTGGAGCTTATAACCCCTGTGTTTGTGTCTTCTCGTTTTGACTATTGTAAAAGTTTATTTTTTCAAAACAAGAAGTAGCTGTCTCTCCTGCAGGTAATACAAGACTCTGCCGCGAGAATTTTGACTTGCACTAGTAGGAGAACTCGCATGTCCCCGATCCTAAAATCTCTTTCAGGAGCTATTCATGGTCAGAGCTATTCATGGTCAGGCTCCAATTTACATCACTCATCTTATCCAGCCTTACACCCAAACTCGGGCTCTGAGGTCTGTGGAACAGAATCTACTGATGGTTCCTGAACACGCTTTCTAACCAGAGGAGAGAAATCCTTACAAGCTGTTGCTCCTAAGCTTTGGAACGATCTACCTCTTCCTCTGCCTTTGATGGAGTCAAGAAGCATCATAAGACATTTTTATTTGTGCATGCTATTTCTTAATTTTCTGGGACTCCTGTGTTTGTCTTATGTTTTGGCCTTTTAAACTTTTTACATTTTTAAGTTTTTAAGTATTAACTTACTAACGTACTTACTTACCTACTTACTTTATGTCCTGTGGCAGGAATATCATCCTACAGGTCACGACCTAGTGAGGTGTTATAGTATTATTCAATAGGAATTCAATTAATTGGAGGTACATTTTTCCCACCAAATGCCTTAAAGAAATTTCTTAAAAAGTTGCTGAATTAAAAAAGGTTGTTAAAAGCCTTTAATTTTCTCAAAAAGTGCGTCTTATACTCCGTAGCGCCTTATATATGAACATTACGTGGTGGGTGGCTTGTTTACAAACACTTTCAGGACTATGTGCCGACTGAGCCGACAGGTCGTGGGCGATATTACGTCATTGCGTCATCACAGGGTGGGATTAAAAACACACGTCACATCATGGCGGACAGCTTTGGAGTGATATTACTTCCACCGGTTTGAGCGAGTGTGTCTTGGTTGTTGTACACTCAAAATCCCTCGACCAGTCATACACGTGCGTTCAACATGTAATACACGTGCGCTCTAGCTGTCATACACATGCTCAACTTCTCTGCTGCTCGCTCAACATTTGTCTGCTCACAACATCAGTCTCACGCGCTGCTGCTGAACATCAGCCTTTTGAACATCATTTGAACATCGTTACCATGGAGTGAACGGAGTTGTCAGAACGCTTAATAAAGTTTGACTTTATCTGACTGTTTTGTTGACATTCCCTTTAGCACAGCTTTATCTATATCTTATTATCTAGTGGATACATAACGCAACCCAGTCAAACGTTTATTATATCTTTTATTCTATGCGCCTTATAATCCGGTGCGCCTAATAGTGCGCAAAATACGGTATTCAATAGAATAAAACAATAATAATAATAAAAAGAAAACATTTCACCTCAATCAAAGTGTAAACAACACCTTCCAAACTTTCGTCACTTCAGTCGAAAAAATCAAAATCAAAGTATATATTTTTTATTGCTAATATATTATTGCTAAGAAAGAAATGCCCCCCCCCCCACAATATAGCTCAAACCCCCAAAATGAAAAAATGAAAAGTAATAAGGTTTTTTTTTTTTTATTGAAAATATTTCTTGATTGAAAAAACAAATCTACCTTGCATACTTGTGTATTATCAACCAACAAAAAAAAACAAACTTAGTATCTTCAATTGTGCTCTTTGCATTTCGCAAATGAGATCTTGTTATGAAAAGTATCTTCACCATTTAAAAAGCTTGATTTTGACATTTAGAACGTTAGTCTGTTTTTCTTGTTGAATCATACAGTTTAAAAACAAACACTACTGCTGGAATATCATCTCATCGAGCGCTGCGATGGCACAAGGGCCGGGTAATGTTTTTGATTTGACCTCAACACAAAAGTGAAGAAAATATAATTGACTTATAAGTGGAAGAGGTGAAATACTGTAGGTCAACTTTATCTTATACAACATTTATGAGACGGATAGACTAAATAATAAATGGTGATAAATAACGTGTCTTTGCTTCCAGGTAAGTTCCGAGGGGAATTCAAGGCCGCCTTCTCCTGCCACTGTTATGGTCAACACCAGGACCGGACGCAGAGGATCCGAGCCAGAGCGAGCACCGACAGCCACAAGTCTCTGTCCACTCAAGTGCACAACTTGGACAACGTGTCGCGCATTTCAGACCAGATGGTGTGACCTATCACTCAAGGCCTGAATGGACCTCAATTATGAACCTCGGCAGGTATTTTTGAACACTTTATTGTTAAGAATTTGACCTTCTGAATGTAGAAAAAAAAAAAGCGGACAAAAGAAAGAATGTAAAAACAAGGTTTCTATGTTTGCATGCCAATCAGTGGATCTGGACGATCAATGATCTGACATTTTCTTTTTCCATCAAAGGGGATTCATGGTTCAACAATGGTTTCATTCAGAGATTATCTTTGACCAACACTCAGGGATCAGTCCAAATAATCTCCTGCTAAAAAATCTAAGCTAAGGAAGTCTTTTTTTATGTAAATATTGATCAACATTGAAGCGACTAGGATGTGAAATGTGGAAGTGTATATCAGTGTCATCAGAACATTGAATGGTTTAAGTAATAGTTATTTATTTGTTAAAAAACAAATTTAAGAACATATATTTTTGAATAATTGGAATAAGAATATCAAACTCTGTAACAAAATGCACTTATTTTGAAAAAATATAATATTTTGAATCGTTCAAAAATGTCAATTCAATCCTTAAAAACTAAACAATATTTCAATTAAAAAAAATAAAAAAATGTATGGAAGTATATCAGTATTATTTTTTTTAATTGAAATGTTTTTGCTTTTAAGCATTGAATTGTTTTTTGCGTATAATTTTCATTGAACATTTTAATTCAATATAGTTTATATTGTTACCTTTTTATGTTAATGAAATGATTGAATTACCATATTTGCATATCCATATTTTCAAAATTAATTAATTAATTTTATATGTTTGCACTATTGAACCAACGTTTTATATAAAATATAGAATTTCGAAATGTATAATTATTGGAGTCAGAATATCAAACTCTTTGTATAAAAAAATATTAATTTTGATAATTTTAAACATTTTCTATTGAACATTATTATAAGAGAATTCAACTTTTTCATATACAAATTATTGAAATTAAATTATTAAAAAACAATTTTATGCTTGAAAGTCAACATTTCAATGTAAGAGATGAAAGTTTGAAAGTGTTAAATTCAACAGTTCTATATTCTGATGTCAAGTATCAAGTCTGGGACAAAAAGTAAATCACAGACAGATAAAGTTTCCCACACAAACCCATGTTTACATGTCAATCAATTTCAACAGCCATTTGTTACCTTCAAGCTCATCTTTGGAGATGTGGATTGTTATCCTTTACAGTGCAGTTCCCTCACAATGCTTTAAGTTCTGACTTCAAGAATGATGGAATAACATCTACAACATTTAATTGTCTTGTTGTGTAAAAATTCATCTGTCTTTCACTCGACGAAGGACATTTTAAGTTCGAAAAAGTCGTCCTCTTGATCATATCTTGTATGCGTTATGTAAATAAGAAATATATTCTCATCCAGTTAGAATGTACATTCCTGCAAGTTCCACCAAATTGTCAACCTGCTTTAGCAACCTTTATTAGCAACCCCAAAACAACAACACAACTTTGTAGAAATCTGATTGTATTTTCAAGTCATTTTGCTATTAAGAAAGTTTGAATGGCAGAGTGACAGATGGAATGCACTTTTCATGAAAGTAAATTACTAATCAATGTATATAATTTATCTGTAGGAAAATTGTGAGAATATTTTTCTGACCAATGTCATGTTATTGCTGCTAAAATACTTCTTTATGTCTATGTGTAACCCCGGACTCAAACAAAAAGTGTTGCTATAGGATTTATTTGTAGATGTTTAAAAGGCTTGAATCCTTTTAAAAATCGTTTGAACATCGTTACCATGGGAGTGAATGGAGTTGTCAGAACGCATAATAAAGTTTGACTTTATCTGACTGTTTTGTTGAATTTCCCTTTAGCACAGCTTTATCTAGTGGATGCATAACGCAACCCCAGTCAAACGTTGACTGTATCTTTTATTCTATGCGATTTATAATCTGGTGCGCCCTATTTATGAAAACAGTTCTTAAATAGGCCATTCAATGAAGGTGCGCCTTATAGACCAGTGCGCCTAATAGTGCCGAAAATACAGTACCTTATTGGAAATTTAAGAGTCAAAGGACAACAGACAAAAATCTTATATTTGACAAGAATCATGACGAAAACAAAACATGTTTTGCTTTGTGTCCGGGGTTTCTGTCTGGATTATATTAAGAATGGTTTTATTTAGATGTGAATGTTATTGTTGCACTGTAAATGTACACAATTCTATTGGAATTATATTTATTTTATTTGATGTTAATTTTGTTGTTATTTAAAGTGTGTCAATGTTTTGTTGTGTCTCTGATGTGTCGAATTAAAGCAATCAGTTTTTGTCTGACTTGTTTTCATGTGTTTTTAAAAACAAATCAGTTCAATCCTCCAACAAGTGAATTCACCTGCAGATCAAGGTCAAGTGAAAGTGATTTTTTAATATTAATGTTATTAGTTAAGCGATGACTTTACGTTGTCTTTGGACTATGACTAATAGTGTTTATTATATTGTTACCTCTTTCAAGTTAATGACTTTTGTTTTACTACACTCCTTTCTACTTCACTTATTATTTATTTAGGACTATATTTGCAGAGACGATATGATCGCTTCAAACTGGTTCATTCCACATGATGTTCAAATTATTGATGTCAGTAACAGTTTCCCTCTTGTAACAATTACACCTCATTGCACTTGTAGCTTGACCAGTGCAAGTAGCTAGCTACGCTATTGACTCTTATCTTGCAGTCACAAACAACATGACTAAATCTGAGACTACAGTGATTGAATCTGAGACTAGAGTGATCGCGCGTGATAAAAAAAATGGTTAAACCTAAATCCAACCAGAGACGGGAGGAGAGCTCTGACAGTGATTCATAATGGGAGTCATTGAACCAGAATGATCGTCCTGGGATTTGAGATCTCCACTCTACAGTATATCTGAAAACAAGAAAGATCGCCGCCGAGCAAACCGGCGCGAGGGGAGACAAGGCTACTACTTGGAGTGCTGTGGTCAGGATTTGCTCTGACATCTCCACAATTCGCGACACTGGGCCTGGTTGCAAGCTTACGTAGCCGGGAGGATATGGCGAAGTTCAGCACTGAGAAAGATGAAGAAGAAAAGGACGTATAATAGAAAAATGACTCTCACACTATCCAATATATAAAAAGTAGACTGGACTTTAGCTCTCTATCGATTGGACCAATTGTGACTTTGTTACATCTACTGTTGTAACATCTTATGAACAAGAATCTGTTATGCCAAAGAAAAATAAGCGCTGGTTTAAGATATGATTATGACTATGATTTAATTTTACTACTATTACTACTACTATTACTATTACTATTTTGAGGGTAATGGCGGTGGGACTGGAAAAGCTTCTGCTTCTCCCGCTTTTCCCTTTTGGGAAATACATGTAATACTTGAGCCACGATGAAGTGTGATGTTGATGATTTAAACTGACATGCCTGAAATAAACAATATTCATTCATTCATTCATTCATTCATTCACTAATTGTCTACTCGGCTTCCCTGAACAACCTGCGACTTCTGTCAACCTTCAGCGGTAGAATGTTCTTTAAGTCAAATTTGGTGTTGAGCACCTGGACTGTTGTCTCTGCTTTAAGCCAGGGCTTCTCGTCCTTGCAAGACAAAACTCCACAAGTCAATCAAAGCTTTGAAAAAACTGTCCATGCAATGGTTTACTCTTCAAGTGTGAGGTTTTTTTCAGGTTCAGTGTTTTTCCAATGAATACTGGCTAATGGTACAAAGTACTTATTTTTCAATTCTTTGAACCTGTTTTAAAAAGGCGCTTTACAAATAACTATTACTAACTTACTTCATGTGCCTTCACTGTGATGGACTACTTTTCTTTTTGCACTTTATTGATCTCGAAAAACTTCTCATAACTGTGGTCTAAGGTCACTGATGGTTGTGTACAAGAAAAAGTTTGAACACCTAAAGGGCTCATTCAAGGTTTTTCCAATTGTCTGGTCTGGCTGACCTTTGTTTGTTAAAGTAGTGATGGTCACTGGTTTCTCTTTATTAAGCTGTTCTTTTCATAATATGAATTCTAACAGTACAAGTGAGAAGCAGAATGAGTGCACGAATGCTCCTTCCAAGGTGCAAAACAAATAGACTCAAGGACTCATTCATTCCTCGGGTTATTAGATTGTACAATTCTGAGTTCGGGGGCAGGAGTGGAGTAAAAGTATCATGATGTTCTGTTCTATGTTAATCTTTGTATTGTAACAAATTGGCGTGGGGGGAAGGGAGGTTTGGGGCACAGGTGCGGACCCAGGGGTCTCTTAAAGTTATCCCCGGAGGGATAACCACAAAATCGCACAAGCGACTACAGGGGAGGGGGAGAAAACAAAAAGCACAAGGCTACCTTTTAATAACCAAAACTAAAGTGAGAACCAAACCACTGCTGCCAAGCAGCTGAACGAAAGACAAGAAACTTGAACAATATTTTTCTGTAACTCAGAGGGCACTCAGAGTGAACCTCTCACCATCGCATAGAGCAAACAATGAGCAGCACAGAGCACTGGGGTCTCAGGGCAGATATAGCCTTGTCACACCTGGGCTCAATCAGCCAATCAGTGCACACACCTGATTGCAGAGAGTGAATCAGTCACCATTCTCACGAGGCGAAACACTCCGTTTCCTCACATGTATCCTTTGTCTTTGTTATTTTTCTTTGATCTATCTTCTTTATCTTTAGACTTAGATTGTATCATCTTGTTCTTTCTCTTTATTTCTCTTTGTTCTTGTTCTTATTTTATTTTGATTATTTTTTATGAAAGATTGCTGTATTTGCTTTATTTGAATAATTTGGAAAAAAAACTATTTCCCGAAGACTCCTGAGGGATCAATAAAGGTCTACCTACCTATAATAACTCCATTGAAAAGTACAGGTTAAAATTCATCAAGAAAATGATCAAAGTCTATAAAGGAATAATTATAAAAAGAAGAAACTAGACTATAATGCCTTCAGAGAAACCTACAATATAAATAGCCATTAAAAAAACAATAAAGGTAAGGGTGTCTTTGCGTGTTTGATACCATCTTTAAAGGTATATCCCTTGCCAAGACTCTGTAACTAGTCGTCGAGCTGAATGTCATGACTCGCTTGTCCAAAATGCCATTTTAATGTCTTCCCTGAACACTTTACCAAGCACCTTCTTGTATATGATGGATTTGTTGAGCTGAAACATGTCTTTAGCAAACAGCTTAAGACTTCCATACAAACAGTAGAATTTAGATTTCATATCTTTCTATTAACCTACATAGCTATTCATGGTCGAGCACCAACGTATATCACAGATCTAATCCCATAACAGCCTTCTAGAATGAATCCATAAACTCACATACATTAGTTATACCACAAAACTCTAAATGTACATATGGAACCTTCAAGTGATGGTTCAAAATTCAAACTTCACTCATTTTCTACTCACCCTGATGTCAACTAAGAGTTTTTTTTTTTAGAGTAATCTGTTCTTTTTAGAGTTATAGACGAAAGTTAAATAAATAAATGATAATTTCAGTTATGAAATCCTGTTTTTGTTCTCGTTTTGTTCACAGAGAAAACCTCTGACTGATATTTGACGTGATAATCATCATCTGTCATCAGCATCTGTATTCATCAAGCCTCGATCAACGTAATTGTCATCAGTCGTCTTTCAATGAGGCAGCTGAGCCCATTCACAGTGTTGCATTTAAAAGTCATTACTGGTGAACATGAGTCGGAGGTCACTAGTCACTCAAGTAACATTTCCGCAAATAAATAAAGATTGAAGCTGCAAGAAAGATTAGACACGATCAGACTCGTACTTCCTGTTGAAGACAGAATCAATTAAAATTAAGTCTGTAACAGTTAAAACTGTGCTTCATAAGAGAAATGAAAAACGGGTCCAAGCCACTCACAATGAACGACAGGAAGAAAAATGTCCTTTTGTTAGGTCAATTTGACTAGATTAGATGATCATGTTGGATGGGAAAAAGAAGCAAGAGATGAAACTACTTTCTAAACTGAAGTGGAATGAAACAAATAAAATGAGTCTATTCACACCATTCTAGCAATAATAAAAAATGAAAATACATTTAATGTTTGGGGTTCAACTATATGGAAGTTTCTATATGATGTCCTTGATATCAATTTAATTTAGTTCAATTTTATTTAAAGTGTCTTATCATAACAAAGTTATCTCAAGACACTTTACAAGAAAGACAATAGTGGAGAAAGTAAAAATAGATCCAGCAACTCAATAATGAGTAAATCCCAGTGTGGTGTTGTAACAAACATAATGTAGGTAAACACAAAAGTGTGTGCTAGCTAACTCGCAAAAGCTTCAATAGTTAACCGGTTAAATTAAATATGATCTCACCAGTTAAATCTTATATTGGTATTTTGTGTTTTCATCTAACTAGCTCACAGTTCACTAGTGGAATGCATGTTAGAATATTTGTTGAATAAGAGATTCATATTTTGATGTATTAAACGAGGTTATGTCATGAGTCTACATGCAACACGTACTCACACCCGAGGCGTCATACCGTCCGACGCAGTGCAATTCCCCCCAGGCGTCACTAGGGTGACGTTATAGGGGGGACAAAAACGTCGGTTTTAGCCTACCCGGGTTACCCAGTAATATACAGAGCAATCCCCGACGCCGGTTACTGTAATTCTAAAACTATGAAGCGCACTTGAAATGTTTAATGTCAACAGTGCAATTCTACCCCCGATTGTGCTTAACGACCTCGAACCACGGTAAAAAATGCTTCATTTGTATTTTTTTAAGCTTTGATTGTTCACGCATCGCGGAAGTCAAGAGGCTCTTGCGGAGTAATACATGCTTAAAAGGTCCTGTAAAAGTGACTAATATTGTATATTTTTAGGTGTTACAACTCCACAATGTTGACATTGTTTTATGAATGAGTAAACTAAAGTCTGGATGTGCTATTTCGCTCGATCCTCTTTATAATGCGGTGCGCTTTTCTATGAAAATAGAACCTTTCATTGAGATTGCGTTTATGGACATAGGTTTTCTTTTTATTTAGCTGCGATTTTGAGCGATCTATGTGACGTTTGTCAACATTAATCGCAATCCTTCAGAGGTGACATCACACAGGCTAATAAAAAGGAGTTTAGAAAAACACACAAAGTAATGATCCAGTTCCTTATAAATGTTCCTTGTTTATTTAACTTGAAAAATGCGCATTTAATCTGTATTTGACCTTAATTTTTTACACAGCTCAGACGTAGAATCTGATTGTGCACGGAATGTAGAGCCGTCACACCACTGGAATAAAGCTTATATAGATATTGTGATTGTTTGTTTAAAAGTGTCATGGAATACAATTGTAGATGTGATTGTATGAAGACAGAGTTCAGTTCTGTAGTTTCAGCGTCAGGTAAAAAGTTTTCAAACTTCAAACAAACACGCTACTTCCTCCAAACCCCCGGATGTTGACGTCACTTATTATTACTCGTCTCAGAACAAGCGTTTTTGTCCTCACGTTTGTGCAGTAACTTGACGGAACAAGGTGCGCGTCACTCGTCTATTGAGGTAAGATATAATTATTGCTTTAAGACTCAGAAATAATGTTTCATTGCGTGTAATGTAACTTTCTGTGGTGCGTTAACACGAGAGCTAGTTCGCTAAAACACTGAATAGCTTTTTTTAATTATAATGCGACTCACACACGTATTTTGTTTGTTATTTTGAAAGGACGAATATATTTATATTCCAATAAAAAGTTTATTTTAACCCTTTTGGATGAGGGATTTGATCTGTTGTTGTTTTCTTTAAATGAAAGAATATATATAAAATAATAATGAAAAGTACTTTAAATTCCAGCATAAAAAGGTAAACCAGATGGAAACATCATAAAACAATGGATGAAGGAAACATGGAGAGCTTATCTCTGGATGATCTAGTATACTTGCTTGTATTTATTTACTTATTATATTTAAAAGGGAGCACTAGTATGTTTTTGTTTTGTTTTTGCATGGAAGTGACCTGCAAGAACTGCCCAGAACTCCATAACCTGCTTGACATGAAACCTTTCTCTCTGTGGTTCCTGACAAATGATTTCAAATGTGAAGTAAGTGAGTAATATTTGTAACATAGTGAACACAAACTTGTAAACCTACAGCACATCCCATCATGGAAATAATCTAAAATGCAACTCTATGTTCTTTTCTAGGTGAGATGGAGTGCTGCATATCAGGTGCTGGACTAACCATCGGAGGTAGAAGGGGTCAACATGTCAAAAGCAGGTGAGGTGGTTACATCATACACACTTTGGTCATTAAAATAGTCATGTTTGGTAATAATGATAAATACATTTCAGTGGGAGGACACACTGACATGTTGACGCTTATGGCCAAGGTTTTCTGGCTTCTGTTGTTGGTAACACTTGCCCGTGCCCGTCAAGGTGGAAGGTACCAGACTGAAGAGTCTTTTCAATAGATTTTACACTTCAAATGATCGGAATCATACGACTTCATTAATACATTTTTTCCAGGTTCTGTTGACTTTCGGACAAAGAGGATTTGACATTGTTATGGCAGTAAGGAGATGGCAGGAAGTGAAAGATTCTTGAGAAAGAGATGAACCAAGGCTGGAAGTCCCTTTCAAGTCGTTGTGAGTCCCTTAAAGGGATGTCTCGCATGGCAGTGTCACAACAAGGTAAGAGTTTATTTAGCAAGTGAAGAACAGAAATAGTACAATTACAGTTGCTCATTCTTATTGTCTTATTCTTTTAAGATGCACCATGGGCTTGACTGGTGAGGCTTTGAAGGATCTTCACAGCATTTTAGGAGCAGCAGCAAGTCAGCGTGACGTCACTCGAACCATGACTCAGACCAGAAACTACTACACACAAGTTTTCGCTGAGGATGAGACCATCAACGTCGTGCAGATTCACTCTGAAGGTTACTTGTGACATTTGTGATCTGTGAACAATTGTTTGATATGAAACCTGTAATAAAGGACAATTTGATATCATTTTGAATAATGCTCCCATAGTATTCATCCCAACATGATCAATGCAGTTGTAACTTCAGAGATGCCTATAATTGATACCAATGAATGCTTAAAAAAATTAAAATAAAGTTTTTATGATAACAGTTCATATCTTTTATTATGACAGGGTGATAAAAAGCAGCTCATGTACAATATTCATATTCGAGTTAATAGCTTATCCAGTATCAAAAGTTAAAAGTTTACTACTATTGGAATCATGACATCAATAATCACACCTAATCAATAATATGTACTTCAGAAGTAGATACATAATCATACATTAGTAATCAATAACATGTAAATTAATAAACAGAGGCTTGATATTGAGGCTAGTGTGAACTTCATGCTCATTTTTAGACCCCCAGGGGCCGCTGGGAATGAACCGGGGCCAAAAACATGTTTTTCATGACTGATGCTCTTTTGCTCTTATTTGATCTATGTGACCCTCAGATATATGAAACCTGGTCTGTGTGACCTCTGACACCTCTCAAATCATATGCCGGTGAAACCATAATGATAACTCCTCCTAAACTGGAAGTAGCTTTAGGAAGCACCTAGAAAAACGCCCTTTCAAACATACGTATGTGTACAAATGGAACATGAAGAACCTAAAAGTTTCAGATCATTTAAATTAACAATGGTCGATTTATAGTGCTTCAAAGTCCAGACTTTTCCAAGTTTCCCATGATACCATGGGGCACAGGAAGTTCATAGCAACATCAAACCACCACAGTTCAACTCAGAATGGAGTCTAGTATAACATATCAAAATATCAGCTCTGAGGTCCTAGTAGAAAAAAAAGTTGCCTAAGTCCATTTCTGGAAGATCAAGTCTGGTCATTCTGTTACACTCTATGTCGATCTAAAGCTAGGGTAAACAGAGACCTTTTTAGAACTTTTAAATCACCAATAGTCATTTTCACCACACATTACATGCACTGATGATGAATACTATGGGACGTTATTCAAAATGATATCAAATGGTGCTTTATTACAGGTTTCAGATATCAAAAAATTGTTCAAAGATCGTTACAAATGTCACGAGTAACCATCAGAGTGAATCTGCACGACGTTGATGGTCCCATCCTCAGCGAAGACTTGCGTGTTGTAGTTTCTGGTACGAGCCAAGAATCTTTCTCTTCCTGCCGTCTCCTTACTGCCATAACAACGTTGAATCCTCTTTGTCCGAAAGTCAACAGAACCTGGAAAACATTGTATTAATGAAATCGTATGATTCTGATCATTTGAAGTGTAATGTCATGCTTATGTTCTTCTTGTTTTATTTTGAAGGTGGTTTTCCGTTTTTATGTGTCCTGTGTTTTCTGTTGACAGACGCTGGCACGTGCGTGGCTGGGGATGATTGAGTGGCGGGTTCTTCCCATTGATAAGGAGCGTCTCTACCCGGAACAACTCGCCAGAGTATTGCGTTTCTATACCAGGTTGGCTATCCCTTCGATCTCGCTCCTCGCCTTTGAATTAGAACTTGATAATCCTTTGGATACTCCTGACGTTGTCAGCACTGTTATTTACTCACGTGAGTCCTTTTGTTTTTCCAACAACAGGAGCCAGAAAACCTTGGCCATAAGCGTCAACATGTCAGTGCGTCCTCCCACTGAAATGTATTTATCATTATGACCAAAAATGACTATTTTAATGACCAAAGTGTGTATGATGTAACCATCTCACCTGCTTTTGACATGTGTTGACCCCTTCCCCCTCCGATGGTTAGTCCAGCACCTGAAATGCAGCACTCCATCTCACCTAGAAAAGAACATAGAGTTGCATTTTAGATTATTTCCATGATGGGATGTGCTGTATGTTTACAAGTTTGTGTTCACTATGTTACAAATATTACTCACTTACTTCACATTTGAAATCATTTGTCAGGAACCACAGAGAGAAAGGTTTCATGTCAAGCAGGTCTGGAGTTCTGGGAAGTTCTTGCACGTCACTTCCATGCAAAAACAAAACAAAAACATACTAGTGCTCCCTTTTAAATATAATAAGTAAATAAATACAAGCAAGTATACTAGATCATTCAGAGATAAGCTCTCCATGTTTCCTTCATCCATTGTTTTATGGTGTTTCCATCTGGTTTACCTCTTTATGCTGGAATTTAAAATACTTTTCATTATTATTTTATATATATTCTTTCATTTACTTTTTTCACTTGTTGAATTGCTGGGATCTATTTTTCCTTAATCAACTGTAGTCTTATTTCAACTGTATAGTGTCTTGAGATAACTTTGTTATGATAAGACACTTTAAATAAAATTGAATTGAATTGAAAATTGAATTTAAAGAAAACAACAACAGATCAAATCCCTCATCCAAAAGGATTAGAAAAAACGTATACTTATGTACTTAAATATGTTATCTGTATTTATATGCAGAAGTGATAAATGAAATCAATATCTTGAATATTAATAAAATAAATCGCCTACCATGACCTACCAATATAGCAAACTTTTTATTGGAATATTAATATATTTTCGTCCTTTCAAAATAACAAACAAAATACGTGCGTGAGTCGCATTATAATTAAAAAAACTATTCAGTGTTTTAGCGAACTAGCTCTCGTGTTAGTGCACCACAGAAAGTTACATTACACGCAATGAAACATTATTTCTGAGTCTTAAAGCAATAATTATATCTTACCTCAATAGACGAGTGACGCGCACCTTGTTCCGTCAAGTTACTGCACAAACGTGAGGACAAAAACGCTTGTTCTGAGACGAGTAACAACAAGTGACGTTAAATCCGGGGGTTTGGAGGAAGTAGCGTGTTTGTTTGAAGTTTGAAAACTTTTTACCTGACGCTGAAACTACAGAACTGAACTCTGTCTTTATACAATCACATCTACAATTGTATTCCATGACGCTTTTAAACAAACAAGCACAATATTTAAATAAGTTTTTTTCCTTTAGTGTGACGGCTCTACATTCCGTGCACGATCAGATTCTACGTCTGAGCTGTGTAAAAAATTAAGGTCAAATACAGATTAAATGCGCATTTTTCATGTTAATAAACAAGGAACATTTATATGGAGCTGGATCATTACTTTGTCAATGTGTGTTTTTCTAAACTCCTTTTTATTAGCCTGTGTGATGTCACCTCTGCAGGATCGCGATTAATGTTGACAAACGTCACATAGATCGCTCAAAATCGCAGCTAAATAAAAAGAAAACCTATGTCCATAAACGCAATCTTAATGAAAGGTTCTATTTTCATAGAAAAGCGCACCGGATTATAAAGAGGATCAAGCAAAATAGCACATCCAGACTTTAGTTTACTCATTCATAAAACAATGCCAACATTGTGGAGTTGTAACACCTAAAAATATACAAAAGTCACTTTTACAGAGCTTAAAAAAATACAAATGAAGCATTTTTTACCGATTTATGGTCGTCGTGTACGACCTCAAAGTGGTTTGAGGTCGTTAAGCACAATCGGGGGTAGAATCGCACGGTTGACATTAAACATTTCAAGTGCGCTTCATAGTTTTAGAATTACGGTAGCCAAATGACAACAATGTTACGTCACATCACGTTACCATGGCAACGAATAGTTGGACGACGCGTCAAATGTTACCTGGGTCGTTTGAATCCGACGTCGGGGATTGCTCTGTATATTACTGGGTGACCCGGGTAGGCTAAAACCGACGTTTTTTTCCGACCTATAACGTCACCCTAGTGACGCCTGGGGGGAATTGAATGGCGTCGGATGGTATGACGGTATGTGAGGACGTGTTGCAACATGTTCCTTGTGTTTCCGGTTTTATTGGGAAATCCGCTCCCTTCTGTGTCTGTGCTAGTCTTACTTCTCCCTGTCTGAGTAGTAATTGTTCCAGCTTTGTCTTGTTAGTCCCGCCCCAAGCTGCTGCTGATTGCTCCCTTGTGTTCTTAAGCCTCAATCTCTGTCACGTCCTTTGTTTTGTCGCCACCATTTTCCAGTACCTGTATCCTGCCGTTGAGTATTCCTGCCTCCTACCCTGTCTCCTTACCTTTTTCCCGACCAAGACTCCATTCCTACCTGTTGTGATTATCGACCTGTTTCTGCCCCTTGACGCCGAGTTTGCCTAACCCCTGCTTTTGCCTTTTGTTCCTTCCCGTTTCCTGGACTGTTCGACTATGCCTCAGCCTTACCCTCTGAATTAAAACCAAGTCTATGCAAATTACCTCTGCGACTGGGTTCCTCCGTTCCACCTTCGTGATAGGTTAGTCTTGGTATGAAGTCACTGTTCATATTTGGAAAGGTTTGGTGACCTCAGACATAAACACGTGATAATCCTCTGCAGATGTTTCACACCCTGACATATGTTACTACCTGAGATCATAGACATGTATACATAGACGCCGCATCAAATGCTGCCGTCCACTAGAGCGGTGTGTATACAGGGCGGCCATCTTGGTACAGTACAACTCACTCCTACAGTGCATTACGTCTATAGAGGAATGATTAAACATGTTTACACTGTAAAAGTGATCATAAATCGCTCATTGAATAGAATAGAATAGAATGCAATACTTTTATTCATCCCCAGAGGGGAAACACACTTTTAGAACAGCACAATGAGAATAAAGTGCAAGGAAAAAAGAAATAATAAGAGATAATAAAATAAAACAATCTTAAAAATATACAAATTATTTACAATATTAAAAAATTAACACTATTAACAGAATAAAATAAAAATAAAATAAAATAAAAATAAAAACACACGAGAAGAAAAACACACTACGGATTAACATCAGGATATTTAAAGTAAAGAGTTAAATATCCTGACACCAGTTGGGATGAAGGACCTTCTATAACACTCCGTCCTACACTGGGGGTGCCTGAGCCTGCCACTGAAGGAGCTGGCCAGCTCCTCCACGGTCAGGTGCAGTGGGTGAAGAGTGTTGTCCATGATGGAGGATAGTCTAGAAAGTGTCCTCCTCTCTCCCACCTCCTCCACCGAGTCTAGCGAGCGGCCCAGGACAGAGCCGGCCCTCGTGACCAGCCTGTTCAGTCTCTTCCTGTCCCGGTCCGTGCTGCCTGCTCCCCAGCAGACCACAGCGTAGTGGATAGTAGAGGCTACCACAGAGTCATAGAAAGTCCTTAATAGTGGTCTGCACACTCCGAAGGACCTCAGTCTCCCCAGGAGGTGGAGGCGGCTTCAGCCCTTCTTATACACGGCGTTGATATGTGTGGACCAGTTCAGTTTATTGTTGAGGTGAACACCCAGGTATTTGAAGCTGTCCACCAGCTCAATGTCTGAGCCCTGGATGCTCACCGGTTGATGTGGTGGGGACTTTTTCCTGAAGTCAATCACCATCTCCCTTGTCTTACCGGTGTTTAAGCAAAGGTAGTTACTCTCACACCAGTCAACAAAGTCCTTGATGACTGACCTGTACTCCAGCTCGTCCCCCCCAGACACGCAGCCCACAATGGCCGAGTCGTCAGAAAACTTCTGGAGGTGACAGCTGCTGGAGTCATAAGTAAAGTCCGCCGTGTAGAGGGAAAAAAGAAAAGGTGACAGCACTGTCCCTTGAGGCACCCCGGTGCTGCAGATGGTCACCTCAGACCTGCAGTCCTGCAGCCTCACATACTGCGGCCTGTTGGTGAGGTAGTCCATCGTCCATGCTGCCAGCTGTGTCCCAACTCCTGCGTCCTCCATCTTCTTCCTTAGCAGCGCTGGCTGGATGGTGTTGAAAGCACTTGAGAAGTCAAAAAACATTGTCAAGCTTTTTTCATGTGGTTTGTTGTTGATTTTGAGGAATACAGACACTACCTGCTGAAGTAGGTCCGAAGGGTGGTTGTCAATGCCAAATTGTGTGTCTTCCGTATGTTCCCCAAGCAAAAATACATCACCTGTACCAATTTCCTCACAGACCACATGCATAACCACATTGGGAGCTAAGGGGAACTGGTGAATCATCCGCTCTGCTGTTCGCACCACTTTGACAATGCCCTATGATGGAATCTTCAGCCCCCCATTATTTTTGAGCACAGGTAGGTGGTAGCTTTAATCATATGAAGCAGGTATAGCATCTGTCACCAGGCTGGCACGGCACACATGGCAGGAGAGACTTTTAAGAACCTTCTGTGCTCTGATCGTATTAAAGAGATGCTCCAAGTGATGAACCGTTAGGTGCAGACATACGGCTGAGCAGCTCAGAAACCATTAGCATCAGGGTGTCAATGTTGATGATAAAACCGATGACAGACAGGTACCTTAAAAAAAAAAGGTTTTTTTTCCCTGATTGTATTGAAACAAAGACACCTATAGGAATTTTTTAATTGAAAGAGGTAAATTGATTTTAACACCAAATCCATCAGATGTGAAACAGCAAAGGGTGACAGGGATGGTCACAGTCATAGATCTGCTTCGGTGGCATCTGCTGTGGGTAAACTGTACTGCCAATTTACTAGGATCAAAATTAATGTGTGCTTCTTACAGGTTTGCATATCTGATTTTCTTTTAGGAAGCTGAACAGTTAAAAAAGCATGCAGGGGGGAAAAGACTGGAACAAAAGTATAATTTAACATGAACAGGGCATCTTATGAACTGAATGCAGAAATCAGTATTGAATGAATTTATTTCATGCAAACAGTAGAGTAATTTTTTTTTTCAACTAAAACCTTTTTCAAAAAATCTTTGATCTGTGAAGAAGTGTGCCATCTTTCACTGAACATCTGATCAGAAATTCCCTTGCTCTCAACAAGAACTCCACTCTCTCCGCCCAATTCAAAGCCCCGAAGGGAGCTTTAAATCCTTTTGCACGGGGATTGCGGCTGTTCATGACATCAAAGAGCCTGTCAATCATCTAAAAACAAATATCTGCATCAACCTTAAGCATCTAAAATCTAAAACTAATCTATTAAAAAAAACAAAAAAACATTTCAGTATGTAAACCTGCAGGTATTTGGAAGTTGAGCCTGTGACTTTGTTGGCAGCATGCAGTCCATCCTTCGTCTGAACATCGTTGATGTGGATGATGTACTGGGCTGTAAGCCTTCAGAATCAGAATCAGAACGAGCATCCTTATTAGTCACAGCTGAGCTGACCAAAGTACAAACAGGAAAATGTAATGCATCACATGCAGCCATAACTATGTAAATAAAACACAGAACAATAAATAGAATTAAAAGGCAAATAAGCCTCAAACAACAATCAGTATTTATTTTATAAATACGGTCGGTAAGTACTCATGTGTATTTCAGTGCGCCTAAAATGAGCAGGTGTGGGCAAATGCGATAAATATTTTAATATGACCATGTCCTTGATGTTCATTTGTTTTGAAAACAGGTACTCACGACATCAGAATGAGGTTCAGCTTCAGGAAATGCTGAGGCAAGTCCACTGACAGGCTTTTTTCTGCCTTCCTTGAAGTTTTTGTCGTCCTTTATGGTCCTTGCTAAAATTTAAGAAACATAAAACACATTTTAAAAAAAGGTTTTTAGCATTGTAAAGAGTATTGCACTTTATTCCTAAACATTCAGACAGAAATTTTTCTTAGAAAGTATGGCTTACATGGACAAATGAATCATAGAAGTTAATGAAATAATTCATCTATTGGCACGCATACCTTTTGTAAATGAGATGGGAAGTTAAAGAAAGATGGTTTGACTTCATGTCTCAGCTGAACTATTTGCCCCGTTCTGTCAAAGTCATCCGGCTGGAAGTGCTCACTGCAGACCAAGAACCTCTCCCATTTCCCACAAAACCTTCCCCTTTTTCTGCCAGTTCCCATTGTCTCCTCATACTAGAGTCTTTGGTAGAACTTAAAATTATGACAAAAGTAGCGATAGATGAAGAAGTGAACATGATATGAAGAGGCCACCCAGTCATCCCATTAATAACAACCTGCCCATACTATGTTATCCCTTAATTACATTTTAACTGTGAAATGTGATCCCACAAGATCTAGTTCGTATACTCAGCTCTTCCGACAGTTGTATGATGTATGATGAATTCAACGGACCTAATCCGTTTGAAAATCGGTCCAGAATTCAGCAAATCATTTTATTTTACGATTTAGACCTCTTTCCCTGCAATTCTTAATGCACATCTACCTCTGATGAGACTGTACCAAGATGGCAGCGCTTTATACACATCCGTCTACAGTCGATGCGGTGTCTATTATATATGTCTATGTCTAAGACGGAAATTACAGTTACCGTCGGTTTACCAATCCATTTTTATTTTGAAGTGTAAAATTCACATTAAATAATGACATCTTCAGTAGACTGTGTTTGCCACTGAGTTCACGTCTTTTGTACTCAAACAGCATTTTCGTACACTTTCCCTAATGTGAGGAAGAGATATTCAAGCCGACGTGGGTAATGAGGCCGCAAAAGACAGTCGAGTCTATTAAGGCGAGTGCCATGTTGTCATGAATAAATTATATAAAGTTGTTGCGTGAAGGTTAAGCAAATATTCTCATATAAATTAAAACGATTTGTATAAAGAAAAAAACTCAAATAATTAAATTGTAAAGTGAAAACATTCAATCTCCTTTTTTCTTTCATCTTTGCATTTCTTGTCTTTCAGCTCTGAATGTGTGAAATTATGCAGATAAACAACATATAAATGCAGATAAAGACATTTGAGTTCTTAGTTCTTGTTCCATTTATCTCAAGGTATATTTGTACTTACCTGATGGGTGACTTGGATACACAGTTTTCTTTTTTTAAATTTTACATTATAGATATGCTATCTATGGATGAGATGGCAATCAACAGAAGTACAAATAAATAAATAAAATGTAAAGTTAAGTATGAGTTGAATTCAAAGTTGACCAAAAATGATTTTTCATTTGAATGAAAGCATTGAGTTCACACAATAAACGTAATTCCAGTTAATCTAAACTAAGTAGTCTAATAAAAATTCTCCTCACAGTCAGAAGCCAGGTTTTACTCTGACATACAAAGTAGTAATCCGGTAAAATAAATTCTTTAATTCTTTTAGAGCCGATTTAAAAAATTAATCCTTTCTAACCTTCACTTGAAAATTCGTTGATTACAGTTGAAAATTGTTGCTCGTTCTCTATGAGAGCAGGAACATCTTGCAGTGATCCATCTCTCCATCTCACCGTCACTTGTGACCAAGTCCCTAATATGGTCATCTCCTCCTACATGGAGATCAACCTCTTTCTGACTGAATACCATGGTCTCCAATTTAGAGGAGCTGGTTCTCATCCCAGCCTCTTCACAGTATTCGGTGTATCAGCGAGGACTAATGGTCCTAGTCTAGAGCTGGTCTGAATTGAACACGTATTTAAAAAGTGAACCAGTGTTCTCTTGAGGATGGTGTAATTCTTCGCTGCCCTCAGTGGACAGTTTTCAACCTTCTCGCTCGTCTCTTTGGTGAAACCTTCAATGATCCAGTTAGACAAGGGCGTGTTTAACCATTAGACACACAAACCGTGAAGTCACAGCAGAGCCTCAGTCGGACACTTCATCCTCGACAACCATGTTGATGGATCTCCTCCAGCCTGTTGTTGTGCTAGGTGAGTTTGAATTCACTTTTATTTTAATACATTAATTCATTTATGTTTCTTCATGTTATATAACCATGTTTTTTGGTGTGATGATTTTGCTTCTTTTTTTTTAGCACTGTCAATGTTATACTTTTATACACTATTATTGCTGTATATGTGTTATTTCTCTATCATGGTCTGGTTTTGTTGAACAAAGTGTAAAATAAAATTTAGAATATATTAAGTCTTGTACATTTGCCAAAACATCATCAATTTTATTTGTATAAAAAATTGAAATAATTTACAAACATAAGTATTTGTTTTTAAATCTAAAGAAAGTTTATTTTTTTCTGATGAAAAAATAAATAAATCAATTTACATAAAGAATGTTCTTAATGTTGACAATCACGATTACAGTTGATGTTTAAGACACTCTGATGTTAAATAAAACAAAAATAGAGTGAGAGGTTTGTATCTCTGCCCTTGTATATGTTCAACTTTTTTCTTTCTTTTTTTTTCTTTCAGTAATCGCACTCGCAAACATTTCCACTCCAATGGCCACCCCAGCTCATCCCGCCTGCGAAGGTGAAAATCAATTCTGTCAATTGGATATTTGTCGTTTGTCAGAAACCGTAATCGTATTCCTGGACCTTGAGAACGGTTTTAAATGCAATAAGGGCAGCAGTAGCCGAGAGCAGCTCTGAGTAACCACAGAGATGATGATCCACCTGTTGCTTCTCTTGTGTGATTCAAGGATGTCAAATAAAGGGCGCGATGATCTGTAACATGAGCATCAAAACAGTGCTGCAGCACTTTCCTTCTCTGCGGGTGTGTTTGTGTGTAGAGGAGCAGCTTTGTGGGTCGCTGGACTCACAATGCCGACCAGAGCCAGGTGCAATATTGTCTTTGCTGCCTCGGGATCTGTTGGGCTAATTACTTTTTTCTTTACCTTTGAAACTTTTTTTTATTATATCTCTGGAACGATGGTAAGTAAGTATATAAGTATTATATATTTTTTGCTTTGATATAAGAAGTTTGAATTCAGTGTTGACAAAAATAATAGATGTAATGTTTGAGGCTCAAATATATAGAAATATTTATATGATTTCCTTGATATATGATGAACTTAGCTCACTAGAAACCAAGTTGCACATGTTTAAGGTAAAGCAAAACCAGGCCAACATCCTCACAAGTCAACTAATTCAAGCCTGTTTGACCTTATCTAGTTTGGCCCAAGATTAGATTAGATTAGATAAACTTTATTGATTGATTGAGATTGTTGCTAGTTAACTAGTTTAAGGCCTTTAACTAGTCAAATTATATGGAATCACTAGTGATACAAAAAATGTTGCCTACTTGTTTCATATGAAAAAAAGTCAAGTCAATCACATGTGGAGGTCAATAACAGAATAAGTAAATAAATTAAACTATATTTTGTATCAGAAACACTTAGATCATCTCTGGAATTAAAACAATTGTTGAAATTAATGTTTTTTCATGTTAAATTTAACCATTTTAAAATGATTATTTATTGATGTTTAATGTAAGGTCTCATATTTCATTCACCATATTTAAAATTGAAAAAAAAAAAAATGAATCACCATTTTCACAATATACTGTCTATACCGTATATGAGCTCCTGTGGTGAATAAATATTTAAAATCAAAACCCTGAAGTTGAATATAGTCAATAAAAGTAATAATGGCTACTGCAGGTGCGTTAACTGGAGGGTAAATAGTCTTATATTCTTTATTTGCTCAGCAGATCAGAAGAAGAGGAGCACAAAGGCAGACAGGGGGCGGAGCTATTTACAAAGCCCAGGTAATAATGTCCCTATTGTGATTGGTCCAGACAATAGAATATATGTTTATGTCCAGCACACGACGCCTGGTGCTCTGAGCAGGTCCGGGTCTGTGTCAGCGACTCTGAGTGCAACAAACATCTGGCCCCCGTCCTGCAGGCCTGTGCGTCAGATCAGTGTGACGGCCGGCAGTGCAGGAGAGCCACCCAGAACTTCTACGCCCAGATGCCCGTCAGCATGAAGGAGAGGTTGGCCATGTGTGTGTGCGACTCCTCGGATCAAAGCTGCCTGCAGATGAAACAGATGCTTCACAGCGGAGCCTGCAGGCAGGAGGAAAGCTTCTGCTTGGAGAGAGTCGACCAGTGTGAGGCTGACAACGAGTGCAGGTGTGTTGAAAACAATCACACAAACTTTTTGTTCATCTTGTGCTGCACAAAACAATGGAAGTATATCAGTGACATTAGACTAACTAAATGTTAAAACTTTAAAACTTTTATTTAGCATTTAATGACTGTTTTAAATAAATTGATTTAAAATATTTCTTTTTTTAAAATATTTTGAATGATTCAATTTTAAAGTTTGAACATACTCACAGTCATTTTTTTATTTTTTTAAATTTTATTCCACTTAGTTTCATATTGGGATTCCAATAATTCCAAAATGTATTTTCGAAATGCAATATTTTTCAAGTCTTAGTCTTTTCATTTTAATATAAAAATCTTAGTGTATTAGTTCCACAAGACAATACTAAGACTAGTGAGCTTCTTGATCTAACTTTCAGCCAATCATGTGACGCACAGACGATCATGTGACTAAGCTATTTTACCAACATTTTTATGCGGAATTTAAAAGGTTACAAATAAAAAATATTGAATATTGAACACTTGATTTTTTAACAATTTAGGCTTCAAATCAATATCAAACTCTGTGTAAAAAAAAAGGAATAGGAGAACAGATGACAATCATAAAAACATTCCCTTAGATTGCTCGATGAGTTCACTGAGAGGAAGTGAGACAAGGAGAGAGTCATGTAGGTTGGAGGTGCTTTTGTTGAGTTAGAAAAAGGGCTTGAAAGTGGTATTAATTTAGGAAAAAGTTTCAGGTTTAGATCAAGTCCTACTAAACCAGCTAAAAAATACATCTATTCATTTGCAGGAAAACGAATGGAAAATATATCGTCTCAGCTTGAAGTTTGTATCATGTTTCAGTATCGACAAATACAATTCTGTGTTTAGTTGATATGTTCTCACCGTGATTGTGTGGGTTTACTCTGGTTACTCCGGTTTCCTTCCATAGTTCAAAAACTTCCAGAGGTTGATTGACACTAAATAATCTGTAAATCTGAGAGTGACATATTACTGTTGGTGCTGCAGGAGCTGAAGTGTATTAGATGAGACTACATTCCTGCTGGTTTGTGTAGAGTGGATCAGCATCTCTGTGGAGTTGATAAGAGGCATCAGTCTTTCCCGAGAGTCCAACAATTATAGTCGCACCAGAGGGAGAACTTGATGCTGGGAGGAACTCAGTGATACAGGAGTAATCTCAGTGTCTGCAGGATGACCTTAAGAAAGACCATGTTCTGTTTGGTCTCTGACATTTATTACGTCTTCATTTCTGGAGCTTGAAGCAGTTTTTTTGTATTCAACTATCTGTCTCTCTCTACGTGTCTGTGTGTCTGTCTCTCTATGTGTGTGTGTGTGTCTGTCTGTCTGTCAGTCTGTCTGTCCGTGTGAGATTGATGGTAGGACAGGAAGGTGTTGAGTCCCAACTGGTCCAGTTTGAGGATGAAAATTTGTATTTCTCTTTATCTGTTTGCCTTTCTCTTTATTTGTTTGTCTTTTGTTCCCTTGTGTTTGTCTGTGTTTTTATCTATCAGTCTTTCTATCTTTGTCTTTGCCTTTTTCTCTATGTGCCTGTCTGTCTCTCAATGTGTTTGTCTGTCTCTCTTTCTATGTGTCTAGCTATGTCTTTATCTATGAGTCTTTCTTTCTATGTGTCTGCATTTTTATAAATGTGTCTGTCTGATTCTCTATGTGTCTGTTTGTTTGTCTTTCTATGTGTTTGTCTTTCTTTCTATATGTCTGTCTATCTTTCTATGTGTAGGTCGAGCTCTCTTTGTGCCAGTCTGTCTCTCTGTGTCTGCTGTCTCTCTGATTGTCTGCTATCATTGAGACATCTGAAGATGTAGTGAATCATATTCGCGCACATCATCAGTTGTGTACTTCAGTATCAATGTGTTATACGACCAGTCATGTGACTTCAGAGCAGACGAGTGATTATTGACTCAGAATTACACTTTTTTTTTTATTCATCATACTACTACAAAATGGACAATTATTTTCACATCCTCCTTCATTGTACACTACACCTGAGTGTGTGATACAAACACACACAGGAAATACGATAAACCATAAAGTGTACTGCATAGAGAGAGATAACAAACATAACATCAGAAAATCACTGAATAATTTTAAAATATACATGTTCGCTGTTGAATATTAAGTGAGTTCAAAAATAAACCTACGAATCTGACTTGTGGAAAGAAAGTTCATGTGAGATGATGTTTTCTTTTGGTTGTTGGTCTGTGTGTTTGTCTTTGTGTTTGTCTGTGTGTTTTTGTGTCTGTGTATTTGTCTGTGTGTCTGTGGTTCTGTGTGTTTTGTGTTTGGACAGAACCTTTCAGTAGCACTTGTGAAGCAAAGCAAAACAGACAAAAAACAAAAAAGGAAAACTTAAAAAAAATAGACCAGACAAATAAACAAATAAGAAAATCAGGAAAAATAAAAAAAACACACAAAACAAGACATACAAACTTAACAAAACAGACTAATCATACTAAATTAACTGAAAAGTTAAAACAGAGAAAAATAACCATTAAATATAAAGTAGACAAAATGAAACACAATAATAAAAAACAGAAAAACAAAACAAAACTAATGATGAAACAGAGAAAGACAAAGCAAAATTCACACAAAAAACAAATAAATAAAAAGGACAAAATCAAACAAAATACACTCCGAAGTAAATAAATAACCAAAGTTTGAGATGATGTCAAGGAGAGAAAGTGTCAATAAAATATAGATGAACTAACTGATGCTAACAAAATAAATATGAATAAAAACAGACTCAACATCACGTCATGTTTCTGTTTCCTCAGAGATCTGCTGGTGAACCTCCAGAACAACTGCTGGAGAGAAGAGGACCGTCACTGCCACGGTTCTGACCCGGGTCAGGAATGCTTGGCTCAGTTGGACCCAGATTTGATTCTAGGCCGTGACCCCAGGTGCAGAGAATCCTACATCGCTACTCTGGGTACTCCGCTTCATCATCCTTGTTCATGCGAGCGCTTGCAGGGCCAAAATTTGCTTTCCTGCAACAGGATTTGGGAGATTTTCCATGCCAGGACACATTTCAGTGAGTTTCAAACCACAAACCAGATTTTTAACTTTTCATGACTTCATGTTTTCTTGTTTTTAGACAATCCTTTGATGAGCAACAGTGTTTCTACTGAGCCTCCAGCTCCTCAAAATTCACAACAACAAACTTGTACGATTGACCCTTTCTCAACAGTTCTTTTTTTAATTATAATGTTTTTTATCATCTTCTTTCCAGATGATCTTCTCTACGTTTGTTCCTCTGTGATTCTTCTTCTAATGTTTCTTCTGATCCTCGCTGTTGCAGCCAGAATATGGTCAGTTCATCCTTACCCCAGTAAATAATCTGTCTTACAGTTAAAGTCCTTTTTTCTTGCAGTTTGTTAAGAAAGAAGAATCAACGATTCCATCCTCCTCAGAAGAACGACTGTGATCTGGTTCTGTGAAGATTACTTTAAAAAAAAAAGAGGAGCTTTTAAATCTCTCTTGTACATCCTTGACTTCATTCTCAACATGTCTGTCACTTATCAATGTAATTTTTCGGTAAAACATAACTGGGGATTGTTTGTTTTATTATTTATTATTGTTGTACTTTGATGTTTGCTCTTTAATTTGAAAAAGTAAACAAAAGCTTTACATACGAAAGTTGTTTTGTTTCTTTATTATTAAATAAAAATACATAAATAAATTTGCTTTAATAAAAAAAAAGAAAATAATTAAATTAAAATAAAACAAGTTCAAAATAAACACTATGTTTTAACTTGAAAGCATTTATTTGATTGAAGTAATCTATTTTCTGTGTTTGGTGGGTTTTTGTTTTATTCGAGTGAAAAAGTAAAAAAGTTTAAATAAAAAATAAAGTTCATAAAGTTTTCTAGTTATTACAGTTTTTCTCAGTTGCTTTGGTGCTTTTCTCACATCACTATAAACATTTGCACAGCAGTAAGTGCATTTCTCAAAACAATTAGTGCAAACTGCAAAACCTAGTGGATAACCTGCAAAAGTACGTCACTTGCTCAAAATGGATAGTCTATTATTTCATTATGACAGTTTATTCTCTCAGTGTTTTCCAATGCAAAAAAAGGTCAGAACTCGGTGACACTACCTGAAAATGCTCAAGACAGCACTATACACTACTTGTACAGCCATTTGAAAACTACAGTAAAGTTACACATTGCTGTAGTTAGGGGAATCTGCCTATGTATTTGGCCTCTTCTCCCTCTTCCCCTGTTTGGTGCCCTTCCCCTTCCTCCCAGCATCCTCAATCCTCTTCCACGATGCCGACCTTCCATTAATGTTTTCACAGAATTGTAGAAATGGTACACACTATGTCCTGCTCGGTTCATATATGGTTGCCAAGTGCTTCCCATGCGTTCATGGGATTCATCCCTGAGTGACTGTGAACAAGTGGCTTGTCATTGGTTACAACACATACTTCACACACCTCCTCGTGAGTGAAAGCTGAAGTCCACCTGAGAGCAATGGTTCAATTTAGAACAGAGACATTTCCAGGAAAAAATCATAAAGAAAGGTATAAAAGTTTGCTTGACAGAATTTGATAACTAGTTCAACAAATGTGTGTGTAATGACTCAAGCAATGAATGAAGACTATTAGTTTTATTGGGAACGACTATTCAGCATCCATAAGTAAAGTTCATTTTGACTGACATGACATAAGCAAATGACAATGTTATGAAACAGCAGAAAATTGTATGAAAGCAACTGAGACATGTCCAAAAGCATTTGCAATTTGTAGGAAGGAGAAATTGCTACAATGATGTGCTTGAATGACGGAGGTTGAACTAATAGTTATGAGAATTTTCATTCTGATCTGAAAAAAAGCACCAAAGCAACTGAGATAAAAACTGTATTATTAAGTCTATTAGGTTGGGGAAAAAAAATGTGAATAATTTTTTATTAAAGCAATTTTTAAAATTAATTATGAGGAAACAAAAGCGAAACGTTTCATTATTGGTCAGACACCAAAGATGATAAATGTCATGTAAGAACGAAAAATATTTGCAGCGACAGACAGAAAAATGTGTTTAAAAAATCAAGTGCTTTGTACTTTGTGAGGTTTTTAATGGACTCTTATCATCAGAAACTTCTTTGATGTTTGAACAGTTTTATTCAATTTAAACAACTGTCAACTCTCTGGATAATAAAAATTAGAATCGAAAGAAAAACTGAAGGGCAGCAAATCGCCCCTGGGTTGCACTTTGGAGTTGCTCTACCATTTCTGTAGATTCTCATTCATTCATGCTGAAACGGAGTCGCCTCGAGTCTGTTAAATAAATCTTTTATTGATTTTCTTTTGTTTTGCAGACGTGGCTCAATATATCTCTGAATATGATGCTGAACTCCGGTTTCTGTCATTTCAACTCCCACACAAGATCTCTAAAGCAGTGGTCCCCAACCTTTTCCAACTCAGGGCCCACTTTTAAGTCTCAAAAACCTTTGCAGCCCACCTCAGACCCCATAAATACGAAGGTATTATAATGCGTTCGCATTTCCTTGCCATACAGTATATAAATACTCAAAGGAAAAACAATATAATGAAAAGAATATTTGAAAATGTCTAATATCCTTTTTAACATTTAAAACCTTATTGTGTGTATTTTTATTTTTATATAATTACATCCACCCTCACACAAAAGAATTATACCATTTTGGAAACGATTTTGCGGCCCACTTGCAATACCTTCGCGACCCACCAGGGCCTGTCTGAAACGCATTTGTTAGATTTCTCATGAAAAACAAAAATCGAAAAAATTAAATTAAATTAAATTAAAAGTAAAGTCTTCAAGTCAAGTCTTACTTGGAAAACAAATATGTCATTTCATGGCTGGTTTATTTGACATTGTGTTCTGTATGAGATATAGTGGTTTTCCTGTACAATAATTTTTTAAAATGTTGATTATACTTTTTGGAAAGGGACTAATGGACAGATGAATGTAGTTTTGTTTCTTTGCTATAAAATATATATATATATATATATATATATATATATATATATATATATTTCAAAACCTCAATAATAAAAAAAACAGATTTAAATAGAATTAAATACTTTGAATAAAAAGTGAATTAAACCATTTTTTTTAAAAATTGAAGTGAAAACATTTCAAAAGTATTTTTTTTATAGAAATTGAAAATTAGTACTTTTTATTATTCATTGAGCGCAAACGTTTTTTTTTTTTTTACATTATTTATTGTAAAGAAACAAAACTACCTCCACAAAAATGTGTGTCAATAATTGTAGTGTAAGGACGTTCCTTATTGGTCACCGGTGTTTAAAGAATTATGCAATATTGTACAAAATGTATTTGTTAGCTATATCTGTCTTTGTTAGCCGAGTTCAGTTCACGTCTGGTTTATTTGATTTGATGTGTTCTGTACGAAGATGGTGGATAAAAGCGTACATTAAGCTTTGGCGCAATCTTGGTTTTAAGGAAAAATTATGATTATTAAACTAATTTCCAGTTGTGCATGACATATATTTACATTGTTTTAAGGTTAACTTGTGTTGAAATTTTCCAAAAAGTGACTTCTAGATAGTTCCGAGCATGAATAAGAACACGTGAGTCCCTCTTCTCTCAACAACACTCGCACAAAAAAACCATTGGGTGCACAGATTGGGTTACATTTGTATATATATGTTTATATGCAAACATTGAACAACTTTATAATTAATAATCAGGGAAAATTCCAAAATCGAAATAAGCCAAAAAAACATGCTTTTGGTCTGGCTTTTTAAATTTATGTAAGAACTGAGTATCGTCCATCCTTACTTATCAGTGTGTGAGACATAAAACTGACTACAACACCAAAAACGTGTTATACGTGTCTAGATGCCTATATTTTACAATTGAACACAACAGGATTTGAGACATTTGTCTGTTGAACACTTAGATGACTAATGAGGATGATCAATCCTCATCATTACATTTTTAACTGGGATAAAACTCACATCCGTCAATCTTCTAAATTGTAATATATGAACTATATATAAGATCAAACCACTGTTCTTTAAGAGTTTGTACAATTGTTAAACGACTTGTAGGACTGAATTCGTTTTTTTACTTCCCAGCCACCGTACATTTTACTCTATTAGTACCACCAGATGTCAACGTTGTGCAACTTAACCAATGAACAAGACTGAACCTTCTTTTCAGGTTCCTGCTGAGGCTTGATTTGTTGATTTAACTTTTAAATATGTGCAATAATTAAATGTGTTCAATTCATGATTAATTATTTATTATTTATTCTTCCATCATTTACTTCACTTACAGTCAACAAAAGAAACAAGACATTGAAGCCATATTTACATAACATAACACAGACATCTGCAGAGAAAACAAATGTACATTAACGTACGTATGCATGTATTTAGGTTCAGCAGTATTTCATTGACAGTTACAAGCACAGACACAGAAGAAAATCTCTTCATACAGGGTAAAGACGGTTCAACAAACTCCTCTCTCATAACTGTCATTTACATAAGAGTGACATACAGAAGAAAATGCTTAATTAAAGACACACCATTGTTTTTAATAAAACATGAAATTAATTTCATCAATATGAATTTATTAAAAGGAAACCCCTAACTTTGTAGGCACATGTATTAATTATGAGCATGGAACAAAGTGAATAACTGAATGTTTTATTCAGTGCAGGATTGGCAATTAAACAACGCTGTGAGGAGCCATCGGGTACAAAATGGCTTCGATAAGATCGAGTAAATTAAGTTAAATATATACATATAAATGGTTAATATATATTAGTAAATAAACAAAATAACATGCGTGATTGTGCCATGAAAGTTCAAACATATACTGAAATGATTATTTTATTCTCCATCATTTAATTTATTAAATATTTAAATTAAAATAAACGTAATATCTGATCAATGAAAAAACTGAACAATGTAATAAAAATAAAAATAAGTAAAAATTACTCACGAGAAAAAAGAACATACATTTTTACATATTTTATTTATAATTAAACTAGTAATAAATACTTTCAGGAACATTAAGACTACTAAAGAGGCTTTTCCACATATTTAGCGTTCATTTGATAAGATGATTGATAATTTGGTAAGAAAACTTGGAAATGACCAAAGATCCCAGAAGGTAAGGAGTAGAGTGAAGGCATGGTACCAACCATTAAAATGACGTTAAAAGAGAGAGATTAAGGGAGAGAGACAGCAGCTATGAATACAACAAAGGAACAACAAAGGCGTCAAAAATGTCATGTCTGGAGAAAAGTTTAGAGACAAAGGGGTGAAAGTTTTGGAACAATAATTTTGGATACAGAGGTGTCAGGAAAAATTAAAATACAGACTGATGTTATATAAACACTGAAATTAAAACAAAATGCTTTATAAGATCCAGAAGCTTGCAAATTTGGAACATTGACTTTGTTTATTGCATGGAAGCATCATATAACTCCTCGATCTCATGATCTCTTACACAGTTGAGCACCCCAGTGTTCTGTGTTTTGCTTGAGCAACTTTGGAGTTTGTCTCACGACCTAAAGCTCTGCAGATGAAGTCTCCAGCCTCAATGACTTCATCCAGATCCACCCCCTGCAGATGATATAGAAATGTGTCAAATATTTACTTGGATTGATAAGTAGAACTCGGAAGGAGAACATGTAAGAAATGTTCACTTACAGCAGGCTTGTCAAACTCAAGACCTCCAGCCACGCAACCTTATAATGTCCTTTAATAATAACCTGCCCATTAAACACACTTCCACTCCATTATGACCACAAAGTTGACGCTCAAATAACAATGAATTGTATAAGAGCCAACTCTGTATGAATTCCATTAAACTGAAACATTGAAAGGCCAATTTCTTCGACTTTAAACATCTAAATGTACCCATACCTTGGCAAAGTAGCACTTGTTAGCAAATTATATGTATATAAGATTGTAAAATGTATTTGTATAACAATATAATATTTAAACGTCAATACTGCATTTAGAACTTTACGTTACAGGGATGTCAAACTCAGTCACACTAGGGTCCAAAATCCTTTAGCTGTCTAAATTGGAATTTTCACAAGGGATCAATAAAGTTATATTTGTCTATTCAAAGTTTTGGCTGAATAAAATGTATATTTACCAAAATGTTCATAACAGTATGTTTGAGACTTTTGTTGGTGTCTGTTAAACAGTCAATTCCTTCAACATAATTGTTCTTTTATCTAAAGACTCAATATAATTGTTGACATCTATAAGTTTATTATCTTCTTAAACAAAAGTCTATGCAAACATCTTAAATCTCTAACCGTTGTTGTGGTAAAGTTGTGTGACGGTAGTGACAAAGTTTGAACTGCAGGGGTAGAGCTTGTTAACGTTGGACCTACAACCGAGAAGAAACCTGCAGCCACAGCAGTGAGTTGGATCATTATAGAGCCAAATAAACATTCAGAAGTCAGTATGTGAGAGTAAAGATGTGGCTTCCAGGAATCGACTCATTATAAACAACAGAAAGTGGGATAAAAATAGACATACTGTTTCGATGCCCATGCCGTGAAGCATGTAGAGTACGTCCTCTGTTGACACGTTGCCAGATGAACCCCGGGCGAACGGGCACCCTCCCAGACCAGCAACTGCAGAATCCACCACACGGATCCCCATCTGCAGGACACACAGCGGAGCACAGATATGTAACTTCTCCTCGACCACGAACAAAGGACCTTGTCAGGTGGTTTACTCTGCGCCAGGATTGAGGTTGTGTTTTGTCGTATTCGAGTAGGCAAAGAAAAGTCCCACAGCGTCGCTGAGTCATTTCTTTGTCCGGATAAATTGGTTACCACATAATAAAAGGCTTGTTTGTACAGCAGAGATCCCTGCAGCTCAATAGAACATCGTACATTTTTGTACAGTTTGTCCATGGATTCACCACAATGATGCCACACAAGTGTTAACACAGCGAAATATTCCGTAACACTGAGAGATTGACTCACGAGGAAAAGTAAGTATGGCTATAAATTGGAAACATAGATGCCATGGAAACACAAAGGATCTCCACTCACATCTTTAGAATTTGGCGGATTTTCATGTGAGGCATAGTGACCTCCTTTTTTTACTTACAAGAAATACAAGAAATATAAGATTCTTTCCTGTGTGGCTGCATTTTGAGCCATCCATCCATTTTCTTCCACTTATTCGCCTTTGGGGATCACGGGGGGGCTGGAGCCTATCCCAGTTTCTTCTAAAATGTATTTCCATATCTGTCTATCCATCTAAATTATCATAGACATATAAACCACCTGAAGACAAGCACTGTATAAAAAATGCTATTCTTGAACAAATGAATGTTCCCCAAAACAAGAGTAATTCAAGCACATTTAAGTCAATTATCAGAATCATTTAAGCACAATTATGTCAGAGCGTCAGATATATTGTCCACTTGAAGGTGCAGTGGAGCAAATGAAGCCTAACAAAGCTTTGGTCCAAGGATTAGCTACCCAAAATGCTTTGCCGGCCATCCACCTAATCACAACTGTCAATTACTTTTGAAATAACATCATAAATATAGAATGAATACAGTATTGTAGCATGTTATTTAATAGAGAATTGTGTAGAAATGCGTCATGTGGGTTCACAGTTTTGTTGGCACTATAAGTGAGGTGGCGAGGTTATAAGTGCCTCGGCCACTTGTTTTTGCAGTTCATCTGCTGTTCAAATAAATCACATCTTTGTAACAGAGATATAAAGCTTTGATGTTCCTGACTCCAGCCTCATGCTAGGCACTGAATAGAAATGTATAGTACTGTGTGCAAAAATACCTCGACAACAGTCACGACAAGCTAGTGATGGTTGAGGAGGCCTCATGCAACAGCTGTAGCCTAATACACTATCTTTATTTCAAATAGACCTCTAGACGGCGCCCTCAGCTTCATAACTTTTGGCTCTAATAATTCAATGAAACACAACATTATTTTCAGACTGAGAGTGCCCTCTGGTGGCCTTTCAAAATGAAGACACATCATGATACTTCACCAACTGTTTCATAAGGCCTCATCAACCCATCAGGAGACCAATGGAGGTGAATCATGATATGCTGCGAGAGAACTGAATTATTTGTTTTGCTTTACATTACGACAAGTTTCTCTTTTATTTATCTCATAGTTTGTGCCGTGTGTTTGTCGTAACAAATCTAAATGAGTAAAACAGAATTCAGATCATCTCAGTAGCGTTCCGTCAGTAAGGAGCTTCTTCCCTGTGGAGGAGGATCAAGTTCTCCAAATTAAAAGACAAGAACCTACTTCTTCCATGAGATGTGGAGGCCAGTCATAATTGCTGTTTGTGTTGGCAGAGTTGAGGGAGGAGGTGGGGTAGAAAAAAGGGAGATCTACGATGGTGTGCAAGAGATTTCCAGACCTTCCTTTGAGCCAGAGCAGGATATTGTACCAGGCAGAGTTTCTGAGCTAGATAAACACAGAGTTGTAATCTACCATGCCAATCCTCTCGCTCGGCTGCCGAGCGTGTAAGGCCAGGGGTCCGACGCAAACTGTGACCGCAAGGAACAAAATAAACCCTTCAGCGGGTGCAGTGTTTCTCTGGACGCTAATCGAGCAGGAACTGGTGGTCAGCTGGTCCAGCCTGCCAGGTTCTACCGCCCAGAAACCAGATGTGCATTAAGTGTAAAAGCCACATTCACCGAGCTGTGTAGCTCCAGCAAAACAATAGCTTCCTGTGTAGAGACACGGAACACCTGCTTCATTATGGATGAGTCTGTTGATGCATGACAAAGCTGAAGACTGACACCTTCCTCTTCTAAAGTCTGCGTCAGAGTGTGAGCAAAAGATGGTATTCTCGGAGGGTTCTGAAGCAGCAACGCTTTCACCACAATCCGTCCACGCATATATATTTATCTATATCTATATCTATATCTATATCTATATGTATATAGATTATATATATATATATATATATATATATATATATATATATATATATACATATATGAACTCACTCATGGTGACTTTTCCACAGTAACAGATTGCACCTTCACCGGTGCCGGTTAAATAAAAATGTATGTTGTCATTTTGAGCATTTATTTGCAGAAAATTACAAATGGTCAAAATAACAAATAAGATGCAATGTTTTCAGACCTCAAATAATGCAAATAAAACAAGATCATTTTCATTTTAAAACAACACAATACTAATGCTTTAACTAAGGAAGAGTTCACAAATCAAATATTTGGTGGGATAAAACTGATTTTAATCACAGCTGTCATGCGTCATGCTATGTGGCATGGAGCATTGTCCGGCTGGAAAAAACAATCTTCAGATTTGGAGAACATCGTCAGAGCAGAAGGAAGCAAGTTTTCTTCCAAGACAACTTTGTATGTGGCTTGATTCATGCGTCCTTCGCAAAGACGAATCTGCCCAATTCCAGCCTTGCTGAAGCACCCCCAGATCATCACCGATCCTCCATAAAATTGCTCAGTAGGTAAGGTAAGGTAAAAAGGTAAGGTAAAACTTTATTGATCCCTCAGGAGGTCTCCTTTGGGAAATTGTTTAGGTGCAAGACACTGTGCCTTGTAGGCCTCTCCAGGTCTCCGTCTAACCATGAGACGACCAGGTGTTGGGCAAAGCTGAAAATTGGACTCATCAGAGAAGATGACCTTACTCAGTCCTCGACATTCCATCCCTTATCGTCTTTTGCAAACTTCAGCCTTTGCTTCTCATTGATGAAGGGCGTTACACGAGTTGAGCCCCTAGGAGCATGTTTTGAACCGTTCTTGCTGTGCACCTCACCCCAGCTGCCATTTGTCATTCTTTTTGTAGGTCACTTGATGTCATCCTACGTTCTCTGAGTGACATTCGAATAAGTTGTTCATCCCGGTCAGTGGAGAGTCGTTTCCGCCCCCTGCTGGTCTGTAGCTTTGTTGTCCTCAGTGTCTGCTGCCAGGAGTGGAATAAAGTCACCCAAGAACAAAGTGAAAGACTGGTGGAGAGCATGCCAAGACGCATGACAGCTGTGATTACAAATCAGGGTTATCCCACCGAATATTGATTTCTGAACTCTTCCTAAGTTACAAGATTAGTATTTTGTTGTTTTAAAATGAATATGATCTTGTGATGAAGTCTGAAATGAGATCTGAAAACATTGCATCGTATTTGTTATTTTGACCATTTGTCATGTTCTGCAAATAAATGCCCTAAATGACAATATTTTTATTTGGAATTTGGCAGAAATGTTGTCAGTAGTTTATAGAATGAAACAAAAATGTTAATTTTACTCAAACAGATACATAAAAGTAGTAAAATCAGAGAAACTAACATTTTTGGAGCAGTCTCTTATTTTTTTCCAGAGTTGTATTTATATATATATAATGATTATAAACATATTTTTCTTATCATACCTTAACCTCTGACCTTTTAATTGATCACCATATCAATATAAACATTAATCTTCTTTGATTTTGAGCCAAAACATCTGGTGGGCCACATAAAATTTGGCCCCTGGGTCCATGACCTTCCAAGAACTTGCAGCCGGGTTCCAGGGCCCTAAACACACCCCAGTCCTTGGTCCTGGGGCCCTAAAAGCTCAAGGGGCTCTCGGCCAAATCCCGAATCACGTGGCTGAGCACAGGGGCACGTAAAAATACATGCAAAGGTCCACAGGTGGCCCGAGGGCCATACTTTCAGAGAGATTTGTTTCAATAGGTTTTTAAAGGTGATGGTGTTGATTCTTTTCAGCTTTGTTGTCACACACGATTGTAAACAAAAAAAAATTCAATCAAATAAAATACTAGTTTGAATGTTGAGTAAAATCTTGCTGGTCTTGTTTACATCCATAAACAAACACAAACATAAACAAACATTTCATCTCAGGTGAGTCTAAGTCACAAGCGTGTCAAAGTGTGTCATTGTCTGACATTGTCTGTCATTGTGTGTCATCTGTCAGCCACTGCACAACACACGGAAAGAAAAACAATTTCTGCGCCAAGCCCGTGAAATTTAAGTACTGCGTTGCCATTGTGTGACCTGCGGTGAGTGGGTTAGCAGCAGAAGAAGAAAAAAACACCCCCAACCACCTGGAAGAAAAAAGTATGGTACAAAGACAGGAATGTCTTTATCAGGAACAAAAGCAGTGAGTCATGGCTGACATCGCTGGGGGAATTCAACTCATTCCCACAAGATGGTGTCGCTTCCTGGCACGAGAAAATTGAATGATAAAATCTCATGTGTTTTGAGGTGAGAAAATGAAGATCTGTCTTTAAATTTTATCCAACAGCAGAGAGGGTATCGACATAAGACGACTGCTGCAATGTCCGGAAATTATTTTTAAATTATTATTTTTTTACTGTAGCAGTGAAAACACTGCAGTTAACAAGGAAATCCTTTATTATTATTATTACTGCTCGATTATAATTTTTTTCAATTGCTTTAAAATGTTCAAGAACTTTATATTTAATAACTTTTACATTTTCTTAAGTTATCTAATTCAGATTTTTATTCATGTATTAAACCTAATCAATATCCTAACCTTAGCCCTAACCCTAAACCATCACAAATTAAGTAATATTTCTCTTGTGTGAATTAAAAGAAATACATTTTTAAAACATACTATTTTAGTATCTTCTATACATTTTATAACATGTTTCCTTTTTTTATTTTTTTATTTAAAAAAAATTGTTTATTACAATTGCAATTTAACAGAATCATTTTCCTGACCTAAGCCCTAAAACTTAACCATAACAAAATAATGTAAGAATATCTAAAACTTAAAATAAAAATAGGGAAAGGTTAAAATATATATATATATATATATATATATATATATATATATATATATATATAAAATGTATTAAAATAAAAACAATTAATCTTTTGCTGTTTTAAACATGAATCCACTTTTTTTTTATTGCAGGAACATTTTTAACACATTTTTTAGTATAATTTTCTAATTATATTTAATATTCATGTTTTCACAATTAAAAATCTAAATTAAAGGTATTTATTATTAAACTTATTTACCCCAACATTAACTCTTACCATTAACCATAACAAAAAGTAAAATACAAATACCCCCCCCCCCCCTCAAAAAAAAGAAGTAACTTTGAATATTACTTACAAAAAAAAAACAAAACAAAAACTTTTGCTGCTATTTTAGGACACCCAAAAAAGACAAAGTCAATTTGCAGAAAAAACAACAGTCTTAAATTCACTTTTAAGTCACTTTAACTTTTGCTATAGCTGTTTTTGTGGTTTATTGAGGCACTTCCAGACTCGCAGCCGCATCACAAGCATATCAGCCAGCAGACCTGCAGATCGTTTTTCCTCCGGTCTTTAAACACAGCATTGTCACAGAGTTCAACAGCCAAGCGGTGGATGAGTTAGAAGGCCCCCAGGGGCCCTTCTATCCTCCGATCTCTCTGATGCTTTGTTCTACAGATACTGAATAGGTGAGTCTTTGTGCTGACCCTCACATCTGTTGACCCACCCAGCCTCCACTGAGAAGCTGATACCCCAAAACTATGACGATCACTGGGAAACTTCAGGTTCAAGTTAAATAAAATTATTTAAAATAAGTGGAAAAAACATGAATCAATTATCCAAATCACAAAAAAAAATTATACTAAGCAAAAATAGAATAAATAAGTATACATGTATATGGTCTTGTTACCTAGAGCAGCAATGTTCATTAAATTATTCTTAAATGATTTAATTTATTATATTACTTTTAATGTATTGTAAATATGAGTGTTGGGTCTTTTTCAATCAAAACGTATTTGATTATTTGTATTTGTTTTATAATTACTTTATAATTTTGAATGATTGATTTCACCATTAAGCATGAACCTTCTTTTTACATTTTCAAATTCAAGTATTTATATTTCTCATAGCTTTGATCTCTTTCAAGAAATTTATATTTTTGTGTCCACTTAACATAATCACATTTTCTTTTTTTTTCTTTTTTAAAGAGAATTACACATTTTATTTATTTTCTAAAACTTATTGTATATCTGACCTAAACCTAACCCTTTAAATAAATAAATAATGATAAATAAATATCTGAAAGCCTAAACTCTAACATTTTCTAAAATTATTTTGTTAAATTCTTTTTCCATTTAATTGGATTTTTAATTCATTTTTAAACCATTTTCAAACTCTGACAAAACCCTAACTTAAAAATGTATTTACTTTATAATTTTTTATGAACTTGTATTTGTTGAAATCATCATTTTTCATATTATGTATTAATACCAAACAACCCATTAGTGAGTGTATTTACTCACCCTTGGTTTGAAAGACTAATTGTTTACCTGAAGTGCAGTGAGGATGTTGGGAAGAGCTTGTCCATAAGTATCGTGGCAGTGAACCGCGAGTGCTTCAGTGGGAACTTCCTTCATCACACACTGTAGCATCCTTGACATGGATCCTGGACTTCCGATGCCAATGGTGTCACCAAGAGAGACCTCGTAACATCCCATTTGATACAACCTCTTAACCACCTGAAACACAAAATATAATGTCACTGTTTAACTGTGTTGTTTTCAGCACCTGAAACACAAATGTAATTGACTTGTATTTATATTATTATGATGTTGATACATTTAGGAAGGAAATGAGTGATAAAAGTAAAGTGTCCTGGTGAATTTAACATATCCTCCAGCTAACCTTTCTATGTACTTTCAATGTGCTATCACAAATAATCAACACATTTAACATGTTAATGAGGAATACGAAAAGTATAATCAGAAAAACGGATAAGAAATGTAATCACCTCTGCTACTTTGGAGGGATTGATGTGTCCTTCGTAAGGACATCCCAAGACACAAGACACATATCTGAGGGAGGATGAAATATAATTCATCAAAATGCATCAAAAAAAAAGTTTTTCGCTGTTTCTTCTGTGATAAATTGATTTATCTATTTATTTATTATTTATATTTATTTCATCTATTTTGATTAGGATTTGATGATGTAGATCTTATCTACATTTCTCCCATTTGAAAAATTATTATTTTATTTGTAGGAATGTGAATTTTTTCAAACCAAAAGCTCTTAGATTCGTTTTTTATTCCGTCACATATACAAAAGATAAAGCCTTTTCTATAAAATAATAATTTCAATAATTTTAACAAATTATGTTGAAAAGTCTGACATAAAGCTCAATTGTCAGGAAACTGACACAATACTAAATTAGTTTTGTTTTTGTTATACACATTTTTTAAATAATTTGTAAAGTATGTACTTCTTTGTCAACACAAGTTTGATAATCATATATATAAAAAGTCATTTCCATACCCTCGAACTGGGATCTGACGCTCTTTGGCGGCGTTAATGACTTCTGAGAACCTCAACATACTTTCTTCAATGGAACAGTTGATGTTTTTTTTACTAAATGTCTCGGAGGCCGAGCCGAACACGGCGACTTCAGTTGCTCCCGCCTCCACCTGAAGAAAAAATTAAAGACATAAAAGATGAACAATGTTAAGCTAATGCTGGCACTAGGCAGATAAAAATGAACAACATTCAAGCGACCATATCTTAAAGAGGACACAACCTTGTTGGTGTTTTTTTCGTTTGTAGTGTTTTTTTATGCTTAACCAGGTCACTTGGAAAACAAAGTTGTATTTATAAACAATATATTCTTTTATCTTAACCAATTCAAATCAAATTATTATCAAAACATTTGGTATGTAATGGTTCTGTATAAATACTTAGATTTTTAACAAAGTACATTAAAATATCTTTTTTTTAATTTAACAAATCTTTGGTTTTCTCAATTATGTAAGAATACAATTGATGCCTAAAGATAAAGGAAAAGAAAACATGTAGTCTGTTTTCCATTGTTTAGTTATCCTCAAAATAAAATATCTTAGTACTGCTCATTTTATAAATAATAGCAAGAAATCTAAATATAACCTCAACACCGAAGAAAAGGAAAGAGATGTTGAGTATAGTTCAACACCTTGTGATCAGTCAGGGTCAAGGTGACCCGGAGGCCTTGTGTTCACCTTGAGCCAGAGGCAACACCAGAGTTACATTATAGGTGAGTCCTTCTCTTGCACAGTAAGTAACCTTGTAAAATGTGAATAATTTAATTTATCGTAAATAAAGTCGACTGTGAAGAAGATATATAAAAACTCAGACATTTGAATTACATAGATTTCACGCCAAAAGAGGTCATATAGTGACACTGGACAAGATGGATTAAAGGAGCCTCACCGCGTCCAGGAAGCCCCTCATGTTTGGTGTCAAAACTGTATACTGAACCTCGTGTGCTCTCTGGATCCCTCCGAGCACCTCGGAGTGGTCGGCCATCTGAACGACAGCAGGAAAACACATGATGTAGAAACACAAACATGATCTAAACTGGTGGAGGTGAAATGAATCATTCTCCATCGACGCTCTCACATCCTCGCGGCAAATAAGTGGAGAATTATTCCACTCCATATATCCCTGAAAAAACTACTTGTCCAGGTGACGTAGATGGAAAAGTAATTTACGAGTTCCAACGTGAGGGAAGTTGATGATGAATGCCCTTAAATGCTCCTTAAAAAAACATCTGGTGTTCCAACGAGGATGCAGTAGTTGAAGATAGTTTGGATGTTTGTGTGGCCAAGATCCATAAATCCCGGAGCTGTGTGCGGAGAGTTATTACCTGAGGTACCCACTTTGAAGACACAAAGCTGGTGGCCTCGATCACAGACAGGCCGGTTCTGGAGAGCAAGTTTATCAGCTGGATTTTCACCTCGGTGGGAACGATTTCCTGGGGAAAAGATGGAAAACTGTAACAGGCCTTTCTGGATTTGATTCTGCTGAAGTTGGGAGGTACGAGGAGCAGAAATATCTGTTAGTCATCATAACGTTCGCGTGCTAATCATTGCCTCTGCTCAATATTCTCACCAAGTTCAAGAACTCTTAGACGGCCACACGGCTCGGTCAACGCAATATACTTCCAATCTGTCCTGGGATTGGAAAACAACAAAGGATGATGGCGCTATGACACGCTAGGCAAGATAAAATAAGCCAGAAGCTTCGACTCGTTCCCCTCCTGAATTTCAAAGAGAATGTAAAACACATGTCCCCGGTAATTACCGTACACAAACCATATGTCACGGCTTGTTTTATGTAGGAGAGATACAGGGAAAATTGGGGGTTTCCAAGGATGATCCAATAGTGGAACAAGGGTGTCTTCAAATACGCTTTGAAATCAAATACCTTCTCATTTTGAAGTCCGTCTCTCGGCCCGACCTCCACGATCTTGACAAACTTTGGATACCCCGAGAATGTCTGTGGAGAGACGCATCAATGTCAACGTTGCTGGTGTGAAGATGTTCAGAGGCTCCTCTGGCCCCAACAGAGAACAGACCAAAACGTTGGAATGCAGTTTTGGGTTGGATCCAAAAATATGTGTCATAAAGAAAAAAAACAGAGGTTATTATTAAGCTAATGGCTCCTTTTTTCTTGTTTAAAACAAAATATGTGTGTGAAAGTCTTACAAGAATTTGTGAAAGTCAGTGATCGACAGCCGCAGTAAATGGTTTTTATTTAAGAAACAAAATCAGTATTAGAAAAAATAAATACAAGTAATTATTTTTCAATTAAAAAAACAAGAAGATGTGACTGCATTATTATTTTAATATCCTGTAATTACTTCTTCCGCAATAGTGATCTTAAGACACTTTCATGAAACAGCTAATCAGGTATCATGATACAGTGTCTTTATTTTGAAAGGTCACTGTCACTCTCTGCTTTATATCCTCTTTGAACTAAGAGTGCCATCTAGTTGCCTTATAAAATAAACACTGTATCATACATAACAGGTTTTTCATAAGGCCTCGTCAATCCATCACAATGAAAAACATTATTTATTATGAGTTTTGTTTATTGTATCATTACCTCCCTCAAGTTAATGCATTTTTATAACTATTCTATTGTACTATTCTGTATATTTAAATATACATCTAAAAAAGTACGTCAAGTACGTGATAATATTATATAAGTTATGTTTTTATTATTAATAATATAAGATGAATAAGAATCAATGATAGATACTATTTTATTTAAAATTAGGAAATAAAAATGTGTCTGCTTGTGATCATAAAGAAAATGTTATTATTTATTTAATTATAATTGAATAAATAGTTCATCTAATTCACATTAATGACTGTTCTGTCATTTATATTCCCTTTTGTCTCACTTCCTGTTCTTAATTCCTGATCCTTGTCTTGGTTACATCCTTTTGTGCTCTTGTGCTGATTTCCCTGATTTGTGTCACCTTTGTCTTCGTCTCACCTGATCACAGTTCCCCTTGATTGTTGTGTGTTTAATACCATAGACATGTATACATAGACGCCGCATCGACTGTAGATGGATGTGTATAAAGCGCTGTCATCTTGGTACGTCTCAATCTTAAAATACAATTATTCGCTGAATTCTGGACCGATTTTCAAACAGGTTGGTCCGATCAAATCGCTATACATGTAGTCACGATACAGGGTGCTTGGATATTTTAAAACTGCTGGTTTTACTTCTAATTTTTTCAGCAGACGAGCAGAAGATGTCGGACTTCTGTTCCGCCTATGGATGCTCTAATGAGTGGAATTTACGAACTAGATCTTGTGGAATCTGTAAGGGATTTTAGTTTAGTAAGTTTTGTGAGGTTGTAAATAGTTATTATTGAATCCTTCACATGCAACCTTGGAATGTGTGTTATCTAGTGTAATCTTTTAACTTATGTTTAGCTCTTTTGTAATAAATTGTTTTTGTAAATCTTTTGTCCCAAGTCCAGTTGCATCAGAAGTAACTTCTGTCAAATTAGTCACATTTCTAAGAGGGTTTTATTAAAAATATATTACTGAGGCAGTATCAACAATCAACTGTCATTGGTATGCTGCACTTCTTATTACATTGCAGCGATCCTAATCATAATTTTATCCCACGTTTTCTCAATAGAATTTTTCTTTTTAAAACAATATTGTAATATTGTGACATCCTCAGCATTCCTTTCATATTTGTTTCATCTATCACTTCAAAATGTTTTTTTCTTTTTAGATTGTATAGTGAAATATTCCATCTAATAATGTTTGTCTATCTGGGGTAACAAACCCCGTGAAAAAAGCTTGAAAATTGAGTGATTTGTGATCACTTTTACAGTGTAAACACAGCATTCCTCGATAGATGTAATGCATTGTAGGAGCGAGTGGCACTGTACCAAGATGGCCGCCCTGTACACACAAGGCTCTAGTGTGCAGCAGTAGTCGATGCTACTCTATGTATATAGATGTCTTTTTTTAAAACCCTTACCTTGTCTGTTAGTCTCTGTCGTGACGACAAAACCTTTTTGGCATGTGTTTTTGCTTGAATCAAGTATTCAGTTCTGTCCATTATTTTGTGCCTTTTGTCAGCGCCTTTTTGCCTGCCCTTTATGTTAATAGATTATTTTACTCTTCATTCCGGTTTCCTCCCTCTGCATTTGGGTTTCCTGCCTCGAGTTCTTACAGAACCTCACGACCACAACGAACCCAGCAGAGAGGAAGAACCCTGGGTCCGCAGAGGAGCAGATCGCTCGCAATGCTGCTGTCCTGTCTAACCTGCAACATGGGGTGAGCGAGATGGCACTTAAGCATGGCTCCATGTTTCAAGCACCCTGCGACCAGGTGGCCTCGCACACTACCCAGGTTAAGCCCTCGTCACTTTAAGCTAAGCTCGCCAGGTGGAAGCTCTGGTCCAAGCCAATCCAGATGTGTTCCAAGCAGCTTCCATGACAATGCTGGCCCAGCCCCCACTCTTTAATGGTGACTCTGGAGATGCTGCTGCCTTTCCCTCTGAATGTGCCAAGGTGGCCTTCATCATTTAACGCCTTATTCCACTTCAGAATGGGACAGGCAGTCTCCCATCTGCAACTCTGTGGTTGAATTCATAGACAATTTCTAGACTACCATCCACCATGTGGGTCTCGGCTGCAAGGGGACACGCCATCCACTTCCGCAGCGGACAGTGGGTGGAATGAGAAGGCGCCAATTGATGCATTCCTGCAGGGCCTGTCTCCCCAGTTAAGGCAACAACTTATTACCCTCGTCCTTCCAGGAGACTTGGACTCCAGTGTCATCCGGGAGGTAGAGAGACAGTACCAGGAGGAGTCTACCTCTGCACTCCGCAACCACTAACAACCCCAGGACAGGAGGCTTCGCCTGCATTTTGATTCTCCGCCGTCTGCTGCTTCTACTCCATCAGAGGAGCCCATGCAGTTGGGTCGTACTTGCTTGGATCCAGCAGAGAGGGAGTGCCGCTTTTCCAAGGGATTATGCTTTTAATGTTGAGGAAAAGGCAATCTTCGCTCTTCCTGTCCTTTAAAAGCCCATGCTCAACATTAGGGAGGACACTGGTGAGCTCAGCCCACATTCTCTGTCATACTCACCTCTAGTGGTGGACCGACGCCACTGCAAGCGCCCATTGACTCAACTTCATCTCCGCTCAGATAGTGGAACAGCTGGGCATGAATCTCTTGTCGCTACCTTCACCTATGGAGGCCCTTGCCCTTGCTGGTCACCTACCCAGTCTAGTGGCTCATCACAATTCTCCTGTCAGCCTCCGCTTCCATGATGTCCACACGGCAAGTTTCAGCTGCATGTCCTCAACACCTCACTACATCCCATCATCCTGGGGCTTCCCCAGCTGCATGATCCTTGGGTGAGCTGGTCATCTAACTCTATTTCTGAATGGGGGGAGGGTTGTGGTCAGAGGTGTTTTTCTCCTGATCTGGTTTCTCCTGTCCTTAGGTTGTTTCTTCGTGGCATCTGATTCTTCGGTCGACCTGTCCACTGTTCCTTCCTGCTACCATGACCTCCGGGAGGTTTTCAGTAAAACACGCGCAGTGAGTTTACCTACCCATCGTCCCTATAACTGTGCAATTAACCTGTTACCCGGTTCTCAACCACCTCAAGGTCATTTATTTTCATTATCTAAACCCGAGACAGAGGCCTTACATTAAAGAGTCTTTAGCTAATGGTCCTTTGTCATCACGTGTTGGCGCTGTTTTTTTTTTCGTGGGTAAGAAGGATGGTTCATTGTGACTATCGTGCACTTAATAACATTTAACGTTAAGAATCGCTATCCTTTACCTCTTATGTCCTGCGCTTTTGAACTCCTGAAAGGGGCCAAAATATTTACCAAGCTTGATCTCAGTAATGCTTATCATCTAGTGCGCATTAGACAGGGGACGAATGGAAGGCCGCGTTTAATACTCCCTCTGACCGCTACGAATACCTTGTAATGCCATTTGGCCTAACCAATGCTCCTGCAGTGTTTCAGAATCTTCTAAATGACGTTCTACATGACTTCCTTAATCGCTTTGTGTCTGTTTACCTAGACGACATCCTAATTTTTTCCCCAGATGAATGTTCTCACACTAACCAAGTACGTGCCTTCTAGGTACGTCTGCTAATAAATCAGCTGTTCGTTTAAGCAGAGAAATGCGAATTTCATGTTCAGTCGGTCACAATTCTCGGTTACATCATTCGGTAGGTTCGTTCAGTTGGCTGGTTCCCACCTCACGTAAGGCGTTGCAGAGATTCCTAGGCTTCGCTAGTTTCTATCGCAGATTCATCAGGAACTTTAGCTCCGTCTTTTCTCCCCTCCACTCCCTCATCTCTGATTCACAGCCCTTCACTGGAGTGCAGCGGCAGAGGCAGCGTTCCAGGACCTCCAGCTCCAGTTTACAGTTGAGGTGGATGCTTCAGACACTGGCATTGGAGCAATACTATCTCAAAGGCCAGACTGTGATCAAAAACTTATTCTCCCTCTCTGCTTCTGAGTATAAGGATATCTGTGGCTGGAGGGTACCCTCTTGTAGTATGGACAGATCATCACAATCTGGGGTATCTGTGTGCTGCTTGGCGACTCATCCCCGTTAATCTCGTTGGTCCATTATCTTTAGCAGATTGCATTTTACGGTCACCTACGGCCCAAGAACTGTAAAGCTGATGCCCTGTTGCGTCAGTTCGATCCTGTCGGCTCTAGCCAGACCCCGCAGCCTATTCTCCCCAGTCGTATGGTGGTTTGAGCTATCACGTGGAAGATGGAGGAGCGGGTGCAGAGGGCTTTTCATCACATACCTCCCCAAGCGACCTGCCCCGCTACTAAACTCTTTGTGCCATCTCACCTTCGCTCTTTGCTTCAGTGGTGGCATTCTGCAAGGTGGGCTTGTCATCCAGGGGGTACAAGGACAGCTGGACCCTGGTGGGTCAACGTTTCTGGTGGCCTAGCATGCTTAAGGATATCCGGGAGTATGTTGGTGCTTGCCCATGCTGCGCTGCCTGACAAGTCCTACAGAATGCAACCACCAGGTAAACTCTAACCCTTGCTCGTGCCATCTCGACCGTGGTCCCACATATCTACTGACTTTGTGACTGGTCTCCTGAACTTCGAGGGCATGACAACTTTCCTCACAGTGGTGGAACGTTTTATTAAGATGACACACGTCATACCCCTGCCAAAGCTCCCAAGTGCCAAGGAGACTGCTAAGGCAGCCCTGCAGCACATCTTCCGCATCCATGGTCTTCCTAGAGACTTTGTTTCTGACAGGGGTCCCCAGATCACCTCCCGGTTCTGGGGGGAGTTTTGCCGCCTCCTTGTAGTTACCCCCAGCCTTTCCTCTGGCTACCACCCCCAATCAAACGGCCGGACAGAGAGGGTCAACCAAGACCTTGAGACCTCCCTCAGCTGTCTCCGCCTCTACTGATCTCTCTCCATTCCACTGCGCTTATGGCTACTAACCGCCCCTCTTTCTAGCTTTGGAAGGAAACGTTCAGGTTCCTTCTGCCATGGCCCTCGCTCGGAGATGCTGCCACACCTAGCTCTGTGCCCAGCAGAAGCTGCTGAAATTTTGTGCCGCCTTCAAGAGAGCAGCCGATCGAGGTCCCACAGATGCACCCTCCTACAGCCGTTGTCAATGGGCGTGGCTACCGAAAAGAGACATTCAGGTCCGTCACCCCTGCTCAAAGCTTGTTATTCTAAGTGTGTTGTTCTTGTTTTTATTTTTCATTTTGTGATTTATTTATTTTTTTCATTTGAGAAATAAGTTTTTTCCCCCATTTTTATTACTAAATGGTATATTTATCTTTCACTAAATCAGCAACAGGGATCACATGGGTTTTACTGCTGTGACAATAAAAGAAAGTCTAAAGTCTAATTTATTTCTCTGATTTTATGTATTTATTTGTTGTTATTTCATCACTTTTATTCTACACTGTCAACACCTCAAAAACCTCAGTTTTGTGTTAACAATCTTGGCATGAGTCAGAATCTATTTATTATTTATTTATCCTTAAAATATTAAATATACAGTTTGTACATTTTATATAAAAGTGCAAAAACGTAAATACATTATTATAATGTAATATAATGTATCATATATATCAATATGTACTGTACATTCAATGTTGCTTCACACAGGAATATATATTTAATAGGTAAATACAAATATACAAAGGAAAAGGTTCAGATTCTGATTTTAATTTATGTTTTCTGTTTGTGTACATATGTAATATTTTATTAATATTTGACATCAGAAATACATGTTTGATTATTTACTTATTGCTCTTGCAATCTTGGAAATCCTTTTGTTTCCCTTTGAAGAGAAATGTTACATAACCAGGGAGCAGCATCATCATCAGAAGGTAGTCATGTGACCAAACATGTGACCAAACATGTGACCAAACATGGGACAAAACATGTGACATCAACATCAACAAAGAGAACTCACCTTCTCCTCCAGCAGCCAGAGTCTCAGCCATGGATGCTGCTGGACCAGCTGCTCGTAGCTCAGGCAGTGCTTGACTGAGGCCGGAACGTTTCCCATCTGAAGGAAGATGAAGGACCTTCTCATCGGCCAGGAGGATGGAAGGCCCGGCTGCACATGGAGCTGCTCGCAGAGAAGTACCAGGATGAGTCAGCAGTTGCCATGGCAGCAGCTTCCTGGAGGGGAGGGACTCACGGAGAGTGACGCAGAGAAATGCACCGAGATTTTTTCTCTGAAGCGAGTAAATAACGCCTGTGATGTTGAAAAACTGCTGACTCGGCGACAAGATGAGGTGAACAGTCGGACCTGTGTTCTGGTGAGACCCGGAGGAGAGAACGTGGGGCTGATCTCCTGTGACCTCAACAGTGGAGGTTTCCGTGCTGCCAACGTCAACTGTGGGTTTGAAACAGAACCCAGAGTTAAGCTGGAGCAACATGGAGCAGAGAAAGAGCCATTCTTTCCACCCAGATGTTAACAATAGAGAGACTTAATGAACCTGCAGCCTTCAACCTTGATGAGACCACAACTTCAGTCTTGAGGGAGGAAACATGAACAAGCTTTTGTTGACAACATCAAAGTTGATCAGCCGCACATATAAAATGTTTCTCTGAGAAATCAATGATCATCAAGATCATCAAGTGTTTCTTCTGAGGTTTCATATATTTCATCGTCTCTTTAATCTTCATTATCCTCATTAATGTTACAAATATCTCAGATGACTTTATTACTCAATGTAAGTTTGAGTTTGATTTGGTGTCTCAGTTTGATTTTGTTTTTGTGTTTATGTTTGTGTTCAGTTCTTTTGATTGAGTTTAGCTTGTGATTGAGTTTAGTTTTAGTTTTTGGGTCTGAGTCTAAGTCTGAGTCTGAGTTTGAACTTGTCAGTTCAAATGTTGTTTGTGCTGACTTGGAATTTGATTTTGAGTTTGAATATGAGCTTAGGTTTATGAGTTTTTCATTTTATGTTTAAGTGTGTTGTGGTTTGAGTCTGATTCTTAAAATGTTTTGTGTTTAATTGATGGGTTGTGTTTAGTATGTCACAGTTTAGGTCAAACCATTTGAAAACCCAACTTCCATGACGTTGTAAATGTTGAATTCTTCCACTCCAAGATGAAGTCCTTCATCATGATGATGTTTTGAACTTTTCACTTTATAAAGTTCATCTGAAATCAGGACAAACGAAAGGTTATGAGAGTGGAGTCCATAATGACGTAATAACGGCTTCTCTCTTGTAATCAAGCCCAGCTTTGTTTATACAACAAGTCGCTTTCAGGTGGATACTTCCGGTATTGATTACGTGCAGTCACAAACCTCCATGTTTGACAAATCACAGCAGAGTGGGTGTGGTCATGGTAAACAAGATTCCAGACATATACTGATGAGACACTAATGACAATAGAAGTCCACCATCACTTTAACATAAATTTCATCTACACATTAGTTGCACTTTTAATATATGAATAGGAAAACAAATTTGTTCCTGTCAAGAAATGTTGAAAGAAATCTTATCCAGTCAAATGCAGCAAAAACAAAAGTAAACGGATGCAGCCTTTAATCCCATTAGCTTCATGTCGTCACATGTTTGGTCACATGACTCCTTCATGGTAAAGATGCTGATGTTGATGCTCTGGTTATGTTACACGTTATCTATTAATAACAACAATCTTTACAGAATATCCTATTTAATAATTAGAAAGATGAAGTTTAGTTTTTCTTTCTTTCTTTCTTTCTTTCTTCTTGTTAAGTCAATCTGACATCTGCTGATCTTATTGACAAATAACAATCTAACATTTTCTACTCCAGTTCCTGCAGCGTCTGGATCCACTCATGCATCCACCACAGACTTGTGGACTTCATCAATGCAGGAAACACTGAAGGGAATGTTTTAACTGGTGTCATTATTTCACACGTTCATGCTGAGCTAACATTTTCACGCGGATGTTGTTTTTGTGTTATTTTACATCTGCAGATGAAGAAATACAGCATTTGAAAACTTCCTCTCTGACTGGAGCTGGATGCTGCGAGTTAAATTTCCACGAGTCCCTCGGAGACAGCATGTGCGTTAGAGATTATGTCTGCAGTAATCACTCTACAGACCCGCAGCTTTTGGCTATAAAAGTCACTGACCTGTGTGTTTGCTCTGCATTTAAAAATGTTCATTGAAGCATGAACTGAAGTTAAGGATGGATTGATGTTCTTTTTCTTTTAGTGCAACATCTCGAGAAGGAATTGAACCGCGTTCTCACACGTGTAGTTTTCCTGAGCCATGACTTCTCTGTCTTTATCCCATATGTACCTAAAGGATTATAATCATCCTCCAGCACACCGTGTACAAATGCTGAAGAAATAGTTAAAACTTCTGTCTTTTTATATTCAGTGAAAAAATAAAACATGTTTTATGAAAGAAAAGTTCTGGTCCCGTAGACCACATAAACACAAAGAAAGGTTATAGAATTTTTTTTATTTTGTGTAGTCAGGAAAATCGGGGAAAAATTATTTTAAAACTTTGTAAACGTCAAAAATATTTATGTTTTAAAAAATCGAAATAAAGCCAGGTTCTGGAGGACCATTTAAACAAGGAAACGTTACCAACATTTTGAAAATATGATTTTCCCAAGACTCAAGGATCAAGGGACACTAAAGAACACTAAGAAATGCAAGCAAAATAAGCCAAAATTGGATTTTCGGAATAAAAAACAAAAAAAAGTTAGATGAATGGGCTGAAAATAAATGTTTTTAGAAATGTTAATAAAATGCCAAAAGTTCAGAACCTGGCTATCAATTTTAACCCAAAGAAACGCTATATAATTGTTTTAATGTGATTTTATGAAGTCTGGGGAAAAAAAAAAATTCTATTAGAAAGTTTGAAAGAAATTTCAAAATATGTCGAAAATTAATTAATTAAAATAAAAATAAAAAATTGAAATAAATAAAAGGACCTCTAAATGAAAAGTTCTGGTTGTGGTTAACCACGTGAACACAAAAATACTACTTAAAAATGATTTTTTTTCAATCGAAAGAGTAATCAAATGTCCCAAAAAGTTTGTCTCTAAAAATAATAATAATAATAAAAAAGTTTTTAAAAAATCCAGCGAAATCATGATAAAAATGTGGACATAGAGAAACATTTCCAAATTTAAAAAATGTGATTTTCTGAAGTTAATAAAATAGGTAAAAATACTAATTGAAGTGGTTTGTTGAAGTAGCCAGAAAATCAATGTCCCTAAAAAAGTAAACAAAATGCCTCAAAACCAAAAGTTAGGATCCTAGCTAACTAATTGAACACAAAGAAACATAACATGATTTTTAAAGTGATTTTTCCATTTGTTTTGAATCCAAAACATTTGATTTTGCTTCATTTTTAAAAATCATTTTAAAGACAATTTTTTTTGGCTATAGATCAAACGTCTATGTAACACAAAGAAATGTTATAAATAATTCAAAAATGTAATTTTCAATCATCTGAAGTCTTGAATATGTGAAAAAAAAAATGAATGGAAAAGATTGATTAACTAAAAAATGTTAGCGTACTTTCGAAATTGGAGTTTCACAAGTTATTATTTTAATCCGAAAAGGTGGAATTTTTTTTTGAGAAACATTTTTTAAATGTCTTTAATCAATATCTGCTGAACCAAAATATTTTCTACCACTTGATTTTATAGTTTCTGTTATATTATTTAAATGTGTATATGATATTTTTATTTATTTAAAATCAAAGTAGTATCACATGTTTTTTGAAACAAGGAGGAATTAATAAATAATAAAAAAAACAACAACTATTAAACGATGAAACCCATCTCATGACTCACATGTTTGAAATGTTGAATTCTCCCTCTCTAATATGCAGTAAGTCCTTCATCATGAGCATGTTTTGAACTTTACAATTACTTCATAAAGTTTGTCTGAAATCTTGGCGAATGAGAGGTTACGAGCGCGTAGTCCATTACGATGTACTACTGACTCTACTCCTCCTCCAGCCAGCTGTAATCACGCCCGCATTGTTTCTACAATGAGTCCCTTGAAGGTGGAGACTTCTGGGATTTATGATGTGCGATGACAAACCTTCATGGTTAACCTATCACAGCAGAGTGGGTGTGGTTATGGTAAACAAGGTTTCATCTCCAGAAAAACAAGTGTTATGAGTGGGCAGGGCTTAAGATCCCTTTCTAATGTTGAAAAGAGAGTTTATTACAAACAGACACATACTGATGAGTACAATAGAGTCCAAGAATTCCATAATTTAGAATCTGTTGACAATTGCTCCTTTGTGACTCACTTTCGATAGGCATTTTATGAGGGCTTTTATTTAGAGCCTCTCTTTTTTTTTTTTAAATACTTCTGACAGTTTAAATAAGTTGTCAATTTTTTTGTGACCATAAGGAAGAAATAAATGTTCAACGATGGAAGAAATAAATAAACTTTTTTGACTTTTACTAAACTGTTCACAACGTGAATAAGCAAAAAAAGGACAGAGAACATATCTGCAGTGAATTCATGTGTTTGTTGATGGTGTTGTTTGAGGATTTTCTTTTATCGTCACGTTATAGAGAAAGTAGTTTCTTGATGAACAGGTGGTTTTTATTATGTTAATAAGAAGCTTCAAATATTCCGTTCTAACCCTGATAATCCAAACAACCTACATTTCTGAATCCTAATGTGATTATCTGAAAGTGTCCGGAGCCTGCAGTGTCCTGATGTTTTCCTCGTCACACGAACAAGATGTAAAAATGTCCCCAGCGTGTCGTCTGGTTCAAGAAGCACTGATGGCGATGTCGGGGGGGCGGACCACACACTGAGTCTAAATAAGCAGAACCACATGTGAGGAGATGAATAAAGTCAACTACACAACATTTAGATTAGATTCAGTTTCACGTGCCTCTTGGATGGACTGGAAGGTGACACTGTGAAAACAAACTTCAAGTCAACTGAGAGACTCTGAATGGAAGCAGGATTCTAACTACTAACCATAATAATATGATAGTTTTCAACGAAGCTTGTGTCTATTATTTTATCTATTTCGATACTTTGTGTCATCAGATGTCAGGTCTTTAGGACTGAACGATACAAATCAATAGTTGATTTTGTTTATTATTTTGACTTTTGGGGGGGAATTTGTGCTGCTAAAAATGAAAAAAATAATAATATTGATAACAAATTAGTTTTTCCATTTTTGCCCAATTTTACCAAAAGTTTTTAATTGAAAAATGTTGGTTTATTTTATTCGACTTCAAAAATTTTGGTAATTAGGTTTTTTCAGCATATTTTACTCCAGGATCCGAGACGTTACTTTTTATTTTGTAATGAACATGTGAATATTTTATTACAACAATGATGTGTTAATTCATGCTGATTGTTACTTCCTTAAACTTTTGGGATGCTTTTTATTTAAACAGCGATTAAATATTTGAACTTGTGGATATTATTATTATTTTTAATTACTATGTTAACACATTCATAAATCTTGTCTTTTTTTCTCCCGTAAGCTCATAAACAACAAGGACTTGAAACTCTACCTCAGCAGAAGGTCTGGTGTCTCCCACATGTGCAGATGTCAGTCCTTATTGAAAGTGACAAGAAGAAACAGGGTATTCTCTTTTCCATCCTTGAGCAACAACTGACGGGTGCTGACCATTGCGGAATTGAACCTCCTCAAAAGATATTTGGCAGGTGGAGTAACAACCTGGAGCAATGATACAAAAATATGCTGCTGCTGTTCAGCAACTGTCCAGAGTTTATCAGCGTTACTAAAGTGCCATTTGTTTTAATACTCAAACTTGCACACAATTACACAAACACACACACACACACACATGTAAAACATAGATTTACAAAAACATTAAAAAAAAAATCCATGATTTCAATTTTCAGTTCAGTTTCAGTTCAGTTTATTTAAAATGACAATGTTCAGTTCCATTAAAAATATGCTGCACCAGATTTAGCACAATGCTACTTCCATCTGTAGTCCTCAACAAAGATGCAGACAGTTTACATAATACATCACATACAAATAAAGCAAAAACACAATAATATACAAAATCACGGTACAATCTAATAAATTAATCTCATGGCCAAATACCTGTCTGGTACTATTAGTGCGAGCAGGACTGGTGTTCTTTTGTGAATTTTAAGACGCATAAATGGGTAGAGGTTAGGGGGTCAAATACATACAATTTGGAACAAATTTAAACCACTGTTTAACATAATACATTAAAAAAAATGTTCTTCCCCTTTTGTCAATTGGAAGGGAGTGTTTTGGGGGAGAGAAGACCCTAATGAAAATGTAGTACAATTTAAAAATCAACGTACAGCTGTATTAAATCAAACATAAGAAAGATTTCTAGAAGAATTTTCCAGAACTTTTTTTAAGGCAAAGGTGTGGAACAAGTGGAAGAAGAACCAAATAAAAAAAATAATAAACATCCAATTTGGAATAAATTCAATTAATTATAAACATAAAATATATTTTCAGAACATCTTCTACATTCGACAACTTTAAGGAGACACAAGGGGTGCAGAAGATCCAAAGACCAGTTCAAACACATTTTTAGAATACTTAATACATAAGAAATATTCCCAGAGTTCCATCTCCTTTTGTTAAGTGTAAGGGAAGGAGCAGGAAGGTGGGGATGAAGATCCTTTTCGAAAAAATTGATACGAATCGAATTTTGAGGAAATTTAGATAGATAGATAAACTTTATTGATCCCTCTGGAGATCTCCTTCGGGAAATAGTTTCATCAAAGAATCATACAAATTAAAAAAAATCATAGTTTTTTTTTCAACCGGAAAGAAAATTCCAGAACTTTTATCTTCTATTTTAATTGTAAGGGGACGAAAAAGGGGGGTAGAAGACAAAGCTAATTTAAATATGTGCAATTCTGATTAGATATGAACCATAGTTTAACATACAACACGTATCTTTTGATAAATTAACAAGGGGTGCAGAAGACCCTTCAATCCAATTAAATACTTCAAATTCTGAATTAATTCAAAAACATATGGTAACAAAACAATAATCATTTTCCAGAATCTCATTGTGAACAGGGGGCAAAGAGGGCAGGGGGGGGACCCATGCCTTTTTTATAATTAAATTTAAACTTAAGTTTAAGAAAAGAAAAATCTGAATTTTCTTCTGGTAATTGCAAAGGGAAATAAACATGGCAAAAGACCCCCATGAAAACTCAAAAACTTTTAAAGTTGTGATAAACTTAAAACATAGTTAAATAGAATTTCAACTCTTTCTGATAGTTTTAAGGGGCTCAAAAGGAGGGTAGAAGACCTCCGCCTTTTTATGCCTGAACTCTCATTCTCTTAGTTGAGAGGTTAGTGGTTTCATCAGCTTAATGCAGAAGATTTGACAGGTTGACAACTCAACGCCATTGAAAAACAGTTTTGTAGCTAAAAGTCAAAGTAGAAAAGTGAAGAAATAGTGACAAAGAATTGTGTTTGAGGAGAAAGTGCTGAAGTCGTAAATGGCCGCAGGGGGCTTCAAGAAGAAAAGGGGGCGGATTTATAAACGGGTGTTGATGTTGTTACCGTATACTTTAATGTTCCTGTCGCGCTCGTACAGAAGCTCTTTTCATACCTGAGTCACAGTTTCGCTGAATCGAAAGAATCCTGGATATGAAGCCGTGGACGAGGCCTGAGGTGCGAGGAATAATCACGCCGGGCAACAGGCCGCAGGAATGCGAGTCGCTCCGGTAGCCAAGGGTTAAGTTAGCAGGTGGCCTCTTCCATTCACCGAACGTCAACACTCCTGCGAGATGGAGCTCCAGAACATCTGGGCCGGCCAGACGCTGCTTCTAATTAAGTGAAATACAGTCGCTCAATGTTCTGACGGAGAGAGAGAAAAAAAAGAAATAGAGCAACAGAACGTATCCAGTGTTCAGAGAAGGTCAACACAGTTGTGTAAATAAATATTAATCCTCAACCTAATCCCAACATTTCCACGACCATAGAGAATCCCTGCACGACCAGAGTGCTTCCCTGCTAATAGCACGTTCCTCAAGCCTTCCTGGAAATCTGCGTGTCCCGAAGGAAAGTCGGGATCAGTTCTCGTTTCCACTGTTGTGTTCACTCAAAGTTTTGACAGCTTTCAAAATAGTCTCGCGACGGATGTGTGTCGACAGCTCATCCTCCAGGTGATACTACGCGACCTCATGATTGTGGCTCTACGACCTCAACTCTGAGGTCAGCACATCGCAGGTAAAAGCGTTCGCTCGGCTCGTTTTTCAATGTTGGAGGCTTTCATTTTCTTAGTAGTACTTCTATTTATTTATCCTTTTTAAAATAAAGTTGTTATTATACGAACATGCTTTGTTGGTTTATCTTTAACGATTCATACAGAGGGTCTTAAACCATGATAAAATAAATTTCAAATTTGTATTATTTTACTTGTTTTAAATGATGTTCTTGGTTTTCCTTCTTTTTATACATCACTTTTCAGAATATTCCTTGTTGATATAACAGATCTACCATTATTCTTTTGCTTTTTCCATGTTTATAATATGATATGTGTAGAGCATCTTCAAACAAGATAGAATAGAATTAGAAATAAAGTTCAAATAAATCTTTTGCTCTTTTTTTGGGATTTTTTTCTTTCTTTCTTCTTTATTCATCCTCTGAGTATTCCTTGTTGAAATAAACATGACTTATTATTATATTTACAGCGTTTCCCGTGTCTCTTTCAAAGATTTTAAAGAGGATCAAATAAAGAACAAGTCAATAACAATAGTCTGTTTTTTTAATTTTATTTATTTTTAGTCTTTCTTCTGTTCATAAATCCTTTTATTCTGAGTATTCCTTGTTGAAAGGAAGTACATTTATATATAAAAGCTTTGATTTTCTTTTACCATCTGTTTAAAGTGTCATTAAACAAGGTAAAATAAAATACAGACAAAAATGTACATATTTATTGTCACATTCCTACTTTTAACTATTATTTTCTTAGTCTTCCTTTTTTTATTCATCTTTTGGAGTATTCCATGGAATAAATTGATTTAATGATCTTTTTACATGCTTCGTGTATTAGTTTGTGCATGTATTACGATCAAATAAAATCTGTCATTTTCCTTATTTCCATAAAAAGACAAAATTTTCTTTGCCCCTTCTTTCGTCATGCTTGACGGACCCTCACATCCCATCATTTAAGAGTTCTAATGGTGAAAATTAAAAGATATATTGTTTGTATATTGTATGTTTTTTTTTCTGCTCACAAGGAGAGGAACACTTGTTTGTTTGTGACTGAAGAAAAATATTTTTCTCTTAAGTCATTAGTTATTGATTAGACTTGACCAGCAACTTAAGTGTGTTTAAAATGTAACACAAACTATCTCAGATTTAATTAATTATTCTATTTTTTTATCTAGGACTTACTGTATGTGTTTTCATTAAACATTTTCGTATGACTTTTTGTTATTTTAGTCTGAAAAGACAATTCTATATTCTCTTTACTGAAAGCAGTAGAATAATTGCAAAAATAATTATACGATCCTTCAAAAACCTTTGGGATCCAGGTGGTACTCAAAGAAAAAGAAAATGTATCAGTACCTTGTTCGTTTCTTAATACATTTTGAGTTGTTGTTGTTTTTGGCTAACAGAAAAAATAACACGTACAAAAATTTATTAAACTCATTAAATTGTTGTCTAGTTGATTTAGTATTATCAGGTAAATATTTGTGAAGTTTACATTTATCATTCATCATATTAATCAATAATAACCTGGATAACTTCAAAAATTAAATTTTGATAACAGTTCATTTATAAAATGGTGTTGTAATCATTTGTTGTAATTGTATGTAAATCAAAATATGTAAAACACATGTGTCAATGTATATCAGGAGTAAGAGTAAGATAAGTAAGCATCCTTGTCAGGTGGAGGTGAAGGTGTCATCTGCAAACATGTTGATATTGTTGCAGGCAAATGTGGAAATTAAGAAAAGAAAATCAGAGTGTTTGAACTCAACGTTATTAATGTGTTTATTTAGTGATACAACTTCATTTAAAAACACTTCCTGTGTATGACTACTGCAAATGTTTGTTGCTCAAGAGAACCCTTGGAAGAAACTTCTCAGCCCTGACGGAAAACCAGACGTGGAAAATTCAATGTGGTATGATGGTGAAGAGTGGCAACAGCTTGAGAACACATTCAGGCACTTTATTTATTACAGACAACACAACACTTTTCCTCCCAATCTCGTCTCTTCGAGCGTCTCCAGGTCCACAAGTGCAGGCTTGAGTGTCCCTGCTGAACCATCAGCCCTTTTTTTTAAGAGGTCACTGACCGGCCAAATCCACTCTCCCCACTGTCACCACCTGCAGATCCTCTTAGAAACTCTAAAGGTTTGGGCACATGATCACATGATCACGTGACTCACATGATGATAACATGACTCAAACTGATCACATGACACACATAATGATCACATGACATGCATAATAATCACATGACAAACCTAATGATCACATGACTCACATAATAATCACATGACTCACATAATGATCACATGACACACATACTGATCACATGACACATATAATGATCACATGACTCACCTAATGATCACATGACTCACATAATGATCACATGACAGGCATTGTGATCTAAGGACAAAGTCAACATTGTGTAACGGTTGAAAATTGTTTGATTATAGTTGAAAATTGTTTGATTATAGTTGAAAATTGTTTGATTATAGTTGAAAATTGTTTGATTATAGTTGAAAATTGTTTGATAATAGTTGAAAATTGCTTGATTGTAGTTGAAAATTGTTTGATTATAGTGGAAAAATTGTTTGATTATAATTTAAAATTGTTTGATTATAGTTGAAAGTTCTTTGATTATAGTTGAAAATTGTTCGATATAATTTAAAATTGTTTGATTATAGTTAAAAATTGTTTGATTATAATTTAAAATTGTTTGATTATAGTTGAAAGTTGTTTGATTATAGTTGAAAATTGTTGGATTATAATTTAAAATTGTTTGATTATAGTGGAAAGTTGTTTGATTATAATTGAAATCTATCTATCCATCCATCCATCCATCCATCCATCCATCCATCCATCCATCCATCCATCCATCCATCCATCCATCCATCCATCCATCCATCCATCCATCCGTCCATCCATCCATCCATCCATCCATCCATCCATCCATCCATCCATCCATCCATCCATCCATCCATCCATCCATCCATCCATCCATCCATCCATCCATCCATCCATCCATCCATCTATCTATCTATCTATCTATCTTTCTATCTATCTATCTATCTATCTAAACTGTCTATCTATCTGTCTGTCTGTCTGTCTGTCTGTCTGTCTGTCTATCTATCTACACAATAGACCAATAGTGTCTTTACTTAAACTCTCCAAAGTGCTCAAACTTTTCTTTTGTCGTCCGGTAACCTTTTTTTTTTATTCATCTGGATCAAGAATGAAGTGGTAGCGCCAGATCCTTACCAAAATAATCTTTACGCTCTAGGATCCAGATGAAACACGAGAACACCCCAACACATGTTTCTTTTACTTCTTTTTTTTTAATTATGAGGCAGACAAACAACTTCAGCAAACAAAAATATACTGACAAGAATGACTTTAATTCCAGGAGATACACACATGTATATGCCAGCGGACACAAAGTGATTAATGACAAACAAAACATTTTCTACTTAAATATCAAAATATTCAGTGCTATTTTGCTTTGAAAAAGAAATAAATTAGAGTTGATAAACTTTATATACATAATACTGTACATCATAACGGGCAGGAAACGCGTCACTAATGGCAACCACAAGACCTGACCACCATATTTCTGTATTTTTTCAGGATGACGTTGGAGCTGTCGTCGAAGTACAGCACGGATATGGCGTTGAGTTTGGTCGGAGCACAGCACGGCTTTGGCACATTATCGGGGAACATGAGATGGACCTGGAGACACAAGCTTCATTCAGGATCGAACATGAAGACGAGGTCCACGATTCACTCACCAGGGTTTGCACGATGGCGTGATTCGTGGCGTTCATGTGTGCGTTGAGTGGGAACGAGCACTCGCCGTCGCAGTAGAATGCAGCATAACCCTCGGGCGCGATGATCCAGTCCTGGAGTAAAGAACGACTCATGAAGATTCAAGACTTTTAGTTTCAAAGCATCTCCTCACCTGCCAACCCAAGTCTCTGAAGCTGACGTAGAGCTCGTGTTTCTTGCAGGCCTGCTTCTGTTCACTCATGTTGAAGTCTGCAGGAGGAAAGTTTCATCACTTAACATTTAAAACAGAACATTTTAGTGTGAATTCAAGGGTCCATCAGGAAAATGATTCCATCCATCATCCATCCATTCATTGTTTTTGTTTCATCCATCGATCTATCCACCATCCATCCCTCATCCTCATCCATCCATCATCATTCCATCCATCCATCAATCATAAATCCATCCATACCTCATCCATCCCTCATCCATCCCTCATCCATCCATCCATCCATCCATCCATCCATCCATCCATCCATCCATCCATCCATCCATCCATCCATCCATCCATCCATCCATCCATCCATCCATCCATCCATCCATCCATCCATCCATCCATCCATCCATCCATCCATCCATCCATCCATCCATCCATCCATCCACCCATCCATCCATCCATCCATCCATCCATCCATCCATCCATCCATCCATCCATCCATCCATCCATCCATAAATCCAGCCATACCTCATCCATCCCTCATCCATCCATCCATCCATCCATCCATCCATCCATCCATCCATCCATCCATCCATCCATCCATCCATCCATCCATCCATCCATCCATCCATCCATCCATCCATCCATCCATCCATCCATCCATCCATCCATCCATCCAACCATCCATCCATAAATCCAGCCATACCTCATCCATCCATCCATCCATCCTTCCATCCATCCATCCATCCATCCATCCATCCATCCATCCATCCATCCATCCATCCATCCATCCATCCATCCATAAATCCAGCCATACCTCATCCATCCCTCATCCATCCATCCATCCATCCATCCATCCATCCATCCATCCATCCATCCATCCATCCATCCATCCATCCATCCATCCATCCATCCATCCATCCATCCATCCATCCATCCATCCATCCATCCATAAATCCAGCCATACCTCATCCATCCATCCATCCATCCTTCCATCCATCCATCCATCCATCCATCCATCCATCCATCCATCCATCCATCCATCCATCCATCCATCCATCCATCCATCCATCCATCCATCCATCCATCCATCCATCCATCCATCCATCCATCCATCCATCAATCCATCCATCCATCCATCCATCCATCCATCCATCCATCCATCCATTCATCCATCCATCCATCCATCCATCCAGGTGCTCAGAAGTTGAGCTGGAGACAAAGTATCTCCAACATGTATCGGGTCTGACCCAAGGTTTCCTCCAAGTTGGAGATGCCTGAAACATCTCATAAGGCAGTCGCCCAAGAAACATTCTAAAACGAAGCTCAACTGGAGTACATGTGGAAGAGCAGAGGTTCTGCTCTGAGTCTCTCCTAGTGAGTGAGCTGCTGATTTCATCTCAAAAAGAAAAGTTATTAGAGTCTCTTGTCTCTTATTCTTTTGGTCACACGGTCGGTGACCACAGTTGAGAGCAGCAACATAAAGAAAACTGAGAGCTTCAAACTATCCCACGATATAAAAACACTGACCTCCACTTTTAGCAGCGCGAGACGACTCCTGTGGTCCCGTAGATTTGTTGCGATTGTGGTTCTTCTTCTTCCCGCCTGCAGCTCTGACCGAGCGCAGCAACACACCGCTGGCCTTGAAGAACGCCACTAAGAAAGGCTGCTTGGACTGAGGCCCGTTCCTTCCAACCATCCCAGCAGACTTGCTGTTAATGCTCCGCCCTTCACAAAGGAAAAAATATATAATAATAACATATATATATATAAATATATATATATATGTTATTATTATTATTTGTTGATATATATATGTAGATGATATATATATATACACATGTATATTTATATATCATCAACAGAGAATCGATACACATTTACAGAGTATATTTATCTTCCTTTTGTCTTAAATTCATAATCATAACAATTATTGGTTCTTTTCATTATTTAAATGGCATATTAATAAAGTAATTTTCATAATACAATTTATTGTTGTTTATTTTAATCTAGATTATTTGTGAAATCATGAAATAAAATTAAAAAAATATACATATTTATCTTCCTTTTAAGTTATGTTCAAATAATTCAATAAACCTGAACATCAGAAACGATGTATATATATACAGTATATATATCAAGAGGGAAAAGGACCACATTTTTCCCCCAGGTCTGATCTATGTTGACCACTTGAGCTTGACCAATCATATTAAAAAGAAGGTTTTCACAATAAAAAAACAATATTAGAAACTAATGGCCAGTGTGACGTCATAGTTCAAAATAGCTGCTCTGACTCGTTTAACAATTTATACCAAGTTAATTTCTCAGACGAAATCAAGATTAAATTAAGATGAGACAAAATAGAACTACCGTCCATGGTCTCCACACAGAGCTGAAGGCCTAGATTCTGCTGTGGGTTCATCACCCAGTGGTTGCTCGTCACCGTGATGTCGAACACCATCCAGCCACCATCTGACGCTGGAACCCTCTTGGAGTCCAGCAGGAACGTCTCCGCATCCCTGCAGGAAAAATAAAAGGCGTTAAAGACACGTCTTTGAAAATCTGTTTTATTTTTTTTCAATTTATTTTAAATTCTTAGCCTTTTAAATCCAACATTGTCTGGTGGGACTATTATACATATTTATTTAGTTTAAAAGGCTATGAATGAAAATATATTGAAGTTAAATACATTAATTGAAAATAAAAAAATGTTTAACTCCATTATTTAAAAAAACAAATACAAAAAAGTATGTTTTAATAAATTTGAATCAAACTCTATGTAAAAACAAAATCAACATTAAAATGTATATTTTTTTGAATAAATTATTAAATAAAAAAAGTGTTACACCTTTAAAAAGCCAATTATGGAATAAATATTATTCAATGCTTAAAAAAACTAACAAAAAACAATTCAATAAAAAGGTAACGTCATCGATATACTTCCATACTGTATATCAAAGTAGTTCTCACACAAAGTGGCAAAACAAAAATCCAAACTCGAATCTCCTTCAGGTCAAATGCAGATTCTGTAGTTTAATGTTTCTGGTTGAAAACAGCCGTCGTCCATATGGAGCAGAATTATTCATGCATTTATTACATGCATAATAAAAGTCATGTGGAGCTCCTTGTACAGCTCGACTTCCTTCTTGAAATGTAGAACATTAAACGTACATCCTGTGATATTTTACTTATGGCACCAAAGAACTTTCACAACCAAGAGCGGAAATGTTCGTCCGACGTCGTCATCCGTGTTTTTCTAGAAGGTATTAAATCTCATAATATGAGTTAAAAACCTATAAATATCAGAGGTTAGAGGTACTTTTCCTGTCTTCAGCAGGTTATAGCCACAAGAAGATGGAGTTGAATTTCAGCACAGACAAAGAAAAAAAAGAAAGAATAAAAGATATATAGCGTGGGGCAAAAAAAGTAAATTAATAATTTTTAATGTAGGCATAAGGATGTTGGTTAGATTGGTACAAATAGTGACAGATATTTGTATGTATTTTATTTTAATCTTTTTACATTTTTATTTTATTATGAATTGTTATTTGAATTAAGCTTGTGGCAGTGGACCATCAAAACTTGCTTACATAGAAGAAAAGAACACATAGAAGAAAAGAAGAAGAGAAAAAATAGAGAATCGCGAACAGAAGCAAGGTTAAAAACCGTTTTAGTTGTGAAACATTGTTTAAAAAAATGCCTTGAAAATGAACACTACTACTAACCTGTAGAATGGAGGTCAACTCCATCAGATTAACAGAAAAGGGAGGACAAGAGGGAAAAAAGTCCCTGATGAATATTCTAATATGTATATTTTTGACGAATGATGAATACAATATTTAATATGTATAAAATAAGGCTTATTTCCTTAATTTCAAAAACTCTCTTCTTTCGCTCCTGCAGTTGTTGTTTTTTTATACTTTCATTTTTATCTACTCCCTGAATAAAATCAACAGAAAACTATGAATCTGAGACGGCATTAATCCACTTAAACAAACTATCCAAACAAAGTGTTTAAGCTGCCCCCCTTCCCTCCTGACCTGACTTTTGAGGGCCCAAAGGGGGCCGTATCTCCCCTACAATCACACACACACATATTTTAGGAAACCAAATGTGGGCCCACGTCTGAGTGCACCCTTGTGTATTCAGCTATGTCATACTTTCAACTTCTGGAATATTGTTAAGACAAGAAGGTGGCAGGCATGAGAGTAACCACCAGAGCCACAGAGGGAGCCCCCCCTCCCCCAGAGCACTCTAACCCGGGCCCTTGTGGACTCATCTGGGACCGGGCCAGCTCAGACACGGCAGGATGAGTGACGGCTGATGGGCCTTTAGAAGTGGCCAACACACTAATGGAGTTGACTTTATCCAGGAACTATATTTGAGAGCTGGTGTGACTGAAGAGCCACAGATTCAAATGTTCACTTTGAAATGTTTCCTCAGAAACAAACAAAACAACAAAAATTGTTCTTGAAGTAAGTTTTTTTTTTTATAATTAATTATTAATTACCTATTTCTTTAAATGAGTTTAAACGATTTTGTCGTTTAACATCAATTGATTACAGTTGAATAGTGTTTGATTATGGTTTTAATATTGTTTGATTACAGTTGATAATTGTTTGACTACAGTTAAAAAATATTTCATTACAGGTGAAAATTGTTTGATAATAGTTGAAAATTGTGTATGGTTCAAAATGTGTATGTGTATGATGTTTAAACAAACAAACAACAAATGTCTACGTTAGACTACAATTGTTTAAAAGCTTCAAAATTTGCTTGAAATAAATAAATGATTTATTTCAATCTAGTCATTTCAAAAGTGTAGGGTCCATCAAGCTAATATTTCTTTCTTGAAGCTAAATCTTGTACAGGAGTACCACTTTGAATATACTTCCGTCAACCGCCTTTTAAATGTTTCTTAATATTTCTAAGGAGATTTACTAGATAGAGATAATAGCTTCATTTTCCCTCGTAAATAAAGTAGTTCGGCCGTGGAAAAATAAATCCTTGTTTATAACAATGTTGACTACTATTATAATCCTTCCTACTACTTTGGTTGTCAAATGTTGATATTGTATTAAACTACACAACTGATTGTTTACAGTTAACTGACTTTAGAAATCTTTTGCTGATGTTCCTTAATGTGAAATAAACTCGTATTTTGCGGAAGTGATGAATGTGACGTACCTTGTTTCTGCAGCTTTCTTCTACATCTTAGGAGATCATTTTTCCAGAAGTTTCCATTGGAATATATATTTTTCAATTTTGTTGTGGCAATATCACTTTTTCAGTGATGAAAGTTTTTCTCGTGAAAGTATTTATATTTAGTTCTTGATGATTGAAGTTGGTACCTTTACAATCTGACTTCTGTTAAAATTATTAATGATTAAAATGATTGAATCCTCACACGCTGGTTCTGGTTTTCTTGTCCGTGAGTATTTTCAAGATCAAGGTATTTGTATCTGATCAACATGTTAAAGCAAGTGTTTGATTAAACTTACTTGTTTTGGAATTCCTTGATGACTTGATAGATGCTGACCTTCAGCGTTACGTTTTCATAGCGGGAATGACTGCGGTCCTTGTAGATCCGAAACTCGGCTGCCGTGACCGCCTCGCCGTCAGGAATCTGCGTCAGGTCGAAGCGGAACTCCTTGTAGTGTCTCCGCTGGTGTGAGAAATCTTTGTCCTTCTCCACTGGAGAGGAGGGGGGGTTGTTATTCTTTTTTATGTTTCTCTGAAGTAACCACAAAACATGACTTCACCTCCTGAACTATGTGTTGCTCAAAAGAACTATATCAGCGTGAATGCAGAGAAAAAAAAGACTCATTTATCACATCTTCCTTTACATTCCAGGTCCAATCCAAACATTTTGACTCCCAACAAAAGCACTTTCCAGTTCATTAAATCAGTCAAGTGAGTACAGGTAGCGTTTCCCAGACAGGCCCTCTACTGTGTGCCCAACTGCATTCTCCGGCCGTGATGAATGGGCTGTCAGTTTAGAAAAACAGGCTGATTTCAATTAAAGACACTTTCTTCTGCGTCTCCTGCGAGATGAGAGACGAGACAGGATTCTTCAATGTCATGTGATTACCTTGTGACCTCATTCTGGACCCGCCATTTCAATCACTTTAAACCAATCAAGTTTGCGCTGATTGCGACTGCTTAACTTGTTTTTATTAATTACTTATTTTTATTATGAATTACGTGCCAAAAAACGTATTTATCTTGAGTCTTTCATGCTAACAAACCTATTTTCTTATGAATTTCATACTAACAAAGTTATTTTTCTTGTGAATTTCATGTTAAAAAATGTATCATTCTTTGCTTAACATGCTAGAAAACTTCTGTTCCTTAGGAATTACATGCTAACAAACTTATATCCCTGTAAATTACATGCTAAAAAACTTATATTCCCGTAAATGACATGCTAACCAACTTTTTTTTCTTCAAATAATAGACAACATACCTGCTATGTATATATATATATATATATATATATATATATATGTTTTATATCTGAATGAAGTGCGTATAAAGTAAATAAATGTTTTTTACAGACAAATAACATGCAAATATTCCCAACGTTTGTTCATTTTTTGTTTTACGAAAGATTATAGCAGTCATAATGTTTTCAGCAGCTCAAGGAACAATAATATCCTGTGAGATCCTGGCAATGACTGAGGACAAGAGGATACAGTTGACCACAGCTGCTTTTAACATATTTTGTCTTTCAGTTCTATTTATTCAACCAAAAGAGAGTGGAACAATTTCAAGCTGTCACTAAAATTCAGTGTACCCCAAAATTGTTTGGTTCTGATCAAAATATATAAAAATCGTATGATATTGTGAGCTGAATATGTAGCAAATCGAATGGTATCATGAGATCAGTATATCACTGGAGCCATACTGGGAAGTCAAGACAACATTAAGAAACTATAAAAACTAAATTACAAATATTACAAATGCATTTTCAAACTAATGAGACGTCTCATGAAAGTTTTTGAATGTCTTTCTGTAGTTTATAAAACATAAACTATAGAAAGATAAACCTTTTAAGGACATTTACAATTACTTAACTAAAAGTTTTGTAAAAAAGATTGTACGTTTTTTTTCTGTGTCAAGAGTTTTTAATTTTTATTCATGAGTTGGAAATGTGTGTTGACATTTTTGTCAATAGTTTGTAAATTCCTTTAAGTTGTTTGTCAATTACTTGTCACTTTAGACTTTGCAAACGTGTATCAGAACTTTGTATATTTGTTTTTCATTTTGTTATAAGGATTTGCTAATTTGTTTCAAGCCTTTATTAACTTTATTTATTTGTATTCAAGACTATACATTTGTTTGTAAATTAGTTTTTAATACGTTTGTTTCAAGAATTTGTAAATGTGTCTTGGTAGTGCATTGATTCGGTAAATTTGGTTTTAAGACTTTTAAGACTTTTTTTCATTTGTTTCTGAGCCTTTGTAAAAACATTTGTAATTTGGATTCTAATATATAAATGTAAATTTGTTGGAATAATAAAACAAATGTATAAGACTGTAAATTTAAACGTTTTCCAGTTAAGCAATTTTATTAACTGTATCAAGTTGACCGATTAAAAATGACATTCGAGCGTGATGGAGGCAAGAGAAGAGGCGACGCTTCCATCCATGATATCACGGTCAGATATATTATCAGGGGAAAGAAAGCGTCTGTGAAGACTTAACACTTGAATGTCAAGAGGTCAAGAGTGACTTTACTCACGGGCCGTGGTCCATTAAGAAGGAAAGGAGCAGGAGCTTCTTTGAGATCAAAGTAAGAGTCACGTGACAATGAGGATGAGTCACAGATAAACAAAAAAGTCTGCAGTAAAGCTGTGTGAGACATCAGTGTTTGGGACACACTTGAGGTCACTGGCTATATTTGGGAATACAGTAATAAAGACAGAGCCCCATTGAACACTCCATTGAGAGTCACCAGAACCAGAGCCTTCAAGGCTGACAGCGAACAAGCGGGCCACGCTGCTGAGTGGAACCAGATGGGCTGAAGGTGAAGCACTTCCAAACTCACTACCTGAGAATTCACTCGTTGTGTTTGAGTGCTTAATAAGGAAATAGACGACACAACCTGACAACACTTCATTCTTTTGTCCCAGACCTTAAAAACCTTCTCTTGTTCTCTGTGTCTTAATATTGAACTCAAGCCTGTGTTTGAAAGTCTCTCGAGGCAAACAGGCGTCAGTCAACATCACTCCCACTTTTAAGAACAGGAAGTCATTAAGACCAATTTTCTCAAGGTCAGACAGTCATCAGATAAGTTTGCTCTGAACTGCAGGGTCAAAGGTTACAGCTACTGAACAAACATAATAATTATACAGATTAACTGTTTTTAAATGGAAAGCAGAACAAATTCAAACAGATATGTTGATTGGCTGAGGAGGAGTTTAGTAACTACAAACAAAACAACAACACTTTGTTCATATAAGATTATATTAGAGTCATGTTGAGTCCCAAAGTTAACTGTACAATACCTTCTAGAATTTTTTTTTAGTCTGTTGATCAATTTAAATCACTATATTGATAAGTAAAATGTAGATTAATTTTCCTTTTTTATCATCAGAAGATAAATCTTTATCAGCGTTTACTTTTCCAAACATCATCTTTATCTTTAGTGTTAAAATGTAAATGTTGTTTAATCTTATTTATTGTTATATAATTCGGAATACGATCTATTTATCTTCCACACAAATGGCAGCAGTGCCTTGTATTCCTGAAACAAAAGTGGTCACAGAGTCAGAATGTTTTATTTGTTGTTGAATTATTTACTCATCATGTTAATAAAGCAGGATGTTGTTTAAATGTTGGAAATATGAACACATGTGTTAATTAAACATACATTTATATTATTTATACATATATTTGATCAAAGTCACTGGATATCACAATATTGGGTTGTGTATTTTTATAATGTCTGGATCTTTAAAAAAAAAAAAAGCTCTAGCTTATGTCCAAAATAATAAAAATAATGAATATCTTGAGACACTGCATCCCTTCAGCACCAGTTTGTATTTTACTTTGACTTAGAAACTAATGAAAATGACATGAAAAGTTGTATTTCTACTCTATCCTATTTTATTTTTTTTTGAAAAAAAACACTTGTTGTGTGTCAACTAAAATAATGACAGCAAATTGTTGCACAGACAAAGTACACTAAAGCTAATAACAGAAACACTACATTATTATGTACAAATAATGAGTTTATCCTAAATCGTGAGGAAAAACAACAACTTTATAGCGTGTGAAGTACATTTTTCAGAAAGATGTCATTAACAATGTCTTGTAATTGCACTATAGAAATGTGACAACTGTTTACCTTTGTCTTTGTGGATTTCTGACAAAGAGAACAGGGCTCTAAATCATGTCAAAATAATGACAATATAAAAATGTATTTTCCTCATGAGACTTTTGTTTTTTTTTCCTTTCACCTATCAACCACACTAAGAGGCCGACTATCTTACAACATTACAAGTGAAAACATAATGTCAGAGAAAGCTACAAAATGATTTTGTTTTAATATTTTTCAGAACAGGTTCAAATGTGTAGAATAAAATGACAAAATCCCTTTGTCAGCACAGGAAAAGTGTTGAAAAAGATTATAAAGCTGTAATAAGTCATAATCTTAATTGTGATGGATAAAGACCGAATATACGGAAAACAAGGTTTTTATGTCCTTTTTGGTTCTGTCTTTCTATTGTTTATTTTGTGTTTTATTTCATTATTTTTCTGTACTGACACTTCAAAAAAAAGCCAATGGTGTGTTTACAAAATTGGCAACACATTTTTCTCACTCTTCAAATTTAAAGGTATATTCAATTCAAAATGATGTCTTGAGAAATAAAGCACCAAATATACTTAAATTTCCTAAAACAACATTAAAGTATGTGGATATCACAATACAACCAGATTATTCCGCCATTTTTTGTATTGAATGTTTTATAAAAATTGGATTCCTGAAAAAGCTCTAGATTTTTCAAAACAATTCAAATATTAAAATGTTCATGTCCACAGATAAGGTTATTTTTTATCATTATCATTATAGAGCAGTTTTAATGTATATTTGATGTAGATTCTATTCCAAGTATCTCTTGTTGTACACTTGAGCAATAGGACACCTTTATAAAATATTTAGGTGTGTTTCCTTTTATTATACTGTCAATATTTGACACTGTGTTTGAAAAGATATTGTACTCTGAGCCACTCAGTATTTGGAAACAGTAAATGTGATCCAATAAATCACCTTTGTGTGTTGTGTCTACACTCACCCAAGTTGACAAAACTCATCACCATGTCCGCGTCATTGAGGACGTTGGTGTCGTGCGCAGAGGTGAGCGCGGGGCCGTGACCCATGAGCAAGGGGGCCGCTCGGTACGACTGCGCCACGCGCGAGTACCCGTGCTGGACACTGTAGTGGCCCTTCCTGGAGTGCCCCTGAGCCCGGACCCCCTTGCCTCCATCCTCGTCCAGCGCCATGGCGTTGTAGAGGTCGAGCATGAAGAGCGGCGCGGAGGACGCCTGCTTGCCGGGCGAGAAGGGTCTGGGTCTGTGGGGCAGACCCAGGATGGACAGGATCTCCCGCTGGATCTCCTTGCGCTCGTGGTTGCGCAACCTTCGGTAGATGAAGCTGGAGTGCACGTGGTTGTCAGTCAAACCGCAGTGCGCGCACGAGAGGAGGCTCAAGTAGGTCCAAGCGAGTCCAAGTACCGCTCGGTTCATCCTGGCGGGTCGGGGGTCCAAGCTACATTTCTGGGTGGAAGACAAAGGCAGGCCCACGTGTGTCTCCTGTGCGCGCAGCAGAGGAACACCTCGAGACTCTTGGAGGACTGGTGACCCTCATCCCAGGGCTGGGGAGAAGGTACGCCCCTCGGGGTCGTGGACACCCCTGAACGTCCTGCAGGGTCCCTCAGAGACGGTCCCACCTCGTCCTCCTCCAGCTCTGCTCCCATGACGCGCGTGTAAGTGGAGACACTTGAAATGTGAGATCCTGAGCCGAGCGGAGGAAGAATAAAGAGGCTGTGAATCACCTCGACTTACTGAAGTTCGCTCAGACTTTACAGTGACTTCCTATGTCACTGGGAGAGAGAAAACACAAAACTAATGATGGTTCAGCGATGACGTCACTGACGAGTCACAAACAAATGAGTAAACTAGACACATGTGGACGTTTATTCACCAACATCATCGACATGTCCAAGTTATTATCAGAAGTTCAGGCCAACGAAGTTGCCTTCAGGACAGTGGAGAGATGTTGGCACCACCCAGTGTGCGTTCAGTGTACTTGAGGTTCCTCGTTCAAAGTTGATTTTATTATTATTATTAAATATTGACCTTTAAAATGACGATTCAAACAGTCATGCCTGTGTTCCTCATCTTAGTTATGATGTGTTAATTCGAGTGTTTATTAGGGCCACCTATGAAAAAAACAAAAACCCAAGATTAAAGTCGTTTATTACGTTTCTTACATAATTAAAGATGTATATATTATAGGCATTATATTCATTCCAAAAATAAATTCATTATATTGATTAAATTATATATATAACATGAACTTAAATCTTGAAATAAATGTAATATGAACGACTTTAATCTCATAATAAATATATACGCCTATAATCTCGTAATCAAATGTTATAACGAGATTAAAGTCTATATTTTTAATTTAGTGTTATTTACACCTAAGTGTTCTGGAAGTAGTTTCTAGAGAAATTAAAAATCTGGAACTCTTTGCTCCACCTGCTGCCCCCACCACTTGATCATGAAAGAGCGGTCGGAGATGGATGGAAGGATGGATGGATTGATGAGTAGATGGATGGCGTTTGAGTGGAAACATAGATGGATTGATGGATGAGTGGATGGATGGATGGATGATGGATGAGTGGATGGATTGATGGATGAGTGGATGGATGGATGGATGGATGATGGATTGATGTGTGGATGGATGAGGTAATGGATGGATTGATTAGTTATGGATTATGGATTAATGAATTCAATCAATTAGGGGATGATTAATATTTTGATGGATTGGAGTGAAATGATGGATGGATGGATGGATGGATGGATAAAATGATGGATGGATGGATTTACGAGTGGGTGGATGGATGGTTGGTTATATGAATGGATATATGAGTGGATGGATGTATGTATGAATTCAATTATGGATGAATAGATGGATGGATGAGTGAAATGATGGATGGATGGATACCGTTTATGAGTGGATGGATGGATGAGTGAAATGATGGATGGATGGATGGATGGATGGATGGATGGATGGATGGATGGATGGATGGATGGATGGATGGATGGATGGATGGATGGGTGGATGGATGGATGGATGGATGAGTGGATGGATGGATGGATGGATGGATGGATGGATGGATGGATGGATGGATGGATGGATGGATGGATGGATGGATGGATGGATGGATGGATGGATGGATGGAACTTGAAACTGGATGGACTTCACTTTTCTAGATATATAATTATAATTCATGAAAAATCTTCTCTAAGTTGAAGTTAAAAATCCTGTTGAAGTGATTGTTTCCAAATTTGAGAAAAAATCGTTATATAATAATCGATATATTTCCACATACAATAAGCATTAATAACAACGTGAAACTGGATTCAATATATTAAAAGACACACAAATGTGACGTCACTCATCTAAATGTTTAATTCTTGTACAAATGACTCATTAGAAAATGTAAATTCACATAAAACCATAAAAAAAGATATGTTTGCGGCACGTAAAATAACATTCATAAATAACAAAATAAACCGCTACAGTAATGAAAGATCCTCAAACTGTGTTTCTTTGTTCAGAGGAATTAAACTTCATACAGCACCAGGTCCAAAAGTCCAACACAGTTTACCAACATGAGCTCATCAGTGGTTAAAGATTCAGTTTAAACGAAAATAAAGTTCCCTCAATGGAAGTATATCAGTGGCATCAGAATATTGAAGGGTTACATTCAACATTAAAAATATTGACACTATTTATTGAAAATATGTTTTATTAAGCAGTTTATATATTATTTTATTGACAAATATTGAATATTTAAAAAAATATTGTTTTCTTGCACTTAGAGTTTAATATTAAAATTTATAAATGTAATAAATGGAATGTTTTTTTTTTTTTTACTCATAGCCCTCTTAATTAAATCTAAAAATGTTAAAAATACCCAGCTAATTGACCATGACCTTTTAAGTTCTTCACATATCCTCTTTTGGTTTTGTCTGGTAGAACTATTATAGCAACATTTTTAGATTTAATTAAAAACACTTTGAATTAAAAATTAATATTGAATTTATAAAATGTATTTTTGAATTTTTAGAATTGGAATATCAAACTCTGTGTGTATTATAACATTTATATTGCATTTTTATTATTGGAATTATAATGCCAACCTGTACAAGTAAAGAAAAAAAAACGTATATTTTAACTTTCTTATTAATTCAGTAAAAAAAGTTTGAATTAAGTTAATAAATCAAAAATTAAAGAAGAAGGGAAATATTTTAAACATTTGAAACGTAAAATTTAACAATCCAATATTCAGATGTCACTGATATACTTCCATAGCTCTGGAAGTAGAGTATTTTGAGAAAATAAGAATTTTGTTGAGGGGAAATAAAGTGTAATGTATTTGAGATTAACGTTACCCTGATAATGGAGTAATTTTACCTGCCACTGGAGGGCGCCCGAGCGTGGCCTTAAGAAGCAGCAAGTCCGTGTTTATAATGTTATTTTCATATCAGATTCAATTCGGAAATGTATGTTATTTTTTTTACGTTTCGTCTGGACTCTACTGTAGTCTCACCTGGACACACCTGACGTCAATACCTGAGTCCACGTGACGAGGTTGGACAGCATTGGAAGGCGACAAACAGAAATATATTCAAGATCATTCAAAACCATCTGTAACAATGAGGTCCAATCACAAGCTTGTGGATCTTCCTGAGAGCGACTGTTGGTTCCTCTGTCAGCTGCAACAGCTGCACTGATCACGTCAATAATTTGGACCTTTGCTATAAGGGTTCCGCCGCATCATCATGCTGGCGTAGCACATGGCGGGGTCACAGACGCCCGGCTGGCCCGAAGTGCCCGGGGTACCACTCTTCCCTTCAGCCCCGTTGAGGCCTGGAGGGCCGGGCTCTCCAGGGGGTCCTTGCTTGCTATAAGCCCGGGGACCTAATGGACCTATCGGGAACACGTGTTGCATTTTATGAAAATACTGCTGATAATGCAAATTTATCACAGCATGTGTTTACCTGGTGGCCCAGGTGGACCTTGATCTCCAACAATGTCTCGGCCAGGACTTCCCTTGTCACCTTTGACACCTGATTCACCTGCACAAACAAGTCCAGTTGAAAATAAAAACTTTTATTTAAATCAGTAAGTAAGTAAGTAAGTAAGTAATTTAACAATCGAAGTGACATCGGAAAATGAATGGTTGAATGTTTTAATTATTATTTAAATATTTTAAGTATTTAATTTTTTTTTATTTTTTATATGCTATTCTAATAACAGTAATTGAAAAATAAATGTTCTAGATTTCATATTTTTTAATTTGTAGCCTTTCAGAGTCAATATAAAAATGTTGGAATAATAGTGTCACCAGACAACAACAAAATAGTACCGTGATACTTTATACAACTTTCAGCCAGTCATGCGATAAATTTAAAGTCTGATTCAAATTCTATTTGGCAGCTGGGACAATTATACCAACACTTTTATATTGAATTTAAAAGGCTAGAATATTATATATATATTTCAATATATTAATTTAATTCAATTTCAATATAGAATGTATATATACTCATTTAGAAAATATATAATATCATTCAATTTCAATTCAATTATTTAATGAAAACAAAATAAAACTGTTTGAACTAAAGTATATTAAAAAAAACCCAGATATAATGCTTTTAAAAAAAGTATTAAAAAAATAAATAATTCAAAGTTTCTACATTTGAAATGTTATAATCCATTAAATATTCGGAAGTCATACATCATACATCCATCATTTCAGTTCATGACGCACCTTTAAGTCCGTTAACGCCGCGGTGTCCTTGTCTGCCGGGAAGTCCCTGTTGTCCCCTTGATCCGGTCAGGCCTGGAGCTCCCCTCAGGCCCTGTGGCCCGGCTGGACCTGATACTCCAGGCGGTCCAGGGCGACCGTGACAACTGGCACAGGAAGTCTGCTGACTGTGGATCAGGAGTGGAAGCTCACCTTGATAGACGGACATCTTGTTAGTCGTGCACAAGTGAAATCAGTGATCTTAAAATCTCTCACTCTGGAGGATCTGCCTGCAAATCTGACGGATGTGGTTGTCGGACATCTCTTTAGCCTGAAACAATAATGAAAAACTATACATTTTAAAAAACAAACATAAAAAGAACCTGGACTGCTGTATTGCTGTGTCTTGCAGTTAAAAATATTTTAAAGTAGAAAAGCTATCAGATCCTTGTTTTTTAAAATGTTAATTACATCTGACAGATGTACTTACTGATTAATCTCTAAATACAACTTTTTAATTTTCTCTTATCTTCTTTTTATTTGGTACTTCTGGACCTTCAAAATAAATTGATCACAAAAATACTCAAATTAGAGGTATACCCCACTTTTTTATGAATCTTGAAATTAAATTGGGTGATAAAAAAAAGGTTACAAAATCCATTTTAGCTTTATTTTGTCTTGGTGTATATGAGCAGATATGAATATCCATCTAAACTCTCTTAACACAGTTGTAATCCTGACATTATATACAATCAGATATTTTCATATTAGGTTTTTTTCTCCCTTTCCTGTTATTAAGATATTGTTTTCTTGTGTCTCCCTTCTCTTGACAAATGCCTCACGGTTTTTCAAAATTGTAATTAAAAAAAGTTCCTTGTATTTGAAATATGTGTTTACATCTGTTTTTGAGAGAAGACAGATTATTATTATTTTCATTATTCAATGAAAAAAAAAAGCATTTTTTCCATTTAGACACTTTCCTCTTTTATTGAAGTGAAGATTATTTGGATTTTTTTTTTTTTTACTTGAAATTAAAACTATTTTTAATTGAATGATAAAGAAGCAAACCTACATTCATAAAAGGTTAAAACATGTTGGTACAATAGTGTAACCAGACAACACCAAAAGAGTATCAAGCTACTTGGAAAATTCCAGCCAATCATGGGACACGCAGATGATCATGTGACAATGTAGAAAACTTGGTGCGTCAATTCAAAGAAACGTTAAGTTACGTAAGGTATTTTGCAGGTGGGAATTTTATATTGAATTTAAAAGGCTAGAAATGGAAAAAGACTTCAATTTAGAAAATTTATTTTTGAATGATTATTTTATTTTTAATTTTTAAATAAAGTCAAAATAGTTCCAGTTGAAATCGTTTTTCTGATTCTAAACTTTGATGTTTGAGTCTTAAGTTCATATTCCTAGATAAATGAAGTATTGTTGACGGTCCATGCAGTCTTACAGCTCGTCCTTCAGCTCCAGGTTGGCCCGGAGGACCGGCGTCACCTTGAAGCCCTCGAGCTCCAGTTCTTCCCATGAGTCCTGGAGATCCCGGTCGACCCGTCTGGCCCTCGAGTCCCCTCAGACCTTGATCTCCTGTCACCCCTTTCTGGCAGAAGATGAGCTCAAGGTGAGCCCATATAAAAACAAAAACACTTCAAGACTCACCTCGCCCTTTTCCCCGGCTGGACCAGTCGAGCCCTGATCATGGGGTTCACAACAGTTAAAGATAATGATCTGTTCATCTTAATAAATATTCATCATGGTCATTAAGGTTCTTACATGAGCTCCAGGACGACCATCATCTCCCCTCTCGCCCTTCAATCCCTGATGAAAAACAAGTATAATTATTTATTCTCTAAACGAGGCAATCAAAGTTTATTTTCTTCTGATTGAATCATTGTTTGATGAATAAATCCCAGACTGTGATAAATGACATCATCAGCAGGTGTTTTGAAGAGGAGTCCTAATCATAGAGTCGACCTCACCGTCCCTCCTCGATCACCCGGACCGCCCCGCTGACCCTGATGAAGAACCACAGACAGTGATGAGACTCTTGGAAAACACTCGTTAAAAGTATAAGCCTTTTTTTTTCTCTGGTGGCAGATTCAGGTCAAGAAGATCAGTTTAATTGATTATTCATCACATTATTTGTCACACCTTCAAGAAGTTCACTCAGATGTCGTTTTTAAAAAACATTGATAATATATGGGGTGGACATATATGAAAAATATACTGCATATTTTTGTTCCATATGAGCACCTTGCTGCCGGTGAGTCCTGGCATGCCTGGGTGTCCAGGCTGGCCGAGTCGTCCTGGTTCTCCCGGACTTCCCTTGAATTATAAACAGAAGTTATTCATCGTTTTATTAATTTGTCAAATTTATTCTGAACACATTAAAAACAGTTTTGAAAGTTTAAATCATAATCATTTTAATCTATATTTGATTCAATTCAAATTCTATGGGTCATGATTCGATTAAAAAATATTATTGAATAATTAAAAAAAGAATTAAAGTAATTTAGACACAGCAAAGTGTGTTATGAGGCAAATTATGTCATTAAAAAAACCTGCACCTTTAACCTCACACTTACGGCAGAGAGCAACCAGGAAGTGTGTGACGGATGGATACAATTTTTTTGTTATAATGCTGTTTAAGGAAGCTGATGTGGGGCATGTTTAGAGAAAAGTTAAAACGTAAAAAAGTTATTGCTAAGGTCGAAGTTGGTTAATGATAATAGAAGATTAAAATCATCTCAATAATTGCAAGAAAAAAAAAAGATAATTTTTTCACAACCCCCCCATCCCTGACAGTTATGCTGCTTGTCATTCTTATTTTCTTTACTTTTTGGCTGTTTAAGATCAAAATCATAGCAGTATAATTTATTTATTTTTTAGCATGAAAGACATTTTATTCATGGTGTTGATGAATCACGGAACATAAAAATCAAGTCTTACCACAGGTCCTGCCGGTCCCTTTAATCCTGGACTTCCACTTTCACCTTTGTGTCCCTGGAAGTGACAAATTAATAATTACACCTGATTCAATGCATAGATAGATTCCTTTATTTTGATCATCTTATCCAACCTGCATCTGAGTCAAGTGTCGTCCCAGATTCATGACCTTTACTGTATGTTTTTTAAATCCTTTTTATATCATTTGCCTTCATCTTGGTTCTTTTTCTGTTGCTTATTTTGTGTGTTATATTATTTAAATATTTTATTGTGTATTGACATCAGTAAAAAAAAACCAAAGGCATGAAAACAAATGGGTTTGTGGTATCCCTAGTGTTTGTGGGCCTTCAGGTCACCCTGACCCTGAGGTAACACAAGCTGGTGATAAAGTTTCTGATAAATGTTTAAATATTTTAAGAGTTACCTTTGATCCCGCAGGTCCCAGTTGTCCAGGTGCACCAGGTAAACCCACTTCTCCCTGGAGATGAATGATTTTTTAAGACTTCTCATGGGGAGATTACCTTTCAAAAATGCTGGTCGTAAACTTACCGGGGGTCCACTTGATCCTCTGAGACCCTTTTGTCCTGATGGGCCTGCCTCTCCCTTGAAACATTTCAACATGTAGATCAAGTTTATCTTTAACAAATATTATTTTCTCACCTTTTGTCCATCAAGGCCGGTGAGGCCTTGCAATCCCGGCATTCCCTGAAAACACAACATAAACACACAGTTAACCAATTTTTAGTACCACAATTATGTAGAGGTTACCTGGGTTTATTTTATGGCCGTTAAAATTGTTTGTGTTAATGCTGTCATACAGTAACTCAATATTTAGAAACTCAAAACCCCCAAAATCAATTAAACATTTTTTCAGGATTCTTTTTTTTTTCTCCAGAATTTGTGAATTTAGAAAACTGTAATTTTATATCAGAGTTTTTGCATTTGTTTCTGGAAGCTGAAAATGTCTTCTTAGATTGTTCCTGAGCCTAATCAATAAAATAAAATCACTTTCCGACTTACTTTCTAACTGAATAAATACAGCTTGCTTTTTGTCTGACTCCCTCTCAGTGAGTGCATGATTTAAAGTTGCTCAGGTACTGTTTAAGGTACTGAAGTTCTTGTCAAGTTCTGGTTCCTACCGTAATGATACATGAGGGCAACACGGTCTTTGAATTAGATAAAGGAGTCGATTAAGAGTTAAAGATGTTTCAGATTTCTGCTAATCTTTCTGAAATAAATATAATTTCAATATCTGACTTAACTTTTGGACAAAAAAGTTATATTGATTTTCCAATAAAACGTTTATCTTTGAGGGACTGTCCGGGGAAATGAAAGAACCCTCAGTTAGTTGAAGACATTCAGATGTTTTTGTGCCACAATAAACTAAACCACTCTTTAACAAGGCTTTAATTTTGGTTTCTGAAAAACTATCTGCAGATGCTTCCTGAGGCTTGGTGATCATGATCAAGAGTGGACGGGACAGCCGGAGAGAGAAAACCACCTGAACATGTGGGAATGGTGTAACCCCAAACCCCGGCATCGCCTTGATTTAACCGGAGGAAGTGAAGCACTAATCCTGTCCTGTTTGATATATCTCATGTTCTTGTGCAGGAAAATGGCTGGAAGCCGTGTGGAGCAACTGAGTCATCCTCCACGGAGCCGTCACAGACTCTGGCCTCCACTAGAAATAATAATTATGAACAGCGCATTCGATTGCTCGCCTGAAACCCTCCTAAAACAAAGCAGATCCCCTCCATGAGTGTTGCTGGTGAACATGTGTGCGTTACATAAGAGGGTTATCCTGGGATGAACTACCAGGGAAATACCCCTGAACTTCTGGCTGCCAGGGATGTTCTCTCAACTCCAGCCAGAGTGTTAACACGCCGCAGCCGTGGAGGAGTGAAGATACATGCATGATTCATCAAAGCCCTATTTTTATCTTTGGCTCCTTTTACTTTCACTTTTCCACGATCTCTCTGAGGATTCAAATCTGGGCGTCAGCTTTATGGGTTCACAGTCCATCAGTGGGTGTTGTTGATGCTACGTGTAAACATGGGAAACAAAAAGCAGCGGATAAAAGAAAACATGATGGATGAGTGTGCGATGACTTACAGGATGACCCTCCCTTCCATCAGCACCGGGGATACCAGCGTCCCCCGTCGCCCCCTTCGGGAAAATCAAAAACAATAGATCAGATAGATCGATAAATAGATAAAGACATCCGAGATGAAACAACTACCGAAACAAGAACTTTCATTCATCTCTAGCTTTATAACAAACATCCTATTTTAGCCAGTAGCAAGTATCAGAGACAAGCTAGCCAAAAGCTCAGACAAAAAATGAACAAAAAAGATATAATACTAACTGCGCTCCTTTTTTTTTATACCGCTGCTAAGGAGGTCTTTGTATGTTTATAAACGACCACACCTAGTAACAATACAAGTATATCAGTACAGAATATATAATTTTCAAATGTTACAAATATTTTTTTAAGCATTTTCTAAATAATTGAATAATTGAAATATAATTAAAAACATATTGAGAGAAATTTGATGAAACTTTCAGCTAATCAAATTCATCCAGATTAAAACTAGAATTGGAATATAGCATCAAAATTACAGAATGTTAAAGATTTGATCCAATCCCATGATGACCTTTGAACAACCGGCCGTTGAAGAACCATAACATAGTTCGTATTTTTTATGTATTTTGTGGCTTAAACAGTCATATTACGATTAATGAAGGATCCTGAACCAAACTCAATAATTCAGAACTATACTCTCCAACATGCCGACGAGCGACAGAACAGTTAATGCGCCAAAGATGGAAACGATACAAACAGATCTATTATCCATCCATCAAGCCTCGTTCTAATTTGATACATCCTCCTCTCTTAATGGCTTTCCCAGATACTTGTTAATTTAATATCCAAAACATACCGGGGTGACAAACGTTGCTTTTGCATGTTGGTTTGGAAACCACGGGGGGAACACCGGCTAAGTATTATTACATTTCCATGGTTCTCAAACATCAGCAAGTTTTAGGGGAAAGTCTTTCAAGGCACAAGTTAACCTCCTACCAAGATGATTCCCTTATTCTCTTAATAGGATTCATTATACATAAAGACAAACAGACCTTCTGACCGGACGATCCCACGGCTCCCTCCTTCCCGTCTCTCCCAGGTTGGCCCTGAAAACATACAAGTGTGATGACAAATACATGTTTCTTGCTCAGATGATTTTTTTAACGTACAGGTTTTCCTGGATAACCTGCTGGCCCAGGTGCTCCGGGACTTCCTTTTTCACCCTGGAAATCATATTACGTCGCTTTAATACAAAAAAAAAACTACATCCATGTTCTCTTTTGTCCAGTTCATGGTTCTCCAGATGGTTCCGAAGAGAGGAGACTGGACTGTGTAGAGTCCTGTGCCCGGTCTGAGGATCATCTAGGACACTTCAAAGATAATAAAGACCTGAAATCTGGTCTGCCTAGTCACATTATGTGACTCACTGGATGGTTTGCTCAAAATTAGAGTAGATTAATGTTCATGTTGATATTGTGACCTATGATAAAGTTTACGATTGATATGATTAGACATCCATAATCTCAGGGTTCCCTCGATCTATCGCTCTTCATTACTCCATTCCCCATGTGTACATAACGCGCCATGCTATTGGCTAACAGACCAGATTTAGATAAGTTTTATGAAGACAGTTTTGTAAATAATAAAATCTGTGCTAAAGGATTTTGGCTACTTGTGAGATTGAATTTGACACCTTTGATCTACACAATCCAGTTCCCTCGCTTTAGAAACATCTGTATCACACGGTTATGTCGTCGTCTCACCGCTGGGCCAGATTTCCCGAGTGACCCCGGCAATCCTGAAGCGCCGACTTCTCCCTGAGAACAGAAAAAGATGAGCTGAGGTGGTGAAGATATTTAAGAGATAAATATATAAGATCATGAGCGGTGTGTTGTTATGATCATGAGCGGTGTGTTGTTATTATTCTGTCAAGGCATCCAAAAATGTAATCATATAGTTGTGTTACAGAAAAAAAAAGGATTTGTTTTTGTTTTGTGCAATCCTAAAAACTAATTGCAGCTTAAACATATTTTTTTTTCATTTGTTAGTAAATGTAGATAATACAATAAAAAAGAAGTATTTTTAGAGAGCAAAAGAGAGAGAGCAAAAGAGAGAGAATCATTCTGCTAGTTTCTCCTCCCCAGTGAAAGAGAAACATAATCATGGTTCACGAGATCAAGACTGATTTGTAAATCGACACACTTTAAATCAAGACAAGGATTGAGAAAATACACAGTAATCCTAAATACATTTTCTGTTTACAAAATGAAATATATTTTTCCACGGGAACAGACAAGATGTGGTTCACACAGCAAGACACGTGGATTTATAAAATCCATTAACAGGCAAGTCAGCGTGAGGAAGAGCAACGAAAGCTCCAAAAATAACTGATGAATATAAAACATGTTGTGTCCATGAGTTCTTCCTATAATCACTGTGGACAACTTGATATTTCATTGTGTGTTCAGTATTTTCATCCAGTCAAGGTCATGACACCAGATATTGAGATGAACAAGGTCACATGACTCAAGTAGCTTTTAATACAGCAATCCTTTTATTCTCGCAGATGTTTGTTGGAAACACAGATGGTATTTACATGAGGAGCCTCGAGAGACAAACACCTTGTTTCAAATCACTCGTAAACATCAACAACAAATATGTTTGTATAAAGTGATGAAGAACATACGAGAGTCTTGGAATGTAATTAAATCCAACATATAAGCTTATATGAAGATATTCTCTCGACTTCTATATTTTACAAAGTCTTTATTTACAACAAAAAACAATATTTTTAATCAAAATCAACATAATTTAATTTTTTTAGTTTTTTTTTTACTTAATTTTTGCAGAGCTCTTTTTTTGCGTACAGTATTAACTATTTTTGTGAGTCAGGCTCCATGTTTTGTATCAAGATTGGGTCAGTGAGCATCAAATCCCTGTGTTCTGTGTCTTGATTGGACAACGGATTCAGGTATATTAAAAATGCAAAAAAATATGTTACAGGTCAGGGTGGGGAGGCAGCGTAATCAGAGGAGCTGTAATGTATTGTCATGTTCCAGACAAGGCTACAAAACATTCTGTAGTTTAGCTGGTAACTGATGCAAATACTATGCCAAAATACAAAAACTCTGTTCTCGTCTCGAAATTAAAACACAGTTCCTCCAACTCAGGGTCAGTCTATTGAAACCTTCACTGACCGAAGAATATATATATATATATATATATATATATATATATATATATATATATATATATTTATATTGCTAAAATATGTAGATCTTTGAGAGTATAAACTAAGTGAGAAAGTGAAAATGTTAATCTCAGGGTCAAGGTGACCTGAAGGCCCGAAAACAAATGTGTTTGTAGTATCCCTTGTATGGTTTCTGGGCCCCCGGTTACCTCTACCTTGAGATAACACAAGGTTTAATAAGAGTTTAGGAAAAGTTTACAAAGAGTGCAAAAAGGGATTATGAGGCCTCAACATCTATTTGAATAATGAACAACTGTCAATATTTAGTTTTGTTGTTTTCAGAGTTTCAGAGTTCAGAGGCCCACCTAATATTAAATATGGTATACATGGAAATTTCACTTTTCATGGGGGTCTTCTGCCCTCCTTGTGCCCCCTTTACCTTTAACCTAATGAAGTTGTGTTACATAGATTTCATGTCCTTTATTAATTGCATTATATACAATAATAATTTGGTTAAATAAAGGACTGAGATTGGATTTAGGTTACTATAGATTTTTTTTATCCCCGAAAAAAGGAACCCAACAAAAGCTGGAAATGAGTTGTTCCACTTGGATGAGTTTTTTTTTGTTATTGAAGTTATGTGTACAATTAAACACATTTGTTTTAACGTGACGATGATGAACTTCAGTGTTTGAGTCCAGATGTTATTTCACGTCTGAAGGCGAGCAGATGTTACGTTTAATCAGGAACACTGGAGGCGGGAGTTTTCATCGACACTGAGGATGAAGTGTGGGATATTTAATCCTCCCTAGTGGGCGTGAGTGTCATCAACCAGGGATTTAAGAAAGGGGGAAAAAAAGATTGTGGTCATGATGTTAAAACAAGATTTTCTCTTGGCTTCATTTGAAATTCACTTGTGTATTTAATGAATTCATCCTCACACTCGTCCTTCAACACTCTTGGTCATGTTTAATTTATTAACAATTATAATTCAAGCAGCATCAATTGGAGAAGAAAAAGTATTCTGGTTAATTTAATTCTCTTTGAAACATGTTTAATAGTTTATATATTGGAACGTTACATTTTTTTGTTTAAAATTATTATTATTTTTATTTATTATTTATAATAATAAATTAAATAATATTTTATTTTATTCATTGCGAATTAAATTCAATATAGAATATTGTTATACTAGTGCCACTTGATAATATCTAATAGTACTACTTGATGGTTGAAAATACCCTTTAATATAGAATTTATTGATTTAAATATTTTAGTTATGTTAAATTCAATATTTTGTAGGCTTTCATATACTTTCATTTTTTTTTAAATCTTGTTTAATTGTGTAGATGATAACTTACCTTGCTTCCCATCTGACCTGGTGGGCCAGGTAATCCAGGTGAGCCTCTCCCGCCCTGAGTGAAACCGCACGTCAGTTGTTGTAAAATAACTACTGTGTTAGGTTCCTACCATCAGTCCAGGTCGTCCTTGTTCCCCTTTGTATCCACCTGGGCCACGTTTACCCTGCAACAGAAGTTTCTGTTTAACTTCCATGTCACGATAATAACATCATGTTGAAATGTCAGCAGGTTCACCTCCACACCAGGTGACCCCGGCAAGCCAGGACTCCCTTGGGTTCCCGGGATTCCCTTCAATAGTGAACGGAAAAGGAGAGTGAAAGACTGGAAGAACATGAATTGTCTGTAGGTGAAGTGTGTTACTCTCAACCAGTACGAATGTATTTATTTTAAATACAATTTAATCTAATTAGAAAAGTTGCTTCAATAAAATACGTAAATAAATAATAATAATACAAATACAATTGCCTCCATAAACCAGAGGGTCATAATCAAATACCATTTTGAAAAAAATGTGAGGTGGCCAGGATGAGAATCAGCTCCTCTAAATCTGTCACCATGATGCTTACTGCTAAAAGGGTGGATAATGGAGGTGATGGAGGTGGGGGAGATCAAGTCACATCTGTTCTTGTTCACCAGTGACAGAAAGATGAAAGTTAAGATGGACAGAAGGATCAGTGATACATCTGTAATTATTTTTGTTGTGAAGAAAGAGCTGAGCCAAAAGACGAATCTCTGCATTTATAGGTCCCTGCTCCTATATTTAGTCACCGACTTTGCAAGCGAATTCAGTAAAGTACTTTGGTTTACCTCAAAATAAATTGTGAAAACCAACTTCAATCTTTAACAGTTCTTAAAGCAGCAATACGTAACATTTAGTAAATCCCTAATAACATAAATGAAGCACAACCGATATACAAGTCAGGATGATGTGTGAGTGTTTTGAATTTGGATATTGAACTATGTAGTACTCACAGGCTTACCATCAGCACCAAAAGAACCAGGCTGACCAGGCTTTCCACTGCTTCCTTGTTCTCCCTTAAAACACAACAAAACAAATTATACGATGTGAAGGTTTTTGAGGGGCTCACAGTCAATAAAGTGAGAGCAACAACACCCATTTCTGGAAGTAAATGTTTCAGAGTAAATTAGAAAGACCTGAGGCCCATCTGTGACCCAGGAGGCGCCTGAACCATCAGTTGACGCCATAAAAGCACAAAAGCATGGAGTAGAAAACACAAACATCCTCCTAACCACAGTGGTTTTTACCATCAAACCCTTTTACTGCTAAGTTAGTGCAGCTATTGTAAAGATTTTTATTTGATCGGGAAAACTTACATGCCGGATTCTTTTCTCTTCCCGCTACAGTATTTGTTATTGATCGGCTACTTTTTAGCAAGACACAGATCAAGGCAGCATCTAACCAGAGTGACCACAAGTCATAATTGCAACCACTGTTTTCCATGCAGAATAAAAGCCTGATTGTTTCCATTTATTTCTACTCTTCAGCGTTCCAGGAGGCAGACTGTGTTGAACGTCACACAATCAGTGTTTGCAGAGATCCATTAGTTTAACTGCCGCACACTCAGATGTTGCACCCCCGATGAACGGAAAGAAATTCTGATTTTCTCCTGCTAAACTCAAAACAGTGGTCAGAGAATAACAGCCGCCGCTCGCTTTTGGTTCGCTGTTTCCAATTTAGATTGTGAGCAAACAAATATTTCACATGATTAAAACGCACAAGCCTTTCAAGAACACACTGTTGTTATTGTGAAGGTGTTTGTGTTGGACTGTTTCCTCGATGATACACGAGTTTCCTCGCTGTAATTCGACGTCAACACAAGTGGGTCAAACACAAGTAGTTGGCTCATGCTCCACCAACATTTGTTGCACACTTGTTTGAATGTCTTGCTAGCATGATTTGTTAGAACGAAGGAAAGCACTTTCAGAGCTCAGACAGTGGCCAAGCAGCTCATTTCCACTAATAGTGGGATTTCTACCAAATCTCCTCTAGGCTTTCCAAAGTTCTTGAGTAATAAATACAGTGACATGGTTTGTAAACCAACAAAAATACTTGTTTGTTAGTATTTTATTAAACCATCACTATGAACGTGAACGATTTTACATTTTTATGTTTAATTTAGGATAAATAATATAAAATGTCTATTTTAAACTAGGAACAATATGGGATTAGTCTCTAGGCAATTGAATCAGGTCAACTGGACTTGGTTTTTGTCTGTGCCTGGGGGCAAGTCAGACTTGCCTCAAGTGTTTTCAGTGGGAGGGGCTTAAGATCATTTTCTAATGTAAATATTCAATGAAAATAGAGTTTTGTACAAAAAGACACATACTGATGAGTACAATAGAGTCCAACATCACTTTAAGACACACAGACATCAACACATAGTTGAATTTAAAGAGTCAATTTCAAATTTCAATGCAATCATACTATATATATTATACTCTACGTTAATGAGATTTACAGAAATCTTGCCAAATGTAACAGAGCAAAGGACCCCCTTAAAAACTTGAATAGGTCCAATTTTGATTAAATTTATACCATATTTAAAACATATTAATTAAAACAAATATGAACTGCTTTTTTTAAGCATTTGAAATCTTGAAAACTTCTCAACATATGGTAAATCCGGCAAAAGATTTCTGGATCCAAATGCTAATTTAGAACAAATTGAATCATCTGTTCCTTTTTTGAACTTAAAAGATTTTTTTCTGTGTTTGAAGATTCCAAAACGTCACATTATATACACATTAAAAACAGTATTCTCATATATTTGAATTGTCTTATAGGTTCTGTTAACCAATCATCAAATATCTCCATTCGACTTTGATGATTTAATCACTATGTTCATGATTAAAATTGTATTTAAGAATCAGTGGTTGGTTGTTCGAGATCATCAATCATCTTGTTGGATTATTTTTAACTCAAAAACTAGACCTTTATTCCAGGAGGTCCAGGAGCTCCAGGAGGACAGGCACAAGGTTCTTGAGTTGGTTCCATGTAATCAGGGCTATTGGAGCACTGTGGGAATGAAGCAGAAATACAGTTCAACAAACTCAACCCAGCTCTGATATGTTCAGAAATATAAAGTGTATCAGCGTTTCAGTATCTCCAGGCAGCTTTTTGAGTCAATCTTTCTGTTTAAATAACATGTTTTTTCTTTGGTATGCAATCAAACGCTACACTAATTGCTGTAAAAAAAAAGTATGAACAAACAAATAAAGTCAGTTGGCTGTTTGTCCAGAAACAAAATACTGGCTAACTGCCTCACTTACACTTACACAGCAGTCTCGCTTCAAATACATGCCGGTGTTTACAACCAGATGTGAGCACGAGATACAATTACCAAACATTACCGGATGCACACACACAGATGAACAGCATGTCATGAAGTGAAAGCTGATGGAGATCAGAGCGGAAACAGATGTTTTTGTCTCGGTAAGAAGTAGGTGAGATGATGTTAACCATGTAGTGCTTCAAGGTCCAAAAAGGTTCTTGAACTCACCACTCCGGGTACTTCACAAGCCGTCTCCCTGTTGTTCTGCTCAGGATCACAGTAGATGCGCAGCTTCTGGATCTCAAACTGAACCAAATGAAGAGAAAAGTAAACATTTTTTCAGTTTCTGAAATATTTAGGCTTTGTTTGGAGGACAGATAAAGGGATTTTTTTTTAATAAGGTGGCTCCTTTCTGCTGTGAATACAAATTAAAAAAAAAAAATCCAATCCTGAATCTGTAGTTGGATTTCAGAGAAGGTCAGTTAAACTGCATTAAGCTTCAAGTCGACAAAAAAATCCTCTTTATATTTATGAAGGGTTGTTTTTTTTTAACAATCCATCTCTAAGTTTGACATAGTTATCGATTCAATTGGACATTGTGACTTTCTGAGGAGGAGCAGTTTAATCTTCATCACACAGATTCAATGCTTCACAAAATATGTCGTCCAAATTATGTATTCATTACATTTGACTGGTATTTGCAGTACATTTAAATGATAACTACAACAAGTTGCTTTCCTCAACTTTCATCATTGAATCCTAGATTTTGCAAATTAATTTCTGTTGTTTGATTAATAAGACAAATAAATGGACTATGGAGTAAATATTAATTTAAAGGGTAAGTGGCGCCTGTGTAGTGTGCTGAGTCAGCAAAGTCTCACTCTGAAAGCAACAATGCAACTTTGTTTGGTTATACTCCATCAATAAATATTAAATGAAGTGTTTTCAGTCTTGTTGTAAAATCAACTATTGTTGTAATAGGAGTTAAGATTGTTAGCACAACTGTTGGCGCAAAGACAGAGGAAAATATTATGTGTCTAGGTTTCAACGAAAAGGAAAATAAAGTGCCTCTTTGATTTATTTCACTCTTTATGCTGACATGAGTCCAATTTAGACTCTAAATCATAAATTCATGAGATCTGGTGGACGACATGTTCATTCTCAGCCATGTACTTATTATCTGTGTGCTGGCAAATCTCCCAGGATAAACCTATAAACTCTCTTTTTTTTTCTTCCATTGTTTTGATTTAAAGTCAGGGACGTGCGTGGATACATGCAATTACAACTACATTTTGGCCTTCAATAAAATATTCTTTCTTTTTCTCATGCTTATATTGACTCATTAAATACTCAATATTTTTATTTTCATGATAATAAACTGTAGACCTTTTGCGTAAATCTAGCCAATCACAGAAGGCCCCATGCAATATTAACCAATCAGTTTCAACATAAAGTGGGTCTATATTTCTATATTACTAGTTAACATTGACAACAACGTGTGATGGAGTCATCGTAATTGTACATATTATTTATACAAATACAGAGCTTACATCATTCTGCTGTCAAGCTAACTATCACTTGGGATTCTACACTCTTGCAAGTATATACAGCTGCAGAGGCAGAGGATTCAGACCCGTCGATTCAGACAGGAAGTAGGTTTAGACGAGCGTTCAGGGTGTGGCCAATTCCGGAAGTGGCCTCAGACTAACTATACAACTAACTACAATATGGTAAAATAAACAAATTACTTTTTCTTTATTTCTTTTAAATGTCTACTGTCATTTAATGTTACAGTTTTCACATAGTTAAATGACTATTTTTACGCTTTTTAAATTTTTTACTGTCATTTCATATCAGAGTTTTTACGTAGTTAAATGACTATTGTTACGCTTTTTAAAATGTTTACTGTCATTTCATGTCATTACGTTTTCACGTAGTTTCAGCAATGCTTCTGTTAACTTGTTTTTCTAGATGTATAACCTCAGCCAAATGTAGGTTTACAACATTGTTGTTATTAGTAAGTAAGTGAGTATTATGTGTAAAGCAATTAAGGTTTAGGCCATATATAGTATATATAGTATATACTGTATATATATATATATATATATATATATATATATATATATATATATATATATATATATATATATATATATATATATAAGCATAGATGAAAAGTTAAGTAATTATTATTATAACTTCACTGTGTGTGACCCTGGTCTAGAAAAGCTCTCTACAAGTACTAATTACTTACTTAATTACTTATTTACTTAGTTGTATGTTTTTATGTTTTTATTTTCCTAATTCGAAACGTTGTCTGTGTTTACTATCTTTAAATCCCTTCAGTTACAGATCTCAATACAGATGGAACAGCCAAATGACCATTGAGAAATGCAACAAGTGCTGCTTGTTCTATCACTGCCCTTTTTGAAAGGTCACCAAATTCAGACCAGCACGGATGGACAAAATTGAGCAGCAAATACAAAGCCACTTCAGAAAGGCAATCATCATGGAGGTGTGTACAGTATATCTTTAGTTAGTTCCTCATATGCGCATCATAAAAGTCTAACCTTTTTTTTATTTTTGACAGACTATACGATACACAGATGTGGTCTACAGACCAGAACCTCACGTCCATTGTCCGTATTGTGGTGATACAGCTGTCATGGTTGCATGTTGCATGGATGTGTGTATCTTTAAAACATGATGAATAACAGAAAAATGTATTCAGTATTAATACTCTTCAAAATCCAATGGGCCTTTTTCATACAATGCTAACAAACTCATCTGTTATCTTTGCAGTAAGATCACATCCAAAGTATGTCCTGAAAGCTGATGTGAAACTAGGTTGTGCAAAAAGAAAAGTGTGGTAAAGCTCACACCTGGTTCTGAGGGAGAACTTTGGGGACTTCCATGAAAGACAAGTCCTACAACATTGAATTACTGTGTGAAGAACCCACGTCTAACCAGTTCATTGCAGGACAGAAAACCATGATGACAGAGAGATTAGTTTTTTATTTCATAGTTTGGGTTATGTGGTTTCTTTGTTGCTTTTTGTTGTGTCGATGTTTCATGTAAATAAGGTTTTATGAACAGTGCCACTGTGTATTTCAATACTGTGATTAATATATACAGGTATGTGTTGTTAACATCTAAATGAATCTTCACAGCAATGCAAAAATGAATACATCAGATGATAACTACTGTTGCAGGTGTCTCATATTTAAGCCTTATATTGGTTTTATTCAGATACGAAGAATGACAATGACAAGATATTGTGTAAAGTGTTCCAGTGTCTGTCCGGTAAACTTTTCAGGATTTTATACCAATAAACACTAATTTATGTTTGATTTTGAGACAATATGCAAAAACTTTTATCTTAAAACATTGAGGGATTCTCTTTAATGGTAAAAATAAACAAGTGAGTGAATAGTTCATAGAAATACAAGTACTTGTTTATGGTAACCCTTGCTGAGGACATAAACAACGAAAAAAAAAAAAAATGGAAGGTGTCACACCTGTATACGTGCCTATCATGCGCGGTACAGTTTTCAAAACATGTTATTTTTTATTTAAGTCACATTATCAGTAGATCATCCAGAAGTCATCTGCCAGAAGTATCTTTAAAGCGCTGTTTACTAACTAGTTGTGTTGTTTCTAATTATACATAAACTAATTACATGTTGAACGTTCAGCTAACTCCCTGTTTAATTAAATGTAATCACGCTTTGTCGTTCAATATGAAAATCATGTTTATCATTTGAATATGTTATAGATTAGTTTAATCTATAACAAATACTTCTTGTCAAATACAACACCCAGGTTTCTCAGGCTCAGTCTGACAGACTGACCTAAGTCACCCAAGTACTGACTCAACACTGGAACTTTATCATCAGGCACAATAACCAGAGTTTCAGTTTTGTCCACATTTAGCTGCAAAGTGTTTTCACTTATCCATTGTTTGCTTTGATTTCGAGCAAACAATTGACTAAGCTGTTCAGTCCCTGGGTCTCAGTTGGATCAAGTGAGCAGTAGAGCTGGAAGTCATCAGCAAAAATGTGGTAAGAAACATCAGGAAATCTCTGAATGTTTTTACTTAGGGGAATCAAGTACAGCAAAAATAATAAGGGACCCAAAACAGAAAATTGAGGGACTCCACACAACAGATCCATTGATTCAGACCTCATTTGATTGGCAGATACACTGAAACTGGCCCAAAAAGGTATGATGAGAACCATTGTAACACAGACCCAGACAGTCCCACTTTATCCCTCAGTCTTCTCAGTGACATCTGGTGATCAACTGTGTCAAAGGCTGAGGACAGATCCAAGAGAACCAGAACAGTGTATTGACCCGAATCAGCCGACATCATTATGTAACTTGACACCTTCAGTAAGGCTGTCTCCGTGGAGTGATGTTTGCGGAAGCCAGACTGAAACTTCTCGTGAATGTTTCACTGATCCAGGAACAAAGACAGCTGCTCAGAGACCACCATCTCCAAGATTTTGGACGAGAATTGACGCTTAGTAATAGGCTTGAAATTACTGAGGTCATTCGGGTCTAAGTCTGGGTTTTTGAGTAAAGGTTCCCCAATGGCATGTTTAAATGCATTCGGAAAAAGCTATAAATCAATATTTATCCACAATCAATGACTGCAATAGATCTAGAGGATGTAGACTAACATCCCACAATATATCACAATAATTTAAAATAGACTTTTTGACAAATTATTAATTAAATCATATATTTTTTAAACTATCTTAGTCATATGATATTGTCAAAGATGACATATTTATGCTATAACTGGCATGGAGTACATCAGTTTAATAAAATCATTTAAAACATTTTTACCCAAGACCTGTGTGTGTGTGTGCATGCCTGTGTGAAGACTGCTGATGAGATATGAAATAAACAGTAGACACTTAAATAAGCCACTATTTTGATTTTGTATACTTGCAAAACTGACACTCAAAGAATCAGTGCCTCACCAACCATGAACCTCACCACACATCACTGTTTAAAGTTGTATTCTCTCTACGAGATTATATCAGCTTACAAGAAGTTCACTTACCGGTGCTGTTGTTTCTTTCCGGACATATTTTCCAACTTGAGTTTTTCCATTAATAAAAATGCCAACTGGCGTCTCCAACGAGAGGGTTTCCATTTCAAGGTCGTCAACGTAAAGAGTGACATCCTCCTCCGTGACCAGCAATCGGAGTTGGTGCCACCTCTCATCAAACAGCTTCTTTTAAAGAAAATAAAAACGAAAATTAAGATAGAGATACACTTGAATAAAAATATGTAAGAATGTTAAAATGGCTGACTAATAGTTGGTACCCAAACCCCGGACCCACAACAAAAGCAGTTGTAGTCAATTAGTATTAGTAATTATTTGAATCACCTTGTTCTTGTCAAATTTGTATCCATTTTGTTTTGTTTTTTCATTCCGTTCTTTTTACACATGTCAAAAGTAAATGTTGTTTCGGTGCCTTCAGAGAAAAATGTTGGAGAAGGTAGTTTAAAATTAAAAGACCTTTCAGACATTAATAACCACCCAAGAAAAAAAATAATAAATGTATTTTCAGGAACTACTTGTAGTTGTACAACACCAGATATGCACAATTTATGCAAAAACATGGACTTTATTGAGTAAACTTGATCAAAACAAGCATCAGATTCACGGTAGCTGAAGAGATGTTTGTGGAGGTCCAGGTAATTGGACCGGCTACCCAGAAGTAAGAAAATGGAGTGAGTCAACAACAACCCGGGTCCCGGAGTTCAAAAGCACTAAACACTAGACTAAAGTTATGTTCACTGCTCTATTGTGTTCTCGATTTGTCGGCAGTAAATCAACACATGGGATGGGAAAACAACATGTATTGTCATCGCAGTCCCATGGAAGTCGTCAGTGTTGTGTCAGTTCATGAACTAGTTCATATTTTATTATTCTCATTTTAGTTTTATTTATTTCAAACGACAAATCCTGTGTTGTTGTTACAATACTGACGATAAATGTTTTCTGATTTTGATTTGACAATTAAATCTGATGCATAATTTTAATGTTAATGTTTGTGAAAATTATAAGTTTAAACGATACATTTTTGTTTTGTATGTAGTAAAAGTGCAAGAATACAAATAATATGAAAAGTTAAGACACATTACTTCAGTGGGGTTTAAGCTCGCATGCTAATGGTCTCTTCTCATGCAAGTGTTTGATGCCATGTTGCTGTCATCACTTGTAATTATCTTTGATCCTATTAGATCTACATCATGAGTATTGTCAGCACACAAGATTATCAGGAAACTCATCCAATCCCACATTTTTCCAAAATAAATAGAAGAAATAACTTGGGAAAATGACTATCGAAGAAGACTGTGGTTTGATGTTTGCAGTAGTTGATCATAAACATAAACAGACAAAACATCTTAAATCGCTTCTCATGAAGTTCTTCTTCATCATCATAGGTGAAGTACTTTAGTAACAAATGAGCTCCAGGAGGTCCATACGTTGTACAGTTAAACATGGTTTCCTGTAAAAAGTATTACTCCACCTCAAAATTAAATTGTTTTACACTTTCCAGCTGCTGCCAACTGCACCTTGAGCTCATTTTTCTGGAGCTCAAACTTGAAAATGTTTTAAGAACAGCTCACACAATGATGTTTCGTAACTTAACAACCGGTTAAAATCCCTTTTGAGTGCCAGTCAGGTTTTCCATGTCTGTTCGTGGGAGACAGGCGGCGACTTTTCTGAGACTAGAACATTAAGTTTAAGGGCTGTGTCAGGATTTCACTATCTAAATGTGAATTGAGAATCAAAAGAATGTTTAAGACAGTGACTTATTTATTTATTATTTGATGAGAGACTATGGGAAGAGATAATCAGGATAGTTCCTGTCAAAGGTGTTACTAGGGCTGGGTATGGAACTTCAAATGCTTTGGTAGCATCAAGTAGGTAAACATGCTTTGTCTTTTGGTGCAAAGGTTTGATATACGCAGGTAAATCACATTAACAGTCATTTAGCTGAAACGTTTACATACTAGTTATCTTCCCCATGATATATAGATCTATTTAGAGTTCCCGTGTGTTGTGTTTCCGAGCATGCTAAATTGCTACCGTGCGCGATGCAACATATGCAGAAAGATACACATCAGTATGTGTCTGTTTGTACAAAACTCTAATTTCATGAAATATTTACATTAGAAAATTATCTTAAGCCCCGCCCACTTGAAACTCTTTGTTGTTCCTGAGATCAAATCGTGTTTACCATAACCATACCAACTCTGCTGTGATTGGGCAATGATGGAAGTTTGTCACAACATGTCATCAAGTTCTAACATTTGTTGACCTCTAAACGGACGCTAAGTTATTATTATGTAGTTTTATTTTATGGGTTTATTTTGTCTGGTACATGAACATCTAACCAATATTTATTGTTATGTTTATCTTTTCTTAACAAGTGCCTATGATGCTGATGTAAGGGGGACAGTTCCCTGCAGTGTGAATTTAGTGTGAGTCTTTAGTCTTCAAACATCCAAACTTCAGAGCTACTTTTTTCACCGTTAGTGACACCATCAGCATTGAGCATAGATGTTTGTGTCCCGAGAAAACAGACACTTTTTTAATTTTTTTATCTCTGACTTGGTTTCTCATATTCTTTGCACTAGACACTTTTCCTTTCTGTAACATTGGAGTGGAAATGTAAAGGAAATGTGCTAAAAAAAAAACAAAGAAAAAAAAAAACTGAATATTTGTACAATGTGTTATGTCATTTTTCTTTTTGTAAGAATTGATCTTGTGAAATTGGTATAGAAAAAAGTATAGTTTGGGAACCATGAAATTGAAGATATTTGTGCTGATATATAGATCAATACTTACGAAACAAGATGCTAGATTATCTGGTATTGGTTATTCTCTCATTTTCTGATGTTGACACTTACTTGAGCGTTTCTTTGATCATCGTTGTGAGAATGCCACCATGTTTTATTACATTTTGTAACTATTTACAGGGGAGATGACCTGATCCCTGTCGACTGCAACCTAACCAGATGCACTAAAGAGTATCCAACTCTTCAGGCACCTGTAGTGGGAAAGTAATTGCAGAATGGTTTACCCCAGAGAGTCTGCCATCCCTGACAAGGTCCCAGGGAAAATGCTGAAGGACAGTGCTACTTTTCTATCCAGCAGAAGTCCTTCATCGTCATCCCTGTTCCCAAGAGCTCCACAGACAGACTAAATGACCAGTGACCTGAGGCAACACTGATGTACCGTGATTTGTCATGCCCAACATTAAATGCACCGTCAATGTCACTGAGGATCCTTATCAATATGCTAACCCACATCCCATCCTCTTTTCAAACCCGCATGTCACAGTTCTATAAAAAATTAACTTAATTTCCCACCAGTACCTAAGTCTTTTTCTTTTACAATGGTATCCAAGGGATTGGCTTACTTTGGCTGTCTGTTGAGAAAAGGCAACAGTTTGGGTTCCACTGGGCCCCGCGCTGGTTGTCGTGAACATGACCGTACTGTCAACTCCGTTCAAGGTCACCGCCATCTGAGGTCTTCCATCAAGCGTCTGAATCCTCCAGAGGTCCCACTCCTCTCTCGTCACTGAGCCTTTGTACCTCAGCGTGGCCACAAAGACATAAGACGGTGGCAGGCCATCAGGGAAAAGCTTCCTTTGATACAGAGCGTGAGTTAACTTAGTGTGAGGGATGAAAGAGAGAGATTCGGAATGATCTGATTACCTTGTTGCTTCACTTAAGTCAAGACGAGACGTCACCTCATATGCTCTTGTGCCGGAATAAGTTCCCTGTGTCTTCTTTGCTTTCTTGGCTAAATTTAGATGTAAGAGAATGTCAAAGCCTTTCTCGTCCCGGGAATCGATGGGAATTCTTGCTGGACAAACAGTCTCTGAGGAAAGGAAAACAGTGGAAATATGTACATGAAGTGGTTTTTGGCAAAGGCCACCCACTGATGTTGTCATTTAAGGTGATGTCATTTTAAACGATAGTTCTTCACTAATCACTTTGATTAAATTACATTTTATCTTGTGTCTGAAATGCTTTGACTCACCCTCGCAGAGTTTCTGACGTATGACTTGTATGATCCGAGAAATACCTTTATAGTCTTCAACAGAGAACACATAGGTTGAGAAAGGTTTGTTTGCAATATCTCTCAACTCGGTTGCTTCTGTCTCTGGACCAACACCAATGGCAAACAGAATGACTCCTTTTTTCCTCGCTGCCTCCGCAGCTTTCAAGACCTCATCTTGAGATTTTCCATCTGTAAGGACGACAGCAATTCTGGAAACACCCAGTGGGCCACGCTCAGAGAGGCCGAACAATTTGTCCGTGGCAAACTTGATAGCCGTTCCAGTCCTCGTGTTCCCGCCCATGTAGTCAATGGACTCCATGGCTCTGATGAGCTCCTTGTTGGAGTAATGTTTTCCCAGAGGTATTTCTAACACGGGATCGTCGCTGTACTGGACCACTCCGACTTGAGTGAATTTTTCTCCGACATTGAAGCTGGTGGTGATATTCACAAGCCATCGCTTAACAATTTCAAAGTTGACATCCTCAACGCTCCAGGAGCCGTCTAGGATGAAAACCAAGTCACAAGGAGCTGTCCTACAACCTGGACAAGACAGAGAGTCACATTAGCAGGGAATTAACTGTCATGGTTGAATCATTGCACTAGCATTTGAATGAACAAAAGCACAAGGAAGACAGGAGAGCCCTTACTTCTTACGTCGTCATGCTGTGCTGCATTTAACAAATGGAGAAGCATGAAGCACAGGCATCTTAAGACACAATGCATGGAGGACGCTTTGTAACCCATTATGCAGCAGCACCAAGTTCCAATTGAGCACCTGAAGGGGAAGGGGAGACACATGCTTTGTGTTGCAGTGAATAAGTGGATGGACAATGAAAGCATTTGTGACATGTGACTTTATATTGTTCTTGCCTTGACAAAATGCTGAAGCTTAATTTCAAGAGTGTTTGTCTGACATTCTGAGGAAAACTGAAGGCACTATATTCCTTATTTTTTCCACTGTCACAGTGAAGTTAACATATTTTTGGACTATAAAGGGCACTGGATTATAAACCGCATTAAGCCTGCTTTGAGTTTGAAATCTGCTTCATAAGCACTTCCCTTGACAGGCACCGATTTGAGGTTTTTCTATACACTTACTTATTACTCTATGAGAGTCCGGATTACTCAGTAATGATCTTAAACCCATCAAGAAGTGCGGCTTCGTAGCTTACCAAAGTTGTACTGAAACATTTAGATAATTTACATTGGATAATTGAGATAATAGATTGGTAAACGAGCAGCAACTGGTCGTAATTCAGATTTTTCTTGAGTTGGTTATGACCATCATTTGGAGATTAAATCGGGCCACCACAAACTTTTTGCATGCCCTGATACCACATTGTTGATGATGATAAACAGATTGTAATAGAACCTCTACATTGACTTTGTATGTAAATCAGTTGCTTGTCGGGATGTGAACACCTCTTAGGGCCTCTAGGCTTGCCTAGGTAGTAAGTAGACTAGTAAGCAAACAAAAACAACCAAATCACTACAGTAAAATAACTTCCACATGGTCACAGAAACAGTTGTTTCTAGCAACGCTTTTAGGTAGAGCAAGATATTAACAAACTTTGAAGATTCCAATCTTACATTTGGCCCAGCGTTTGAGATCGAAAAGAAAGATTACTCTTGCTGTGAGCACAAATAATTAATCTAAAGTATTTTTAATTGATTTTATGTAGATATAAAGGTCGTTTTAAATGAGCTACCTGGCAGAGGTAGGAGCTGTCTCTGATTTCTTATCTACTCAATCATTCATTGTTCATTCATGTTTAATTTTTCATTGGAATTTGATATCATAAGAATAACTTTGTACAAATAATCTGTTGCTGTATATGAACAGGCTTTTTGTTACGCAATTATTATTTTTCTTGAGCTGCTTCCTCTTATCCTTCAACATGTTCATTATCTCAGCAAAGTGCTGCTCTTTTTGACTTCTGCACAAACCACACTTCAACTCTTCCTCTCCTTTTGACAAGTTATCCTTTTCTCTCCGGCTATTTCCTAATTATCCACAACAAAGCCAGATGATATCTAGCCAGAATACAATTTGCCCCAGCGATTAATTACATGTTTAGAAATTTGAAAAGGCCCTGAGGCTGCGTGTTCCGCACCTGTGACATTCTGAAGAGTTCACATGGGTTTCCTGCATTTGTTAAAAGTTGCAGAGTCAGCTTTTTTTTAACAATGATTATATTGACACACTTCCTACCAAAACATGTGCTTCTATTTTAGGCAAGTGTTTTGATTTGTCAAGTCTTGTTTGACTTTCTTAATGGTTGAGGTTTGATTTTCTTTTTCTTACTGCTAACCCTAAAATCAATTTCACAAAATGCCTTAAATTAAAACAAAAGCATGAATGAATGAAGCATGAATTACGTGTTTATACCTTAAGAGTTAATTGACATATTTTCTTGAAAAGTTTCAAAAGTGCAGAATAATGTCTTATTATAGGAAACTCAACAAGCATGTTTCAATTTGTTCTTTCAATATTTAAAAATAAGATATATTAGCTCTTTATTCTAAATTTGGCCGATAAATGTGACTTGAATTAGATCATTTGTACTTGAAACAAACCTTAAATATTTGCTTCAGTCTTTGCAGTGTTTTATTTCTATTGCCTTTCACTGCATTTCCCTTCTTTCCTGTCTTAATAGAAATCAAAGCTTATACATAAATCTGAGTACAAACTATTCCATCCAAGGATTTGGTTCTAAACAAGTAGCTGACATTCGTCCAGGCAAGTTCAATGCATGTCAAAACACCAGGTTTGTTCTTCAACATCAGTTAATGTCAAGTACAAAAAATGTTAGGCTTCACAACAAAGCATGCAAATGTGTGTGGGCGGCAATAACACATTTAAGTTACACATGTGCTGAACACAACATGGAGAAAATGGTGGTTTAACAAAAAGATGGAATCTTTGTAAGCGTTTCAATAATAAACTACAAAGTAATGCAAATCATTGAGGAATCATACTGTTTGGTGCTGAGGATGTATGGATGGATGGATTGATACATGGATAAATGGATGGATGGATGGTTGATTGAAAAACAAACAAACAAAAAAAAAATTAAAGAAAGATACTAAATGAGCAAATCAAAAAAATCCATCTTCCAGGTCTTGGATCTTTAAACTGTATTTAGTCAAACAAAAAACAAAAAAGTTTTTCCAGTTTCGTGAAGACAAAGAAATCTATCCTAGAGATCCTTCGACACGTCTTTAAAACACAGAGTCCAAAACCTACAGTTGTTCCTGGTCGAAGGCTCTGCTTAATCATCTTTTATTGCAGTTTCCAACACATGCCAAACATCCCTGAAACCGTTACAAACGAGGAGCAGATACTCCAAGGAAGCCGAACTTGTGGAACAGATTGCAACATGGTCATTATCGAGCACTCTTTCAAGCAGCTGCACGTGAGGGTCAATAAAACAGTAGCCGGCATGTAACCTTTGGCCACGATCACGTTAGAATATTTCATTTTCCACTGGCTGGAGCAAAAGAAGAATTTTCCCCTAGTGGAGCCGGTGGAGCCGCTGGAAAACACCCTCGCTAGCTGCGTCCAGGAAGGAAGACTTTTCTCCTTGATCGACTTTCCTCACACTTTATTTCTAGACCAAATTGCTGGACCAGAGATCCGGGATCCGACTGGGAAGTGCTGAAATGCAGGAGGTTCTGCAGCAAAGCAGGTGGAATAATGTCACTTGTTATAACTCAAATTAGTTTTTTTCCAAGGAGCCGTATAACTCCCGTGTAAGACAATACATTAACTCCAGCTTTGGGAATGTCTTTGTTTGTTGGTGTAACAAGAAGCAGGTGAAACATACTCCAGAAAGCATCAGGAGGTTCTTCTGTTATTGTTTGGTTGTGTCTGCAGACGTGCAACGACTTCCAGGCTTATCTGCTATGAATTTGGCAAAAGGAAGTTGTTTCATTCCAGAGAAACTTCTCTCGGGTGTAAATCACAGCTGCCAGGATCACAGGGATTTATAGCTGCCAAATTCTTTTAGGAAAAAGCGGTTTAAAAAGCTGTTAAAAGTGCCTTGTAAATCACTTTTCTCACTACTTTTCATTTAAAAAAAAAAAACACGTTTGTTGTGCATGCAGAGAAGAAGAGAAGAGTTTGAGAGTGAGTTTCTGGATGTGATTCCAGACATTTTTTTATGACAGGAGTGCAAACGTGGGAGCGATAACTGGACTTCACTGAATTAAAGTGCAACAAACTGCCTGGAAAAAAAACAGATTTTCATTTATTTTAATTCCTTATTTTTAATTGTAAAATGTTCAAGGATCTGCATGCAGAAAGTTAAGAGGAAGATTAAGAGTAAGCAGAAAGATTACCGGTAAATATGTCCAAGTCTTTGAGTGAACTTCCCTTAATCCTCATTGAAAGCTGGTGATCGCGACTGTTCACCCACTCAAGTTTACAGAAAGTGGACCAGGAGAAGGTGCACGTGTTTCTCTCCAGAATAAAAGCCTGCCTTTCCTCAGCAGCTCCTTCAATCTCCTCAGGTTCTGTCCTCCTTTGCCACCCCCACGATGGCGGACCTTCACTGGCCTCTGGCCAACTCAATTACAATGGGTGGAAAAGAAGCGGCAGATAAGAAAGTCAGGAAAGAGAGAGAGAGACGGCCCATCTCTTCCAGAGCTCAAGGAAAATAATAGTAAGGAGCTCAGTCCCCGTCCAAGTGTTGAGGGTTTGGATCTTGCGTTGGTTGCTAAGGGCACGACCAGAGAACATGGAGACTCCTGGATCCAGGACAGAAGAGTTGATCAGCCCACTTGTTTTGGATATTGAGGAACACACTCGAGTGTGTTTTCCACTCTTGCACTTCATCAGGAGCACGAGCGGCAAACAAGGTGTGAAAGTCTGCTGCAGATTTTTCTGAAAAACAGCTGCAAGTCATCAGACTTGCAGAAAAGAAATCTGCTCTCCACGCAACTGTCAGATCTGAATTTGATCCGGAGGTACAAGTTCAATCATGTTGCAATCGTACCTGCTGGTAACAGCCTTGATCCACGACAGACACACAAACACAACTATTGCTTCGCTTCATCGACGTGCAAACTTTTGTCTGATGCAAGAAAACCTTTTCGCTTGGATTGTGACGTCCGTCCACCTGTTGTAACTGTAGGAAGTCGACAGATTCCTAAGCCAGAGTGATATGTTTTAACAGGACTTTGCTGCTACCTGGATGTTACTAACTTAGCCAAAGGGGGGAATCCTGATTACTGTATATTTTAGTGAATTCAAGATGAAAATGTTTAGTGAAATTTATGGTTTGTTTGTATCTTTAATTTTCATTTTGTTTTCTAATATCAAGAAAAGACTAAATTTATAGAAGGGGTGACACAAACGTTTCTTTTAACAAATTACAAACTATTGAATTGAAGTGTTCTCAGTGGTCGGGGCTTAAGATTATTTTCTGATGTCAATATCTTTATTAAAAGAGAATTTTGTACAAACAGAACAATGAGTACTGATGAGTACAATAGAGGTCCAAGTTCTATTTAACACACACATCTACACATTAGTTGAACTATAAACATAAATGAACTATGTGGAACATAAATCTAGAGAAAAGTCAAACTTTAAAAGTATAACTAAACTTTACAATTCTTACACATTAACAAACTATTGAAAGAAGTAAAAAAGAAAAATTGTCAAAACCATTTAAAGCAAATGTAAAATCTAATGACACAAATCTAAACACTACTGAAACAAATGTACAAAGCTGTGTAACAGATTTAGAAATGATTGAAACAAATGAAGAAACGATTGAAACTACTGAATTTATTTTAACTTTTGAAAACCAATTTAAAAGCGATAGTGGATTTGTTTCAATATCACTTTAAATTTTTTGAAAGAATATTCTTCTGTCATCTACTTGTTATATTTGTATCGTACCTGTGTGGACATTACAGGCAAGCATGTGACCTGAGGCTTTATCCCATGTTAGCAAAGTTGTTTTTCCATCAGCCACGGAATCATGTTAAAACTTTTATTAACTTTTGAAAGAAATTCCATTGTTGTAGTTTGATTGTTCCATTGTGTAGCAGATAGAAACAAGTACAAGTTGATGACATGTGCTGAGTCAGTGTTTAGCTGCACACACCTGTCATCACCTGCTCATCACTCCCTGGCATAAAAGTCAGTTTTATTTACACACGTGAGTCAATCACAGACGATGTTCTTCTGTTAAAAGACTTATTAATGTAGGATTTATTTAATCTTAGGTTTCAATTCTGGTATTGTGTTTTACCGTCGACGTGGATCTACTGGCTGAACAAAAGCCTTCATGTTTCACGACAAGGTGTGACACGTTCAAACGGTCTTTCTTCAGAGTTGACATATTTCATTAGTGCTGCGTCTGCTGTTCTGCGTGTCAAGGATTGTGCACAAACAAGAAGACATGATTGTTCAGAACCTCCAGGAGCTCAGCAGGAATCCATTATATGTTGGTTTGGATCCATGGACGTAGAAAACAGTTTTTGTTTCGGCTTGAGTTTGTTCTCTCTCTGAGTCTTTCTGTGAGCAGACAGTTTTCATTAAAATACAAGAGAGAACCAAGAATATAGTTTTGCGGTTATCTGGTCAATTTCATAAATTGAACTCAGGAGCTCTGGAGGAATATAACATGAATTTTCACTATACTGAAAAACATTCTCGCTGGAAACAACAGTATTACGACCCTGGACACACAAACCCATGAACGTGTCCAGACATTCAATATTTGTCACAGTCCTGTGTTTATATCTCCAGGAATAGTTTCAAGATAAGTTTGTCACAAGTTTTCAACTCATTGAGACATAATCAGCACCTTAGTCTCTTCTGTTTGTCTATTAAGGAAACGGTTTACATTGATTTGATATTGAAAAACTTTTACAGAATCAGGAAAAAGTTAATTAATGTATGCGGCAACGCATCACATCACGGCGCAACGCAGATCAACTCAAAACACATTGCATCACAACGCAATAAAATGCAAAACAGCAAACGCAACACAGTACAATGCTAAACATCACAGAGCAACACAGGGAAAAGGCACAATGGGACACAGTCTAGCAGAGTACGAACACAACACTGTACAAATCGACACAGCACAATTAACCTAGTACGACACTACACAGCACAATGCAACGCGTTACAATGTAACACATTACAAAGCAACATATCACAACGCCACACAGCATAATTCAACACAGTACAACGCAACACAGTACAACGCAACACAGTACAATGGAATACAGCAGAATGGAACACAGTCAAGCAGAGTACAATGCAACATTGAACAAATCAACACCTTACAACACATCACAGCACAACACAACACAGTACTACTCAACACAGCCCAAGCAACCCAGTACAACACTACATAGCACAACGTCAAGCAGAACAATGCTACACAGAAAAACGTAAGACAACACCTTACAACACATCACAGCATAATTCAACACGGCACATCGCAACACAGTCTAACTCAACACAGCACAATGCAACACCTAACAACACATCACAACACAGTGCAACCCAGTAAAACACTACACAGCACAACGCAACACATTACAACGCAACGCAGCACAACTCTACACAGAACAACGCAAAAGAGTACAATACAACAGAGCACAACGCAAAATAGCATAATTCAACACAGTACAACGCAAGACAACACATTTCAACATAATACAATTAAATACAGTACAATTCATCACAGTACAATTCAACACAGTACAATTCATCACAGCACAATGGAACACAGTACAACGCAACACAGTACAAAGCAACACAGCACAAAGCAACACACCACAACGCAACACAGTACAAATCAACACAGCACAAGTAACCCAGTACAACGCAACACAGTAGAAAACAACACAGCACAACGCAACACAGAACAAATCAACACAGTAAGTAAGTAAGTAATTTGTATTTATATAGCGCTTTTCCAGACCAGGGTCACAAAGAGCTTAAAAAATCAAAACAATATTCAATAAAGTATATACCAAGCAACACAGTGCAACGCAACACAGCACAATTCAACATAGTACAATGCAACCCAGTACAATGCTACACAGCATAACGCAGCACAGCATAACGCAACCCAGTACAACGCTACACAACACAATCGAGCACGAGGAATGAATGAGTCCCTGATTCTAATAGTGTTGCATCTGGGAAGGAGCATTTATGCACTCCATCTGCTTCTCTGTTCACTGATTACAGTGTTCAGAGGATGACTGCAATTTGCACTCGTACAGACCTGGAAGCAAAAACATCAAGCCTGATGCTCTTTTACGGCAATTTGAACCCTAGCAAGAAGAGGTTTCCACCGAGACCATCCTCCCCAAGACTTGCTTCATTCGGGCAGCTGTTTGGGACATAGAACGGGTAGTTTTGGAGGCGGAAAAGGATTACCTGTCACTAGAAGATTCACCTACCAACCTACTTTTCGTCCCGGACCCTGCATGCTCCTTCAATGGGGTCACACCTCCTAGGTAACATGTCACCCTGGAATAACCCGCACCTTAAGCTCCTTAGGCAGCGACAGCTAAAGGAAAGTCCTGCCGGCCTCCACAAACCACTGCCTGTCCCCAGCCGTCCCTGGTCACACCTCTCCGTGGACTTCATCATGGGTTTGCCTCCATCCCACGGAATGACGGTAGTTCTTACTGTTGTGGACCGATTCTCGAAGATGGTGCACTTCGTTCCCCTTCCTAAACTGCCGTCAGCAATGGAGACTGCTGACCTTCTGGTGACCCACGTGTTCAGGCTGTGGAAGTCGTCTCAGACAGAGGTCAGCAATTCTCTTCGCAAGTGTGGAAGGCATTCTGCAAGGCACTGGGCGCCACCTCCAGTCTAACCTCTGGGTATCACCCGCAATCCAATGGACAGTACGAGCGGGTGAACCAAAACCTGGAAACTGCCCTCTGCATTTCTGCTCGCCATCCTACTGCCTGGAGTGTGCACCAGCTGTGGTTTGAATAGGCCCACAACTCCCTCACCTCCTCAGCTACGGGTATGTCCCCTTTTATGGTAGCGTACGGATACCAGCCTCCACTGTTTGCTTCCCAGGAAAGGGAGGTTGCGGTACCCTCTGTGAAGTCCCACCTAAGACGCTGCCACACAATCTGGAGGCATAACAGGTTAGGCCTGTCACAAACTGCCACCCGCAACCGTCAGTTGGTCACCGGCCCCAGCCTACAAACCAGACCAGAAGGTATGGCTATCCTCCAGAGACCTTCCCCTGCAGGCGGAGTCCAAGAAACTTGCTCCCAGGTTCGTCTGATCCTTTGAGGTTGGGGGGATAATCAACCCCTCTGCCAGCCTCGCTTAAGGTACACCCAACCTTTCATGTCTCCCTCCTGAAGCCAGTTGCCACCAGCCCTCTAATGTCATCATCCATGATGGACAGTAGTTTTTCCAGTGATCTCCTCTCTGCAACTGTCACCAGTGATTCCAGCCTCAGGAACTACTAAGAAAGTTCTTATACACATGGTCTGTGTTGCAGGATCAGTCCAATTTACTGCCCAGCGACACACCGAGGTTCTTATAGTTGTCAACTATCTCCACCTCGTCGCCTCTGATGGACAAGTCCAAGACCAGCTTCTTGGTCTTTGAGGTGTTCAGCTGCAAGTGGTTCCTCTACCTCCAGTCCACAGTCACGTATCAGATTCCTGTACCCGTCCTCGCTGTTGTCCCTGATGCATCCAACAATGGCAGTGTCGTCAGCATACTTCAGGACGAGACTCAGCTCAGAGTTGTAGCAGGAGTCTGAAGTGTATATGGTGAAGAGGAGAAGGGCCAGTATTGTCCCCTGAGGTGCTCCTGTACTGCACACCACAATGTCACATGTTATGTCCTTCAGCCTGAACCAGAGTTGGCTGGATGGTTTTAAAGGCACTAGAAAAGTCCAGGAACAGGATCCTCAGTAAGCCGCGTCCTTTATCCAGGTGGGGATAGGTCCAATGCAAGAGGTGAAGGATGGCATCTTCTGCCCCAACCGCAGGCAAACATCAGTGGTTCTTGTGCGTGCTAAACTTGTGGCCTGAGACGTATGAGGACCAGCCGCTCCAGTTTAAACACAGTACAACGCAACACAGCACAATTCAACAAAGTGCAATGCAAGACAGCACAATTCAACAAAGTACAACATAACACAGCACAATTCAACACAGTACAACGCAACACAGTACAACGCAATACGGTACAACGCAACACAGCACAATTCAACAAAGTGCAATACAAGACAGCACAATTCAACACAGTACAACATAACCCAGCACAATTCAACAAAGTACAACATAACACAGCACAATTCAACACAGTACAACGCAAAACATCACAGCAGAGTACAATGCACACAGCATAACTCAATACAGTACAACTCACCTTTCTTTTGGTCTACTAAAGAAACTTGTTACATTTGTTTCATGTTATTGAATGAGGCGAAGCAACACATCACGACGCAACAAAGATCGACTCAAAAAAACAGTAAATTCAATTCAATACAGTACAATGCATAACGCACAATTAAACACACTAAAAATCAACATAGTACAGTGCAACACAGTAAAGCAGAGTACAACGCAACACTGTACAATTCAACACAGCATAATTCAACACAGCATAATTAAACACATTACAATGCAACACACCCTAGTTTAACACAGTACAACCCAACATAGCAAAATTCAACAAAGTTCAATGCAACACAGAAAAATGCAACAAAGCACAATTCAATACAGTACAATGCAACACAACACAACACAATGCAACACAATACAGCAGTGTTCAATTCAACACAGTACAAAACAGCACAATTCCTCACAGAAATGCAACACAGTGCAACGTGACACAGCACAATTTAAAAAAGTACAATGCATAAAGCACAATTAAACACACTGCAACTTAACATAGTACAAATCAACACAGTAAAGCAGAGTACAACGCAACACTGTACAATTCAACACAGCACAATTCAACACATTACAATGCAACACACCCTAGTTTAACACTTTGAAAATTTCAGTTTTCAATTTTCAAGTGCAATGCAACACAGTACAATTCACAAAGTACAATGCATCACAGCAAAATTCAACAGTGCAATGCAACAAAGTTCAACACAACACAGCACAATTCTACACAGTACAACACAACACAGTACAATGCAACACAGTATAATGCAACACAGTACAATGGAATGGAAACAAATACAGCTCATAAGTCTCTTCTACTGGAGTTTATTAAGTAAACTTCGTTTCATATTTTTTTGACAAACTGAGGATCATGAATTTATCCAGGGATGATCTTGTTTTTCAATATTAATAGGCATTAATTGTAGGGGGGCGCTCTCATTAAGATTAAAATAAAATGTGGGTATATTTTTACCCTGGTTTCCTCCCGTAGTTCAAAAACAAAAATAGATGATTTAGAACTCTGAGTTGTCTGTAGGTGTGAGTGTGAATGATTGTGTGTCTCTGGCAATCTGTTCATAGCTCCCCCTGCCTCTTACCCTAGCCAGCTGGGATAGACTCAAGTTGTTCTAAAATGAAGGGCTACAGAAATGGGATGAGAAAGCTCATTGAAGAGGTGAAAAAACATCAACACAAAATCATTTAGCGGCGCCAAGAAGCTCACTTGGCCTCCATGAGAGGAGCTGGGCTTCATTTTATAGCTTCTCTGAAAGCAAATTTGTTTTTATATCCACAAACTCACAGTTAAAAGAGTATGTACACTAGTTTTCCTAATTTCTAACCAAACGCCTGACTGCTGTGACAAACACACAAATCTCATGTTTAAAGGTAATATGTTGATGTACATGTGTGTTAAATAGATGTTGGACATCAGTATGTGTTTGTACAAAACTTTTCACTGAAATATTTACATCTTAATTTTCTTTTCTTTTTTTTCTGTAGATTAAATCTTCCGATTAAATCGTTTACCATAACCACAACCGCTCTGCAGTGACTGGTCAAGAACTAAGGTCTGTCACTGCACATTATCAATACTGGAAGCCTCTATATAACTTTGTGGTTGCATTTCTGTGAGTTTTTTTTTATGTAAATGTGTTTTTTAGTTAGTGTGTTTTTGGGTGAGCTTCTGTGTGTGTGCTCCAGCCTTTCCTAATGAGTTTTTGTGTATTAGTGTTGTCTGTATTTGTATGATCGTGATTGTATGTAGGTTCATGTATGTGTCATGGCAAGGGCATGTTTGTGTGTGTAGTGATATCGTAGCACAGAGTTGTGCCAAAACAAAATATCCAAAATATTTCATAATTCACACAAGAATTGTCGCCCACGAGTTGTGTGGAGAAAAACTGAAAGTAAAAAGTCTGAAAGAAGTCACATGTGTCATTTTCTCATCTTGTCTGCTCTAGAATTCAGAAATGTCCTCAAAGGTTAGGAAAACCTGCCTGCGGTTTAAATCAAAATCATTTCTTGTTTGGTGATTTGAATCAACTATCGTCCATTAAGCTGCATTAATGCTGATCTCTTGTCTTGTTGCCACAGAAAAGCGTGTCTGAAGCCAGTGGTTTGATCAGAGGAAGAAAATCCAACAGGATAAATGGAGGATTAGTAAGAGTTTCCATGACATGAGTGACTATAGCATCGTTCGAACAAATCAGAGAAAGATGGCGAACATGATGCTGGAGTCTCAGAGGGGGAGAGAGAGATAGTCCTGCTTGTCAAACGGACCCAAACCAGTGCCAGGAAAACCAGTTCAGGCATTGTTGTCTGTTCAAGGAGGTGATTTCTTCAACACATTAGAGTCGGAATCTGTCGTTGACCTCGACAATTAAAGCAGGAAATCTCAGTCTGTAGTTCAGATCCAGAGGCAAACATTGCACCTCAAACAGTATGATCCACTAATGTGTTGACATCAGAGCTCATGAGTTTTTATCACAAATAAAATCTGTTGAAGCATAAATCTTTTATTTGACATTATTTACTCAACTTTGGTTTCCACGAACGTGTTTCATTTGCGTTACGACCAATGTTCCTTCTAATCTGCGCACAGCTGATCTGGTCTATACGCACAAAAAAATGTGCACAAAAAATAAGTTAAAATAAATTTAAGCGGAGCCGCACTTTAATCCAATACAGGGGTGGGCAATTCAAATTCTTCAAGGGCCACATTAAATTCTGTGAATGTTGTTAGGGGCCGTAGAGAAAAAAGAAAGACGAGAAAATCCCTGAAAAAGAGGACATTCGTTATTAGGTCGTGACATTTATTAGGCTAAATAAGATGCAGTTTTATTCTTGTATATATGAGGGTTTTCTTTAAAACATTTCTTTAACTAACTTTAAAAAAATATTTTGAGGGATTAATATATACTCAAAAAATTACACACAAAAAGGATGGAAAAAGTGTTATGTGAAAATGTAAATGAATAATAAATACAAAATTTTTAATGCATTAGAACCATTTATACATGATCATACTTTGACATTACAAGGGCCGCATAAATACATAATAACCTGACTGTATAATCCCCAAAAATCTTATAATCCTTCATTACAAGGATCATACTCTGTCCTGTTTAAAATGCACATTTGTTATTCATACATTTATTCGTTTTTTCTAATTTATTATTTAATTCATCAAATTATTGTTTATAACAAGTTTTAAATTGTCATCCAGTTAATAGGTTTCAGCTCATTTAAATAGCAAATTTATGATTGTGATGAATCAATACTGCCATTGATTTCTTCTTGAAGGTGTGAACTATTATCCTACAAAATATATCATTTGAATGTAGAATTTAGATAGTTGATTATAAAAAGCTTCAGGTGCAGTCGACTTAAGGTGTTGGAAGGTGAGTGATACATTGTGTCTCTTGAGTCACTTTTTCCAGCATTTCTATTGAATATATTTTTACCAAATTCATTTTATTGAAATATATAATGTATACAACATTTACTCATCTATTATAGTCAGTCAACATCAAATATTTTACAAGAAATATATATATATTTTTTCAGTTCAAGGGTTTTTTTTCTCATTCTCTCAGTAGATCTTTTTGACAACTATATAAACTTCCAACTCAATAAATGTTCTGCATGTTCTCTGTATTGTCATCATGACGGTCCAGATCAGATCCACCAAAACACAGCGTTGTTTCTGTTCATGAAAAGGTCCAATAAAATCAAGTGCTCCTTTAATAATAAATCATTTTCCTTCAATGAAAAGTCATAGAGACTAAACAAAAGCGTTTGCTCTGCTCCGATATTCTAGAACTCAGGTCGGATTACAAACATTGAAACACTTTTAGATTTTTATTAGAAAGAACAGATGTTTAAATAAAGATGCTGTTTTTGTACAGATACATTACCACTTTTTATTGCTCGGGAAAGGTCCCTCGAGGTTTAAAACATATTTACATTTAACTTTCTTGTCTTTTTGACCAATTTATGTTTTAAGAAGGTTTTATTCAACTTTTCTAGTTTCTGGACGGACGGTTCCTCAACCGTCGAGGTGCCGGCTGAGTGGTCTCGGCGTCGGCACTGGGCTCAGCACACCCTGATGCCAGACAGACCCCCGGTGGACCCCTGAGGCCGGGGTGGCCCCTAAGTCCAGGTTGACCCGTGTGTCCTCGCTGACCTGCCTGTCCAGGCAGGCCGTCGAAAGCCCTGCCAGGATGACCCCGTGGACCTGTGGGTTAATTTCAAAATAGAACAGTACAAATTAATCATTCAAACACAAAACAAAGACAATACACTTAATATATAAAACAGATTTTTTTATACATATTTACAAACTTTTAATTCAATCGTTCTATATAATAAATTAAACATTAACAATGTTTTTGTTTCATGTATTTTGTTGTTCACAATCGTATTAAAATAATCATCTGGGGAAATTGTGACGTAAATGCTTCCCCTCAAAAATACCTGAGGCTCTTGAATTTAAAAACGTATTTAAATAGGATAAATATTGATATAATACAGTTTTATATGCAAATGAAAATGTATTGATTCAGAAATTGGATTGTTTAATTATTGGGAGAAGACTATGAAATTATGAAAAAAATATTCCTTTTGAAAATATTTTACCTTTTAGTTCATTTTAATAATGAATGATGCTGATTTTTTAATCTACTGGTATAATTAAAAAGAAATGTGTTTTCACTCAATCTGTATTTTCAGTTTAGGTTGTATTAAAATGTTGTTGTTGTTTTTTTTAATTGCTTGTGCATTATGATGAAGAAAACAAACAAGTATGACTTTTATTAAACTAACTAAGAAACTTTGCAATTACTTTTCAAACAAGGTCCGCCACAGAATGACTTTTCCATTTTACACTTCAGGATGTCCATAAGGAAGTCTGGATCTCATTAGATCTCACAGTTTTCCTCATCCAAACACAAAAGCAAACATTGTTTGACTGGAAGAACCACATGCTCAGATTTAAGGGTTTAATAATTGTCACTTGCTTTGTCCCTAAAGCTGTATATTTAAAATATCAAAATGCTTTCAAACTTGTGCACGGCTCTTGTTTCAACGTTCAACTGTCAATCAGGCGCAGTAAAGAAACGTGAGCCGTGTCATCAAATATGTGAGAGGATTATTGTACCCTGAGCTCCCAGGTCTCCGGTGACACCAGCGAGGGCATGACCCTTTGCTCCTTTGTCTCCTTGTTCTCCTGCTTCACCTGGACGACACACAAACATGTTCTCAACATACATACACACCGCTGTGTCGCTGAGACGCTGCTCATGAAACCTGTAAAACACCTCATAAATATTCTTTCATTTCGCTGGACGGACACGTGTGTGACTTCATGGTGGAAGCTTGTGAGCTCGAGGAATGTTTTACAACCTGAGCCGTAATTGATTTTTCACTTTTTACAGACTGAGACTGTGTCGCTGTGTAGTCTGAGGTGGAAAGATTTTAGCGTTGTATACATTTAGATTTGTTTCACTTCAATTCAATTAATACCAATCCAATAATCTATAGATTTGATGGTTCATTCTGGAGAAAAAATATATTCTTATTTTTCCCTCTTGGGCCGTCCCAGCAATCTGCTTTTTTGGGTTTTCTTTGTGAGATCATACGAACTTGACGAAGAGAGCAATCACTCTGGACTATTTCCTGATTAATAAAAGTAAAATCTCCTGTAGATTTTCAAATTAAAGCAACATTTGCAGACTTTAGGTGACCCTGGTCCAGAAAGGTGCTTTACAAATAAATATTACTTAATTACTTACTTACTTACTTTTAATTCATAACATTTCATTAATGACACATCCCTCAATGACTGATCCAAAAATCAAATATTTTAGTGCTCCAACTCAATGGGCGGATCTTATGACAGAAAGGCAGCCCCATGTTCTAACTTGTGGGAGGCTGGTCCAATCAGCTGGTTCTTCACAAACAGGATTTTCTGTGAGTGTGTAAATGGACTTATATTAACGGAATAAAATATCAACGTTAAAGGTCAAAAGACCAAAATATTATATTTGACAAGAATAATAATGTTTAAAAATGCAAAGGAAAAATATTTTTTTACCAAACAGTTGATAAAGTTTAAGAAAAAAGTAAATAATAAAGTGAGGTTCGACTTTCGCCTTTTTTTCATAAAAAGAAGAAAACATTTTGAGTTAATAAAGATTACTGTCGGACAAAAATGTTGATAATATCAACTATAATTCTAGCCACACCTGGTTCTCCTTTACGACCTGGGTCTCCCACTTCACCGTAGAATCCCGGCAAGCCCTTCTCCCCCTCGTCGCCATCTTTACCAGGGTCACCCTGAAAACAGTATCAGTAGAACAGGGGTGTGAAAACCAACTGAACACAGGACAAAAAAAATATTTATTTTATTTTAGCTGGAAAAAGTCTCATCAATCGCCCTTTGGGGACTAATTATGGCGTTTAGCATCTTGACTTTATTACTCAACAAAGTTTCCCTGTTTTTTCCTGAAACTGTTGAATTTTGTTCTGCATCAATCTTTTGTTGTTTCATTTTGAGCGACCACACTTTGCGCCGTTGCCTCTTAAATTGAATTTAATTGTGTGAGAAAAAATTACCGATCCGAAGAGACGTGGAAAATGTTTTCTGCCAAATTCTTTGTGTCTGTTGGTTGTGTCCAGAATTTTTTAATATGTTTGCATATCACCGAGCCAGTGAGCCGGAGCAGACCACGTATGTGGACCAGGTTTAGCTCCAGCTCCGGGATTTCTTTTCATTTCATTGACTAATATTGGAGCACAACTTTGTTTAATTCTGCTAGAAAAACTCACAGAAGGTCCTGGTGGGCCTTTTGGTCCGGGTTTTCCAGGGGCGCCCATGGGCACGTTCCCGTACAAGGGGCAGGCGGCGGCGCAAGTCCTCTTGACCGAGTTGGCGTAAGTGGACATCTGTTCCAGGACTACCTTCTTGCACACCTCGATCACGTGTTGGGCGGAAAGTGTTGGACCCTGTGTAACAAGTCATCAAGTCAGCAAGTCGTCGTCACGTCTCAGCGCCAGGACACATTAGGCAGCGCTACAGGACAGGGCATGCAGAAGCTCTGGCAACATCTCAGAGGAAACACAGCGTACGAACCAAGCCAAAAGTATCCCCTCAGGCTCATTGGGGATTTATTGCAACACTAAATGAAGCTCTTGCTGTGCGACGTTACTTAGGACTGGCTAGTGAAAACTGTTTAAGTGTTTTATCCCACCACAGGCTTCATGACTACTTGAGCAGACAAATACTGGAGCCTCCTGCCATCACGTCCGGATGAAATCTTTCCATAGGTGGAAAAAGCACCCGATATAACACGGTTTACTTACTGGGGGACCTGGAGGACCCTGGAAACCGTCCGGTCCTGCTTCACCTCGGACTCCTTTTACACCGACAGGACCTGAGCGTCCTGAAATGCCCTCAGGTCCACGTTTGCCACGTCCACCTTGAGGGCCAGGCTGGCCCCTGCCGCCTACCTGTGAAACACAGTAGGCACCATTGAGATATCAGGTGAAATTTCAACATGGCTTGTAGAAAACTGACGGCTATGAAGTTGTCTTTTTTAACAATTAAAAGAAGGTTGCCAAACTGGGCAGTGGTTCCTAATGCATTCCTACATGCCTCTAGGACAGGGGGCACAGACCAGACAAGGTTAGAAATACGCCATATCTATTTGCCCTAACTGATTGAAAATACTTTTCTATGAATGTGGCAAAATGAAAAGTGATCAACTCACCTGTCCTTTGGGACCCTTGGCTCCTTTTTTAGCCTGAAAAACAAACAAATAATACATATAAAGAAAAGTGAGAGGTAAAGCCAACGAGATTTAAGAATGTACAAATACCTCTTCCCCTTTGACTCCTTGAATTCCTGGGATTCCTGTGTCTCCCTGTACATGGAACAAACACTTGATTAAGCGAGAGATAGAATCATGAAACCTCGATAATTCATGATGATAGGCATTTCTGTAAATCCATTTGGCCTTCGAAAAACATCTAAATTCTATGGCTGATCTAGCCCCAAAGAAAAGTAAATTGGTTTCAATTAATAGTCCCATGTGCCGTCTAGACAGGAAAATAACCTCTTCTAGTTAATGGAGGTTTAATGTAAAGAATGCAATATAAGAGGATCCTGGTGGTGGAAGCATTCGTCTGATAAAAGCAGGAAATCACTTCCACTCGTTTTCTCTCTCGGGTGTGCGATCGAGAGGAAGTTGGAGATCCTTAAAAAGTAATTATCTGCTGTCCAATACCAGCGTGGTGCCGGGCCTGATGCCACTAAAGGCTGTTATTAGACTGCACCAGATTGCCGGTTAGCTTGTTTGACTGGCAGCTACCTTAGAGGTCGCATTTGTAGGTCCATCAATATAGGAGGTGATTTTATTCTCTTTATCCAGAATAGGATGGTTTGCGATCACTCTTTCTTTCTTCTCCTTCAACAGATTGTTTGACAGATCTATTAGGTCATGTCGCTGTCTTTGTATGGTGTGATGGTTTTTTTAATATACCAACAGCAAAAAGGAGTTTTTTGATTCGGTAACAGAGGACAGGAAGTGGACAGGAGTGGCTTTGGAGTAAAGTAAGAATAAGGTGGTGGAGACTGTGCTTGCAATTTTCCACCGGCTTGTTTTAGCTTTACTCTACTTGAGTCCACTATAACCGGGTTGTGTCGCATTTTCAGCAGCACAGTAAACTTAACAGATGCTATTTATAACTATCTAATAAGCAACCAGCACTAAACATGTTTGGTCACCTGATTGGTCGGAGAGTGACGTCACTGAAGAAGTTATAATGCGACCACAATAATCCGAACACAAGAAACAAAATGCTATTTAGTGGATAACCATGACCTGGATGAATGTGAACCTTCATGAACAGACAGCCGAGAACTGAGAAGTATATGGATACGCCAAAGTGGCCGCCCACTAACATGGGTCAAAAATCCTTTTTAAGACCATGTTCAATTGGGAAATGAAAAAATTGAAGGAAAGAGGCTTGTTTTTAGACCAAAGCTTGTTACTTTTGTAGCTCTTGTAAGAGCTCTACGACATACATATGTTCAGGTTACCTTTGCTCCTGTCTTTCCTGGCTCCCCAATATGTCCCTGGAAACAGATGATTATTTTTGGTGGACTACAAACAATGATAATGAATTTTCTTTTTTTTTAAATAATCAAAATAATTGTTCTTACAACTGGTCCTGGCGGACCGATAAAACCTGGTCGTCCTGGCTTCCCAGCAGAACCCTTGTAACCCGGTAGACCCTTAAAAGAAACACATTAATCAGAACCTTTGTATAATAATAGTTAATACTACAGACTTACAGTTTGTCCCTGTGGACCCATATCGCCTTCTGGACCCGTGAGTCCGTTCTCGCCCTAGTAACAGCGGAACAATGAAAAATGTTTCCAACAACAAACTTCCATTACAATAAAAAAATAGATTTGATGTTTTACTTTTATTCCTCCTTTTCCAATTTTTCCAATCAGACCCTGGGGACCTTGATAGGCCTGTTCAGAAAAGGTTGATTAGTTATTGAAACTCATAAAAATAAGAAATATGGAATATTTATTACTTCTATTCCAGGGTCACCGTCTCGACCACCTAATCCTGGATCTCCAATAATCCCCTGCAACACAAGTCACAACTGATTCATTCTATCAAAAATGTTGACTAAAACAGTACCCAGTTGTGCTAGATCAATTTAATTCATGCTGGTTTCTCACATTTTTACTTCCTTAAATGTCTGTTGAAGAAACCTTTGTTTAGAAAAAACTGCAGTTGTGTGTAAATCACCTTCTGTCCGATTGTCCCGGTTTGACCTGTACGTCCTGGAATTCCCTAGAGAAAATAAATTAAAACTTATTTTATTTGTTCTGAGAAATACAACTTTCTTCCTGAAACATACAGGCATGCCCTTCGCTCCTGCCGCTCCCCGTTCTCCGGCATCTCCCACAATGCCCTGAGGGAGTACATCAAATGGCAACAGATTTCAGGTTGTTCGATGGCCACATCACATTTTGACTTTTAAGAAATGAATGGATTACGGGTTCACCACCGACCTGCTTTCCTAGTGGCCCAGGATTCCCTTCTGGACCAGCGGCCCCTTTTTCTCCCTGGAGTCAAAACGCTGTCATCATGTTGTGAAATGAGATCTTGATCAGGATGGAAAGATGATTACCTTAATGCCTTGAAATCCGGGAATCCCTTCATATCCTCTTCCACCTTTAGTACCCTTGAGGGGGGGGTAACATATAAGGATTACAGCAATTACATGTAAATACACGGCTAATCCCAGTAAAGTAAAGTATAACTTACATCGTCCCCGAGCTTCCCAGTCTCTCCGATGACTCCAGGTGGTCCACGAACTCCCTTTAATTTCAATTTAGGTCAACATTTAACCCAACAACTTGACAAAGACCTTCCAGCAAATCCAATTAAAAGTTTGCAGATTCATTAGCCATTAGCACACATCGACCAATTACAGCTGGAACCTGAAGGAGGCTCTTACCTTGAAGCCTTGGGCCCCTTTTAATCCTTTAAGGCCCTTCTGACCCCTGTTACCCTGAAAAGACAAGCTTGTTATCGCAAATGTGCAAGGTTGGAGAGCGTAGAAAGTGATCATCTGAGAGAAGTAAATTACCACTTGGCCCCAGAGTCCTCTCATTCCTTTCTCGCCTTTGATTCCCTCTTCACCCTGAGGACATGAGGATTTCAATAATGGATTTGGAGAACGAGCCAAACTGAAATGATGCCCCGAGAGAAAATCATTGGAATATGGATGATACCTTCGGGCCTGGTTCGCCAACGTTGCCATACTGTCCTGTGTTGCCCCTGACTCCCTGCGAAAACCAAAATCATCATAATCAAGTCAAATTAAAGATCATGGATGTCAATATGTTCTTGTTTTTAACAATGAATTGTGTCAGCTTCCAGTGAAGGACACATTAAAAGACCATCATTTTTACTTTTTTTTTTTTTTTTTAATAATTTAATTTAATTTTCAAACCTAAATATAATTTCCAAGCAGATAACAACCTTGGCTACAGTCACACCTTGTGTTTCTCTGGGTTAAGATGACCTGCTGGCCCAAAAGAAAAAGCAAATGTGTTTGTGGTAATACCTTGTGTTGTCTCTGGGTCAAGGTGAACAACTTCCACCACTGCATATGTATTTATGGAAGACAGGGAGGTCCTTTAACTTGACCCAAAAACAACACAAGGGATACTACAAACACATGATTTCGGGCCTTCGGGTCACCTTGACCCTGAGATAAGACAAGGCTTAAAGGTACTGTCTAAAGGTAAATTTAGGATTTTTACCAACAGTGTTCTTCTAGTTATCCACTTATCCAAGAACCCTCGTCTCTCTAGACCAGTGGTTCTTAACCTGGGTTCGATCGAACCCTAGGGGTTCGGTGAGTCGGTCTCAGGGGTTCGGCAGAGCCTCCAACAAGGTTAAGAACCACTGCTCTAGACCCTTCATACTCTGAGAGAAGCCCCGAGGTGGTCTGGCAATTGCAAAAATACTCTCTTAGCAATGCAAAGATACTCTTTGGGTGGCTCTTGGCCTGGATCCACTAACATCACAAAGGAGGCTCAATCTTGAGATGAAGTCCTTCTGACAGGACTCCTCACATTGAAGGTGTATTGACCATAACATCAGAAGCTTTAGACTGAAAATCCGGTGCACTTGACAATCTCACATTCCAGTCCTAACAAGAACCTATCATTCTGCCATCTAAAGAAGACGTCAAAGCACAGAACCATGGTTCTGAGGGCACCAGCATGACCAGAGTAATCTTCGTTCCTCTGGTATTTGAACGGAAAAGTTTGTCTGAACACCTATTCTGATCAGGCTCAGATATTTGGGCATCAGGTTTGGACTTTGTTCTTTTCCAGGTGGGAAAGACTGATGATAGCGTAGTTTAGGTTTCAGTAGCATGAAAGCTGGATATATTCTGATGATGAGCAAAAACACTGATGATTGTTGCACTTACAGTATTTTACATTCAGCATCTTCACTGTCTCACTAAATCTCTCTTATTTCTCTTAGTTTGTCGCACTATGCCTGTTTCTATTCCTCTCCAACACCACGGAAGAATCATTTCAAAGGTGTCGATTAAATAGGCGACTTGACAGAGGTATACTGTCTCTCAGTGCTTTTCTCATTATTTATGATTTTTGCTAGTTTCAAGACAATTTCCTGGTTTTAGATCTTTATTACTTATTTTAATTATTATTATAATTCACAGAATTGTATATTCTTTGAAAGTATATCAGCGTCATCAGAATATTTTTTAGGTGGATGTAACATTTAAAATGTTGCAACATTGAATTAAAAAAATAAAATATTTTAATTTCAGAGTTTAATAACCTAATGACAATAATTCAAAAAAGAAATGTTCGGAATTCAATACTTTTTGATTCATAGTCTTTTGAATTCAATATAGAATGTTGGTAAAATAGTGTCGCCACACAATACAGAGCTACTTGATCTAGCGCAGACAATCTCGGCTAGAAGTTCAAACTTTTTCCTAAAATGTCATCTTTTAGTCTTTTAGTTTATTTTTTCCACATCAGTTTAATTTTTTTGGTACTAATTTAGCTCTGATAAGATTCAAAGTTTAAAGCTTGTGTATATTGCTTTTCTGCGTCCGTATTACAAATATTTCGTCGTCTTTTGTACCTTCTATGCCGAGGCTAAATATCATGAAGATTTTTCGGCCGCCGATGAGGAAGTTTTTCCAGGTTCTCTCGTGGGTTCTTTTCACCACCTCATCAAACACTGGACGGAGTCGAACCTCAGAGATGGCCGACAGTGTGGCGAGAGTCATGACCGTGATCTTTATGACGTTTTTGAAGACGCTATGGCGGTGAGTGGGGGGGGGCAGAAGACCACCCACCACACGTGGACGTTCCCTAATCCGTGCCAGGAAATGCCCTCCGTGGACGCCAGCAGGGAAAGACGTAAACACGGAGAGGTTTGTGATTCTAGAGCTGGCAGGAGCTCAAGATGTTAACAAGCTACAGGCAGATGTTTACGTCCTGAAGGAACCAGGTCTGGGGTTGAGATCTGCTGGACCACGTGTTGCTGTGTGGGGGTTACGAGTGAAATCAAGAACAATGAAATGACATGTGCTGCTCTGTGGCAAGTTAAAATGCACCATCAAAGACACCATCAAGTCGTTGACTGAGTGGAAATAATCACATCTGCAGCGACAAACTTCTTCTTACACTTTTACAAGCTGCTCCGTCAGCACATTTTCCACGTGAGAAGCCGAGCAGGTATAAAAGTCTCACACAAGGGTTCAGCAGAGACGCTGAAATTACTCCCTTCAGCCTCCAGGGACACCTAACATGGACTCTGGATTATGTGGAAAATCCTAAATTCTCTGATCATCCTCCAAAGTGAAATTTGTTTATTTATTGAAACATTTATTTTGTCAACACATATATTATATATACTTCCTGTGAGATTTGAACCAAAATATTGTTTTTTACATGTAAATGTATGTATTGTTTAAAGGGCACCTAATGTGAAAACCGAGTCGTCCTCTTTAACATGCAGTAGGTTATTCATCATAACGTTGCTCCGTTTTGAAGTTATTACTTAATAAAGTTCTTCCCCGTCTGAAATCTCGCCAAACGAGATTACGGTTAAATTAAACATTCTGACATCACTCTGGTGGAGGTGTCCTCCCCTAGAAGCCCTAAATCGGTTAAGTACCTACATGTTAATCGTGAAACAAAATATATATTTATGTAAACATGGTGAGAGTTACTTCTGCCTTTAGTTGTTTTTGTAATTTGTACATTAAGCAACAAACCTTATTTTTATTATTCGTTTTTAATGTACAAAACGGGAATTTCAGGGGTGAGTTTGAAATCTACGGGAGTCCTTGAATGCAACTTGTGTTTTGTGACCAATCAGAGCAGAGTTGGCGTGGTTGCTCGGACGAAACAGCGGATTTTAAGTGGGCGGGGCTTAAGCGTATTTTCTAATGTAAATATCTTTATTAAACTAGAGTTTTATGCAAAAAGAAACATACAGATGAGTATAATAGAGGTCCTAGAACAATTTAAGAGACACTTAAATCAGCACATTAGCTGCCCTTAAAGAGTGAGCAAACTTTAAAATTTAATTTAAATTATAGATTCTTTTGAATTACTTTTTTATCCCTTATGTTATCTGAGGGTCAAGGTGACCCACAGTCCCGAAACAAGGTTTGTAGTATACCTTGTGGTGCCTCTGGGTCAAGATCAATGACTTCCACCACTGCTAATGTGTATATGGAAGCCAGGGATTTTATTTATTTATTTGTTGACAGTAAATAAGCTTCATCAAAGATTTAACCCAAAATAACTGAATTAGGTTTTTATTTATATCTAATAATTTATTGATTTTAATCATCTAAGAGTGAGTTATTACATTTATAATTACATTAAACTAAAATTCATATTTACTTTTTTATAAATATTCATCTTACTTAATTTTTAAAACATCTTGATACATTTTCACAAAAAAAGTTGATCATAGTTTTATTTAGTTTATTATAAAATAAATACAATTATTTATTTACATGTAATGTTGTTGTTCAAGAGTTAGGCTTTGAATGTTTAGGTTCATTTAAAAGGGTTTATTTGTTTAATTTTAGTTTTTTTAGTTTTTAGTTTTGACAGCAAATGTGCTTCTTAAAAAGATAAAAATAATTTTTAGTTTCATATTGAGTATTTTTATATTTTAAAGTAAGGTTTATAGATTAATGTTATAATAATGTTGCATTTTTTTTATAAATTATAATTTATTCATCGTGTTTACAGTTTATTGAATTCCTTGGAACATAGTAAATAGAAAAGTGCAGATTTGTCGTTCATTTTCAAAATATTATATAGTTATATTTTATAGTATATATCAGGCAGAATTAGTAATAATATTATCTATTATTTACTTAGATAAAGTCTGCTGCACTAATTTAAAGACAACATGTATATTTTACCAAGTATTTCCTGAAAAATAATAATTATACATTTTAAGACTTAATCCTGACACATGGCAACAGTAGTTAACAAAAATATTTTAAAAATGTCTAAAAATGTAAACTGAAACAAAGGATTTCAACAATAAAATCTCATAAGCTTGAACTTATTACACTATGAAAAAATGTAAAAGTTCTGACACTCATCAGACTTCGGGATTGAAATGGAAGTTGATCTCAAGCGTCTGCTAATATATCTATGTTTTATTTTGAATGCAGATTTGGCTTTCATTTTCAATTGTTAATAGTGTAAAAGAAGCTGAAATGGGTATTTTGTGCTTCTTAAAAGACGGAACAACTGTATTAAACTAAAAAATAAAATATTCTGAAACACAAATTATCTGACATTTTGGTATTAAAATGGATGTTGATCTCAATCATCTACTAGTTACTGTGGTTGGAGAGGTTTGGAGTGATAGTTCTTCACTCTGGCAGAGGAACACCTAGGCTTCACATGGTGAAGGGAAAAGTGGATTCAGAGTGGAGACAAAAGTCCAGATATCAGAGTCTGTGTTTACTATCGTTGATGTGTTTCCATCCTGTTTCGTCTCAGATGATTCTTTTCTGCTGACTTTTACGACTGAGAGTTTCCTGCTCTTATTTGTCATCACGAAACATCGTTAGCGTTTCATTACCCAGTTTCCTCGTCGTCCCGAGTCTCCGGCGTTTCCTGGAAGACCCTGGTGACCCTGCAGGTTATAAAACATCTCGTCAGTACATGAGCCACCCTCCACCTCCGTGTGTGTGTGTCTTGACCTTTGGCCCCGGCGGTCCCTGGACCCCTGCATGTCCATGCACACACTTGCAGGGCGCTCGTCCAGCTGTCAGGCCGATCTCTGCGTATCCTCCGCACTGTTGGACGAATGAAAAAGTGAGATGTGGACAGGATGGACAAGTGAGACGAGACATGGACATGATGGAGGAGTGAACAAGTTAGACAAGATGTGGATATGTTGGAAGAGTGAACAAGTGAGACGAAATGTGAACTCGATGGACGAGTTAACAAATGACACATGGACATAATGGACAAGTGATCAAGTGAGACGAGACATGGACATAATGGAAAAGTGATCAAGTGAAGCGTGGACCTGATTGAGGATTAAAATAGTAAGATGTGGACATGATGGACGAGTGAACAACTGAGACCTTGACATGATGGACGAGTGAATAATAATAATTGAATGAATGAATGAATAATAAATATTTCGTCTATTTATATAGCGCCTTGCTAGACCAGGGTCACAAAGCGCTTTGACAGCCATTCACACATACTGATGGGAGTAGGCTGCAACACACGCACCAAGTCTGCCATCAGGAGCAATCAGGGTAAAGTGTCTTGCTCAGGGACACAATGACACAAGCTTGTCTGGAGCTGGGATTGAACATGCAACCTTTTGGACTGCACATTTGAGTGAACAAGTGAGACGTGGACATAATGGACAAGTGAACAAGTGAAGCGTGGACATGATGGACGAGTGAACAAGTGAAGCGTGGACATGATGGACGAGTGAATAAGTGAGACGTGGACATGATGGACGAGTGAACAAGTGAGACGTGGACATAATGGACGAGTGAACAAGTGAAGCGTGGACATGATGGACGAGTGAATAAGTGAGACGTGGACATGATGGACGAGTGAACAAGTGAAGCGTGGACATGATGGACGAGTGAATAAGTGAGACGTGGACATAATGGACGAGTGAACAAGTGAAGCGTGGACATGATGGACGAGTGAATAAGTGAGGCGTGGACATAATAGACGAGTGAACAAGTGAAGCGTGGACATGATGGACGAGTGAATAAGTGAGACGTGGACATAATGGACGAGTGAACAAGTGAAGCGTGGACATGATGGACGAGTGAATAAGTGAGGCGTGGACTTGATGGACGAGTGAATAAGTGAGGCGTGGACATGATGGACGAGTGAACAAGTAAGACGTAGACATGTTGGGCGAGTGAACAAGTGAGTCATGGACATGATGGACGTGTGAACAAGTGAGACGTGGACATGATGGACGAGTGAACAAGTGAGACGTGGACATAATGGACGAGTGAACAAGTAAAGCGTGGACATGATGGACGAGTGAATAAGTGAGACGTGGACATAATGGACGAGTGAACAAGTGAAGCGTGGACATGATGGACGAGTGAATAAGTGAGGCGTGGACATGATGGACGAGTGAACAAGTAAGACGTAGACATGTTGGGCGAGTGAACAAGTGAGACGTGGACATAATGGACGAGTGAACAAGTGAAGCGTGGACATGATGGACGAGTGAACAAGTGAGACGTGGACATAATGGACGAGTGAACAAGTGAAGCGTGGACATGATGGACGAGTGAATAAGTGAGGCGTGGACATAATAGACGAGTGAACAAGTGAGGCGTGGACTTGATGGACGAGTGAATAAGTGAGGCGTGGACATGATGGACGAGTGAACAAGTAAGACGTAGACATGTTGGGCGAGTGAACAAGTGAGTCATGGACATGATGGACGTGTGAACAAGTGAGACGTGGACATGATGGACGAGTGAACAAGTGAGACGTGGACATAATGGACGAGTGAACAAGTAAAGCGTGGACATGATGGACGAGTGAATAAGTGAGACGTGGACATAATGGACGAGTGAACAAGTGAAGCGTGGACATGATGGACGAGTGAATAAGTGAGGCGTGGACATGATGGACGAGTGAACAAGTAAGACGTAGACATGTTGGGCGAGTGAACAAGTGAGTCATGGACATGATGGACGAGTAAAATTAGTAAGACGTGGACATGATGGACGAGTGAACAAGTGAGTCGTGGACATGATGGACGAGTGAAGAAGTAAGACGTGGACATGATGGACGAGTGAACAAGTGAGTCGTGGACATGATGGACAAGTGAAGAAGTAAGTCGTGGACATGATGGACGAGTGAACAAGTGAGACGTGGACATAATGGACAAGTGAACAAGTGAAGCGTGGACATGATGGACGAGTGAATAAGTGAGACGTGGACATGATGGACGAGTGAACAAGTGAAGCGTGGACATGATGGACGAGTGAATAAGTGAGACGTGGACATAATGGACGAGTGAACAAGTGAAGCGTGGACTTGATGGACGAGTGAATAAGTGAGGCGTGGACATAATGGACGAGTGAACAAGTGAAGCGTGGACATGATGGACGAGTGAATAAGTGAGGCGTGGACTTGATGGACGAGTGAATAAGTGAGGCGTGGACATGATGGACGAGTGAACAAGTAAGACGTAGACATGTTGGGCGAGTGAACAAGTGAGTCATGGACATGATGGACGTGTGAACAAGTGAGACGTGGACATGATGGACGAGTGAACAAGTGAGACGTGGACATAATGGACAAGTGAACAAGTGAAGCGTGGACATGATGGACGAGTGAATAAGTGAGACGTGGACATAATGGACGAGTGAACAAGTAAAGCGTGGACATGATGGACGAGTGAATAAGTGAGACGTGGACATAATGGACGAGTGAACAAGTGAAGCGTGGACATGATGGACGAGTGAATAAGTGAGGCGTGGACTTGATGGACGAGTGAATAAGTGAGGCGTGGACATGATGGACGAGTGAACAAGTAAGACGTAGACATGTTGGGCGAGTGAACAAGTGAGTCATGGACATGATGGACGTGTGAACAAGTGAGACGTGGACATGATGGACGAGTGAACAAGTGAGACGTGGACATAATGGACAAGTGAACAAGTGAAGCGTGGACATGATGGACGAGTGAATAAGTGAGACGTGGACATAATGGACGAGTGAACAAGTAAAGCGTGGACATGATGGACGAGTGAATAAGTGAGACGTGGACATAATGGACGAGTGAACAAGTGAGACGTGGACATGATGGACGTGTGAACAAGTGAGACGTGGACATGATGGACGAGTGAATAAGTGAGACGTGGTCATAATGGACGAGTGAACAAGTAAAGCGTGGACATGATGGACGAGTGAATAAGTGAGACGTGGACATAATGGACGAGTGAACAAGTGAAGCGTGGACATGATGGACGAGTGAATAAGTGAGGCGTGGACATAATGGACGAGTGAACAAGTGAAGCGTGGACATGATGGACGAGTGAATAAGTGAGACGTGGACATAATGGACGAGTGAACAAGTGAAGCGTGGACATGATGGACGAGTGAATAAGTGAGGCGTGGACATGATGGACGAGTGAACAAGTAAGACGTAGACATGTTGGGCGAGTGAACAAGTGAGTCATGGACATGATGGACGAGTAAAATTAGTAAGACGTGGACATGATGGACGAGTGAACAAGTGAGTCGTGGACATGATGGACGAGTGAAGAAGTAAGACGTGGACATGATGGACGAGTGAACAAGTGAGTCGTGGACATGATGGACAAGTGAAGAAGTAAGTCGTGGACATGATGGACGAGTGAAGAAGTAAGACGTGGACATGATGGACGAGTGACTCACCACGTTGGAGAGTTCGCAGCATCCTTCCGAGTACGCCTGCTCCGGATCACATGACACCTCCATCTGCTGCAGGTCCACCTGGGAAAATACTCAATCTTTTTTTTTCTGCTTCAGACATAGTTTTCACATTATTTAGACATTATGTTTGATATGTATCATTTTTTATTTAGAAAAAAATAATTGCAGATTGTTTAGGCATTATATTTTATATTTTACCTATATTTCATATTCAACCATTTTTTTTTAATTATTATTATTTTTTAGATTGTTTTTAAATCTTGTTTCATATCCAGCCAATATCTAAGTTGGAACAAAATTAAAGACATTTTATTATGTGTTTAAAAATATCAATAACTTAAAAAATAAAATATTTGTATATATAATAAACAATAAATAAAACATAAAAATCATCTAACTTTCTTCAGAGCAAAGTGAGGCCCAGGGGCCAGGTGTGGCCCTCTGTTTGTGTTAACGTGGCCTTTGAGAGGTCAAATGAAAACGACAAAACTGCTCAGTAGAAATGCTAACTAACAATTTAATTCTGTATTTAGTTTTATTATTAGGTGCCAGTTTAATTTTAATAAAAAAGAAAAAGTAAATCATCAACATCTAAACTTATTTCAATCTCTAACTTTCACATCATACTAAGGCTCCTTTTGTCATTTTAAGGACCTTTTTTAGGAAATTAAATTAGCTGGTCCCTGATTTGTGTCGTCGTCATGACAACAGAGAGAACATTTTTGACAACTAAACAACATTTTCTTTTTGCATTAAAGAAGTTAGAGTAAATTTCTTCTTGAGTTTTTCTTTCTCCATCAAAACAAAAATAATTACATTCCTTTTTAGTGCCTTCAAATCCATTTTTCTGTTGCTAACTTCTCATCATTTTCTTCTGGTAGCAAGATTGATCTGCATCTCAAACTTAAAGTTTGATTTCGATCTTGTGAGACGTACGGAGACGGATCGATCCCCAGCTGCTCTCTTCACGATGGACGTGAATCCTCTGCGGATGACCGGACTAGGATCCTCCATGACCTCCACGTCGACCTCCTGACAGTCGATCAGCAGCTTCACTTCCGTCCCCTTCACGCTCAGCGCCATCTTGTGGAAGTCGCCGTCGAAGAGCTTCTCGGCTCCCCTGAAGGTCCGCAGCATCTCAACCCCTTGAGGGCTCGTGTAGAAGAAGTCCATCAGGAGGTCGTCGCCACGGAAACGGAGGCCCACTCGCTCCTGTCCGTCCCAGTCGCTGACCTGCCAAAGGTTCCAGGACTTCTTCAGCGTGTCCTTGGTGACCTTGAAGGTGGCGATGACGGAGTAGTTGGAGGGGAGGCCTTCTGGGTAAACATCACTGAGACACCACAGAAGATTTAAAACGTCAACAACAACAACGAGCTCAGATATTCGAGATGATGAAAAAAAAAGAGAATTCCCATAAAAGTGAGGTATGAATGTAATGGGAATGTTTTGCTCTATAAAAGGAGTTTAAATAATGTTCTTTTTTTTTCCTACTGAGTACATCAGAAACGATCTTGATGCTGAGAGTCAAGGGTCACTTCTCACCTCACAGTCCTGCGTAGATGGATGGACGGGTTGACTCGGTATGCGACTGCCTCGGCCTGAGAGCCGTCGACCCGCTGCACTCCTCTGGACTCTGGGACTCGAAACTCCTCCAGGAGGTCAAAAGCTTTAGAAAAAAAAAACACCAAAAGTATCTTCATCAACATCAGAAACACTGGAAGGATTTTTCTTCAAAGAGACAAAAAGTTATCAGGAAATATTTAAATTAAAAAATAGAAAAAAATATAATAATAAAAAGTTACTTAAAAAGTTTAAAAAAAAAAGGTGCTTGAAAAGGCAGAATTAATTTTATATTTTTTTTTTTTATATAAGCTTCATCAAAAAAAATGTTATATATATAAAAATGATATATTTTTCTAATTGAAGTTACTTTTTTATTGAAAATATTTTTTTAAATGAAGCAAACACCTGTGTTTGGTGGATCATAAATAAATCTACCTTTATACAGATGAATATGATTTGTTTTTTTTGTTTTTTTTAAACCACATTCGTGTATTTTTCTTTTGACCTATATCCCCTATTCTTTCGGTTCTGTTGTAATTGCGACCTCTTAACTTTGAGAATCTGCTCCGACTTGGAAAGAAACATACTGACCTCTGCTGGCCAACATCGGTAGATGACGTCATAGAATGAAAGCGGACTTACTTGGTAACTTCTGACTTTGAGCGAGTGTGAAGAAGATGGAAAGAAACACCAGCATGTCTTTGATGAACCACATCTTCAAGGATTTAACGTTGAGAACTAGAAGTGCCTGCAGGTCAAAGGTCACACTTGATCACAGTGTATGTACTCGAACCCATCACATGGTGAATGTATTGGTACATTTAACTGTTCATGTATTTCGTTAGTTCAACATTTATCTATTTATAAATGGATGTATTTGTTTAAACATGTATTTACTTTCAATCATTTTCTATTTATGGTCCTTCATAAATCTTAACTGCCCATAACAAACAATGCATTGAAGATATGATGCATTTATAAAAAAAAATATTTTTCAAAAGTTTTCCAGTTGTAAAAAATATCTCTAGTTTGATTTTTGACATTCTAATCTTAAACTAAATAAAGTGGTAGCTAGTACATTAGCCACTAGCTAAGCTAGCAGGTACAGCATTCAACAATATTATTTTATGAGTTTAAATGAATGTGTAACAGATGCTAAGCAAAGATTCTAACCACCAAAATAAATACTGTGAATAAATAAATGCTTTGGCTCCTGCAAGGGTCGCAGTGATGTCATCAGCTGACTGTGATGTCACTCATAGAAACAGTTTTCGGAGGTCATAAATCATGACTTTTGTATCAGATATAATTTTTCTCAAAATAAGAATGTATATGTTATATAAAAATAATGAAAATCTTTTGAAAAAAAAAAAAGCGAATTAACGCTTTAAAAGGGAAGTTTTCCATGATTATAAATTATCTAGAATAAAATGATGTATTATTTTATTTAAAATGATGTTGAAACATGTTATTTAAAACATACATTTTCATCAATCTAGATCTTTCTTTCATTTTCAGATTCCCACAGAATTTTTTTTAAATAAATTAAATAATTTGTTTAAAAAACGTATAAATGTAACCGTCAGTGACGTAGATGTTACAACAGAAAAGATGAAACTATGATCAATCAACAAGAAAATGACTCACATATTCCTCAAAGAAAAGGTTCTCTGCAGATCACAGGCGTGCAAACGTGTCCGGTTCGGAGGAGCATCCCGGGCCAACAAGGAAAAGTTCTGGTCCTTCCTGGAGTCTGAGTCCAGATCCCCGCTTCACCTTTAGGCCCCGCAGGATCAGTGAAGCCTCATAGGCCGACGAGACGTCGACGAGCAAACACAAACTCTGATGCTGCTGTCACGACAACAGACACACCAACAACTCAAGAACAAAAGTCTAACTTAAATATGACTGAAATGAGCTTTAGTTTGAGTCTCATTTGTCCATTTTAAAATGCAGTCATTAGCTCAGGATGACATGAGTGAAGGTGTATTCATGGTCTGAGGATCCTCGCTGAGAGAAACATGTAATATGTCGCAGATAAACACCAGATGCTCTGCAAACATTCCAGCGGGAGTCGACACACCCTCCTGTGACTGAGGACCCATGAGCAAAACTGACCCGACAACTCCATCTTGAATGACCGAGAACTTCAGCTCATAAGATTCAAACAAAGATTCAAACAAAGAGATTCTCTACAATAATCATAAACAATAAAGAAACAATATTCATAAAATATAATATATGGTGTATGTTATTATTTGATCCCGAAAAAAACACTTTAATTCATTAAACAACAACTATTTTGGTTTCTTGTGTTTTGTTTTCAGATTAATTTTTTTTTTTTTTTCAAACGAAATTTAAGTCTTCAGTGTAAAAATGTATCGAGGGTAAACTGTATCGAGGGTAAACTGTATCAAGTGTAAACTGTATCGAAGGTAAACTGTATCGAGTGTAAACTGTATCAAGTGTAAACTGTATCGAGGGTAAACTGTATCAAGTGTAAACTGTATCAAGTGTAAACTGTATCGAGGGTAAACTGTATCAAGTGTAAACTGTATCGAGGGTAAACTGTATCGAGTGTAAACTGTATCGAGTGTAAACTGTATCGAGGGTAAACTGTATTGAGGGTAAACTGTATCAATTGTAAACTGTATCAAGTGTAAACTGTATCGAGGGTAAACTGTATCGAGTGTAAACTGTATCGAGGGTAAACTGTATCAAGTGTAAACTGTATCGAGGGTAAACTGTAACAAGTGTAAACTGTATCGAGGGTAAACTGTATCAAGTGTAAACTGTATCAAGGGTAAACTGTATCGAGTGTAAACTGTATCGAGTGTAAACTGTATCGAGGGTAAACTGTATTGAGGGTAAACTGTATCAATTGTAAACTGTATCAAGTGTAAACTGAATCGAGGGTAAACTGTATCGAGTGTAAACTGTATCGAGGGTAAACTGTATCGAGTGTAAACTGTATCAAGTGTAAACTGTATCAAGTGTAAACTGTATCGAGGGTAAACTGTATCGAGTGTAAACTGTATCGAGGGTAAACTGTATCGAGTATAAACTGTATCAAGTGTAAACTGTATCGAGGGTAAACTGTATCGAGTGTAAACTGTATCAAGTGTAAACTGGATCGAGGGTAAACTGGATCTGGAGCTTGTAATCCATGCGTTTGTGTCTTCTCGCCTGGACTATTGCAACAGTTTGTTTTCATGTCTTAACAAGAAGGATCTGTCTCGCCTGCAGTTGATTCAAAATTCTGCAGCGAGAATTCTGACCCGCTCAAGTAGAAGAACTCACATTTCTCTGATCCTTAAAACTCTTCACTGGCTTCCAGTTTCTTTCAGGATCAACTTTGAAATTCTGGTTCTTACTTTCAGATCTATTCATGTTCAGGCTCCTCCTTATATCAATGATCTGATCCAGTCTTACACCCCAGCTCGGGCTCTGAGGTCTGTGGATCAGAATCTACTTATGGTTCCTCGCACACAGTTCAGGACCAGAGGAGAGAAATCCTTCCAGGCTGTTGCTCCTAAGCTTTGGAACGATCTTCCTCTCTCTTTGCGCTTGATGGATCTACTGACTCCTTTAAGAAACATCTTAAGACATTTTTAATTGTTCAGGCTTTTCCTTGATTTTCTGAAACTCCTGTTGTGTTATCAGTTGTATCTTGAAGTATATACTTTATTGATTGTTTAATTGTTTAAGTGCTTTGTGACCCTGGTCTGGAACAGCACTATATAAATAAAAATTACTTACTTACTTACTTAAACTGTATCGAGGGTAAACTGTATCAAGTGTAAACTGTATCGAGGGTAAACTGTATCAAGTGTAAACTGTATCGAGGGTAAACTGTAACAAGTGTAAACTGTATCGAGGGTAAACTGTATCAAGTGTAAACTGTATCAAGGGTAAACTGTATCGAGTGTAAACTGTATCGAGTGTAAACTGTATCAAGTGTAAACTGTATCGAGGGTAAACTGTATCGAGTGTAAACTGTATCAAGTGTAAAATGTATCAAGGGTAAACTGTATCGAGGGTAAACTGTATCGAGTGTAAACTGTATCGAGTGTAAACTGTATCAAGTGTAAACTGTATCAAGGGTAAACTGTATCGAAGTAAACTGTATCGAGTGTAAACTGTATCGAGGGTAAACTGTATCAAGTGTAAACTGTATCGAGTGTAAACTGTATCGAGGGTAAACTGTATCGAGTGTAAACTGTATCAAGTGTAAACTGTATCAAGGGTAAACTGTATCGAAGTAAACTGTATCGAGTGTAAACTGTATCGAGGGTAAACTGTATCGAGTGTAAACTGTATCAAGTGTAAACTGTATCAAGGGTAAACTGTATCGAAGTAAACTGTATCGAGTGTAAACTGTATCGAGGGTAAACTGTATCAAGTGTAAACTGTATCGAGTGTAAACTGTATCGAGGGTAAACTGTATCGAGTGTAAACTGTATCAAGTGTAAACTGTATCGAGTGTAAACTGTATCGAGGGTAAACTGTATCGAGTGTAAACTGTATCGAGTGTAAACTGTATCAAGTGTAAACTGCATCGAGGGTAAACTGTATAAAGTGTAAACTGTATCGAGGGTAAACTGTATCGAGTGTAAACTGTATCGAGTGTAAACTGTATCGATGGTAAACTGTATTGAGGGGAAACTGTATCAAGTGCAAACTGTATCAAGTGTAAACTGCATCGAGGGTAAACTGTATCGAGTGTAAACTGTATCGAGGGTAAACTGTATAGAGTGTAAACTGTATCAAGTGTAAACTGTATCAAGTGTAAACTGTATCGAGGGTAAACTGTATCAAGTGTAAACTGTATCAAGGGTAAACTGTATCGAGTGTAAACTGTATCGAGTGTAAACTGTATCAAGTGTAAACTGTATCGAGGGTAAACTGTATCGAGTGTAAACTGTATCAAGTGTAAAATGTATCAAGGGTAAACTGTATCGAGGGTAAACTGTATCGAGTGTAAACTGTATCGAGTGTAAACTGTATCAAGTGTAAACTGTATCAAGGGTAAACTGTATCGAAGTAAACTGTATCGAGTGTAAACTGTATCGAGGGTAAACTGTATCAAGTGTAAACTGTATCGAGTGTAAACTGTATCGAGGGTAAACTGTATCGAGTGTAAACTGTATCAAGTGTAAACTGTATCGAGTGTAAACTGTATCGAGGGTAAACTGTATCGAGTGTAAACTGTATCGAGTGTAAACTGTATCAAGTGTAAACTGCATCGAGGGTAAACTGTATAAAGTGTAAACTGTATCGAGGGTAAACTGTATCGAGTGTAAACTGTATCGAGTGTAAACTGTATCGAGGGTAAACTGTATTGAGGGTAAACTGTATCAAGTGCAAACTGTATGAAGTGTAAACTGCATCGAGGGTAAACTGTATCGAGTGTAAACTGTATCGAGGGTAAACTGTATAGAGTGTAAACTGTATCAAGTGTAAACTGTATCAAGTGTAAACTGTATCGAGTGTAAACTGTATCGAGGGTAAACTGTATCGAGTATAAACTGTATCGAGTGTAAACTGTATCAAGTGTAAACTGCATCGAGGGTAAACTGTATCGAGTGTAAACTGTATCGAGGGTAAACTGTATCGAGTGTAAACTGTATCGAGTGTAAACTGTATCGATGGTAAACTGTATTGAGGGGAAACTGTATCAAGTGCAAACTGCATCAAGTGTAAACTGTATCGAGGGTAAACTGTATCGAGTGTAAACTGTATCGAGGGTAAACTGTATAGAGTGTAAACTGTATCAAGTGTAAACTGTATCAAGTGTTAACTGTATCGAGTGTAAACTGTATCGAGGGTAAACTGTATCGAGTGTAAACTGTATCGAGGGTAAACTGTATCGAGTGTAAACTGTATCAAGTGTAAACTGTATCAAGTGTTAACTGTATCGAGGGTAAACTGTATCAAGGGTTAACTGTATCAAGTGTAAACTGTATCGAGTGTAAACTGTATCGAGGGTAAACTGTATCGAGTGTAAACTGTATCAAGTGTAAACTGTATCGAGGGTAAACTGTATCGAGTGTAAACTGTATCAAGTGTAAACTGGATCGAGGGTAAACTGTATCAAGTGTAAACTGTATCGAGGGTAAACTGTATCGAGTGTAAACTGTATCAAGTGTAAACTGGATCAAGGGTAAACTGTATCTGGAGCTTGTAATCCATGCGTTTGTGTCTTCGCGCCTGGACTATTGCAACAGCTTGTTTTCATGTCTTAACAAGAAGGATCTGTCTCGCCTGCAGTTGATTCAAAATTCTGCAGCGAGAATTCTGAGTCGCTCTAGTAGAAGAACTCACATTTCTCCGATCCTTAAAACTCTTCATTGGCTTCCAGTTTCTTTCAGGATCAACTTTGAAATTCTGGTTCTTACTTTTAGATCTATTCATGTTCTATTCATGTTCAGGCTCCTCCTTATATCACTGATCTGATCCAGCCTTACACCCCAGCTCGGGCTCTGAGGTCTGTGGATCAGAATCTACTGATGGTTCCACGCACACGGTTCAGGACCAGAGGAGAGAAATCCTTCCAGGCTGTTGCTCCTAAGCTTTGGAACAATCTTCCTCACTCTTTGCGCTTGATGGATCTACTGACTCCTTTAAGAAACATCTTAAGACATTTTTAATTGTTCAGGCTTTTCCTTGATTTTCTGGAACTCTGGAACTGTTGTGTTATCAGTTTTATCTTGAAGTATATACTTTATTGATTGTTTAATTGTTTAAGTGCTTTGTGACCCTGGTCTGCGCTATATAAATAAAAATTACTTACTTACTTACTTAAACTGTATCGAGTGTAAACTGTATCGAGGGTAAACTGTATCGAGGGTAAACTGTATCGAGGGTAAACTGTATCTAGTGTAAACTGTATCGAGTGTAAACTGTATCGAGGGTAAACTGTATCAAGTGTAAACTGTATCGAGGGTAAACTGTATCGAGTGTAAACTGTATCTAGGGGAAACTGTATCGAGGGTAAACTGTATCGAGTGTAAACTGTATCAAGTGTAAACTGTATCGAGTGTTAACTGTATTGAGGGTAAACTGTATCTAGTGTAAACTGTATTGAGGGTAAACTGTATCTAGGGGAAACTGTATCGAGTGTAAACTGTATCATGTATTATTTTTTAATATTTTTCACTGTTTTATATCTTGTAAAAATCCCCGTGTGTGTTTTCAATGAATACTGGTAATGCATCAGGTGTTCCAATCAAACTGGGAGGAGACCTTGGGTCAGACCCAGAAACTATGAGTCTCCTGCTTGACCTCAGAATTCAGGAGAGGTTGGTAGAGTTAGGAAATGACTCAAAGTCCTAAAATTAAACGGATTAAAAATGTTTTATGCAAGCAAACATTTGATTCTATTTTTTAATGTTTTGTCTTTTTTTTCCAACCTTTTTTTTATCAGTTTTTATTGAAATTCTATTTTATTTTATTTTAATGAAATACTTTTGTGCGTTGCTGATGTTTCTCCGAACACTTGTGTTGCTGAAAGATGAACGTATTCACGACAAATCTGGGATTCTTCTGCAAGCGGGTTTATTACAAATAAAAATCTGGACACGACGCAGGTTTACAAGAAGGTGCATCTCTGGGACCAACAGACGGATCGGGACTAGAAGCTAGTGTTGTGTACTCGTATTGCATTGCCCTTTACATGTTGTGTGTCTTAAATAATAGTACCTGGATTAGTGCATCATCATCATCATCATCATCTTCATCAGCTACATGTTTACATTCAGTAACTCTTCACTCCAAACCTTCAACATTCGCCACCTGTTAGTCAATTTAAAAAAACTACTCTCACAGAAAAACAACGACACATTAAATTATCTTAAAGAATATTTTACATCTTTGCAACAAGTTAAATAACACAGTCTTCAAGGTTCCTTCCAGTGTGAGCGACCGTCGCTTCTATCGCTTGGACGTCTTGGCCAGTTTGCTCGGGGCTCGTCTCTGTGGCGTGGGGATCTTCGAGGGTTTCCCTCCGTGCTGGCGGGAGGCGGAGCGAGGCGTTCCCACGTTCTCAGAGGCGTCGGAACAAACCGACTGGATGTCCGAGATGTCGAAGTCGGAGGCGTCGCTTCCTCTGCGGCTGCTCCCGCGACTTCCTGCTTTACTTCCGGGTCGACTCAGGTTTTTCCTGGAGTCTGGAAGAACACATGACATGAGAGGAAAATCAATAGTTTGTATTTTTAACGATACTGTATCGATATTCACCAGCACGTTTTTTTGGTGTGTTTTTCCACATTTTAGTCAGTTTATATATAATACGATAAAAATAAAAATGTCTCGGCCTGAAGCTCATGTTTCAAAGGACAACATCTGGTCTATTCTTTCAAATGAAAACTTTCAGACAATAAATATACAATTTAAACTTTTAAATTGTTAGTTGTATTGATGTTAGTAAATGAATGCTTTGACTTAATTCAAAAATCGAAATAAACAAAATTAGGACACCATATTTTAAAACATCAAACATTGGAAACTTGATCTTGTAATATAAAATAACACAAGTATTCCATTATTATCCTCATCTTAAATATTGTTTGTTATATGTTTTTATTACTTTCATTTTTATTTTTTATCATTATTATTGTATTATTTATTTAATTATTATTAGTTTTATTATTATTATGAGTTTTTCATTGTTTCTGTTATTATTTTTAATATGTGTAATGTACAGTATTTCTTAATACAATGTGTACAGTTCCTCTTTTTCTCTGATGAAAGAAAAAAGGTTTATTATAACTTATATTTCGTTACTGAAACTAAATGAAAGAAAAGCTCACATGGTAAACGATGGGAGTTCCACTTCCACTGTATTTTAATTAATATATTTAAATTTTTAATGGTTTTAGCCAACAAATTGTTTAATTCCAGACTATAATTATTATGATTCTTTAGTTTCTTGTATATCATTGTATGATTGTATTGTATTATTTAAATATTTATTGACATTATATTAACTAAAATGTAGACATCTGTTGGTGCAAATTAAATTAATATGTTTTAATAAGATCTCATTTATCCCAGAATATTTCTTAATCATTCTGTGGTGGATGGTTCGAGTGCACGTTTCTCACCGCCAAAGGTTTGAGTTCTGGCCTTGAGCACAGCAGCGCTGATCAACGTTCCTTCCTCGGTCGACTGGAATCCTTTTCCCGACAAATATCCCGGCAGTCGTAGTTTGCTGCCTTGAACTGGAGTGTTCTGTGAAGACCAGACGACGTTAACTCGAGAACAAGACGCTGAGATTTATTCAAGATTGGCTTTGATCCGAGTCATGCAGAAGTGAGAGCAGAAGGATCGTCGGTTAGACGTGATCGGAGACTCACAGGCAGTTGTCAATAAATCAGTGACATCTGATCGTTGAATGAATTTAACATTTGAAATGTTGAAACTTTACATTTTTTGTTGAAATGTTGTTGCTGTTAATGTTAGAAAAAACATTTATTTAAGATTACATTTGTTCTTATTGAATCATTTGTATATTGAAACACTTTTTATTAAAATGTATTTTTCAATGATTCATAAAAATAAAGTATAATGTTTTTAACATTTTTTTTCTGTTTAATAATCTAATTCCAATAATTAAAAAAAAAATGTTCTTGATTATATATTTGTACATTATGTAGCCTTTTTAAATTCAATATAAAAATGTTGGTATAATAGTGTCACCAGACAATACCAAAATAGTACAGAGCTACTTGATCGAATTTTCAGCCAATCATTGGACACACAGACGATCATGTGACCACATATAGCACTGGCTCTTCAATTCATTCACTGTTTGCTCAACTAATGGTAGTTGTATTGCTCAGTGCTCGATTGGATTAGTCTTGAAAGGTGGTAAAAAATATTATTTTATTATTATTATTGGATTTAGAATATTAAACTGGGTAAAACAATGTATTTAGAAAATATTCCATTTTGTAAAATTCAATGTAAAGAAAAACTCAAATATTTGATAAATGGATGGATGGACTCAATAAATTCACAATTTATTAAGAAATGTTTGAATACATTTTTGTTTTTGAGGGTAAAAAGAGTTTCAACATTAGAAATGTTCAAATCATTCAATCTTCTGTTGTTGCTGATATACTAATGCAGTCGTAAAGCTGTTGATATAAAGTCCAGAAGCGTCAAAGTGTGATGAGTGAGTTGAAGTTGTCGTGAAAGAGAAACATGAGACCAGATCTGAGTTGATACCTCTGAGGATGAACCTTGGCTCCCGAAGGAGTCGGACGCTCTAAGAGGAGTGGAGGGTTTGCTGTTTGTAAGCCAGGGCTTATCATAATTTCGGGTAATGTGTTGGGAGGTCTGGGGAAGGGGCAAATTAAAAAAAAACATGGATTCATAAATCAAAATCTACAAGAATCACTAGATGGAAGCAAAAGAAAGATTAAAAATGGTTGATCGAGGAGGACAAGCTCGGGATCATCTCAGGACTCTGACCTTGGGAGTGCTGCTTACGACCTGGTGAGACGGGATCATGCAGCTCTGGCTGGACGTGGACCTGTTGGGAGACGCTGCTCTGGACGATGGCCGCGACCTCCGACCTCTGTAGCGGAAGCTGGCCATGACCTGAGTGGTGCCTTCAGGGAGGATGAACTTCTCCCGCAGCTCCAGGTTTGTCCTGCCCTTCGCTGGAGGAACAAACGTTACGTGTCATTAAACCAAACCTGAAGTGAGGCGACCAGTTGATGTTGTTTCATGATCAATAATGAATGTTTCTATGGGTCGGACGCGTGAATGTGTCTTACAAGAACCCCTGTTGAGAACCACTGCTCTCACTAATGACCCAAATAAAAACAGATGGAAAAAAGAAAAAGAAAAGAACGATTCACAGCAAACGTCATGCAGTTTTACTAAAAAAAATCCTGAATACTTGAAGATGTATTCATGAAGGTTTCTGTCAATAAATGACAAAAATATGATGAGAAGTAATTTAAAACAATTCATTAAAAAGTTATTCTTTATTTTGGCTTAAGTTATTTTATCCATGTATTCCTCAAATGATTTATTTTAAACTAAACACCAGATGAGTTGAGGGAACATCAACAGCATGAGAAGCTTTAATTGTATGGAAGTATATCAGCGTCATCAGAACATTGTATGGTTAAACTTCATTATTTTAATGATTTTTTTTTTTAAAGCTTTGAATTATTTTATTAATAATTGAATCGAATAATTTCTATATTAAAAGTTGTTGTAAATGATAATAATTCAAAAAATTTCAAAGCATTTTTTTTAATTTAATTTTTTTTTAATTCGTAGACTTTTAAATAAATAAGAAAAAGAAAAGGTGGTATAATAGCGTCACCAGACATTACCAAAAGAGTACAGAGCTACTTTATGGTACTTTCAGCCACTCGAGCAGATGAACGTCACATAATAATACTGAATTTAAAAGGCTACAAATTAAAAACCACTGAATTCAGAATTTAAATATTTAAATTATAATATCAAACTATTTGTGTAAAGAAAAAAACCAAAACATTTAATTTTATTAAATTCAGTTTTCAATTTCATTTAAAATAAATAAATAATATATTATAATAATAATAATAAAAATATAAACTTTCAATATAGAAACTATTGAATTCCTTTATTCAAAATAATATTGAAATGCTTAAAAACAACAATTCAATTTAAATCAATCAGTTCAATATTGTGATGGCACTGATATACTTCCATAGAATTGTTTGTCACAGTAGAAAGTCTGTCATGTGACCCACATGCATGACCGTGATCATGTGGGTGGGGCCCGGATGAGACATGTCAATCATGACTCACGCAGCGGCACGTACACACACACCACTGCAAAAGCGTCACGCACACATACCACTGATGGGCTCATGGAGCGAGGTGAGAAAGTGTGAGATATGCCAACCTATGGGCGACTGAGTAATGGAGGAGTTTGACTCGGAGCGCAACATTTTACTGCCGTGGTGATGAACTAGAGGGAGGCCCCGGAGAGAAGAAGGAGAAGGAGAAGGATCCAGATCGGCAGGAAGAAATAAGACACGTTTAGAAATGCAAACACACAGAAGTAAACCAGGTAGAACGTTGATTCACTAAATTATTTTAAGATCATTAATTACCCTTTTTTCTTTTTTAAATAACATTTTAGACTCTTTCAGATATTTTACTGTAACTTCTTTATAAGTATTTCAGTGTCATCAGAATATATTGAATGGTTTAGTTAAAAAAATTAAAAATTAAAACTTTTTTCTTTCATTAAAATGTTGTTTTATATATTTTTTAAATTCTATAATTTAATTTTTTTTACACACATAGCTTGATATTCTAATTCCAATAAATCAAAATATTTTTTTCGGAATTCAATATTTTTTAATTGGTCCTCTTTTAAATTCAATGTAAAATGTTGGAATAAAAGTGTCACCAGACAAAACCAAATGAGTACCGAGCTACTTTATCAAACTTTCAGCCAATCATGCGACACAAGAACAATCATGTGACCGTTCGATCATTTAGCTCTGTACTCTTTTGGTTTGTCTGGTGACACTATTATACCAACATTTTTATATTGAATTTAAAAAGAAACGAATCAAAAAACATTTCATTTAGAAAAAATATTTTTGAATTATGGGAACTAGAAAATCAAATGTTATGTGTAAAAGAAAATCCACTCATATTAATAACTTTAAATTATTTAAATAAAACTAGTTTAAACATTTCAAATGTTACATTCATTGAATATTCTGATGACACTGATATACTTCCGTAAACTAAATTATCGACATAAACAACTTGTGAAGTTCTCGAGAGACTTGAGGGAAATACAGAGTCAAACAAACTTAGCTGAAGTATTTGTTGACGACGTGTTGAACGGTCGAACTCTTGAACTCACCTCGACAAGGATCGTTCTTCACCAGGAACTCGTCCAGAGCCATCCAGCCTCCGCCCACTCGCACCATCACGGTGCTGCGCAGAATACGAACGAGCCGAAGTTGCTGGGAATCTCCAAACTGGGGCGGGAAGAGGGGAAGAGATTGGGGGGGTGAGAAGAGGGGGAGTCAGAGAAGAAGTGAGACGCCTAGAGCTTGATCAAAGTCTGCACAACACCGGAACTGAACTGGTCTGGACAGTTAAAAATGTATGTGTGGATTATTATCTAGATCACGTGTGTCAAACTAAATCAGGCCGAGGGAGTCATTTGAATGGCCCACTGTATGGATGGATCAAATCAAAGTAGTTCTTGTTGATATTGTTGACCTATAAAGATGATTGGGTTTGAGATAAGATAAGGAACAGAGATTCTATTAGTCAACAATTATACCAGGATGTCCAGTAAGAGTAAAACTCACTTCAAAGGATTTATGAATTATGAATATATTTTTATTTAGCCTAGAATATGGCATATACTTGAAGGAATACTAACAACAATACAGTATGTATGTGTATATAGTAAAGTGTATAAATCATGAGGATGTATGTAGTATTAGTTTTTATAATTATGTGTCTACATAGATGTTTATGTTATCTAAATGTATATATATATATATATATATATATATGTAGAAAGATAATAAAAGATAGTAAAAATACATTTTAAAAATAGGTTAGGAATTACAAGGAAAAGCATTGAATTCTTCTTACTGCTATTTTTTACTACAGCGTTTTCTTGTGTTTTTTGCTGCATTTTTTGTTAATTCTTTTTTTGCATGTACAAAATCAAAATATAGTATAATATGTTACAGAAATTCTAAATATAGTAATTCAAAGATTGTTTAAAGATTTCAACCCTTGAGTGATTGAGTTTGACACTGATCTGTATGAGCTCATACTAGTGCCAGATTAAATAGGGAATGAATAAAAACATTGGCTGAAAAATATTTGTAATGCATATTGGATGATTGGTACTTACCAGTAAAAACCATACAGTTATAAAAAATAAATCAAAATAGAAAACATATTGATTTGATGTAATTTGCCCAGTACTTTATGTCAACTTTTTTTCTTTTCTGAAAGTGACTTTCAATCCCAAATTTAAGACAGCACATTTCTAATCCCATAGATTTAGATATATTTTCATTGACATGTTCAAACCAATTCTCAGTTCCTGTCCTAGTGCATAAACACACATTTTCATTTTGAAGACACAAATCACACAAGGAGTCAGTCCAACTGGTTAATCCCCTGCAGGGTTTTTATCACCCACAAGAGGTGTTTAAGTTTAAGAGTTTGGTATAAATCGGTCGTGAACTCCAGTTGGACGTGACTCACAAACCCACACTCAACATAACACAACACAACACAACACAACACAACACAACAGATACAGCCGCATGCGTCACGCATCAGCACAATTGAAATCAGGATCAAAGCAAGATCATTATCTCCTGCAAACATTTCAAGCACGGATGCATCTGAGACGACATGGGAGATGATCACTGTTCTTGTCACACACAGGCATGAGCAGTCGAGCACCGAAGTCTCGCCTGCGTGACCTTCTAAAGATGATTGACTGGTGATTTGAGTGATCCATACATTAAAATGGAGTTTGAGAAATGATTCGGAGGAAAGTAAAAACAAGAAGTATTTAAGGATTACCAGAATACAGCTTTCCAAAACGGCAACATGAACGTGAGGAGTTAGATTTTGATTGATTGCTACTGTCTCATCGCCGATTAAGGAGTCATGTAAGCAGTGAACCAGACCAAACTGTCGAAAGAGTCATGTCAAGTCATTGTTGTGTGACACACAGAAACATTTTCCTTCAGCTATATATATATATATATGTTCCTATTCAGGTTTATCAGCAGGATGAGCAAAATAAAAAAGAATATTCTGAGGCAGCCCTGAAGTAAAAACAAGCTTCCAAACCAAAATCATTCTCACAGAGCTGCCAGACTCAAGCACATACAAGTTTAGCTTCAAACTATCCAGCAGATGAGAATAGAAGTATATCAGTAACATTGGAATATTGATTTACTTCAACATTTCAAATGTTCTAACCTTGTTCATTATGGAAATCGTTTTAAGCATTTATTATCTTCTTCTATTTTTTAGATTGAATTCAATTAATTCTATATTTAAAGGATTAATTAGTAGTTTTTAATCAACGAAATACTTTTTTTTTTCATCCAATTTTGGTATTCTAACAATGTGTGTGTATATATTATTTATATATATATATATATATATATATATATATATATATATAGTGTCATATAGTGAGTTACTTTACTAACTATCTGACACATGGACAAAAGTAGCTCCGTACCCTAATGATATTGTCTGATGTCACTATTATACCATTTTTATATTACATTTTAAAAGTCTATGAATTGAAAAATATTTAATTTAGAACATTTATTTTTGAATTATTGGAATAAGAATATCAAACAAAATCATTCATTTTGAAAGTTATATAAAAACAAAATATAATTCAGCCTGTCAAAAAAAGAAAACAATTAATTAAATAAATAAACAAAAACTAATTGAACTTTTCAAATAGACATTTTTGAATTAATTTAGTAAAATCAATTGAAAAAATCCAATGCTTTAAAAAACATTTCAATACAAACAAATTCTATATTTTAAATAATTGAAATGTTGAATGTTGAAATGTAATCATTCAATATTCTGATGCCACTGATATACTTCCTTAGATAAGTGCATGACTGTGGTCCGGCAGCAGCAATAAAAAAGCATTTTCTGAAACTCAAAAGTTGATTAAGTCTTTAAGATTTTACAATAAAAGGTTTTAAAACACAGTTTCAGTCAGAACTGAGTCTCGACGTATTCATGTCTAATTGACTTCTGAGTTTCAGTGAGTTTACATCAACATTCTGCGGGAGCATCAAAAACATTACAGCGTAAAGAAAGGTCAGTACCTGGTTTCCGAGGTAGAACTGGGGACAGAAAAAAAAAACATTTGAGAAAATTGAACAAATAAAAATGTGCACATGTCAGCAAAAAAACACTCACCCTGTATTTGTTTGCTCCGATTTGCTCAACTTGAAATCTTTTGGGACATTTGCATTTGGCTACTTGTCTTGTGACCTGTGAACGCAGCACATGTTAAGGATTGGAATAGAGATCAGAGGGTCATTGAAGGCATCACCTCATCCTCGATCTTGTCAGCGTCCGTCAGAGGCTTGTAGGCTTCTTTGTTAGGATGCAGTGCCGCCACAAACTCGTAGTAGTCGATGTATCCGTCGCCATCCCGGTCGAATATGTCGGCGACGGCGCTCATCTCCAGACGGTGGGTCGGGAATTCTAGGGAAGAGGGTTTTAATGCATGAATGAAAGACTTCAAACATTATAAAATGAGGTAAGAGAACTTTTCCTACATTTATTTTATCTCCACAATTAGATAGCTTGTTGGCATTTTAACAATTTGATGCGATGCGTTAAGTTTAACAGCAGGTGGCAGTAGCGTCATGTAATTCTTTCTACTAACGGTTATAGATGGTGAATTAAAAAAACACCAAATATACATAATTTATCATGTATTTTTTCTCCTTAAAATATAACTGAAATCTTTTAATGATTAACTTTACCAACATGAATATTCAAATGTATTTAGGTAATAATTAACATTTAAAATAATATACATTAGGAAGCATTTAAACTCTTATAATATTATGGATTATGATTTTCTAAAACTATTTTACAATAATAAAAACTATAACAGCGCAATACTTGGATTCTCAATACTGACTGATCGATATTCAACAATAATCAACAAGATCAACTTTTTTGGGGGGGCTTTTTAAAATACCATTTTGTTATTTTAAAAATATATATTTTTATTTACTATTTACATTGCATTTGCCCATTTGCGTTGCAATTATATCTTCCGGCCAAGAGATGGCAGCAGTCATTATGTTCTCCGCAGCTAAAAGAAGAATGAAATTCTGCAAGATCCCGGTGATTACTGAGGATGAGAGGATACAGTCGACTCTAGCAGCTTTTAAAGCTGATGTTTGGACATATTTTGGTTCTGTAACGTGATGCATAACGTACACCTACAAATGATTTAGTGTTCCCAATCAACCTCTTTATGTTTTTGGACTGTGAGAGGAAACTGGAGTACCCGAGTAAACCCACAGAGACACAGGGAGAACATACAGATTTTCACACAGAATGGCCGCAGGTTGCCTCAAGCAGAAAAGCAAACCTTCTGCTGGTACTGTCAATTAGTGAGTGAGACTCACTGGAGGAGAGAATTCCCTCGATGAACTCTTGTCGCGTCACTTTGCCGTCCTGGTCCTTGTCGATGCGCCTGAAGAAATCCATGACGCGGGACTTCTTGTGGTTCATCCAGCGCATGTATCGCTTACGCCACACATCAAAGTCAAAGTTGGCGAATTCTCTCAGCTGGACAAAGACGAAGAGACGTTAGACGAGAGGGTTTTTTGGTGGATATTTAGGCTGTATATGATCACCTCCTCAAGTCTGTCCAGAGCATCGTTGAGCTTCCTCCGTCTGTCCAGCGCCAGCAGCCACACATGCTGCCACTTGGTGACCAGCAGGTTGACCCGAGGGTTCTTGGTTTCAATGGGAGGCTGAGTGGCCGAGGCGTACATGGCCTGTGTGGACGAGCGTTTCCCTGGCAGACAAAAACAATGTTTTTTTAAATGAGTGTGTGGTGACATCAGAGCAGGTGTGTAAGGATGACTCATGACCAGATGTCTCAGGTCACACTTCAAACAAATGCCACAGATTCTTACTTCCCACTCTTCCCTTCTCCGGCACGGGGATGTGTGAATGGTTGTTAGGTTCCACGGTGGCTTTTCTTTTGTGTGTTTTTGTTATTTTGTCAACATCTGGTTGCTTCCTGGTCATTTCCTCCATGAAGGCCTGCAAGATGAAGTCATAGGCTGATGACACATGTCTATACTTACTACGTTTTTAAAGCATTACATCAATTTTAGAACCACACGATTATCATTTATCTTTCTTGTCCTTTTTTAAAACTAATAATTAACTATGGATATAGATCTTGACTTTATATAGAGATAAGATAAGATATTCCTTAAGTCCTATAAGTTCCAGAGTTGGAATTGTATGTTGTCACAGCAGCAAGTTAATAGTAGGAAAATAATAAACATACAGTGTGAGTATTTAAATAAATAAAATAAATAAATTATAATAATAATAATAATAATATCAATTTACAAATATATTTTCCTCTCTCGATCCAGACAAGAAGATTTCAGTTTAAGAACTTGTTCTAGCTGTCAATTATTTAATTGTACTGTACTTTACTTTTTTTTTTTACTTTATATGCCACTTTAATGTTATGTAGCTTGTTCAAATGTATTTTATTTATCCTATATTTATCTCATTTCTATTTATTTGTATTATTTTTTTCTGTTTTGTCATCACCAAACATAACCTTGTGTTGTTTCTAAACCACTGGTAATTCTACACAGTTATCTGATTCTGATAATAATAAAAAGACAAATATTAATAAAAAATACAAGACAAATTCAAATCGTATATGTTTTAACTTAAAAAAAAGCCAATATATAACAGCTCATGACATTTATTTAGACCTTTGGTTCATGATTTCAAATTTCATTAACCTTTATTGTATTTATTTAAGTGTCGTTTAATTGCTTAATTGACGATTTGTAAGATATTAACAATAAACTAAAAGAGAGGTAGATAACGATTTATGATGAATAATAAGACTTCATTTATCTTGAGAAAGTGTTAATATGAGTATCATAAACTTGTGTCACCTGGTGTTCAGTTATGAGCTGTTTAATGTCGGCGATCTCTTGTGTCAGGGGCTCTTTGTCCTGCTCACTCAGGCTGCTCTCCGCCCACTGCAGCCACGTCAGCAGCTTCTCCAGCAGCTCCTGGTTGGACACCAGCTCGCTGAGGGCAGAGTCCAGACGCTGCTGGTGCTGCCGGGCCCAGACCTGGACCTGCAACAGTCAAGTCCATCAGGAGAGTTGCAGAATAAAAGCTCAATCTTTGACTACGAGGGTGTGTTTATCTTTTTGGATCTTGAATCACATTACTTTTTTATTACAGTTAATTTATAATTTATATTTCAGTAAGGCGTGTATGAAAACAAAAAAAACTTTTTACAAAATATTTACAGTTTGTTAATTTTTATGTTGCAATTAAACTAAATAAATTAACTAATTAAAGCTGATATTTGGACATTATTTGGTTTCAAAACAAATAAAAGCAGTTACGACTTCCTCAAGAGTCATGTGGCCTGTAAATGTGCAACACCGAGTCAAGTACATGACAATACTACAAATATATTCTTGTTACTACAGTATATTGTATCATAGACTCTGTGTCGTGATACGTGTCGTTTTGCAAGACTTTTGACAATACACTCCTCTCATTTACGACATTCATTCATTCATCTATTCATTCATTTTCTATAATGCTTAAACACTTAAGGGGGTTACAGGGGGGCTGGAGCCTATCCCAGAATCTATGGGCGAGACGCGGGGGACACCCTGGACAGGGAGCAAGTCTGTCGCAGGGCACACAAAGACCCACAACCACACACACAATTTCCCCAAGACCTTGTTGATGTTATAAAAATCGATTTTCTTTACAGACTGATATAAGAAAATATTTCTACTACACATAATGGTAGAAATGAAGAAAGAGCACCTCATCGAAGCGTGCTTTGATGATGGTGTTCCAGTGTTTGATGGTTGTGATGGAGTCAGGATGACAGATGGTCAGAATAGCCTCCCCCATGCTGACGGCGTGGTTCAATGTCACTTGCTTTTCTTCCAGTTTCGTCATGAAGTCCTGATGACAAGAAGAAGTTACTGATGGCTCCTGAATGTGAGAAACAAATTGACGTTGGAAACTCTGTATACCTTGTGTTGTTCGATGAGTGCCTGCAAAGCTTCCTCGTCATCAGGGAGGTTGCCATGGAAACGCAAAGTCTGCTCCGCCTCGGCCAGCCACTCCAGAAGGATATGAACGCTGGAGTGAAACTCTTCAGCCTGCAGGACGTATCAATCAGTGTCATCAGAATACTGAATAGTTGACATTTTAAAATGTTTAAACTTTTTTATTTATTGATTATTGGGGCTCACCTGACACAGCGCCTGCTCCAGGCGTCCCTGTTTGGACACAGAAAGGTTGCAAACCGTCTCCCAGCGAGTGCTGAGCTCCTGCATCTGAGCTTTGACCCACGAGGAGTCGTCGTGGCTGTTTTCAATCAGCTCCCTGCCAGAACGCTTGAGTGCCTGAACGGTGACTTTCCTTTTTCCCAACTCCTTCTGGAAAACCTGATGAACACCAAGATAGTTACTAACAGACAAGAGTTAAAAATGACAGAATGTATGGAAGTATATCAGCGTCATTAGAGAATTGATGGTTGATTTTTAACATTTTATGGGGTTTTTTTCAACCTAAATGCTGTTGGAGTTTTTTTGCATTGAATTATACTTTTAAATAATTTATATTTTGAAAGGTGACATCTTTTAATATTATTATTATTTTTTAATAATTTAAATTGTTTTACACAAAGAGTTTGATTCCAAATATTAAATAATAAATCTTCTTTTTATTCAAAATTATTTTATTTGTAGCCTTCAACAAAAAATGTAATGTCAAAATTAAAATTTTAGCCTTTTAAGTTCAATATTATCATGTGACTAATCGTCTGTGCGTCACACGATTGGCTGAAAGTTCGAGTTCATTACTCTTTTAACATTTTAACATTTTTATAATTATATTTTAAATTATCATCATAAAAAAATCAAAATCTGTCATTCATTTTGATAAAATAATGATATATGATGATAATATATATACGTATATATATATACATATACATATATATATATATATATATATATATAATATTCAAATTATTAAATTAAATTAGGTTGACCAGTTATATCAATATATAAATAAATCAAAGTTAAAAATATTAAATTCAATCATTCAAAATTCTGATGACACCGATATATATTTCCATACAGAATATTCTTCTTGACGTGTAAAAAAAACAAACAACATGTTCACGCAGTAAATAAAAGTGATATTTGACCTGTACTGAACCGTCTGTAGAGCAAATGACTGAAGTTTCAATGGCAACATTGTTCTTTGACAACATAATGATGGTTGATCTAATTTCTGAGGCTTCAAAGATGCTCTCAGAGTCGCATTACCGTCTGTTTTATTTACAAAACATGCTGATGCGGTGTGAGTGCTGCATTTTCATGAATCATATTTGAGATGAAAGATAACTTTGATGCCGGGTCAGATCAAGAGTTGGACCAAGAGATACCTTGTGGTTGTCAATCAAGTTAAGGACTAAGTCGATGTCTCCGTGAACGGGCTGATCTTCTGCCATCTGAGGTTCAACTCGGTACAGCCAGTCGATGAGAGCCTGCAGAGCGTCGGTGAACTGGCCGGAGAAAAGAAGAGCCTCCTCCAGCTTGTTTTGCCTTGAAAAAAACCCAATATTAAATCTATCTGCACCAGCTGAAACTTGTATTTATGTTTGACCGTGAAATCTAATCAACCTGTTCCCGCTCAGGGATCTATAATTATTTGTATTATTTTATTCTTATTTCAAATTATGTTCTTTCATTTACAAATGCACCAGAATATTTAAACTCAGATTGAAAATAAATGCAGATTAATCAATTGTCCACATAATTATTTTAATGTTATTAAAAGATTTTCTTTGTAGACCATTTGTAGATTTCTGGATACCATCACATAAAATGTTCCCAGAATAAAACTTAATTTATTTAGAATAAAGATTAGCTAAAAATATAATCTGGATTATTCTTGATTAATCCACAGTCAATTTAAATGCAAAACATAATATTTTGATGGAACTATTATTAACATTTTTGTTTTTTATTTAGTGTTCAATGTAAAGTTATAACCTTGACTTTTCACTTTAGCTCTATTATTTTAAAAGACAAAAAAAGTAATTGTATTTAATTAATCTGATTTTATTTTATTTAATGAATCTCATTTTATTGAATTTCATTTTGTTGTATTTATTTTATCCATTTGATTTATGTTATTTTATTGTATTTTTAATGGTACACTGTATTTCCACAACAACATTAAAATGACTGTTTAGTTTTTACACTACTGGCAGTAAACATGTTCTGGTCCTGATATTCGTCGTACCTTTCGATGGATTTTCCACATAAAGTGTCCCATTTATCTCTCAGTTCACTCAACATGTCGTCTAACTTCAGAGTATCATCCTGGAGCGAAGTCTTGTCCTTCAGGGCTCGACCTGTGCGGGAGGTCGTGTCGTACAACGAGTGTTTGCTTCCCAAAGCTTTCTGGAACTCCTGCATCAATAAAAAAAACGTTATGAACAGTTTGTAAACAACACAACACACATGTACTACACTTTATATTTTAATCTGACTGTGATTACAACACTGGTCTTCAAACCAAAACATATAAAAAATGGGTCATCACTCTGGAGACATTTTCCCCCAGAGATTAAAAGAATATAAAGGAAGGTTGCTCTTAATTCATCAGCTTTATTCAGGGATTATGAATGATGAATGATTAAAACAGCAGAGACAAAACATATGAATGGAGTCAAAACAACTGACTTTTCACAAACTTATTTTTGAAAATTGTTTTGAATGATGATGTCATCATTTTTGTCTGTTTGATATTTTATACCTTGAATATAAGTACATTTACAACTTTATTGACACTACACACTCACAGAAAAATGTTTATGAAGGTTCCGCTGATCAGAGCCCCTCCCCACATATTAGAACATCAACCAATAGGTGATTTCTTTGTTATAAGCTCCACCAGTGGTGGACTGTCAGGGCCAGCAAGGCCTTCTCTGCTGGCCTAAACACTATCAGACAGAATCACTGACTTATGTTTTAATATATTTTACCATGAATATTATTATATATAATATTATATAATTATATAATATTATTAGTATTAAATTATGTATTGTCTTTCTCTTCATTTCATAGCTTTTCTCTTGGTTGCGCTGCTTCCACTAGTGTATGTTTATTTTAGAGCTTTTATCCAATCATATTTCAGCCATCATTTGTTGCCAGGGTCAAAAATCTGCCTCGACGCCTTCAGAATCGACAGTACTGGCGTCTGTAGTTTAAAGTCAGTGGCAATGACGCTGTTGCTTCAACCAATCAGAGTTCTAGTTGGCAACACCGAGGCCTTCTTGCAGGCGTCCTGTGACGTCGGCACTTTCACGTCCTTTGATTGGATGTTCAGAGAAATACTCGTCAGAGCAGCAAAGCATCTATAGCTAGCGGCGCGAACTGAAATATTTTGCGAGTGGATTTCATAACTTTTTTAACAATGTCTGACGGAGGAGAAGACATTGATTTGGTCGCACTTATGCTCACAAAACCATTTTCAAGACGGACTTTTCCAGAAAAACTGGACATTGTGAAGAACGGTCGGCAGACTCCGAAGCTAGCAAGTCTGTCCAGCAGGGAAGAGGTTTGTCGCCACTTTCAAGTCACAACTACGAGGATGACCATCGAGGAAAGAAAGAAAGGATGGACTTTGCTTACAAATAATCCGTAGTTTTGGTGAGTAATGCATTTTATTTAAACAATTTAATATTTTTGTCATGTAATGAGGTTAATATTGATGTTTCTGCTAGAGATGATGTATGTATGGCAGCTGTGGCTACAGTGAAGAGAGACTTGTTCAATTGTCCTAATTGGGTTTCTTGCTTTAGTAATGACATTCTTTCTTGCTACACGAGAAACCTTTCTGTGACGCAACGCCTGTTATACTGCATTTCTGTGTAATATTGATGGTTTCTATAGCCGTGGAGTCATAATCATGGCATTAAGAGGTGGATTAGTTCATGTTGGACACCAGTGAAGGCCTAGGTGTGAAATGCACGGCCCGCCACTGAGCTCCACCCATTGAGTGGTAGCACTAGAATATTTGATTGGATCGTCCGTTTGTCAATCAAAACTGCTGATTTGTGTGTATGTTTGTGGGCTCTTTATTTTACATTTGTACGTGTGGATTTCCGTTTATTCTCTAGTCTTTGAAAGTCTTGAAATGTTGTAAAGAAGTGAGAGAGTCATCACGGAGCAATGTGTTGGCGCACGTTGGAATTTAAAATGAACCTCTTCTTCTTCTGTTTTGTAAATTCATCAACACTCTACACACCAACTTCATGCCTGGACCATCATACTAACATTGCTGCCGCGATAAGAAATAAATCAATCCTACTTTAGTGGCGTGGAGCTTTTGGTGCGAGTCCGAGGTTCGCAACCGGCTATGTTTAAGAACCTTGTTTTAATATATTTTTGAACATTTTTTTACTTTATTATTTTTCCCTTTTTCTTACTTTAACACTTACTTTTGGTTGTTTTTTTCAGCTGCACTTGACTGAATATTTTCATTGTATGTGCATTGTTGTTTTGTTTGATTAGTTATGTTAAAACCAAAATACTTAAAAAAGAAGTTACCTTGTGTTGTGACAGCTGTATCTTGATTTTATCCGGTTCATTGGCGATCTCCACGTCCGTGTCCAGAGTCTTCTCGGATTCTTCCAGCCATTCCATCAGTTTACTCCACGTTTCATTAAACTATTAGAGAAAAAACAAAAAAGTCTAACTTGACAGTCCTGAGCTGAAAACACTATAAAAGGCAACAAGCAGAGTCTATCAAATTCCTCTGTGCTGCTCTCGTTCCAAATCAAACACTCCAGAAGTTGTAACAAAAGAATCGTGTCGGAATGTTGGTTCGTACCTGTTTCGCTCTCTTCCTGGCGTCGTCCAGCAGACGCCCTCGTTCCACTGACCGCTGCACCAGTTTCTCCCAGCGACCTTGAACGCTGATCAGCAGGTTCTTGATGAGGACAACGTCCTGCTTCTGACTGAAGTACTTCAGATGTGTTCCGGTCTTGTCCAGGTCCATGATTTGATCCCTGTGAGCGTTGACCTCTGTCACGAACATCTGCAGATGAAGAAAATGGGGTCGAGTGAAGCGGTTGGATATTTCCGTGTCTTAAAAACTATTAAAACAACATATTTGTACGCAGGATAAAATGCTATAAAACTTTACTGGCCATCCGTAACAACCCTCATGTCCAATTTAACTTATCAATTTTAGTAACTGGAAAATTCCAACACCAGCTGAACAAGAGAACCAGTTCTCAGATATGATATTATTATTAGCTCCACCACGTCTGTGGTAGACCGGCTAAATCTTGTCATTATTAACTTCATCAGTTTGATAAGTTTTGGTGTGATGAAAATTAAAAAAAAATAAAACGGTTTCCGAGCTTTCCTGTAATGTCAAGCCTTCGCTTCGCATATTGAGGATAAAATCATTCACTAAACGAGTGCAGCTGTCAGACAACAAGAAAAGAAACTTATTTCATTTAAAATTGGAAAGTAATTGAATTTTAGTTGGACAGTGTCACATTTTTGGGAAGTCTTATCAGATCCACGTGAACATTTAGTTAAAAAACTGTTTTTCCTGGTCCTGCCATAGCAACTAAAATGACATGGATGGAAAAAAGAAGTTGTTAAGAGTGAGGATTTACTTGTATTAGTATTAAGTTAACTTTGTTCATTTGTTGTTGTTGTTGTTGAGGAGCAAAACACAGTTTTTCCATCAATTACGTTAATTAATCACACATGCTGATTTTCTCCAAATAAAATAACTTCATTAATATTTTTAAAAGATTAACAGCTATTAAAAAAAAATCAGACCGAACCTCACTATATACATTACAAATAATATAGGATTTATAATTAATAGAGTTTATATTTCACTCATTTTCAATAGTTTACAGGTTTAATTATTTTGTAAACTTTACTGAAACAAGTTTCTTTATGTGTCAAGTCTCACAAACTAATGTTACTTTGGAGAAAATTGAATCTTTTTTCAAAACAAAACACCTTGCAGATAATCCATAGAAAAGGGATTAAAAAATGTTTTTTTTCGTTTCCAAACGGCCCAGTAACCAATGCCAGATTATTATCACATTTGAATTCTCTCCTGCTTTACCTTGTGCTCATCGATCTGAAACAGTGTGTTCTCCAGAATAAGTGAAGCCGGGGAAACCATGTTGAGAGTTTGCTCGGCCTGCGTGAGCCAGTTGACGAAGTCTTGCAGGGAGTTGTGAAAATCTGTCGCCAGCGTCAAAGCCTCCTCCAGTTTGACCTGCACAAACAAACTCACGTTGACAAACCAACATGACGTCATCAACATAACTGTGCAGAAATGCAGGCTAGTGAAATAAAATGTAAAAATAAAAAGACACAGAGGCTAACAAAAGATATGTTATAAGATATGAACTACAAATGAATAAAATAAAGAAAGAAAGGCTATTAAAAATAAATAAATAAGAATATTCAGAGGCTATTCAAAAAAGTTATTAGCACTGCTTGAACCCAACATGGAGGCCATTTAGAACAGGAAGTGAGCTTGTCTGGGGAAGCTGATGCAGAAGCTGCAATTGAATAATGGAGTTTAAATTAATATCATCTACATCCGAAGCATCAGTGGAAAACATCTGTTAACTGGAGTCCAGCCTGTCGTCACCAAGCCACAAATGATGTTTTAATAGCATTACAAACCCAGATTTGTTTTCTAATTTTAGACTCACACACTTTTCTACTTCACGGACACAGAAATATCAAAGGAAAATATGGAGTCAAATGTGTTGGAAGTTAACAAAAAAAGGAATAAGAACTAAACTATATTACTATTAATAATAACATATGGAAGAATTTAAGATATTTAGTTAGTAAGTTAAAAAAAACTATACAGTTACAAAATAACATTATATATTATCTGAAAACATTGAGGAAAACAAGTTAAAAAATTTAATTAATTAATAATTTTTACTTATTTTAAATAAGTTATACAATCTTTCAGTTGTTACTTGACATAAACCTGTGTGTTGATCACAGCCTGTTCATTCCTTATTGATCACCAGCCTTGGGAAAACTGACTTAAACACATAATAACAAACTGAGGGAATTCAACCATCAAACCTTTCTCTCCTCGACCTTCGCCTGCACCGACTCCCATTTTTCCTTCAGGTTTTTCAGATCTTGCTCTGTGTTGCTGTCCGAACCTTCAGGTGTGATGACCTTAAGCTGCTGACCTTTGTTCAGCAGCTCCTGGTACAATTCCTCCTTTATCTCCAGAGCAGAGCAGAGTTCCTGAACAACAACAGATGGAGAGAATGAGAGACACTTCAGGGAGAATAAATAAATTAAATGAAAAAGAAGGTAAAAAGTCATGAAACTGCCTGACTATGGAGGTAAATGTTCTTTATAATTCATTAAAAAAAAGTTTTTTCAAAAAAGCACCTTTACTTTTTTAGTTCACTATTCATGTTATAACACCCGCAAAACTAAATCGCTTCAACCTTCACATTCCAGACACATGCATCAAGTGTCACAGTCAAAAGGGGTCACTGTTTCATTGCATGTGGGAGTGTCCACAAATAATTGGTATGGAAATCCGTTGTGGAAGTCAGTAGTAAAATTATTTGAAAATATGTACCACTAATCCTAAATAGTGTTTTTAAAATATTAGTAAGTAAGTAAGTAAGTATCCTGTCACCCTTATTTGTTCTCCCTTGTTCTAGCCCAATCTTGGAAAATTCCAAAGCCATGAGTCTCACAATGGATCAACGGATTGACTTTGTATGTGGCCCTTGAAAGAATATGTATATATTTTATAAAAATTGGAATTTATTTCATGATCTCCTTAATAGAAGCGGCATGTCAACTGAACTTTGGTCTGGGCAAAGCTGAACAGTCAGATTATTATTATTGGAATCTTTGGTTTTTAAATCCACCTCCATACATGGAATGAAGATATGTTGGATAAGAGATTCTATGACTTCAGCAACACTTTTGCTCCGTCACTTCATTTTCACACTTGAGATGAAACACAGACGGGGCCACAGCCTGCCGTCTGTACGGCCCTTCGTATTGTTAAACACATACCAGATGGGCATTAAGCTGCTCGCGGGCCGTGTCTGGTAAGCCTCCCACCGGCTTTGATGCCAACAGCTGACGCTCTGTGTCTTTCAGCCACTGCCGCATATCTTCCACCTCGCCATGGAAACCTTGAGCCTAGACACAATGAAAAAAGAGTTATAACAAAAGGTGTCACAAAGATTCATTATTCCTCTTGGAGGAGAAATTTCTGTGTTATTAATTTATCTGCTTAACACAAAAAATATGAAAGAAGAGCGAGACGGTTTAAAAACTGAAAATACAGTTAAACCAAGACAACTGAAAGTACAGGAAAAGACACAATCAAAAATCAGCCAATGAGGCAGTAATACTGCATCTGCTGTTAAAATCAGGAAGTTGATGATCAAACAAGAGCTGAGAGACGGATCAGGAACAAATAATGCTAAAAATAGTGCTATACAAAAACATAAAAATATCACTAAAATAAGATCAGTTAAAACACTAAGATAATACAATATCAAATAAAAACAGATACAAGTAGTTAAAGACACTAAGCTACTGGGATCATGCTTTGTTAAAGGCCAGGGAATAAAAGTTTTGAAGCGGTTTTAAAAATAGACAATCCAATAGATTTTACATGTATAAAAAAACAAAACATAAAATAGTCAGTTTTGAATGATTATGTTGGATTATTTTTAAGCTCTTGGGAGTGAATTTTGGGGTTAGAAATTGTTGTTATGTTGTTTCAATGTTATTTTTATTTTACATGTTACATTATTTTTTAAATTTCTATCTGACATTTTGTATGATACTCATTTATTGCAGAGCTTTATGGAACTAATAGATATTTGTTGTTGTTTTTAAATATATTTTTATTTAACATTCATTGTTTAAAAAAAATAAAAATAAAATGTCTAAAAATAAATGTAATCTTTCATTCCAAGGTAGGGTCGTGGGGGCAGCAGCCAGGAACAGACCCGAGATGGTGGTGGTCTGTCTATTTCTCTACCGCTTGAACCTGGGAACCTCGTTTTTCTCTTAGGTCACATGGGTCCCCATGGTCTCCGCTCAATTGGACATGACCATAACAAAAGAGATTGAAGCACATAATCATGAAGTATAACGATCACAAAGCTCTTAAATACCTGAAGCAAAGAACTTTCTAGTTGTTGCTTTCTCTGCTCAGTTTTCTCAAGGATGGATTTCCATCTCTGGTTGAGGTTCTCTAGCTTGTCCTGCAGACAAGATGCCTCCTCTCCTGCGCTGGACTGAACAAGATCATGACCGGCTTTCTTCACCGTCTCCACTGTCGACTTGTGAGCCAGAACATCCACTTGTAGAACCTGGTGGTCATAATGAAACCCCTCAGAGCTTGTCCCAACATTCGAACATCATTATTTTGGACTATTTACATGATGTTTAGCAAGTTGGATCTCGATGGCTTTGGGGTCTCCGGCTGTCTCCCGCTCCTCGTCCAGCATCTCCTCCGTGTGGCTCATCCAGGCCAAGAGCTCGTCTAATGCGTGCTGGAACTGGCCCAGAGCCAGCAGGCCGCCCTCCAGTTTGTGCTGGATTAATGACAGATTAATAATCCATTAGATATTCAATCACGTGCACAAACAGTTATTAATCCTCAAAACAACACGATTTATGTAGAAGTGGGTAAATGTGTGCATGAAACATGACATTGACTGTCAGAATGCTGAAAAGAGTCGCAACAAAATGTTTATTGAAAATAAATCCACATATGCGGAAAATAAATGTAATTTCAATTTCAATTAATAAAAAATATATATATATAATATATATATATATATATATATATAATACTGTTCATTTGTTATTTTTAACTTACTTATGTAATTAAATACTTGCAGTGCAATTAGATCTGTTGTTTGATTTTTTTAATACATAGTTTAATTCTAAATATATATATTTTTGGTATTCTGGACATGTGATCGTTGTCTAACCTGTCGGTTGATAATCTTTTCGTCCAGGTTCCCCCAGAGCATCTTGAGCTCCGACATGGGCTCCTGGATGGCGCAGCGGTCGCCTTCATCCGTCACCTTCTTGAGAAGAAGCCCTGACTGATGGTTCAGACGCTCCATCTCAATCTGCAACTGATACGCCTCACCTTTGAACTCCTGACGGAACGACACATGGAGAGAAAGACAATGACTTCCTGGCTGGTCATGTGACCAGTTTAAGAACACAAACATGGCTGCCATGACAGATACTGTTTTATTTATCTTTGTGTGTCTGTAACTTCCCACAGACACCAGTCAATCATTGTACCTTGAGTTCAACAATCTGCTGCTTGACAGTTTCCAGGTCTGTGCCCACAGGAGACATGGAATCCAGTTTGCTTTCCAGGATGTCCACCCAGTCGAACATGCCCTGCGCAGAAGATGTAATAAAGTATATAAGAATATAATAGTTGATTTTCTTTTTTCTTCTTTTGTTGTTTCAAAAGTGTTTGACACAGGGTTTGATATTCTAATTCAAATATTTGGTAGAATTTCACTAATTAAAATTGGAATTTTTTATGTTTGGTTTTAATTCTAATAATTCAAAAATATATTTTTTAAACTCAATATTATGACTGTCATACCATTTTTTTTATATTAAATGTAAAACTCTAGAAATTAAAAAAGTGTAGAAAATATATTCTAGAATTAGAATAACAAACTCTATGTGTAACATTTTTACATTTTGGAAATAGGTGATTTTTTTTCTTATTCAATTATTTAAAAAGCATCAAATACAACCTTTCCATACAAACATTGAATCAAATTATTAAATGTAACCTTATATATAAAAATAATTAAATTAGCTTATTTGAACAAATAATACAATACTTAAAAAAAACAAGAACATTTGAATATATAACAAAATGTTGTTAATAAAACAAAGTGATTGTTCAAGCACCTGCAGGCCGTCCTGGTACTGCACTGCAGCCTGCATGGCGTCCTCCAGCGTCTCTCCCCTCTCTTTCAGCGTCTTGTTCAAATATTCCCAAGCAGAGTTTACCTGGGAGAGTCACACAGGTGAGTTACAGAACCTTTGTGTGTGTGACACAGCTACAATGGAGCATGTTGGACAATGACTATGTCATTGTTCCAGGGATTTGTGTGTAACATTTTACCTCATCCAGGCTTTTCTTTATCACAGGTTTATCAGGTTCTCCGCAGGCGCCCATGAGCTCCGCCCCCTGGTTTTGTACCGCGACCAGCTCGTCCTGCAGGCCGTCCATGTCCTCCATAAACACCTGCAGATGGAAAAGTGTCACCTGATGGCTTCAAAAGATCTCAAGGTTCCTCCGAACCTCCACAAACTCCTGCTGCTGTTTGACCACCGAGGGGTCAACGCCTGGTTCCTCCAGGTCCCTCAGCACATCCTGGTTGTCTTTGATGGTGAGCATCAAAGCGTAGTGGTCGCACCAGAACTTATCGGCCAGGTCCATCACGTCCAGCAGCTTGGCCTCGCGCTCGTCCAGCAGGGCCTGGATGTCGCTCCAGAGGAAGACCATGTGTTCCAGTTTGTCTTGAACAGCTGAGAACAGACAGACGTCATTTAAAAAGACACTTTTATCTACATGACTAAACTTAAAACCGAACCTTTGGCCGAGACTTCCTTGTCTGCGCCTTCAGCTCGTGCGATCATCTCTTCTCCTCTCAGCTTCAACGTGTCATAGGAGGGTTGGAGTTTCTCCAGGTCGACAGAGAAGGATTTGTTCTCCGAGAGATGATCCCTGATCTTCTCCACTTCGGCTGAGATGGAAGGAGGCTGTCGGAGACGTGCCGCGATCCTTTCCAGGGACTCCAGCATCGGATCGATTTTGTCATGGAACTAAGGTGGAAGATAAAACGTTATTAGACAAGATATTTGCTGCTAAATATATATTTTTTTAGATAACTTTTTTCTACGTTATTTATACAGTACAGTCATTTTGATAGTTTTAGGTTCTTTTTTGTTTTTCTTATTTTTAAGAAAATGTTTTTTAAATGTATTAGCTGTATATTGTTTTTCATTGTTTAAGCGCTTTGTGGCTCTGGCGTAAAGGCGCTTTACAAATAACCATTACTTAATTAATTACTTACTAAAATAAATATTTAACTAGAGTATTCTGGTGCTTTTGGTCGTCATAATGAAGAATAATAGAAATTAATTTAATTTAACTTATTAACTTTTTGGTCAATTCAATATACAAATCACACATCTAATTACAATTGTATTGTATTTCATTTTATTTATTTAATGTTTTGAATTATCTAAATTTATTTAATTCATACTATACTTTTTTGGACTTATTCTCGTTATTTTTTTATGAATCTATCATCTGTGTTGCTGTGTGCTGGCTGGAAAAAAGATTTCCCGAAGGAGACATCCATCCATCCATCCATCCATCCATCCATCGAAGAAATAGTAAAAACAAAAAAACTGTCAAACTCTAAAACAACTTGTTGCAGAAAAAAACAGGAAACCTGCTGACTCAACATTAAGATGTATTTTAAACAATGTCATGTAATTTGATTTTTGTTGTTTTTATCTGAAGGTCAGTGCACGAAGATAATGCTGACGTTTAATCAGTCCGTGTTGCTAAATGCTTTTAGTTCAGGCTCACCTGCGTGGACTTGGACGTGGCCTCGTCTAGAGTTGCAGCTCTGGTCTTGACATCGGCCTTGAGTTGAGCGTACAGATGATCGGCAGACGTGTATTTCTCCCGGATGTGTTTCCCCTCCACTGGACTCAGCTCCACCAGCTGTGGGCCGGTCTTGTTCATCTTGTCGATGTGAGGCTTGTGTTCTGCGATCAGCTCTCTCATTTGCTGTGAATGAAACACGACGTTCAGAAATCTTGAAACAACTTTCCTGGACTGAGCTAGAGTCTCACTCACCCGGAGTTCTTCCTGCTGCTGCCTCAGAGTCTCGTACTCGATGGAGGGATGAGGCAGCTGGCTGAAGGCGATCAGAGTCTCCTGCAGCCATGGCGACAGCTCCTCAAAAGTCTCCCAGAACTGACTGGACAGTGATTGAGCTCTTTCCAGCTGCAGACAGCGCTCCGAGTTGAGCTGACTCACGGCGCCATATTTCTCCAAGAGCTGTTCCGTATTTTCCTGTAAACAAAGAAATTCAATGTATATCAGTGCCATCAGAATATTGAATTGTCGGATATCAATTTTGTATTGAAATATTGTTGTTTTTATTAATAATGTAATTGAATTATGTCTATATTGAAAGGTTGAATTCTTTATTTACCTTAAATGCGGCTCTCTCCTCCGGCTGTTTCGATTCCATCATGGCTTTTCCTGTTTTCACTATTTCATCAACAGCATCTTTGTGTCTCATGATGTCCATGGAGAACATCTGAAGAAATCCACAATTAGCAAAACAAATACAGTGAAAATATTATTACAAACAACTATAATTATTATTCACTATTATACAATTAAAGTCACTACAATTACTATTATTGTCAATATCAAGCATTATTATTGTCACTATGATGATGATGATTATTGTTGTCATTATTATCATTAATATTATTATCATTACTAATAAATCATATCATCATTGTTGCTTTGATTGTCATTGTATTATTATTATTATTAATACTGTCACAAATGTTATTCTTCTCTCATTATTTTTCTAATAGTTGTTTGAAATATTTTGCTCCATTTCAATGTAAATTGAATAAAGAATGGTTGTATGAGAACCTTCTGGGCCTGGAGTTGAGCTGTGGTTTGGTCCTGCTTCAGTCGAATCTCTCCCATCGACAGCAGCTTGTTTTCAGCGTCGGTCAGCCAGGCCAGCTCAGCATCTGCTGCCTGTTCAAACTGTGAGGAAACGCTTGTATTATATCCGTGTTAAGGTGAACACCTGATCTTAAGATGAGGCTCGTGCTCACCTGCTGAGACTTCAGCATGTCTGCAGTCGTCTGGTCGACTCGTCGACTCACAGAATCAAACAATGCTTGGTAGCGTTTGTTGTCTTCAGTCACCAGTTTGTCCAAATCTTCTCGGGTGTGCCATGGAATTAGATCCAAGATGGATCCACTCAACTCCTTAAGTTTGTCCACCAGAGGCTTTTTGTCTTTGGTCTCCTTCAGCAAGGCCTGTGGTTGATGGTGAGAAACCAAAAATCATTATTTCTGCTAATGTTCTCAATATTTCAGCTACTTTTATCTGCTAACCTTCTGTGCACTCTCAGCGTTAACAGGCTGGTCGCCCGCATGATCCTGGCTGGCCAGAGAACTGAGGCGAGCTTCAGCCTCGTCCAGCCAGACGTTCAACTCCTCATGTGCCTCGTGCAGCGTTGTGGAGAGACTTGAAACCTTCTCCAGGGTCTTTAACACTTGGTGACTCATCGAGCTGATGTCAGCGTATTTTGTTTTGATTCCGTCCAGTTTTCCTTGGATGGCAACGACTTCGTCGCCTGTGAAACAAATTTTTTGATTCAAACATTCGTTAAAAACTATTCTATGCTTTAAAATATTACAATTTACAAAAAAAGTTTCAACATTTAATTAAATATTCTAATGACACTGATATACGTACAAATAGATGATATGCTATAAGAGAAATATATCTAGAATATATATTTGCAAGTCTGAGTCTTAAGATGTGTAGTTTCTTTGTGTGTAACCAAGTCGTAAAAGGAGCACGTGCCTGTCGTTTGCTTCAGAAGCTCCATCCCGTTGCTAATGGCCTGGTCCACGTTCTTCTTCTTCATCTCGATGTCACTCTGTAGAGTCTAAGCCAAATCAAAGCAAGTTAGACGACAAACAAGCGCTTCGTTGTTGAGTAAGAGATGTCACAGTCGCTGATGGAAAAAACATAAATGAGCCTGAGGAGGAGACTGTACCCGCTGCTGAGCCACTTGTGTCTCAAGAACGTCTAATCTGAAGTCCTCAGCCGACACGCCGTGCAGTCTGCTGTGCACCTCGTTCAGCCAGTTCATGAGGGCCACCTCGTCTTCTCCGAAGAGCCGCGCGTTGGCCCGAGCCTGTCGCAGCAGCTCGGCGCGCCGGCGGCAGCGCTCCTGCAGCTCTAAGTGACCTGCCTGAGCCACGTCCAGCTTGAACTGGACCAGGTCTTTGTCGTCGACCGAGCTGACGCTTTTCAGAATCTGACCCAAACTGACGGCCTGTAACAGGTCTTTGCTGTGATTCATAACCTCCTCCACTAAGGTCTGATGGCGGATGATGAACAACAAAAGGAAAAAAATGGAAAAGAAAATAATCAAATGAATGAAATGAAACTGAAGCAACATAAATTAGGAGATATAGCAGTTTCATCAGGATATTAAATAGTTGAATTCAATCATTGGAATCTTTAAATAATTCAATTTTTCTATTATATCCATAAATATTTTGTCATTTAAAAGTTAAATTTGGTTTTATGGAATTTTTTTTACAAAAAGAGTTTTATATTTTTCACAATAATTCAACAATAAATGTTCTAAATCTAATATATTTGTATTTTTATGCTTTTAAATTCAATATAAAATGTTGGTATAATATTGTCACCACAAAATACCAAAGGACTACAGAGTATTATGATAATTTGCGTATCCCATGATTGGCTGAAAGTTTGATAAAGTAAATAAACCAACATTTTTATATTGAATTAAAAAAGCCTATGAATTAAAACATATTTAATTTCAAAAATGTATGTTTCAAATATTGGAATTTTCATATCAAACTCTATGTGCACAAACAAATTAACTGATTTAGAAAAAAAAAATGTAACTCAATTATGAAAAAAATACATTTTTAATTCTTATAAAACAGTATTTCTGATTTTTTAGTTATAGGAATTATAATATTAAACTCCATGAGTAAAAAAAAAAATCTAAATCCTTACTATTCAAAAGAAACAAGTTAAACCTCAGTATAGAAATGATATCATTCAATTAATAAAACATAACATTATTATTGATGCTTAAAACAACAACATTTGAATAAAAAAAAACATTTAAACATTTGAAATGATAATTCAACCATTAAATGTTCTGATGTCACTGATATACTTCCATACAAAAACTTGAAAGAAAATATGAGTGACAATGAAACAAAAGTAACAAAACAAGAGTGAATGAATTACCTTATGTTGACAGATCTGATCCTCTAGCCTGGACGTCTCTGTGCCGATTGGTTCTGAGTTGGAAAGATGTTTCTCTGTTGCTACCAGCCACTCACTTAAAGGCTCCAGTGTCTCATGGAACTGCTGGCTGACAACCAAGATGCTCTCCAGCTGCTTTTGCCTTTTTTACAAACAATTATATTCATCAGGATTGTGTTTTTCTCATTCTAAGACACACATGTATATTATTATTACCTAATAGTTTTGAGTGTATATTCTGCATAATGCCATTTCAATTATAAATAGATTTCTTAAATCTACAAGTATCCCTTATATATATACCCGGTATCAGGTCGAGGGGGCAGCAGCTGGAAAAAAATGGAAGAATTTTTACAGGGGCACTTCCTTAAAAGGTGCCCAAGCAATCTCAAATAAGTATCTATCTATTGTTTCCCTTCCATTGAGTCATTCTTTTATATGAATGTGCATCTTGATCAGTTGTTAATATGTTTATTGTACAGTTTTCAATCGTAAAACTGTTTGACAAAAGTTTGATGGAAGTTTTGTGCAAGTTTTTTGAGTGAAAAGTAAAGTTGCTTTGATTAAAGAATAAATTAATAATTAATAAATTAATAAAAACAGATACATTTTCGATTGAAGCTTTTTTAATTTTGAAAAACTGAAATACAAAAGTCCTTTCGATTATATGGTCCAAACACCTGAACACTTGGATTTATCAAAGAAATATGTTTTTATTTGTGTTAAAAACTTTTCTTATTTAAATAATTGATACAGCTTTATTTTTAGATTAAAGTTGCTTTTCATTGATCGATTTCTTTTTGCTATTGTAGCACACTTTTTTAATAGAAGCAACTTTTTTGATCGAATAAAGAAAAAAAACTAACTTTGCACCTTTGTCCTACATTTATGGTTTACAATGCATTAATCATTATAAATTATAAGTTTTCAACCTTTTTTTTAATTTATTTAAATTATATATTTTTTTAAAGCTTTCTTTTTTATTGAAGCAACGTTTTCTGATTGATTGATAAAGAAACAAACCTACTTGCACATACATAATATAAATATACTATATGAATAAAGTTTTCTGACAAAACATAAAGCCTCAGATGATACATACCTGTTGTCCGCCTGCTTCAGTAAATCGTCCCACCTCTGCCCGAGGCCTTCAATCTGTCTTGCAACCTTCTCCTTCTCCATGGATTCACCCAGTTCAGCGACCGTCACTCCCTCCTTCTTTATCAGCTCCACCGTGGATTTACGCTCGTCCAGCAGTCGCTGCAGCAGCTTTGAAAAGCAGACAAAGAAGAAGAGTTACCGCCTGATGTTAACAAGCCCCAGGATGTGTAGGGAGTGGAGAACACTAAATCACATTAAGTCTTTAAACATCCTTTAAAAACCAGGCTTTGTTCACAACACTTGTGCCTCAGAACAAGATCAACATTGGAAGCTCATGTATCGGCTTACTTTTTGTTCTTGTATTTGTGCTTTGACCACTTTGAACTCCGCGGAGGGAGGTTTCTGATTGGCCACCAGCTCCTCCGTGTCCGTCAACCAGCTGAGGAGAGACTCCAGAGCGTCCTGGAACCTCCCACAATGCAACAGGGCTTGGTGCAGCTGGGCCGAGCGCTCAGAGATCTGCAGACCACAAGGCAAATATAGACGTCACCTGTTGAGAGCCGACGACTCCCCAGTTACTCGTCAACAGAAGACAAATAAAGGAAGGATGAGTCACTGTTGCGTGAGTATCACTCGACTCAACAACAAATGGAAACAAAATGTATATTTAGTTGGAGAAAATGATATCTTAGTAGATAACAACCACACCTACTATTGGTTCAACATGTATGGAAGTATATCAGTGTTATCAGAATATTAAATTGTTGACTTTAACATTTAAAATAGTGTCACCAGACAATACCAGAAGGGTAAAAGGTTAATCCAACTTTCAGCCAATCATGTGACGAGCAGACGACCATGAGATGACATAGAAACCATAGCCTGTCAATTCATCATGACATCATTATAATATGTTTGCATTTTAAATTAATGGTATTTTCTTTTTGCTGGAATTTTTTCTTAAAAGTTGGAGCGATGGACTCTGTGCCCGATTAGTTTAGTCTGGTGAGATGGGACTATGATACGACCATTTTAATATTGAATTCAAAATGCTTAATTATTTGAATAAGAATAGCAAAATGTGTTAAAGAAAATCTAAATAAAATAATTCAAATTTTCCACATTTGAAATGTTAAATTCAACCATACCATATTTTTAATGACAGTTTGTACCGACCTTTTTATTGAGAGTGTTCCACCTTGAGTTGACATCTTCAAGATCCTCCTCCAGTTTTTGACTCCTGGAGCCTTTGACAGCGTTCTGGATCAGACCTTGACTAAGAGAGTTGAGGTCTTGCAGCTGCAAGTGCAACGGATCAATCTCCTCCTTTTGGAAAGCCTACGAGTAAAAACATCATTAGAACGATTAAAGAGACCAAAGACTTTGTTCTCACCAAACCATCACAGAAAAAAAGATAATGAATGGATTCTCATGTCCCTTTTTAGCACCATGCTAAAATAGAAAGTGATTTTTTTTTGTGTTCTGTTGTTTAATCTTGATTCAGGATCGTCTAATTTATTTATATTATATTTATATAATTTGTATGGCTGTGTCCAGCTCTAGCAAAATGATAAAACACAACATTCTTTAATATTCAAAATAAAAAGTTGCATCGATCAAAAAAAGAAGCCTTAATAAAAAGAAAGTTGCTTCAATCGATTAAAAGAAATTCAATTTTTAAAAAGGTTTACATTTTTTTTTTTATTAAAATAGATTTGTTTCCTATTTTTCAATAACAAAATAGGTTTCAATTAAATAAATGTATTTGGTTAAATTTTTTAAAAACGACTTAAAACTTAAATTAAAAACGTTTTTCAATTAAATAGACGTCTTTAGGGAGTGAATAAAAAAGACAATGTCCTACGCAGGATAAGGCAAAACACAAAAAAAATGACTTTAATCAAAGGAAATAGTTTACTAAACTTTATACTATCCTCAACCTACCTTCCACAAAAATCCTTTCATAACACATAAAAGTGATACATCACTGTTCAGTCAACTGCCTACACAGGCATGTAGCATGCTAGCATTTTAGCTTCTGCTCCATACAAACTAAAACTATAGACTTGTTTACATTTTTTCAGAACAGTTCCTCGTGGGGATTCACACGAGTGACGTTACAGACGAGCAGTGTGGAGGTATGTGGATGTTTATAAGTTGGTCTTTTTGGACGAGTTGGGCCCCATTCACGACCATCACACTGACATTAATCTTTGGCTATAACTTAAAAAAGGAACAAGTTACTTTGAAAATAATCCCGACCCTTAGTTGAAAATCTCTAGCTGAGAAAATATATAAATATATTTATAATAATGATTTAATTTTAATAAAAGGAACGTTGAGTGAAACTGACAGTTTAACTGGGATCTAGATAATCAGTTCTCCAGACAGTCTCTTGAGCAAAACCTCAATCGTGCGCCATTAAATATAAAAGACCAACATCCAGTGAGCAACCACCCTCAAGATATCAAGCATCTTGTAAAGCTCAGGGTTCTTCACCTGTGCGGACGAATACTTCTGTGAGGTCGCATCAGGACACAACGCATTCAGTATGGAGGCGATCTCGTTCTGTCCTGCCTGGTGCAACTCCTGCAAACTCTTGGGCAAACAGGCCTCCACTGACTGCAGAAACTCTTCCAGCTCCTCCATGTCAATGATGGAGACTCCCTGTGGAGCCAGGCAGTGTCTTGTTTGCTGCTGGTGATCGACGGGTAAAGTTACAGAGTTCCCGTACGTCTCAGGCTGCGTCACCACCACACTCACCAGCTCGTAGTCATCCTGAGCTGACGCATCCTCGAACAACTCGGCCGTGGACAGCTCATCGTAATCAGGCAAAGTCCTGGAACGCCAGCCTTCGTTTCTGCTTCTAAACGCAGAATTTGGGTGCGAAAAACCTGCCGAGTATTTCAAGCCTCTTTTGTCAAAGTTGTCCTTTTCATCACAGTCCTGCAGTAGGATTCCACTGTGGTAAATAGAGAGTTTGTCCCGGTCAGGCGTAGGAGGGAATTCGCCCTGGCCAGAGCTGAGAGATCGAATTGTTTTCAGGTCTCCTGACATGTGCATCGCCTCCGATGAGGACAGACTTCTAGTACCCGTTCCTGATCTCTTGTAGGGCCGGATAGCAAAGCGATCCCGATCCACCGTTGGGCTATAAAGACCCGAGTCCTCTTCCGATGTCAAAGAGCTGCTTTTGCCTCCCTTCCCATTGATCAACCCCGGTCTGTCCACGCTCCCGGTGCACAATATCCCACTGCGACTGGCGTACTCGGCCAGGTTTGTGGGTGCAAAGTTCCGCCACGACCTTCGATGCTTCTCTCCACCTTGCAGTCGGGATTTAGGCAACACAACGTCCGTCGCTCTGATGGTTTCCCCGTTGAACTTGAGTCCATCAAAAACAGCACGTTCGTCCAGTACTGTGGATTTCCGGGCTCTGTGCTCAAAGGAACTGGAGGGAGAGATGACTCCATTCCCACAGAGGCTGCTGAGGTCTAAGGTGCGGTGGGTGTACGGGAGGCTGCCGGTGAAATGCCGAGAGGACAGGCTGCCTTTGGAGCCGGCGTCTATCTGCTCGTTGAGCAGGACGGTGTCGTAGATGGACCTCTGGGGGACGTAGCAGTCGTCGATATTCAGGTCCTCCTCCTCCCCCTTCCCGACGCAGGACGGGTTCTGTCTGAGGCAGTCGGGTCTACTCAGAGGTTTTCCCATGTCTAAGGATTCACCGTCAAGATGAGTAGTACTGTGATAGTACAAAGATGCTTTGAGGTGTATGTTGCAAACATTTAAGAGACAACTTTTGACAACTTTGTGCAAAATAGAGCTTCTGACAAAAGCAACTACATCAAATATAAGGTGCCTTTCATGATCGGACTCATTCAAATTGCCAACACTTATCCCACAAAAAGGTTCCTTGGGGCTGTTCCAAAAACTTGTCTTCTGATTCAAAGTGCTTCCCTGTCACGGTCCCGCATCATCCGAGCCAGCCAAAGAAACATGTCCAAAGAAATATCCAAAGTATCCACAAGATAATCTGATCGGCTTCTCAACGGTTCTGGGCAGTTTCCGAAGAGAGCTGGTTCTCCGGGATAAACACGACAGCCTGGCCTTCCTCTCCCATCGCTCTCCTCGTAGTGACAGACACCCTCCTGGTAGCTCCAAGCCCCGCCCCCGCTCATTATTCAGACAACATCTGCCACAAGTCCATTTGTGCTCTGAGCTGCTCTAGCACATGTTGATTGGTGGACTCATGACCCCTTTATTCTCCCTTATGTGAGCATGTGACTTCACATCCAAGCCTTCTTTTGCATACAATCCCTCTCTCTCTCTCTTCCTTATTTCCATAAAGCAAGGGAGAGGGAGAGGCGTTCCCCGGCCAAAGAAAAAACTCACCCCTGACATCACAGTCACTGAAATAGATGCATTTCCCTTTTTTTTCTTTGACTCCTTGTGTTTTCCCTGTAGGTGGATGCTGTGGATCCCGTTGATATTCCTAATTACAATGGAATGCTGAGGGAGGCACAAAGCTCAGGTAATTTAACACCAACAACTCTGCCAAGAGCATGAAGGGACTTTTTCTATGCCAGAAGTTGACAGGGACGTATTTTGGTTCAAACAAAAGCAGCTCCTTTTTAGCCGGGCAACGAGAGAAACAAGTTTTTATATTTGTGAGAAGATAATATTTCTTCAAAGTCAAACACCTTGATTGGTAATGACAAAATTAACCAATGAGGAATACTATACAACAATATATATCACCCATAAATGCTCACATGACAGTAATTTATGACCACGTGACATATTAAATGTTAATATGATACATAAGTAAACTAATAAATAAACAAAATAACATGAATTTCAGAGTAAGGTAATATTGTGTTCAGTCAAATAGAACATTTCTTCTTTCTTCTCTTTGATTCTTTAAATGTTTAAAATATCTTGTTTGACCAATTGCAAATGCTTTGAATACAGTTTAAAATTGTTTGGTGACAGTTTTAAATGGTTTAATTATAGATGGAACTAGTTTGATTATAGTAGAACATTATTTACAGAAAAAATGGGTTTAAATGTTATTCACAATTTTGTTTTATAGTTTATTTAGCAGCTATAAGTATTATAGTTCATAATTTTGTTCATTATAGTTGTAAATTATTTGATTACACTAGATGGAAACAAACAAACAAAAATAAAAAAAGTAACTTTAACTTGCTGCATGACTCACATTGCTGGGTGAATATTCAGAAAGATACTAGAATACTTCTTAACATATTGTGACAAAGATGTTCACATAATCACTGATGAAAAGTTTCTTGTGTTCTCCTGCCAACAGCAATATAAAAATGAACATGTTGATTGGAATCAAGTGGGCATTAAAATGTAACTTCTTCCTTTGATTGTCTAAATCAAAAGCTCCATTCAGAGATTGACAGAATCAAAGCCAGGCGTGTACTGCCAGTCGGCTATTTGTGGTCCTAGATCGCACTTTATGGATCAATCCGTCATCATTTTCTTCATTTGTAACACAACTCCACTTGTTATAAAATAAAGTCCCTAGAAATGTGACTTTCAGATTTAAATAGAAATGTATGAAGGGAAAAAGTTTTGATACTAATATTGATGCTATTTACAAACATGACTGAGACACAGTTCATGTCAAAAATAACCTTTTTTTAACCTCGGCCATGGAGGTTAAACCCACACTTTTTCTACCAAGTTAAAAACAACCATGTCAGTCCATGTATGACTCAGGAGTTAGAAATTCCCTTTCTGGAAAAACATGAGGGACTGATGTCATGTCTGAAGTTTGATACCGTCAAGGTGAGTCACAGTTCCCCCCCTCAGAGTGATTTGTGTCGACACACACCTCCAGGTCACACTCGTACAAATCTAACATTTAAAAAAAACTACTGTAAACCAATGAAGTCAGTGTCTTTCACAGCTTGACCTAAAATGGTAATAGAACACGAAAGACACCGTCCTACTCTGCATTTCCTCTCACTGGCTGCCAAAAAAACCCACTTACCTACAGTAACATGAGCTCTTGTCAACATTAAAAAAAGAAGTGATAAAATCTTATGAAGTGTGCCTGGCATGGCAACAAAAACTTTTGTTTTTTTTATCCCACTGCTGATGTTTTCATACTTGAAAATGAGTCAAAGCTGAAGAACATTTATTCATTTTCTAAAACCGATTCCCTTATTGGGTTGGTGTGGTTGTTGCCTATCCCAGCTACTCAGGGTGAGAGGCAGGGGACACTAACACATCGATAAAGAAACACAACCACACACAAACTTACGCCAACAGAAATTTAGAGTCCCAATAAACCTCTGCATGTTTTTGCACTGTGGGAGGAAACGCGAGTAACTGGAGTCAACCCACACAAATACAAAGAGAAAATACAAACTCCAAAATAAATATTTACTCAAAACTCTCCTAATTAAGTACTTTATTATTGAGGTATAATTGTCTCTTTATTATTTTTGATCAAGTAAAAGCTGCTTCAATCAAAAAAAGTTGCTTTTATCAGATAAAATACATTTCTGTTAAAAAAAAGAGTTGCTTTTTAACTTCAAATGTGTTTTCACTTCGGTAAAAAAGACAAAGATTGAACATTTTTGGGATTTATTAATTAATACAAAAATACTTCCCATCCATAATATGGCCCAAAAACAAAAAAAGAGGATTACTTCAGTTAAAAAGTGTAAAAGATATTGTTAAATATGGTTGATATCTTTTAAAAAGAAACAAAGCTACCCATCAGTTCTATAAACTGAAATAGATGTCAAATCATTTATGTTCATCATGAAACAAATCCAACAATATCGTTTTAAAAGCCAGAGTTGTGCTGTAACCAGCTGAAGATAAAAATGCCGTTTAGATGTTTTAGAAATGTTTTTCTGAACGATGATCGGGTTTTGACATCCACCAAGGAATGTTAGAGATTATGTTTTGAACGCATTTAAACAGCGAAACACTTTTGTTTAGCCTTGATGACATTTTCAGGATGAGATGAGAAGCGAGAAGTGTTGCCATTTATTCTTATGGCTTCACAATGCTACTGCTCTCACAGCCAGTTTGATTTGAATTACAGGAATAAACGAAAAACTGATAAAAACAGAATTGTATAAATGATTTAAATGAAGTTTTATGTGACTCCGGTTTTTATTTTGATGTTGTTGTTATGCAATAGATCTTAAAGCATTTCACAATGCTAGGAACATCACTCATGGCAATTATTGTTATTTTTCTTTTGGCAACACAATCGTAGTTACGTCCAGATACTGTATACTTCACTCTACACTCTCAACTTTTTTTTCACTGATCCCTCATAAATAGTGGCAGGGTTAAAAAAAACACCTTTACCTAAGCAAGTCGTAAGACTATCATTAAACTACAATTAAACTTCAAAACAGATTCCTATCAAATACCGTTTGAAGCCTCCATTATTTTTATTCTTCCAACTATATCCATGTCAAGCCGACCCTCAGAGAGGCTTTCAACAAATACTACACATTCCACGCCAACCCCCAGTATTCTTTTAATCCATGCTCGTCAAATTGGGGTTTTGGATTTAGTCCCAGTATGTGGGTACCGTACCCCTTTTATTAAACAAATCCGTTGACCTACATCCTTGAAAGATCTGTGTCAATTGCCCATCCACAGCTGTTTACATTGTCAGTCTCTAATGCTAACAATTAAGAAGTGTTGCTCCGTGTCGGCTAAATAAATACTAATCCTCTTTTGGAAAACTGCAAAGGAATTTAAACCCTTTCAGATGTTGTGCATCTGCCTGATTCCTTGCTAATGGCTCTTGAGACTCATGATCGAAGGGCTGTTGTTGTTTTTTTAAAGACAATGAATCTGATTATGGAGACTTTTGAGATAAGTGGTGGATATTTCAAACACTTCATATATTTTGTCGGGACAATGATAACAAGATTTGTTAAAAAAAAAAAAATCGAATTAAATATAAATACAGATCACTGTGTTAGTGGCAGCACTATAAAATGCTAGACTGCTTTATCTGTCTTAATATTGTTGTTTCATTTAAGAGGCAGTGATTATAAGTACATGTCTCATGGTGTAACATCCATTCATCCACTAGAAGCACTGACAGCAACAACACCCTGCTGGTCACCACCTGTCTACGCAGCCTCCTCGCTGGACCACACCTCTTTTGTTAGGAGCAGATGCCCGGAACAGACCGGCACTCCCCAGAGAATTGACTTTCTCAAGCAAGAGATCTCAATAACCTCATATTCATAAAACCAACGTGCACTTTCTGTGATACCAGTCGATCCGCTTGTGCCTCCAACTATACAATGTTACAGATTCTTAAAAAATACATTTTCAGTGTCATATATAAATAATTATTGAACATAAGCTTGCTCACACTTTGGCAAAAAGTCTCCTAAAGCTAGGAGACACGAACACACAGAATACTATCGTCGGTGTACTATTAAATATACATAGATGTAGCACAATCGCAGGTATGAAATAAATGTAACAAATAACAAATCAAATTAGCCAATGATAGATGAATAATGAATGTTTGCTACAAATACTGATACCTCAATAAACTTACTTTAAGCACAAAGAGTGACTTTTTTGTCTTTCACTTTCTCCCCTAATAATAATAGAATAAGAAAATCCTCAGTCTGCTCTTCACACCCAAATTTAATCTCTATCACGGCTACTCTCCATCCCCCACTCCAGACTCCACAGATGAGGGACAAAAGCCTATAATGTCTCAACCCCCGCTCCTAACAACTCTCCCACAATTAAAATTCGTACTTTTTGTTTGTGGACCCCAAAAAACACGTCAACATTCTGAGAGGATAGGACCTTATGTAAGGAGTGTAAGACATTGCAAAGTGTTGAAAAATATTTCTAAAAATGGTAAAAACACGATATTTTTATGTATGGCTGCTGAGAACCTCCGTAGATTATCGTGAATATTTCATGAAATCCAAATTAACTATGTAGGATAACTTGCAAGACTTCTTACACTAAAGAGTGATTCCAAAGAGGAAATATCACGGATAAAATGCAGTCATTAAAGGTTTTGTCCTTGTCGCTTTAATCTGGTTGAAGGGTCTCACTTATGCGATAGTTATTCATCATTCAAATCAAATTGTACTTGAGGTCAACTCAGAGTAAAAGTCAATGAACCGCTCCATTGTGGACACATTGAACAGGAATGAAATCACTTCCAGAGCTAGTTTTAAGTTCTCAACATATTATTTTTTTTAATCTCAATATTTTATTTAACTTTACTAATTTTTTTTAACTTCCTCAAGCTAATTTTGATCTTTACAAGACATTTGTTTAACTTCTCAAAATCTTTTTAACTGCTCTTTTTTCTTCTTCCATGTCCCCACAGGTCCATGTAACGTCATGAAGAAAACATGTTAACCAGTTGAAAGAGTCAGTTCTGACACATACCTTGAAGGACTCCAGCTGCTGATTGATGACGTCCGTCTCCATGCCGACCGCCTCCTGTGAAGCTTCTTTGTCAACAGCTGAAGAGAGAGTTTCTTCCACGTGTTGCAGTTTCCCATACAGCTGCTCGACAGTGTCAAGTGTCGTCTCGACCTGCGTGTTTCGTCCTCTTGCTCGGTCCATCAGTTTTCCACACTGCTTACTCAGAGCGTCCAAGTCTCTCTTCAGGCCCAAGAGGTCTGGTGAGGATTCGCTCTCCAGCATTTTTCGACATCCGTCTCTGGCCTCGGCCGTGTTGCTCGTCAACTCCTGCAACTTCTCTAAAAACTTCTTGATGCCTTCCCGCTGCTCTTGAAGGAGCTCCAGCTCCAGCTCCACAGGAGCCATGTTGTCCAACTCGTCGTCCAGGTCGGTGAATCTGGTGAACATGTCACGGATGCTGGCGTGAAACTGCCCGATGCCTTGGAGCTTGTTCTCCAGGACCTGGCATGTTTCCTCCAGTTGACAGTTCAGGTTGCTGAAGTCTTTCTCCAGGCTGTTGGCCTGCAGCAAGAGGTCTGTCACTCCCTCGGCCTCGGGGACCTGGACCACCAGATCTTTTGCCAGATTCTTGAGGTGTTCCACTTGATGCTGAACCATATCTAAGCTTTTGTGCTGTGCCTTCATGTTGGTGAGATTCTTGCTGCTGTGAGCTTCAGCTCCCTCTGATTCAAACACCTCCAGCTGCTTCTTTGCTCCCTCGATCTCCACCTTTGCTTCATTGTAAACATCTTTAAACTGCTTTAATTTGTTTGAAATTTTCTCCAATGATTCCCTTTTGTTTTGCAGGTCTTCCATGACATTGTCCGCTCTTCTAGTCATGCTGGCCTCCTCCTCTTTCACACCATCAGTGTCCGCGTTGGCTACCTCCAGCAGACTGGCTGCAGCTGTGGAAAGATGCTCCAGCATCCCTCTGTGCTTATTCAGGTCCTTCTGAAGAGCCTTCACCAGAGTCATGGAGCTCTCCAAGCCAGCAGGCTCAGTGGTGAGTTGGACTTTCTCACGATTCGCCTCACAATCTCTGAACCACGAGTCGACTTTCTCCGCCTGCTCCTGGAAAGTCTTAGCTCTCTGCAGAGCAGACTGAAGCTTATCTCCTCGCTCTGTTGCCGTTTTCTTCACGTCTTGCCAGTTAGAAGACAAAGTCAACAAGTGCTTCTGAAGCGCAAGCTTCTCTGCCCCGTCAGTGTTTTGAAGCAGCAGCTCTCCTTCTCCGATGACCGTGTTGTAAGCTGCCTCGTGCTCACAGAGAGCCTGTCGTAGCTTGACATGCTCCTGGAGGGCCTCCTGTAGGAGCTCCTCTTTGGCAGAAATGGTCTGAGGCTCGGAATGATCTTGGAGCTTCTCTCCGAGCCAGGACTGGAAGTCTTTGGAAGTCTGGTGGAACTGCTGCAAACTGGCAAATGTTGAATTCAGCTGCTCCATTTGTTTTTCTTGAATGTAAAAAAAGGAAAAACAGATGTTAAAATGTGTAAGATTAAAATGTGTATTATAACTCACTAAATTATGGATGTATATAAGTGTCTTGTTTTTTTACACATAGAGTTTCATATACTAATTCACATCACTGGAAATGCATTTTCTAAATTCACTTTTAAAAAATTCGTAGTCCTTTAAATTCAATTTCAAATGCTGGTATAATAGTGTCATCAGACCAATCGAGCCAACCAAGCTACTTAATCGAAATTTCAGCCAATCATGCGAATCATAGGCAATCATGTGATGACAGAGAAGCACATGAACAAGAATCTACCATTTGGTATTGTCTGGTGGCACTATTTCAATATAGAAAAAAGAAAAGAAAAAAATATTGAAATTAGGACTTTATAAAACCCAGCAAATGTCTGATTCAAAGCAAATCAACTTCTATGCATTTGTGATAGTGGTGGTTTAGTGGATAAGACTGTTCTTTTTTTATTCTTTATTTTTTACTTGAGTCAACACAGTCATTCTTTAATTTATTTTGCCTTTTATGTTTAGCTTCCATTTGATGGAGGTCTAAGAAAATATCATTACACTCAAATACTCGCGATACATTATTTCACAATGGATCAATATCAAAATCGATATTCAACAACACTGTCCCTTTTTAAAATGTACCACATATTTTGGTTTCAAAACGAATGAAAGCAGTTATGACGTCGTCAAGAGTCATGTGGTCTGTAAATTCTGCAACACCAAGTCCTCGACAATACTACAAATATATCCTTGTTACTATAGTACCACAATATATCCGTTATATATAACGTTGAACCTATATCATGTTAAATATTGTATCTATAGATTCTTGACATTAAACGACCCTACTTGGTGAAGGTATGTGCTGTCACACGCTTTTCTATAGATCATTTAAAATAAAATGTATAGTCTACACGACATGTGTGTCAAACAAACCTGTTTTCTCTTCAAGTTGTTTAAACGGTTTCCGGACACTTTCCAGCTGTCTGGTCAAGTCTGCCTTCAGATAGTCCTCGGTCACCATGGCCACCAGGTTTGCATGAACAGCTTCGGCCTGGTCTAGTTTCTTCTTCTGCTCCTTCAGCTGAGCCGAGATGTCGTGGACGTCCTCCAGCTGCTTCCTGACCACGTCTGGCTGCGCGCTGTGAGGCTGATTGTTGCTCAGCTGCTTGTCCAGTTGTGTCGTCGACTCACCGAGGCTCTGGAGTAGATCATGAAATTGCTCAGTGTTCTCCACGGCCTGGTCAATAAGAGCGTCCCTCTGGTCCAGCTGACCCATGAGACCCGTCCACTTTTGATTGACAGCAGCGAGCTGCTCTTCCACCGGCCTCTCATTGTCAGGATCCTGGTTGTCTGATGAGTTCAGGATGGCTGAGGCTGCATCTTTGAGTTGTTGGAACTGAGGTTTACGACTGTTGAATTCATTTTGCAGGATCTGGAGGGATAAATATTGATGTCAATCCAACACCTCCTGGTCTAAAAATGCTGCTTATTTGTGTAGATATGAAAATATATTTTAAGGCTGTAAGAAAATATTAGGGGTGTAGGAAAATATTGATAGACTTAAATTTCGCAATATTTTCATGATAACACTTTATCGATTTGCTTGTTTTATCCTTTTGTGTTTTCAAATCACACTTTATTTTTATGGTATTATATGGCTTGTATTTCAATAAATTGTATAACATAAAATACATAATTTATTTCATTTACAAAAAATAAGAGTGTTTGTTCATTTTTGTGTTGCAATTAAACTTAAGGCCGTCAGATGGCAGCAGTCCCTATGGCATCTACAGCTAAACGTAGAGCTGAGTTCCCGGCGATGACTGAGGACGAGAGGATACAGTTGACTCTTTTAAAGCTGATGTTTGGACATATTTTGGTTGAAAAACATATGAAAGCAGTTACGACTTCGTCAAGAGTCATGTGGTCTGTAAATTCTGCAACACCAGAGTCAATCACCATCATATCCTTGTTAATACTCTATACCAATATATCCCTGTAAACCCTGTATTGTATCGCCAGATTCTTGTCAATACACACCCCTAGAATATACGCACATTTATTGTTTCAGGTACGAACACACAATACTTTTATTGACTATTTCATGACAACATGTTATGGTTGAATGAATGAATATTATTAAACTGTGCTGTCTCTTTTACACACTGATCTGAATTTTTTTTGGGGTATTTTATTTTTGCTTTTTATTTATTGGTTTTTATAAAATGTTTAAAAGGAATAACAATTAAAATGATGAATGAAAGAAAACTTGCTCAAGTGTACATTTGTTAACCTAATTAAACATGTTTCTTTTTGTTTTTTTTCTCGAATGTGTATATATTATGTATTATTATGGATATCTTCTTAGTAGATGCATATACATTACACTTAAACATATTATGCATTGCTATGAGTGCATATATTGTATGCACTTTATGGATATCTGTATAGAAATATTTATAAATGTGCTACAAAATGAAGAATAACTTAAATAATGTAGGAAATAAAAATACATACTTTCTTTTTGAACTACAGTCAGGTTTTCTTTTCATTTGGCCTTATTTATACTACGGTAGTATTTCAATCTTTATTATCCATGTCAAAATAATAACATATTAAATAAAATGTATGAAGTAAAATTCAATAATTCATATATATATATTCGAACATGTGTTATAATTAAGAGTTCTCAATCATCCTCTGTGTGTTTATGGACTGTGAGAGAATACTGGAGTGCCCAGAGTAAACCTATGCAAAAGTGCTTAAGAGGATGTAAAGCTGTTTTTACCTGAACCTGTTGCTTCTGCATTCGAAGCATGTGTGGGTCGATGGAGAGTGGACCCAGAACACTCATCATCAGCTCTTTCTCCGAGAGCCAGTGGATGAGCTGCGGCTCGGTGGTTTGGAAGAAGTCCAGGTTTTTGTTGGACTGCTCCAGGTGCTGCTTCCTCTCCTCCACAGAGCCGTTGATCTCTGCCCAGACCGCATCTGAGCCGAAGAATCAAATGGTGTTTCGTGAGTCAGCAGCTTTCTATCCTCTTGTCTATTGTGTTCAAATACCTCCCAATGTGTTCCAAACTCTGGCAACACTAGCTCTGACTTTAAAAGCATGTTTTGTTGTGGTAATTCAATGAGCGACTCACCAATTTCTGCCAGCATCTGCTTCCACTTTGCTGCCTCGGGGGAGTTTGGATGGCTGTCAATCAAGTTCACAAGCTTCTCTTTGAGTTTCTTGATCTGATCTTGCTTTTGCCTTATGTCCTCCTCAAACACCTGCAAAAGACGTTGCAAACAGTGTTATATATCTGTGACTTACATGGGATCTACATGGAGACTCACACCGGGACTCACATCGTGTTCATCGTCATCAAAAGTGAATTCTAAAATAGGATTGGTTTCCATGATGATGGTATAGTTTTTTTTACCCATAGAGTTAGATTTTTAAATTTCAATAATTAAAAAAATAAAAATAAAATAAAAGATTGCAATTAAAGAATAAACTTAGAAATGTTGGTATAATAATGCAAACATTTTTATTTTATGGCAAAATATATAAATTGATTACATTTAGAAAAAAATAAATATTTAAAAGAATTACAATTCCAAATTCAATCAGTAAAAAATTAAATTATATATTTCAATATACACATTATTACATACAAAGTTTCAACATTTGAAATGTTAAATTCAAGCATTCAAATTAATTCTGATGGAACACATATACTTTTAACTCTAACTCAATGGGCAGAGCTTATGACAAAGAAAGCAGCTCATTGGTTGATTTTCTAACTTGTGGAGGGGCTGGTCCAATCAGCTGGACCTTTATAAACATGGTTTTCAGTGAGTGTGTAGTGTCAATAATGTTGTTTATATTAACAGAATAAATAATCGAAGAGACACAAATGTTACATTAGACATATGCCATCATCACTCTGACACTAAACATCTTCTGATGTGCTTCTGCAGGTCAAACCATCACCAATCCTACCTTCTGCTGTTCAAGCTGTCTTTTAATGGAGGTGTTCTCAGAAGCTGTGTTCTTCCAGGCAGACGCCGTCTCATTCATGTCTTTGAGCCAAGTCATCATGTTGTTCATCTCCTTGTTGGTGTCTTTCATCTCCTGCACAGAAGAGCTGAGACGTTCCATTCGACTCCTCAGAGTGTCGCCCAGACTTTTGTAGCCCTCGTTGATGTGGTCCACGTTCTGTTGAACATCCATCAGCTCTGAAACACAAACATCACAATTCAAGTCAATTTAGTTTTTAATTCTACATGTTTGGATGGTTGATTAAAGTCAACTGCAATTAAAGACTTTGGAGATCATCTACCCAAACTTTAATTACAGGTGTAATAGTCTAGTACAGGGGTCTCAAGGTTATCTGGCTGAGGGGGTCACTAGAGGTAAATTCCTGTGGGTACTGGGCTGAGGGGGTTTTAAGTAGTTTGTGTTTTTTAAACATTTTTGACAAATTTGATTGAAATTAATTAATAATAAATACAATTGAATTAATCAAATATCTTAAGTGTAGAAGGAAAGAGTTCTTGCATGTTCATGCATGTTCTGAATATCGACAAGCGTCAATCTCTGGCACCAACATGAATAAACACTCATTACCTTGACTGGTTAGGTAGGAATGGCTCACCGGACCACCACCGTTAGTAAGAGCTGATGCAAACAAACACAAAGTGTTCAAGAGACGGACACACCGTAAGTTAGTCTAAGCACACGCTGTCATTCCAACAGAGGCCAAGAAGCTTCCAGTCTTACCCGTCTTCTGGTTCCGGTTCTTTGTTTTGCCCGGAGAAGTGAGTAAAGTGATGAGGCTGCAGAGCGATGACCCTTTAGTGTTGAGATCCGTGACTTCAGGAGCCTTCGTGGTCCATTCATTCATCAAATCCTGAAGAAGAAATCAGATCATTCGTCAAAACTGAAGAAAAGCCACCTATGTTGTGATAATGCTTTGCTCATAAACAGGTCTGTATTTTACAGAAACGTTTATGTATTACACTACCGTTCAAAGTTTGGGGTCACTTAGAAATTTCCTTATTTTTGAAAGAAAAGCACTGTTTTTTTAAACAGTGCTTTAAACTAATCTAAGTTTAAACTAATCTATACATTGCTAATGTGGTAAATGACTATTCTAGCTGCAAATGTCTGTTTTTTGGTGCAATATCAACATAGGTGTATAGAGGCCCATTTCCAGCAACTATCACTCCAGTGTTCTAATGGTACAATGTGTTTGCTCATTGGGTCAGAAGGCTAATGGATGATTAGAAAACCCTTGTGCAATTATGTTAGCACAGCTGAAAACAGTTTAGCTGGTTAGAGAAGCTATAAAACTGACCTTCCTTTGAGCTAGTTGAGTATCTGGAGCATCACATTTGTGGGGACGATTAAACGCTCAAAATGGCCAGAAAAAGAGAACTTTCATGTGAAACTCGACAGTCTATTCTTGTTCTTAGAAATGAAGGCTATTCCATGCGAGAAATTGCCAAGAAACTGAAGATTTCCTACAACGGTGTGTACTACTCCCTTCAGAGAACAGCACAAACAGGCTCTAACCAGAGTAGAAAGAGAAGTGGGAGGCCCCGCTGCACAACTCAGCAAGAAGATAAGTACATTAGAGTCTCTAGTTTGAGAAATAGACGCCTCACAGGTCCTCAACTGGCAGCTTCATTAAATAGTACCCGCAAAACGCCAGTGTCAACATCTACAGTGAAGAGGCGACTCTGGGAAGCTGGCCTTCAGGGCAGAGTGGCAAAGAAAGAGCCATATCTGAGACTGGCCAATAAAAGAAAAAGATTAATATGGGCAATAGAACACAGACATTGTACAGAGGAAGATTGGAAAAAAGTGTTATGGACGGACGAATCGAAGTTTGAGGTGTTTGGATCACATAGAAGAACATTTGTGAGACGCAGAACAACTGAAAAGATGCTGGAAGAGTGCCTGACGCCATCTGTCAAGCATGGTGGGGGTAACGTGATGGTCTGGGGTTGCTTTGGTGCTGGTAAGGTGGGAGATTTGTTCAGGGTTAAAGGGATTCTAAATAAGGAAGGCTATCAATCCATTTTGCAACGCCATGCCATACCCTGTGGACAGCGCTTGATTGGAGCCAATTTCATCCTACAACAGGACAATGACCCAAAGCACACCTCCAAGTTGTGCAAGAACTATTTAGAGAAGAAGCAGGCAGCTGGTATTCTATCTGTAATGGAGTGGCCAGCGCAGTCACCAGATCTAAACCCCATTGAGCTGTTGTGGGAGCAGCTTGACTGTATGGTACGCAAGAAGTGCCCATCCAGCCAATCCAACTTGTGGGAGGGGCTTTTAGAAGCATGGGGTGAAATTTCTCCTGATTACCTCAACAAATAAACAGCTAGAATGCCCAAGGTCTGCAATGCTGTATTTGCTGCAAATGGAGGATTCTTTGACGAAAGCAAAGTTTGAAGGAAAAAAAATATTATTTCAAATAAAAATCATTATTTCTAACCTTGTCAATGTCTTGACTATATTTTCTATTCATTTTACAACTCATGGTGGTAAATAAGTGTGACTTTTCATGGAAAACACAAAATTTTCTGGGTGACCCCAAACTTTTGAATGGTAGTGTATATTTATAACAGTGATGAGGTATTTTTTTAAGGTTGTTTTTTTAAGCATTGATTTTAATTTCTATATTTTTAAAGGTTGAATAAAGATTTTTAAAATAATTAAAGTTTGATGTTTTGATTCCAAAAATTCAACATTTCTTTAATTTAAAAAAAAGGTTAAATACAACCATTCAGTACTCTGATACCACTGATATGCTTCCATATGTAAATACTAAATGTCTCCATACATGGAATCAGATGACTCACACTGACTAGCTGCAGGTCCTTCTGCTGGTTTTCCTCGGTGCTGCTGGACTGAAGAACAGGAACTCTGGCACTTGTCTCCTCCAGCCACTTGTTGAGAACTCCTGCTGCAGATCTAAACTCCCTCAGCTGGTCCTGACAGGATGTGACCTCCTCGTCCCTGCAAGATCATCAGTAAAGTTTACCAAGATTACACACTTGCGACAACAGCATCCAGTAGTTAGTGCTTCACAAAAGGTGCAAAAATCCAACATGAACATTCATCTTCATTGATTCTAAGCAAACTGTCTGATGGCCACAGAAAATGACATATTTGGCCTCCTCTATAGCTCCAATTTTTCATAAAAATAAACATTTTAAAAGGTTTTTAGGGATGTTAAATGTGCATATCTGTGTTATAGCATAAAGAGAAAGAAGGGATGTGTCTTACTTTTCTTTGATGGTGTCTTTGAAGGTGCTGAAGATGTTTGTGATGTTCTCCGTCTTGCTCTGGATCTGAGCTTTGTTTCCGTCAGGACTCGCCTCACACAACTCTCTGCTCAGACCCTGCAGCTTCTCCAAATCATTGGCGTGTTCTGCCATTTGAGCTTTTGTGTTCTGATAATAAATGATAGCTTGAGTCATTTTAATTGAAAGATAAACAGATAGAAGTAAAGAACATAGAACGTAGAAAAATAACATTTAATTAAAGAAAAAAAAGTTTCAACATTGTTCAACACCTCAATATTCTCATGGCACGTATATACTTCCATAGAAACATAGGTGTGTGAGTGTACGAACCTGCACGAGGTCGGACAGTTCAGGAAAAGTTTTTCCTGGTCCGTCAGTGTCGTGAAGTTCTTGTGAACGCTTCACGACAAACTGCTGGATTTTATCAGCAACTCCCTCAAAGTCTTCCACCTTTTCTTTCAGCCGCTCCAGCTGAGACACCTTTTGTTGATGCTTCTCGGAGACATCAGAGAAACGCCGGCACAGAGAATCCATGCCGGTCTGCAGGAGAGCTGCTGCCGAGGGGTCTGCTGTCCCCACGAACTTCTTCACTTTGTCCTTCATGGCTGTGATGCTGCTCTGACGACTGGCCACGTCCTGCTGTATGACCTGAAAGACACAAAAGGTTTTAGTGACGACAAATCTATGGAAGTATTTCAGTGGCATCTGAATATTGAATTTAAATGTAAAATATTTAACACATGAATTCAAATTCATGTTTCAAATGTTGAAACTTTGGTTTTCTTTAATCAAAATGTTGTTAAGATTTTAATTTTTTTTTGTTAATGATTTAATTCAATGCTTTTGTTTATTGAATTGTTATTGTTTGTTATTGTTTGTTGAATTTGTCTTGGCAATGATTGAGTGTAAGTTTGATCAAGTAGCTCTGTACTCCTTTGGTATTGTCTGGTGACACTATTATACTATATATTACAATTGTTAAAAACATAACAAATTTGATTTTGTTTCAAGGATTTTCTTTTCAAGTTAAATTGAATAATTTGTGTATTGACATTTTTAATTTTTTTTTTTTTTCTACATTGAATAAAAATGTAATTGAAAATAGAAATAAATGTATGGATTATTAATAGGCTACAAATTAAAATACATTGAATTTAGAAAATGTGTTATTGAAATTAGAATACCAAATGGTATTTGTAAACAAATACCTGTAATTTTTTTTAATTTTTTTTCTCAAACTTAATTATTAAAAAGATAATAATAAATCAACCTTTTAATAAGTCATTATTCCGAATAAGTAAATGCTTAAAAACAACAATTTTCCTATAGAGAAAGTCAAAGTTTCAACATTTGAAAAGTGTAATTCAACCATTCAATATTCCTTTGGCACAGATATACTTCCATAGAAACTTGATTGGAATCACAGAAAAAGTCACATACCGCTTCTTTACTGAGCAAATCTCCGATTAATGCAGACTCCAGTGGAATCTGAGCTTTTTCATTAACACGAGCCTCCACGTCCTCCAGCCATCCCATCATCTCGTCCAGCCCGTCCTGGACACTCATGGACCGAGTCAAGGTGAACTGAAGCTTCTCATTACGGTCGCTGACGGACTTGGACAGGTTGTCGTACCTCTCTACCAGGTCGTCTAGACACACAGAGACAAATCCATGAACAATTACATTTATGGTTTCAAAATTCATATACTTTTTTAGCATTTGAAATATTGTTGATGGCGATGAGCCAAATAGAGCAGCATCTGGAGGAACCATTCTTAAACTCGCTTGCATAACACACTGCAAACGTTAGCGATTTCAACAATATCATCTAAATCAACAATTCGGTGTATCAGTGTCTATATACAATTATTTAATCACACATTTGAATGTAAATCTAATTTTAAATTTCATTTTTTATGTATTAAATTATTTTTGTATAAGATGATCAGCAGACCTACTCAGCGAAATGTCAAAGTAAGTTAAAGGCGAAAGTAGAAAAAACGGAAATTAATAAATAAATAAATGTAATATAAAAAGTATAAATACATTAATAATTGCAGAAAAAACTAAATACGTATTGGTTTAATCCTAAATAAAATAAAAAAGTCACTCATTTACCTAAACATTTTAATATTTATTCATACATTTATTTATGTATTTAACAATTATACATGAATTTTGGCGTCTTTTTTTGTCCTTCATAATAACAAACCTGGTTGTGTTTTGCTCCAAAATTCTTTATCAGAAATGTTGAAGCTCTTTTTCTTACCTACGGTCTCCTGGATTTCTTCCGGGTTGCTCAAGAAGCCTCCAGACGTGACAAGAGTGTCAGCGGTTTTGCGAAGTGTGTCAACAGCTGCCTGATGTCCAGTCATCTGACTTTGTAACATCTAAGAAAAAAAAGATTAAATCAACTCGTAAAAGTTGGAAAATTAGCGAGGACGATAAAAAAATAGTACAATGGTCGTAAAATCTATGATATGTTTTATAATTGATTATTGTCTTAATCTTTTTCAACAGATTTGATTTGCTTTTCTCAAAGACCCCTTATCTTTACACATCTGGCCTGAAAGTCACTTTCTGCCGGCGGACAAATGTGCAGCAAGCTTTGTTGTCCTCCTTCATAAGGTCATGTGGAAATATCTGCACGTGGAATTGAATTTAGCAGCTAAAAATAGCTGCTGCTGGTCTCTGAGCTCTTTATATGGCTAAACTAAACTTCTTGATGATTCCTAATGAAGGGTTGATGAGGTCAGTAATGGGTTCAGAGTGTGTTTTTCAGCTCAAAATGACGATTGATGACTGTGGGCCGGTGGGGCTTGCCTTGGTCTCCTCCAGCTGTTTCTGCAGAGTCTGTGGATCAGCAGCGATGGACTCCGCCTGCTGCCGCCTGGCCTCTTCCTCTGAGCCGTTGAGCCACTTGGACAGCTCCGTGCTGGAGTCGTCATACTTCTTGAACGTGTCCACCACATCTTTCAGGTCGTTTCCCAGCTGGTAACACTGTGATGAGACAGAATACACGTTTAACAAACACATTCTCAGGATTGATCTGGTCTTTGATGGTCTTCGTGGATCAGTGTTACGTGAGGTCATAGGGTGCCATCTTGTGGCCAGAAATACAGAAGCGTTTTTTTGATCAAATAAATAATATCAAACTACTTAATTAAATCTAGTAAAAACACGAGTCCCAAGAATACTTAACATTTTCTCACTATGAAAAAATGTCTTTTGGGTCTTTGTATAAACTATGTCAGAGACTAACCCTTATTGGTTGAATTATGTTAAAACCTGTTATAGTTTTCTTTTTTAGTTATTCAGCATTATCTTATTTCTCAACTATTTAATCCATTCATTTCTATATAAGAGGATGAATATTTTATTTTTTATAATTTAATTGCAAAATTCGCAAATTTTCAAAATGAATTTAAACATTTTTTACACATATACTGTAGTTATGATATTACGATTCCAATAATTAAAAAATAAATGTTCCAAATTCAACATTTTTTTAAAAAATTCGTAGTCTTTTAAATTAAATAATTATTATATTTGAAATAATGAAATAAGAATATTAACCCTTCTTACCCTTGTTATCTCAGGGTCAAGGTGACATTGAAAAACAGATGTGTGTGTGGGTCACCTTGACCCAGAGACAACACAAGGGTGAAACTGTATGTGTAAAGAAAATTCAACATTTCAATATACAAATCATTGAAATCAATATTTGAATGCTAAGAGAAAAAAAAAACACCAAACACACCAAACAACAAGAGCCTTTTCCCATGACAATTCAGACATAAAATTATATTTTGTGGTGTTTTCCTATTAATGGATTTTTGTGCTCCCAGGAAAACAATTTAAAATCTATTTTCATACAGTATTTTCGGCTTTTTCTAGTCAACATTGGCAGAAGATGTCCCTAGATCCATTTGACAATTTATTGGAGATAAAATGAATGAATTTTAAATGTTGAATGGAGAAAAGGCTACAGTATCACTTCCAGTAAGTCAAGTAAACATGCAGACTTTAAATGGTCGCAGCATGTTTCCACTTTGCATGAACATACATTGAATTATTGGGGTTTTCTGGGAGTACAAAAATCCATAATTTTAGTTGTTTCAAAATAAATTAAAGTGTATGATCACCTGTGCATGGAGAGATTTGTATCGACCGGCTGCAGAATCCAGTTGCTGCTTCACAGCAGAACATGTTCCGGACTGAGCCGCTCCACAGTCTTTGGCCACATCCAGAACCTTCTGGCCTGACATGGTGATGAAGCGAAGGTCTCCCTTGTGAGAAATAACATCCTCAGCGAAGCTCTTCTGCCGCTGAAGCTTCTTGCTGAAGACCTCGAGGGAGTTTGCAGGAGAAACCAAATCCTTCATCTTTCCCTCCGCTTGGTCCAACCAGCCATCAAACTCCCCGCAGTCATTTTTGAACCTTCTGAGCTCCTCCTGGACGCTCTGAACCTGCTTCATCTGCTGCTCTGCCTCAGTTAGGGAGTCTTGGAAGCGAGCCTTCAGGTCGTGTATGTTCTTCTGGAGCCGGTCCTTCTCCTCTGGAGACAGTGTGTTGGCTTGTTTGTCTAGCAGAGCCTGAGCCGACTGTGTGGCCAAGATCAGATCCTGCTGCTGAGCAAGGATCTCCTTATGATGAGCCTGGGCAGACATTACAAGGAAATACCAAACAATTATTCATGTTTTTAAATACTTGGATCAATGAATCTTTCATTTATTTACCGGTAATTATTGTATTGAAAAATTATTTTTAATAATTCTGAATCAAAATGTAAGGGATAAATGAATGAATGAATAAAAAGGTTAAATATTTAAAAACATTTTTTTTTTTTTTACACAGTCTGATGTTTAATTACTAATATATATATATATATATATATATATATATATATATATATATATATATATATACTGTATATATATATATATTACACTTTAACACTTATATAGTGTTACCAGACAATATTGAATTTAAAAGTCAACGGATTTTATTAATATTGAGATGGGAAAATGTATTTTTGAATGATTTAAATTAAAATATAAAACTCTATGTGAAAAAAAAGAGGATTATTTTTAAATTAAATTATTCAAAAAGAAATTAACCTTTCAATATACAAATGATTACATTAAATTATTCAAAAACTTAATTAAATTCTTTAAAACATATATATACAGTATATGTATACATACATATATATATACTGTATATATATATATTCTTACAGCACCAATGTACTTCCATAAAGACTTCATGACAAGATTATATTAAAATATAAATATATTATAAATAAGATATAAGATATCTCACACTGTAGGAGGTCGAATGCCGTTTTAACAAATATATTTTCATACTTCCAGGCTGTTGAATTCAATTTAAAAGAGGAGCGTTCCAGTTTAAGCCAACGTTCCAGGTCCAAATTGATCAAACACTACTTAAGATATATTTTAACTTAAACTTTTAATCAAAGTCCGTCTCATCTTGAGAATATTTTTTTTAAACAACAGAAAAAAAAAATAAACATGAAAAAAATACCTTTACTCTTTCATAATGCTTATCCAGGCTCACAGAGGATTCCTTCTTCCCATCAGCTTCTGTTTCTTCAGATATTGGGAAAGAATTCCCATTGGCATCATCCGCCTCCATGTTGTCCTCCATCTCTGACTTTTCATTCTCTTTACTAGTGAGGTCGGCCTGCTTGACACTTTCATTCCCGATGTTGGATACCCAGTTGAGAAGACCCTCGATTTTCTTCTTGCTCTCCTGGAGTTGCTCAACAGCTGCTGCCTAGACGAGGGGAAAAGAGTGAAAGGATGTGAGTCAGGATGTGAGAGGTTATTATTGAAAGGATGATCTACCTTTTCACTCTCCTGTTTGATGGCTGAAGTAACAATGTTCTCCAGGTCTTTCCTCGACTCTTCAGCACGTTGGTTGAGGATCTCAGCTTTTCCTTTCGCTGCCTCCAGTTTATTCTCCACAGCAGCCACCTGTTCAGGTGTCAGCTTGTGCCGGTTCTCCTCCAGAAACCTTTTTGTGCTGGTGATGACCTCGTTCAGAGCGCTCTCGTCACTCAGCACCTCTTTTTGCAGAGCCTTCAGAGACGCAGACGTACAATTGTCGATGAGATCATCAAAATATTGAATCCAACAATGTTGAAAATGTATTATTTTATTAAACTGCAGTAATTTAAGCATTTAAATGATTTTATATTTAAATATTTAAAACTTTTTTTGTTTCATAATTATTATTATTATTTTATTTAATTTTTAATATTTTTAATTTATTTTAATACATACATTTTCATTTAATTCCAATTATTGAATATTAAATGTAATAATTCTATATTTTTTTTATTCTTAGTCGTTTGAATTCAATAAAACAATGTTTTAATAGTGACACCAGACAAAACCAAAAAAAACGAAATATTTCATCCAACTTTCAGCCAATCATGCGACGCACAGACAAGCAGATGACGACGAAGTAGCTCGACACTCTTATACCAACATTTATATATTCAATATTTATTTTTTCAAATAAAGAAATCAGAATATCAAATGATATTGGGTTTTTTTTTTAAATTCAATAATTAAAAAGAACAAAACTATTTTAACCTTACAATATATTCAATTTGTTACCATTTATTTGATATTATCAATGATTTATCTTTGCAAAACATTGTGGTTGACATTACAAATTATTTTTGCTTAATTAATCTTCAACAAGAAAAGCGATGCGTTCACTGACCTGATGCTCCTGCTGGTACTGCTGCAGATCGGCCACAGATTGTGTGTTCTCCGCCTGCTGTTGGTGTCCAATGAGCCGGTTCTCCGTCAGAGTGAGACTTCCACACACTTCCTCCAACTTTTCGGAGAATTCTCTGTGCTTCTCAAGTAAAGACTGTCGAGCAGAGCAAACAAGTCAAGGTCAGTCACTGGATTGTAGTCTTTTTCTCCGAGTCAGGATGATGCTGTGAACTGACGACAGACTTAAGAACGTGCAAGAAGAATCTGTATCTAAAGCGAGAGTGCTGTGAACATGCTGGCCAGCTCTGGATGTGAAAGTTTTGGGGAAGAGAGTTGGGGGGGGGGGGGGCTGTTAAATATTGAACTATTGTGTTCTAGGCGGCTGACGCCTCCTGAGTTAGTGGTTCGCTGATGTCTTGAGACCTGCAGATACAACCAGCACAGAAGTTAGTCACAGTTCAGATCGTGCAACATAGTTATTATTAAATATAGTCATGCAGGAACAGATTGTTTGGGCGTATATCAGTGACAGCTGAATATTGAACGGTTGAACTAAACATTTTAAATGTTGAAACTGTGATTTTTTTATTTTTTTTTTCATAATTGAGTTTAATATTTGTTGCTTAAAAATGTTAACGTTATTAACTTATCTTAAATTCAATATAAAACTGTTGCTAAATACTTGTATATTCAGCCAATCATTGTGTGAAGCTCACATATCATGATGTCACTATTAAACCAGCATTTTTATTTCGAATTTAAAAGGTCATGACTGAAAAAAAATATTGAATCTGGAATTATTTGAATACAAATATCAAACTATGTAAATAATAATCATTAATTTTGAAAATTTTCAATCGTCTTAATATTAAATTGAATAAATACTGAAACCAATTTAACCTTATTACCTTATATATATCCTTACTAAGTAAATAATTATTATTCAATTATTAAACCTTTAAATTAGAAATATTTAATTCAGTTACTAAAAAATAGAATGTAAAAAATGTATGTAATGCTTTAAAACAATAACATTGAAATAAATAAATTAAATGTTTCAATATTTGAAATGTTAAACCATTCAATATTCTGCAGACTCTGATGAACTTCCAAGATTTATTTTTCTCGTAAACACACACGTCAAAATAAAGAAGCATTTTTAAACAAGCCTTCTGATCTAGATGGTGACACATCGACAGGCAGACCTTCTGCAGACTCTGGTCGTCCTTAGTTTGAAGTAGAGCCTCCAGGCTGCACCTCTGGGTCACGAGTCTCTGGCTCTGGTGTTTAGCGGCACGCTGGGTGACGCTGAGCCGCCTCAGTATGTGGCTGCTCTGAGCCGGACTCAAGAACTGAGCGTTCTCTGAGATGAAACACTGAGTCTCAAACGTAATGTCCTCTAATTTGAGCTTCACCTCCGTCAGATCAGTCTCCTAAAGCGACCAGAATGTTGATGAGTGGTTAAATCAACATAACAATACACTTAAAAATCGCTTCTTTCAGGGATATCATATTAATATTCAACAGCAATGTATTGATTTGTATTTTTTTGTCATATTTTTGACAGTTTATAATTGCTCTTATATAGTTTCAATGAAGTGTGTGTAAATGATGATGTTTATTTTATTATTTACAAATCGCACCATGAGGATTTTTTCATTTTTTCTTTGAAATCAAATTTTCATTCTATCAAAGTCCTTTAATGGTTTTTTTTTAATAAAGTGTGTTTGAAATAAAATAAATGTATCTTTTTATTTACGTTTAACATTTACAGCTTTTGTGCATTTTTTGTGTTGCAATTAAACTTCCGTCCGCTAGATGGCAGCACACATTATGTCCCGATGACTGAGGACGAGAGGATACAGTGGACTCCAGCAGCCTTTAAAGCAGATGTTTGGACATATTTTGGTTTCAAAACAAATGAAAAAAGTTAGGACTTTGTCAAGAGTCGTGTGGTCTGTAAATTCTGCAACACCAGAGTCAAGTACTCGACAATACTACAAATATATCCTTTTTTCTACAGTATATCACAATATCTATTATATAATTTACCCTCTAACGTGATACGTTGACTATCAACAGATTCTTGACAATACACACCTCTAGTAAAGAATATGTACCTTCATTTCTTCCAACAGATGTTCGAGAGCATCAACATCACAGGAGTCCAGATCAACATCCAACACAGCTGAGCTCTTGTCAATCATAGCAGTGACTTGATCCAGATCAGCAACATGACTACGGTATGTTGATTCTAGATGTTCCTGGAAGAGAAAATCTTTTTAGCGAAAGTTCGTTCCAGCACTCTGGCTCACCGAACCTTTTTCACTTCTGTGGCTTCGGTTAGCATGAGATTCTTCTCCGCTAACGACTTGGAAACGGCGGAAGCATTTGATTGGATCTCTTGACAGATGCTGGTCAGGTCACGTTGAATTTGCACCGGAATGTTCTCGGTTACAGACAGTAAAAGTCGTTTTGCTTTGTCCACCTCAGGAGTGATCAAACCTGCTAGTTGAGACATCTGGAGCTCCAGTGCCTGACAAGAGTAAGGAGACAAAGAGTATTAAGAGAATGGAAGTGAATCTCAAATGTTGAAACAACAACATAAATTGAAATAACGTTTTTTTAAGCAAGAACTATTCAGTATATTTGCAATAGGTGAATTCATTATAATAGATTTGGATGTTCTAATGGCATTTATTCAAACATATTTCCTACAGTACATTTCCATATTCTATAAAAGTAATTATTGAAGTTAGAATATCAAACTCTATATATAACTCTAACGATATCATTTATTCTTAAAATGTTCACATTTTTTCTCTAACTCTAACTTATTAATTTATAAGTAATTGAATTTAATTATTCAAATAATAATAAAATGCAATAAAAAAAAAAAATCATTTCAGTAAAAAAACCTGAAATGTTAAATTTAACATTCAATATTCTGATGACACTCAAATACTTCCACAGGTTTATTCTGAACATTATATAAATATCTTACCAGACATTTTTCTCTTTGGATCTGCAATTCTTCCAAATTATTTCCCACTGCTGGCAGTTTTTCCATGTCCTTTCCAACATCATCCAAAACATCAGCGTAATCCTGTAATCTTCCAACACACTCCAAATAATCCTGGACGGTGGATTTCTGATGGGAAAGGCATCACATAAATACAGGAATATAATCAAAATAATAATAATAAAGTTTAGAATTGAAAAGGTTTTTACCATTTCTTTCCTCTGAAGAGTGGAGAGTTGTTGAGCTTCTGCACAGTTTCCTATGTCCACCTCTGGCAACCCTTCATCTTCTCCCTCTGAACTCTCCTCCTTGATGCTCTCCAGAATCTGCCACGTCTCCTCCTCCTGCTGCTCCTCGTGAACATCACCCCCGAGAGTGTTTTGCAGCGTCTCCATCATCTCGTTTAGCAATGACAGGTCGTTGTTCGACGAAACACTTTGAAGAACCTGAAGAAGTCGACGTTGGATGCTGGACGTCTCTGTCGGTGTGTTACCCTGCTTCAGTCCTTCTTGGACCAGTGCGGCCCTTAAATCCATGAGGGACTCCTGGGACATGCTGGAGGATTTTGAGGAATTTAAGGCTAAATTATCAGGATTACATTCAAGCGGGGATGGTGAAACTTGGTCTTGAGGAGACGAAACAGAGTAGGTTGTGTTGTCAGAAGAGCATTGTTCCCTCTCTGGCTTATCCTGTCTGAATTCAGCTTTTCCCTTCAGCTCTGATGCATCTATGGCAGAATCTTTAGATCGGTTGACTCCGGCAACTTGGTGGACTGCCTCTGCCTGCAGGTTTTTATCACTTGTAGAATTTGGAGAAACTATAACAGCTAAGTCAGTCCCACTATGTGACTCAGAATAAAAGAACACCTTTTGGTCCTCGCACTCGTCCATCTCTTCATGGTCTTGAAGTTTCTCAACTGTCTTTGTTTCTTCTGTATCACAAATCACTTTGTTTTCTCCAGTCATTAGATGTGGTGTCTTTTCTGTACCAGTGTTTGAACAATATGCTTCATCAAGGTCACTCTGGTTATTTCTGGCAGAATCCTGCATAGAACTGGGTTCAATCGGCTCAATGTCATTTTGTTCCCGAGTTCTCAGCGTGTTTCCTTTGTCTTTGTTTATCTGGTCGTTATTCAAAATATTAACAGCAGGATCTTTAGTTCTCAAATTAATCGAGTTACAACCAGGATCTGGGGATTTGGGGGTATCCAGATGCCCAAAAGATGGACTGATCATTTGTGCGTCTCTCATTGGTGAATCATTGTCTAGTTTTTCATTGTTCTGACTGACTAAAGTGGATAAAGGGTCATGTGTCTTCAGCTTCTTATTTAAATCTTCTGTCACATTTTGATCGGTCTCCTGTGAACTCTGGCTAAGAGTTCTCTCTGGTATATAACCAGCAATTGTTTCGTCAGGTGAAGGTATCAGGTCCTGTAAATGTTCTTCCAAAGCCAACCCTGAACTTGACAATTCTAATTTGTCACCAGATTCCCTATGACCAAGTTCATCAAATAACAACTTTGAGTCACTGTTTGGTATATTTTGTAGCGTAACATCAGTTTCAGAGTCTGTTTGTTTTGTGAGCTCAGAAGTGACTTTTGTTTCTCTCTCTGAAGACTTGTTTGGTATCATAACTGGTTCCTCTGTCTCTACACAAAAGTCTTTCAATAGGTCTACATTGTCTGGTGTGACAGACATTTCCATGTTGACTGAGTCACTTAAAACAGAGCTCAAATCGATGCATGATTTATGGTCTTCACTTCTGTCAGTCAGAACATGAACATCTCCTTCTAGACGTCTTACACTTAAGTCTGCACCAGTAACATATGGGCTGACAAGTTGTTCAACATGATCCCCACAACTGAGATCATCTGAGCAGCTTTCAGCCATGAAAGGACTTGATGTGTCAATGAGGGAAATATTGGAGATGTTGGATTTCAACTCTGGTCCGTCTTCAGCAAGTAACATCTGTTTGTTCCGAGGCAAGGCTGAGTAACTTGCACTAAACTCTTCCTCCTGAATTCCTCCTGGAGAACAAGATGAATATTCAACTGCAGCCAAAGAAGTCGATTCTATAACCAACTTGACAGAATCCCTGCAACACTCCAGACTTATAGAAGATGGATGACCAGATGACACACAAGGAGAGCATCCATCTTCATCACCATATGTAGGAGTGATGTTCATCCAAGTTGTATTCTCTGATTGACATTCCAGCGAAGTATTAATAAAATCAGCGGGTACCGCTTGACCAGTCAAACTAGTGAGAGAAGTATTTTCTGCACCAGAAATATTCATATCCATGAAATCTTTGCTTATCTCAAGTATTCTCAATCCTTCTGAATCAGCATAGATCTTTGAGGAGGCTGGAATTGTGACCAACTCTTTAAAACATTCTGAGGAAGATGAAAATGGTTGATTACTCATCTCTGAAATATTCCCCTGTCCAGCTTTTTCATCCCTGATGTTTTGTGTTTCCATTTCCTCATCAAGATTCAGTGCGGGGACAGCAACGTTTCTCATATATGAACTTTGACTTTCTTCTGGTTCGTAATGATCAGATGACCAGTCCTCATTGTTGACATTTGAGTATGAAACAATATCATCACCATTCAAGGATTTTATGGATAGTGTTGACTCGCTTACAGATGGCAGCTGTAATCCACTCTGTCGATGGATCATGAAAGTATCTGAAGATCTGTTCGGATCCAATAGGGATGTTTCTCTGCCGTCACTCTTCCATGTGGTTTTGTCCAGATCCAGTTCTCTTCTATGGTCACATTCCCTGTCCAGAGCGTCTCTTCTCTCGGTTGCTACACTGGAATGAAGGGTTTTATTCTCTAGAATATGGTTTTGGTTTTCATGATATTCCCCTGGGAAGTAATGTTCAGCTGCGGCAGCATCAAAACTGCTTGTATCAGGAGCTGATTCGGCACTAATATTTGGGAATGTTTGATGTTTGACTGAGTGATAGAGGTCAGACATACAATGATCCGCATCATCGTCCTGATGAACTGATGCCTCCATACCGGAGTCGCTCACAGACGGTTCTTGGCTCTGTCCATGGATCATAAAAGTTTTTGAAGATATTGATCTGTTTGAAGCAGTCGGATCCAAAAGTGATGTTTCTCCATAATCACTCTTCCATATGTTTTTTTCCAGGGCTGGTTTTCTTCCATGGTCATATTCCTTGTCAAGAGCGTCTCTTCTCTCAGTTTCTACTCTGGAATCAAGTGGTGTTTCAGGGCGTAGAATTTGGTTTTCTTTTTCATTATTTTCCTCTGGGATAAAATTTTCAGCTTTAGCAGCATTTAAACTGCTTGAATCAGGCTGTGAATTAGCAATAATATTTGGGAATGTTTGAAATTTGACTGAACTATAGAAGTCAGAAATACAATGATCTGCATCATCGTCCAGATGAACTGATGCCTCCATATGTGATTGGCTCATAAATGGTACCAGGCTCTGTTGATGGATCATGAACATATCTGAAGATATTGATCTGTTTGAAGAATCTAGATCCAAATTTGATGTTTCTCTGTCGTCACTCTTCCATATGGTTCTGTCCAGCGCTGGCTCTGTTCCATTGCCAAGTTCCATGTTAAGAGCATCCCCTCTCTTCTTTTCAGGGAACAGAATTTGTTTTTGGTTGCTGTGATATTCCGCTGGGAAGTAATGTTCAGCTTCAGCAGCATCAAAACTGCTTGTATCAGGCACTGATTCAGAACTAAAATTGGAGAATGTTTGATGTTTGACTGAGCGATAGAAGTCAGAAATACAATGATCTGCATCGTCGTCGTCCAGATGAACTGATGCCTCCATACCCCAGTCGCTCACACACTGTTCGTGGCTCTGTCCATGGAACGTGAGCGTTTCTGAAGATATTGTTCTGTTTGAAGCAGTCGGATCCAAAATTGATGTTTCTCTATCGTCACTCTTCCATATGGTTTTTTCCAGAGCTGGTTCCTTTCCATGGTCAAGTTCCCTGTCCAGAGCGTCTCTTCTCTGGGTTTCATACTCAAGAATTTGGTTTTGGTTGTCATTATGTTCTTCTGGTAAGTAATGTTCAGCTGCGGCACCATAAAAACTACTTGTATCAGGAGCTGATTCGGCACTAATATTTGGGAACGTTTGATGTATGATTGAGTGAAAGAAGTCAGAAATACAATGATCAGCACCATCGTCCTGATGAACTGATGCCTCCATATGTGATTGGCTCATAGACGGCACCAGGCTCTGTGGATGGATCAAGAAGGTATCTGAACATATTGATCTCTGTGAAGAATCTAGATCCAAAAGTGATGTTTCTCTGTTGTCACTCTTCCTTATGGTTTTGTCCAGGGCTGGTTCTCTTCCATGACTAAGTTCCATGTCAAGAGAATCCCCTCTCGCCGTTTCAGGGAATACAATTTGGTTATGTTGCTCATGATATTCCACTTGGAAGAAATGTTCAGCTGCGGCAGCTTCAGAACTGCTCATATCAGGTGGTGATTCAGCAATAAAACTTGGGAACGGTTGATGTTTTACTGAACTATAGAAGTCAGACATGCAATGATCTGCATCATCGTCCAGATCAACTGATGCCTTCATATGAAATTTCCTTTCAATGATCTGATCAAGAGTTGAAGGATCCTTTTCTAAACACAACGTTTCATCTTCTGATTGGTGACGTAATGAAAGACTTCCACTGGCTGAGGAAACAGAACTAAAAGGATATAAAGTCGTCTGCTCCTTACTGTCCTCCTGAATGTGCAAGGGACTGTGGGAATCATCTCTTGAATCCACAGATCTCACACTTTGCTGAGTGTCGTCAAGAAATGCTGGATCACTTAGAAAAATCTGAATCATGTTTTTAAAATCCTCATCTAAGATCAGGACCTTTTCTCCGGTCTTTGGATCCACGTAGCTATTCATCATCAGGTAGGAAATGAACAACTGCTTCGTCTGTTTGTCATAAGTGTCTTCTGGGTCAACTCCTTCCACCCGGAGTTTCTTACACACCAGCCAGTTTGAGAATTCATCAGTGAGGCGTTCGACATCAACAGAGCCTTCGGGAATTTCCACTGACTTCAAAAAGTGTGCAGTGTGTGCATCGATGTAATGATTATGTACTGCAGAAGTAATGTCCATGACCTCCGACTTCTCCGGGATGAAAAAAGCAGATATTCTGCTTCGGTTAGTCGTGCTGAACGTTGCTGATGTCGAGTGAGTTTCTGCGTTTATCGGGTGCGGCAGGACGAGACCCATGAATTGCTTCTTGCTCCCAAACACAATGAGTTCAGTGTTGGAGGTTGTAAGATCGCACTGGACAGCCTCATCTACCTGTAAGTCATCGTGAAAGTTTCTTATGCAGCTCAGACAATCTCCAGAAACAGATTCCTTTGGTTTGAAAAACATATTTTCCATTGATGGTTCTTCCTCCTCTGACCTCTCCCCTGGAATATGTGTTGAGGAGTTTTGCTTCTGAAATGCTTCCTTAAAATCCACGATGTCACCAGTGTAACAAACCTTCAATCCGTCTTTGTCGGGTATAATCTCGATCATCTTGATGATCAGGTTTGTCGCCGTCAATTTGTCAGATGAAGACTGGAAAGGGATTAAATCCTTCTGAAAGTGGCCAGAAGAGGTTGTGAAATTGTCAGTTGAGATATTATTCCAGGATAAGTAGACTGGCGAATCAAATGCTTCAGGTCCAGAGTCGAAGAACGTTCTGGTCACATGAATTCTAGTTCTGTCATCATGAGTTAAACCCTAGGAGGAGAAAAATATAATTAGAAAATATTATATAAATATTTAACCTACAAAATGTGGGTAATAGTGTAAATGAACTGTACTTACCGACAGACAAACACGTGCATGTTAAACATCAAGACTGCTTCAGGGAGGTCACAGGAAAATGACAAACATGGCTATAAAAGCAAACATGCTCAAAGGAGGGTCATATCCAGCTTATTGCTAAAAGTGTTGTTAGTCAACTGTGTTCTGTGGCATTTTCTTTTGTGGGAGAGTAAAAAACAGACCAAAGCTGGGCTCAGCATGTTCACAGCGTTCTCTCTAAAATACAAATCAGCTCAAAGCTAGAGAAGTCAAGTTAGTCATGCAACAGATCAACAGTTAGAACGTGTGAAAGAAGAAACTAAATATCAACATTTCCAAACCTCGTCTGCAGTCGCAGTCTGATCCGAGCAATGAGTTGAAATCTCATCGTAGGCCTGATTAAGCGCATCGAGTTGCTCCTGGGCGGCTTCTTTTTCCTCTCGTGTCATCCTGCGGAAGATGAAAACCATTTAAAAACAGGACGGTATCGGTTATATCTGGATGTGAAGTTTCTTAGCTCACTTGTCACTGTGTTTGCTCAACATTACTTGAGTGGCCCTCACTGCTTCGGCAATCTGCTCCTTCTTCGTGACCATTTCCTCAACTGGAACCTTGAGCACAATGGGAATGTTATCAATTGGGAAATTGAGGAAAGCGTAACCATAGTAAAATATAAGAATAACAATGGTTAAATAAAAATGCATGAAGCAGTTGCAAGCATAAATGTTGTATTAAATGATGCATCATGTTTCAACAGGTCTTTCTTAAAAACATTAGATAAGAGGTTGGTTTTTTTTATATCCCTGCAGTTACGAGAGCATTTGGATACATTTCTGCATTTATAATTTTTTTAAAACAACTTTTAGTGCTTAAAATTGTTTTCACTTATGACATGATTTTTTTTAATGAAAATATATTTACATACACTATAGTGTTAAAAGTCATTAAGTCTCTTCAACCTTTTATGTGTCATTTGTTTGGCTGGCCTCATGGTTTTTTAGAACACAGTCTACAACCAGATACACTCTTCAAATCTTTGGAAAAGAAATATAATTATTGAAAGGAAAACTTGAAACTGAACAAAAGTAATTTGTGGACAATTGGGATGCATACATTTTGTAGTTTTATGAGGTATGAATGCATGCTTAAGCAACATGAAAGACTTGATGAAACATATATATTTTAAATAATACAAATAATAACTTGTTCATATTGATCCAAAAGCAGAGTGTACATACATTCTTTATTTCAAAGCAAAAGGTCAAAACAAACTACAAAAGTAAGACAAAACCTGTTAGATATACAAAGAACTACAACTTGATTTACCTGGGGCTTATATGTGGTATCATTGTTGGCATTGCTATCTTTAAGAGCATCTGTTGTTGGGTCCTGTCTTACACCCGACATCCAGTGCAAGAGTTTGTTAACTTTATCACCGTGATCTCTCTTTTCCTCATCAACAGATCTCTAGAAATTGAACAGAATCTTGACATTATTGAAAAACCAGATGAAATGACAGGATCAGGACAAAAGTGTCTTAAACATCGTATACAATGGCAGTTTTAAACGAAACAATGAATACATAACAGTTTCTTTATTACACACACTTGTTAATGACACGTTATTGCTTGAAGGCTGAAAGGTAATGAAATGCTGATTTGATTCCCAAACCCACAACTTTAGAGGCCTCTAATATCCGTAGCCCAGTATGGCAGTCAAAGACACTTTTTTCAAGGGCCTCCTTGAATGTGATTCTCCGCTTGGTTTTTGGACAGACGAGCATTTTGGTATGTGACTTTTCATCCTTGAGTGTATTAGTAATGGCTTTATCCACAAGGCCACTTTGGATGACTTCTTCCATGGAGACCCTTTCATGAGTTTCTGGGTTTATTAATCCACCCGTGAGTAGCTGGAACTCAATAGAACGTAAACCTACATCCTTAGGAATGAGATTCTCCTGAATGGCCAGGGAGATTGATAAAGTCTGCCCAGTCTTGGGGTTAACAATGCCGCTAAAAACTTGCTCAAAGGGCTGGAGATGTTCAGAGAACGAGTTATCCAAAAGACCTCTTTTGAGAGCTTCATTAAGAGCGACTTTATCCCCGGCAAATGGGTCACAAATGCCCCCAGTGCAGGCCTGAGCCTCCAACAGTCTCAGAGCATTTGTCTTATCGATAAAGTTTTGTTGCCAGCCTTGAAGAATCGACATGCGTCTCCTCTGGTTTACATCCCAAAGCCCAGCAATGGGACTGTTTACATCGTCTACGACTACCATCCTTGAAAATATTATGTCTGCCATCTCATTTATGTACAGATCACCAGTCTGGTACCTTTCCAACTCGGAGGCTTCCAGGAACCTTTGACCTAAAGCCGTATCCAGACACAGCTCTCTACCATTGGCCTCATCGAAAATGATGTGACGCATTTCCCCGTTAGCATCACTCACAGACTTGTCTTGCCAATTACACTCCATATCGGAGAGGAACAAATACGTACTCATGTCAATCAACTCTCCCTTTAATGCTTGATAGGCGGACATCTCTGTGCCAGACCTGCTAACAACACACACCCTTTGAGAACGAGCAGGAGAGGAACTGGTGAGATGCCTCTCACCAACTGGGAACAGAAAAACGCTTGCTTCTTCGTCATAAACGCATTTGTTCAGTAGCTCAGAGTAGTACGCTCTCTGGCCTGTGTCAGGATTAAAGAAAGCTTTCGGGTTGCTACTTGCTTTGTACAGACTTTTTAGAGTTTCCTCGTTTATAAGGCCGTGATCAACTCCGACACTAGCGGGCAGTCTCAGACCGAGCCCTGGGTATATCAGTCCTCCAGTGGCTAACTGAACCTCCAGGATCTTTTTGGCTTTCACCCTATCAAGAACTCTCTGCTCCATCGCTTGAAAGACAGACAACGTTTTGCCCTTATGCAGGAAGCCGGTAAAAGCTTTCTCCGCATCAATCAGTTTATATCCCACGTCCTGTGCTATAATCCCTTTCTCAAGAGCCTCGGACACCGGATATGTCTGGCCTGTAGCCAAATCAGTAAGACTTCCTGTTGCAGCCTGACTTTCTAAAAACTCTAGCGCATACGTCTTGGCTAAAAAGCCCTTTTCAGCAGCTTCTAAGAAAGATATCTTCTTCCGACTTGATTCAACATAGATCCCTGCAATGGTAGTTGGCCTCTGGACATGTTGGGATATTAAAGATTGAATTTTCTCCATTGTCATGTGGCCCAAATTCAATTTATGCAAGACATCTTCATCGACCAGCTTAAATTTGAAGAGGTCTTGCAGACTGTTTTCGGTTAAGCCGGGGAGATTCAAGGTGGTTGAATACAAGGCGTTCATTTTACCTCCACTACCCTCCCTCACACTCTCTCCTGGCATCTCTTCCTCAAACGTCTCGATTATCTGATACGTTCTTCTCTGAGTTACGCTTTCTTTTGTGGCCTGCTCTTTAACGCCAGAAATAATCCTGGAAGCCTGAGTTGTCACGTTGGTGAGCTTGGCCGACTGAGAGGAGCAGGAAGAGGAAGGAACATTTTGATTCGAATTATCAAGAGCGAAGTCCACGTTATCTTTTTCCACTTTGGTAGAAGCAGCTTCTGTCTTGGTCATTTTGTTCTGTGAATGTAAAAGGAAGAGAATATTTTTCTTATAGTTGTCAGACTATAAAAGTACAAACGACATAAACGCTTCCGTTTACCTCTGAAAGCATCACCTCCACTTTGTTCGTTGCATGAACAACAGACTCCATGAACTTGTTCTCTTTCAAAGTATCTTGATCATCTTCAGCCAGTTCCTCGGCCAGTGAGGGATTCTCCGTCCTTATCCTGTCCCATAGCACTGAAAGCTTCTCCTTCAGACCCCGGATCTCTTCAACGTATAACTCAATTTGGCCGGGGAGGGGAATGCCTTCGTTTTCCATTTCTTCCCATTGTTGATTGATTCCATGCGAGATCTGTGACTGGTTTTTAAAACTGGCCGAATGTGTGCTAAACTTAATATTTTCTTCTCCAAGATGAGAAGACAAATTGTCTATTTTTAACATCTGTAATTGTTGTTTTGGTTTTTCATTATTTGTTTCCGCTTTAAAATATTTGTTCAGTACTTGCAAAAACTCAGTGCTGTTATTTGACATATTGGTTTCACTGGTGACTTCAGTTCGCAACAAGTCGATTCTCTTTTCCAGGTCGTTGTGGATCAACAACATCTGCTGCTCGTAGCCGTCTTTCTGAAGCTGCAGCTTGTTTTTAAGTTCCTCCAGCATGTGTGTGCAGTTGTTCAGTTGCTCCTCCATTTGTTGTGATCTAAGTTGAAGAGTAGAGATTTCTTTTTGCTTCTGCTCGACTTGTGAGTCTTTTCTTTGCTCCTTTTCTTTTATCAGTCGTAGTTCAGATTCTAAAGCTGAGCATTTGTGAAGTGCCTCTGCGTTCTCCCTTCTCAGGTTTGTATTTTCATGCTGAACATTTGATTGAGATTTCTCTGAGCTAGAATTGACCTCTAACACTGTCATCCTGTTTTTATGAAGTTCACTTTCAAGCTGCGTTATCTTCGATTCGTTCAGTTTTCCAGCCGTCCTCTCTTTCAAATGTTCCTCCTTCATACGCTGCAGACTGGAGGTCAACTCTGAGACTTTAGAGTTCAAAGCCTCCATCTTATTTTCAGCAGCCATCTTGTCACTCTGAAGAACATGAATTTCATGCCGCAAAGCTTCGGTGGTTTTCTCCGAGTTGCATTTTAGGCCTGAAACACTGCTCTTGTATCTTGAAAGCTCATCTTCTAGAGTCTTGAGTTTGTCAAGATTCTTTCTCGTCTCACTCGACTGCTTCAGCAACTCTTCATTTTTATTCCTAAACATCAAGTTCAACTCGTTGATCTCAGCTTTCTTCAGACTTTCTCCCTGAACTGCCAAGTTCTTCTCTGCCAACATTGACCTCAGATCCGCTTTTAAGCTCATCACTTCTTTCTCATAACGCTCAATGTTGGAGTGAAGGATTTTGTTTTTGCTTTGAAGCTTCTTTATATCCTTTGCTTCTTCGTTATATTGCTGTATTTTCAGCTGCAGCAAGTGCAACGCTTCAGATTTCTTATTGAATTCTGTCTCAATGATTTGGACTTGTGACTTGGAGCTGTCTGCCTGAAGCTTCAAGATTTCAATCTTTTGATCTTTTCGGTCCAAGTCCATCACGGCTTGGTCAAGTTTGGCTTTAACGCTCATTAGATTGGTTTCTGTTTGACTATTTATTAACTTTAGATCATTAACTTTCTTCTGCAGTTGAGAGGAAACCTCCTCGCCTCTCTCAACCTCTGCCTCTAAGGTTTTCAATCTCAGTTGTGAAGTGTGCTCAGAACTGAATTTTAAACTACTTTCCTCATTGGCGTCGTTGAGCTTCTGTTTCAAGCTCTGAATCTCACTTTTAAGAAGCAGAATCTTTTGCTCAGAACCGACTCTGTCCCTTTCCACTGCCTCAAGCTGAACCTGCATACCTTTTCTATCGCTCTCGGACGACAGGTTGAGTGTGGTCAGCTCCGTGCATTTGACTTTTAGCTGATCAATCACCGCCTGCTTTGATAGAAACTCTTCCTCCAGGTCGCTAATTTTGTGAATATAATCGATATCGAGGGAGCTTTTTTTCTGCATATCTCCCTTTGTGATCTTCAATTGCTCTTTTAGCCCTTCGACCTCAGTGTTGTTGAACAAGATATTCTGCTCGAGGGAGGACTTTGCCCGTTGAAGGGACCGTTTTTCCTCTTGGAGTTCGTTGATGGACTTCTGCATCATCAGAGATTCGTGAAGTTGCTCCTCTGTTTGCTCTCTTGTCCTTTTTTGCTCCACTTCCAGTTCCATCTGAAGCTTCTTGATCATGTTATTGCTGTCATCCAAATGCTTTTTATAGCTCTGCGCTTTATCTTCAGCTATTTCTGCCCTTTTCTGGACGACGGACAACTCCTCTGTCTTCTGCTGTAGCGCCTCCTCATGCTCCCTGCAGCAGTCCTTCACTTCACTTGACTCAACAACTGTAATAATTGTGGAAATGGTATCTAAAGTCTGCAGATTTTGCTCCTGGTGTTGACTTTCTGACTCCTCAATATTGGTCTTGACCAATTTTTCTGCTTCTAAAACTGATTTCTGAAAAGCTTCCTCGTCCCTTTGCTTCTCCATGTCCTTTAGATTCTTCTCCGCCAACCTCAACATGGCCGCCATCTCCTCTAGTTTCTGTCTGGCAACACCCAACTCAACTTCACCTGTTTTGTTCTCCATTATCGCCACTTCTAGTTGAACACGATACTGATGGATCTCAGCGTCAAGTTTGGTTTTATCATAGTTCAGCCGGTCGATTGTATTTTGTTGAGTTTGCACTTTTTCCTCCAACTTGGTTCGACTTTCCACCAAAATAACCTCTTTGTCACTGAGCTGCTGCCTTAGTTGACTAAGTTCTACTTCTCCTGCAGCCTTTTGAAGCTCCATGCTCTCTCGTCTTTCTATACATGTTGTTCTTTCAAAAGCCTTTTTGTTCTACAATGCAAAACAATATGTTATCAATCAACGTGGAGAATGTTTTGCCTAAATAGCCATACTCTGCCCAAAGCACCGAAGCCCTGAAGAGCAACATCCCTCGCAGCACAAAACACTATAAACTGATTTATTTCCACATTCAATTGATGCTTATATTTAAAATCAAATAAATTATTCATTTCAAATATAATCTTATTAAATGTGGATATTATTGATATCATGTATTGTGTTTAAAATTATAATAATATTGTGAATGTTTAAACATAATTTAAATGATAAAACTTGAATTGAAGGTTTCAAATGTTTTTTTAAACAATCTTTTTTGAGTAATATCATTCAATAATTTGTACATTAAAAGTTTGAATATTTTTAAATAATTGAATTGATAAAAAATATTGATTTTAGAAAATTCTTCAATAATTGTAATTAGAATATCAAACTTTATGTGTTGAAAAAAAACCTAATGATATCACTGATCTTTAAACTAAATTATCAAAAAATGTCAACATAGAAATTATTTAAATTAATTAAAAACTCAAAAAAAAATTCAACCTTTCAATATCTAAATTATTTAATTCAATTATTCAATTAAAAACGTATTCAACCTTCAATGTCTAAATTATTTAATTCAATTGTTCAATTAAAAACGTATTCAACCTTTCAATATATAAATAATTATTTAAATTATTCAATAAAACTCATTCAACCTATTTGAAATACAAATATTAATTTCAATTATTCAAAATTAATAATAATTCAATGCTTTAAAAAAAAACTAAATTAAAAAATGTGATATTTCTAACTCTGATGGCACTGATAAACCTCCATAGATTTGCAAGATAACAAAATAATTGATTATTTATTTAATAGATTTCTACCTTTTTATACATTTAATACATTTTAAACTTCCAAACCTTCAAGCAATCCTGCATCACCAGCCGTCCATGCACTGTATTTGAGCACCCAGTCAGGCATTAGAGGAAAAAAAGGGCTTCAGATTGAAGCTTTTGTTGCATATCTTCTTTGAAATGCAGAAGAATATCCATCCTTCATACATATTCAATCGTAGCTTCACAGAGAAAACCACTTGCATTGCCCCATCAGGAGAAGAAAAATGGTTTAAAGATGAAACTCTCACCTCCTCATCTTCTGTCCTCTTCAGCGTCTCGCTGGCGTACTTGACGTGCTGCGTCATGAGGGTCACCAGAGCCGTGTACCGGGTCCTGAGATCCATGAACTATGGACACATAACACATGTTAGGATCATCTATAGTTCTAGGAGTCTCTGGGTGTATATGTATGAAGGACCATAAATTACACAATTACAAATAGATAAACGTGTAAATACATATAAGAATGTCAAAATAAATAAATAAACGTTAATGTAACTAATGTTTTAATATTAATTCACACATGTATTTATTTATTTATTTTGACGTTTTTATATTAAATCAGGCATTAAACTAAATATTTAAACTTGCAGTTGTGCATTTATACGCTTATATTATTTATTTATGATGTCATTTATGGTCCTGAATATATACAAGTATTTACCTCCTGCTGGATGGAGTCAGACGAGCTCTGCATCCTCCTTTTCTTCATAGGAGATTTGTGTTGAGAGTCCACCATGGCTCGGAATGTCATCAGCTGAAGCTCATAATCCTGAATATATTCAAACACAAATGCATTTAATAAAAACAGGGTGAACACCAACATGTGCATGAATGATTCAAACACCTTGAAGGTGGAGGAGTATTGTTCCGAGTACTTCTGACACTCGTCAATTCCGCTCTGCTTTTGTTCAATATCAGCAACAAGCACCTGAAAGATGAGTCGGAAAACACATTAAATAAATCTGAAATTTCTATTAGAATCTGCTGATTTTCTCCTGCCTTTTGCTTGTTCAACAGTTGGGCGAGAGCCTTGCTGTCGTCCGGTTTGTTTTCTTGAGCCCTCATCTGTTCTTCTTCCATCTCTCTCACCCATTCATCCACACTGTGGTACGAATCTTTGTAGTTTTTTAAAGACTTGTTCAGACCGTCCAGGTCACGGAGCCTGACACGAAGAGTGAAACAGATGTTGAAGCATATTTTATACATTGAACAATAAACACTTTATTCAAAGCCTATCTGAGGTTTAATGAGGTACTTACGGTGTAGTTCTAGTGTAAATGATCTCAATGCTCTAAAACAATAATCATAAAACTCATTCACGAGTGTCACTGCAGTGGAACAGTAATTAAAGCTCATCATAACTCAGTAAGTATAAGTATATTTATATATATATATATATATAACGCGTTATAGAAGACTGATGCCGCCACCACAATGTTTTTTGTTTTTTATTTGGTGTATTTTATTTGTAATGTTCAAATATATATAAATGTATATATAAATACAAAAAGAATAATTATACAAAAATCAAATTGGGACTTCATTTTTTTTTTGTATATTTGTTTTACTCTATTTTACTTATTTTGTTAAATATTCATTAAACTTCATTTATTTAATGTTACTTTATTTTATTTTTGTTATCCCATTATATAAGAGGCCCAAAACAGTCTCAGTAAATGATGTGGCCCCTGAGGAAATTTAAATCCCTGCGTTATCAATATAAAATTAAATAGAGTTTTATTGACTCCAGAACATACCTGTTGTCGATGTGAGTGTGAATGTTCATCCATCTCTCGTTAAGCTGAGCAGCTTTTTCTTTGTGCCAGTCCAAGTCAAAGTCACGCTCGTTGTGGGTTTTAAACATGCGTTCGCTGATGACTCGAGCTTTCTGGATGTCGTCTTCGAGGTCGTGAAACACTTGCTGGTTCTCGTTAATCTCTGTCCGCAATTGCTTGAGGAAAACACGAGTTCAAACCCAAAGTCATGAAGGAATGCTTTTAAATGTTTTCGTCTCACTCGTGTTACCTTCAGCGTCAACACGACCGTCTCGATGGACTTCACGTCAGAGTTCATGGCGTTTTCGTCGTAGAGTTTTGATTCATAGTCTTTGACGAGCGCCTCTGCCTCCTGGCTGTGCTCCACTACTAAACTCACGGTTTTCAGTCTAAAAGATGAAACAGCTCGTCAAATAAAATCAAACATTTCCAGACAAGAAAGGTCATACTTGTCCATGTAGATGGAGGACATGGAGTAGACCTGACTCATGCTCTGAAGAAGGACAGTGAGTTCAGAGGAGAGGTTTGGCAGGGATGGAAAACCAGCCGCCTCTCGGATAAACAGCTCACACTTCTCCTTTATCACATCAAGATCCTCCTTCAGCCTATTCAGCTCCGTTCTTTTCCTCTGCAGATTCAAACCAAAGTCAAATCAGAACCCATTAATCAAACCTTCTTGAGCTTGATTATGAAACCTCTTGGTCTACGATGCAAACTCGGCTCTGCTCTGGGTCGTCTCTGTCCAGCTGCGTGCGGATTTGTCTAATCAGTTGTTGCTCATGGGCCTCAAGATGCATCCGGAAGTTCTGTAATTCCGAGATGTAGTTGTTGTAGATGGACTCGTCCTGCATGTCTGTTTGGAAAAGTGAAAATTGATACATCAGCAAATCAAATCAGTGAGTCACAATTTCATTGATATTTTTTCCAAATTTCAATACTTTCTCACATAATTACATATGTACGTCTTCCAGAGAAATGTGTCTAAAATATTTTTAATATTTTTGCTTAAAAAGGGAAGAATCTTAATTATTATTAACTTATTAATTTATTTGTAATGATTTATACGCCCAATACAAGTTTTATAACTTTTTTTTCTTTTCTTTTCACGAACGCTGTTTCATAAGCTGTAATAATTTTAATAGTTTTAAAAATAGTTCTCTTGAAATTTGAGAAAAAATACAAAATATTTATGTCCAAGATTAAAATGAATCATTCAATATCATTTAAAATTGAGCGTTTCCAAATCTGAGACGTCACTATTAGAGAGCTAACAATGATACCCACTAGAGGGCAGCAAAAGTAGAGAATTGCGGTTTACCATGCGTTTGAGTATGAAGAACGAAAAATGACACGATTATATAAATAAATAAATGCAGAAATAAAGAACAGATGTGTATACATGTATAAATAATTCATAGATGCGTGAATACAAATATAAAAAATCCAAAAAATAAATAAACGATTTTCCTGGATATACATTTTTTTTATTTATGCATTTCTACTTTTATTTATTTGTACATTTGATTATTTATCTATTTCATTTCATTATTTAATTTGGCTTTTAATTAATTTCCATTTTTCTACTTTTATTTATGATGGCATTATGTAAAAAGTAGTTTTTATTTATATTTAATATGGGGCCATAAGTTCCCCACTAATGTCTGCTTTACCTCTTTCTGCAGATCTGAGCAGCTCCTGGTAATATTCCTGGCAAGCCCTGACATCACTCTCCAGTTGTGCACAGTCACACACCGTGAACACCTCAGACTCCTCACTGTCCTCCAGGAAGTCTTGGAAGTGTGACTGTAGGTTGTTGAGGAGCGTCTGTTGCTCACCTGGCAACACACTCTTAATCTGAACGAACAGGCGCAGCATGTTAACAATGACAGTGTAATGCAGGATTTCAACGTGATTGATCGAAACTTACTGATGTCACGTTCCAGTTTCGAATGGTTTTTATGTCGACTATCAGATGATGCCAAGAAACCACACTCTTCATGTTGATGTGGGAGTGATGCCAGAGAGACAGGACGGTCTGGTACAACTGCTCCGTTCTGAAGAAACACGGAATTTACTTTCATATTCTCGTTCCAATAAATCAAAAAAACATAAATTTGTGGCTTTGTTTTACATTGAATTAAAAAGGCTACAAATTAAAAAAGTATGAAACATTCCAATAAACAAATGAGTTATTTCAAATATACCCCCAAAAATGAAATGCTTAAAAACAATTATATCTTAATTTATTAAGTTTAAAAATTTCCAATGTTAAATTCCCCCATTCAAGATTCCGGTGGCACTGATGTAATTCCATAGATTTAACAGATGAACGAAACAGGTTACCAGTAGAAGAGCAGATTACCTGGCTGCCGTCTCAACAGCCTCTTTGTTGGGGGGAGGAACCGTGAAGCAGACAGATGGCACCATGGCTTCGTTCCCTGTTGGATTGATGACTTTCCACTTTGCCCGGTGAGAGTTGTTGGCCAAAACACATTCATCATCTTTGTAAATGGTGATCTAAGACACACATGAAGTGAGATGTAAGTACATAGTGAAATACTGTTTATTATTTGCTGCAGGATAATAACCTCGATCTGCCGGTAGTCACAGATGGCATTCACTGCAATGGAAGATCTCAGAGGGTTTTCTGGGTTCCTTGGCTTGAGCTGCACGATGTTTTTGGCTCGACCGACCAACCCGGCTACAGTGTTGCTGTACTGAAGAAGCTGCTCCTTGACATCCTGAGAAACAAAATAATGACTTTTATGCAACAGATACTTCTCTATTTTTGCCGTGTATAAGGAGGGAGTTTAGTCATGATCATCTTTCTTTTGGCTTCATGGTCATGGAGGTATATCAGTTCCATTGAAATATTTAATGAGAATTTATCATTTAAAATGCTGGAATTTTATTAATTTATATTTTTATTAAAATGTTGTTCTTTCAAGCATTCAATTATTTTTATTTTTATAATTTAATTTAATAATGTCTTCATTGAAAGGTTCAAATTGTATTTATTCAATAATCTACTTAAATAATCTGTATATGAACAAGGTTGAATTCGTTTTTATCTTATAATTTATTATTCAATATATATATATATATTTTAAATTTGTAGTCTCTTTAAGGTTTGAAAATAAGATTAAAATTGATTATTTTCTAGACTAAAGTCATAGCAGCTGAACAAATGATTTTAAGATTCATGTGTTATGTTTAATCCAGATATATTTAGGTAAAAACATGCAGTTTGAGTGTGTGCTTGTTATTAGTTCATACTAGCTAGCATTGTTTTGCTGAATCTGGATTTCTAAAACCTTAATTTCACTAAACTCATTCATTACAACGTAAAATAGAAGTTCAAACAAAGTCCGGGGTGAATGAACCCAAATGTTCGCGATTGGAGTACCATGGAGGTTTCCATTAGCAGCACTAGATAGCATCCGCGAACAAACACAGAGCTACTTCAAACAACGCCATTTTCACCTACATTGTTACGGATTAAACTCTGCCTATGAGGCTTAAAATACCTTTTATCTTTCTCTGCTGGTATTTGACTCTGTTCATAAGAAAAATCCAATGAATCTGTTTTGTGTTGGCTGAGAACAGAGCTAGTAAAAGCAACATTCCTCCTGAAGTGAATGATTATCAGAAATGAGGAGGCATTTGATTAATCTTCATATGATGGAGTCAAAATGGTTGAACTAAAATTACCATGGATTCATTGATGAGGTCTTCTAATCTGTGAAGGCTGCTGGTTTGGTCGCAGCTGTACTTTCTTTCAATGGCCTCCTGCAGGCTCTTCAGGTAATCTATGGACTCTTTGGCATCACTGAAAAACTGACAAAGAAAGACAAAATCATTTATTATCCAGATATTATTCATGTCAATGTCAATATCAAGACACTTTATGGTTTGAACTACACTTTATAAGAGAAGAGAAAAACAGATTCTATCCTATCACAATAAGAGACTGAACTTTCTATTATCTTGAGCAGAACAATACTTAGTGTGGACTTTGAAGAAGTAAATCAGTGCCAACAGAATATTGAAAGGTTGGATTTAATGTAAGTAAGTAAGTAAGTAAGTAATATTTATTTATATAGCGCTTTTCGAGACCAGGGTCACAAAGCGCTTAGACAATCAAAACAAAGGTTCAAATATTAAAAACATTTTTTAGGTTTTTTAAGGCTACAAATACAAACTCATGTCATATCATTTAGACGTTATTTTTGTATTATTAGAGTTTAAAAATCTAACTCTACCTGAAAAGAAAGAAGTTATTAATTTAACAAAAAATATATTTTTTAATTCAAGTATACAAAAAAGGCTCAAACTAATTCAACCTTTCAATATAAAAATGAATGCTCAAAAATCAACAACTTTTCAACATTTTAAATATTCAATTCAACATTCAGTATTATGATGGCACTGAAATACTTCCACAGGTCAGCCTCCTGCTGTGACCAACTGGAAGGCACAAGGGGAGAAAAGGGAGAGGCTGGGAAGAGAAAAAAGGGAGATCGGTGAGACACTAAATAATATTTCACCTCAAAATAAACAGCATTCTCATTGAGATGCTGTTCCACGCATGAGCAGAGTTGAAGAATCCAGCTCCACTGTGTCTGCATGGCGGCTCTGTATGCCTGGAAGTGATGAATCAAAGGACAAAAGCGTGATTAGTTTCAAGCTGAAACAACTCAAAACTATTCTGTAGCAGCAGGAGACAGGGTGGAGACGCCAGATGCATCAGAATGTCTTGGCTGGTCCACAGATCCCAGAGCAGGACTTACTTCAATCGTTAGCTTGGCAGGGTGTTGTCTTGAAATAAGGCGATCTGCCTTTTCCTGCACAGACTTGATCGCTCTCTCCTTTTCATCAAGTTCCCGCATGAGATCCTAGTGAGAGAGGAATCATTAGGGACCAACATTCATGGACAAACCATATACAAGTATTTCAGTGTCATTAGAATACTGAATCATTGCATTTAATGTATTGTTTTTACACACTGAATACGTTTTTGAACAAATTATTGAATCAGTTATGGAGAATACTTCAATAAATAAAATATCAAACAAGTATCATTATATGAAAAGTTATATATATATACTTTTATAAAACAATCTCATTGTAATTCTTGATATAAATCTTACAGCATGATAATCTCTCTTCATGGATATTTTGCTGTTTTGGTCGCTCCAGTCAAAGGCAACCTCCTCTTCTTCCTTCTCGTTCAGCCAGATCAGCTCTCGAGTTGCCAACGACACAAAGTCCTTAAGGTCGTCCAGGTTGTTCTTTCGCTCTTTGGAGCAGGTCTGAGAAAAACAGAAGCAGGTGTGAATATGTGGCCGAGTATTGCAGATGTCTTCATGAGACTTCTTACCAAGAGTCGATCGTATTGCTCTTCTATTTTTCTCACATAGTCTGTGTAGGCTGATCGCTTAGCCGTGCTCATCTGGCTCTGTCCAGGGAAATTAAACAATGTCATCACAAGCTCAGAAAAAGAACCTTCTAGGGAAGAATATGAGTGGTATTGTAAGTTTTTAAACTTTGAACATTTTAATTAAAATGTTGGTTGTTTTTTTTGTATTAAATCATTTATTTTTAATACTTAAATTCAATAATATGTTTATTAAAAGGTTTCATTGTATTGTAAATGTATGGTGAAACTTTTCCCAATCATGTGACACACAGTTGATCTGCCCCGTGGTTTCCTACCAATGGGACATGCCCTGAACATCTGACCAATTCTTTTAGTTTTAGTTTTTATTTAAAAAAAACATTTATTAAATTAATTCAATTATGTGTATGTAGAATATGCTGTTGAATATCTTTCTATTGAATAATTTAATGTAATAAGTTTTATATTTACTGTTTGAATTATGTGTTTTTATGAATAATTTAATAAAATAAATTGAATATTTGATAATGAGAAGCTTTTATTGCAACACCAAAAGATAACTAAGCTACTTGATCCAAATTTCAGCCAATCATACGACACACAGATGATCACATGACGTGGTGCATTCCAAAGCAATAATATTGCCTGGTGAGACAATTATACAATCTTTTTTTTTTTAACTTAAAAGACTGCAAATGAAAAAATATTGTGTATTTTTTAATTATTGGGAGTACACTCTATGTGTAAAAACAAAACCATTAATTAAAAAATATATATAAATGTTTATATTAAATTATAAAAACAAATTCAACTATTTAATAGAGAAATTATTAAATTCAGTTTGAACATTCTAATTGTTAAATTCAACTCTTCAATATTCTGATGACACTCATACTTCTATATCGTTTAATTTTGCGTTTTACACTCACCTCACTCATTTTGATCTCTTTAAGGCTCAATTGAAATTCTTCAATGGCTCTGTGAACAGCTTTGTGATCCTCAACATGCATTTCAACTCCAGGTAGATCAGATCCCCACTCTGAACGATCCAGCTGGGTCTAGGATGAAGAATCGAGAGTCAATACGAAAGTACATTTAGATCATGATAAACCAATGTCTTACCTGCACTTCTTCCACCCAGCTGAGCAGATCCTGGAGGTGTTTGAAGTTGACCTCGTCCTCCGTCATGCCAGGATTAGCCAGTGATGCCATCATCGAGGGCTTTCTGATCTGCACTTGTTTGAGGTGCCTGAGGGACGATGGATCCACGCCACTGCTGCTCCCCGCGTACATCTGTCCAGGCTGCATGCTTGGGCTGAAGGCAGGGGCCAAGGAGGGGCTGAGGCCCGGGGTAAGGCTGGAGGTGAAGCTACCACCAGTGGTGCCGAAGCCGACTGGGGGGAAAGCAGGTTCGAAGGCAGGAGTCAAACCAGCGCCAGAAGAATAGCCAGAGTTCAGGCTCTGCGTGATGCCAGAAATCATCATCTTTGTTTGGTCTGCTGTCAACGTGCGACCTTTGCTGTACAGGGAGGAACACTCGGATCGCAGGGATAGAAGTTCATCACGGAGATTCGACACCCTGTTTATAAGAAGGATGTCAGTGACAAAAGCAGAGTAAGGAAGTATGTCAATGCCATCAGAATATTAATTATTTGTATTTAACATTTCAAATGTTACATGTATTTTATTGAAACTTGATTGAATTTAAGAATTTCAAAATGAATAACTTTTTTACACAAACAGTTTTGTTCGCATAGATTTTGGATGCAGGAAAACTTTATAAAGTAATAAGTTCAAAACATGTTCAGGATGAGAGACTTACTGCTTCAGAGTAAGAGAAGTCAAGACTTCAACATTAAATTAAATGATAAAAAATGAAATAAAATGAATGTAATTATCAAAAAAAATAAGAAGAATTCTTATTTTCAACTAAAACATTGAAATAAATAAACTTTGTTCCAACATTTGACGTGATAAATCAAACCATTAGATATTCTGATGGTAATGATAGACTTCAAGCAAACACAAAAGAAGTGAAAGTATGTACCTCTGAACTAGTTGATCTGCAAAAGGGAAATTTCCATCGAGAAGGACTTGGATATTCATCACCTGCTGTCTGAGGATGTTTTCACATTCCAAAAGGTATCTGGCAACTTCATGTTCATTGAGGAACTGAATACCAGACTGCAGACGTTTGTCATCCTTTGAGAAGGAAACAAGATTCATGTAGCAACTTCGGAAAAAGATTTACTTTGGAAAACATGAAAGCAGTACCAATTATTAGCAAGAACATTTTCAAACTCATGCTTGCATACAAATTGGTGGTGTTTTGTTTTTTGTTTTCTTGTTTGATTGTCGAGTTGTTTCAAAATTTTATTTTAAATGGTATTTTTACACATTTTGAGTTGCATATCTTGCTCATACTTACAGACTGAAGGTAACTTCTTGCCAGTGACAGCTTGTCTTCTCCGTCACCACAGTCTCGTTGAACCCTGTTGGCAATCTGCTGCAGCATCTCAAGTCTAGAGAGAAACAACAATTGAAGTCACAAAGACATGCATGCAAAACGACCGTATCTCACCTGGATCCATAAGAAAAACTGTTATTAAGGAACACGGAGCTATTCAGTTGTAACGGTTCAGGCGCAGTGAAAGTTGTTTTACTCGATGCAAAGCTGCCGATGCTACTGTTGCTGACGGTTGATCCGTTACTAAAGAAGTCCATGTTTATAGGTTTGTTCAGAAGCCTGCTTCCCATTTGATCGTACTGCTGCATCTTTGGACCTGGCTCTTGACCAGCGAGGTCTACAGCTTCAGACGAACCATGACAAAATCCTTGAAATGTTTACCAGCTGCTCTCTTTATAGAGTTACAGGCAGGTGTGAACGATGTCAAATTGGCTCCCACCCTGATATAATCTGATGCCTCAGGATATGAAAACTGCAGGTCGAGACACTGCCCTGAATCTTCTGCTGTAAGGACAAACCCTTCTCATCATGAATGAGGTAAACTGTAGTTTAAAAGTAAAAAAAAAAACATCATTTCAAACAGACCTATTCATTTGACTCAAAGTAAAATCACCAGCTGTGTCAACACAAAAGGAATTGAAAACCAGCAGGAGCTTCTCTACAAGCATGAACTTGTGTTTAAGTGTAAGTAATACGGGGAGAATATTTGTGAAGGCTTCACATGAAAAAAAAAAAAATTTAAGATGGTTATCATGCATAAATCCACCAATTACGTTGACACAAGAAATCTCCCTGCTAGTAAAAGCATCACCACACGGAATTTTCCATGTGTTACCCATTATTTATGTGATCATTTATTTTTATTATGATCATGCATTGAAACTATTCTCTAAACGATGCTTTTCAATTCACAACTTTGACTGATGTGACCACCATAATACTTTAGGGAGGTGTGATCGAAGTTGCATTGAATAAAGGAAATAAAAATAAATTTGTTTTCGTAAACAAATGAACATGTGGTCTTCCGCAGCTGAGACACTTTTACTTTAACCAGAGCGCAAGTATGATATTCCCTACTAGGGGTGTAAGAATAATTATATTTTCTTACAATTTATTTCTTCAACTGTGTTTTGTTTTTTGTGTATTTTAAATTGATCTTGGACCTCTATTGTACTCATGTGAATGTTTAATTTATTTTTTTAAAAGATAGTATTTGATCGTACCTTTCAACTTCTGGCCTTAGACTTTTTTCTCTCTCCAACATGGCAACGATTAACTTCCCCCATTCCTTCTCCACATCATTGGGGTGGTGGCCGGCTGGTAATTGAATCCGTCCAAACTCAATCCACATCTGTCACATGTCACATCCAAAAAATACTTTATCATGTTGACATCCAACAAAGTGTTTATCTTTTTCTGCTTAATTTTACCTCCAGCATCTTGTACAGGGTTTGGATTTTTGTCTTCTCATTTTCTTTTAGTGGGATTTCATTTTCCTTGAACTGCAAATATTGAGTATAAAGTGCCTGTGAAGGAAGAAGGAAAGTTGAAGGACTCATTCTTTAAGGGGAGTGTTAGCAGCCTCTTTAAAGTAAGAGCAGAAGTCTATTGCTGCAATCAATACTAATGTAAGTAACCATTAGGCTGCACTTAATTCAGCAAAATCATGATTTAAAACTATAAAATACCTTGAGTTCCACAGGACTGTTTGGGAATGATCTGTCCGACATTACGGCCACGTTGTGTTTGATCCACTGGCTGAGGTATTTGATCATGTTCTGGTACTCCACCCATTTAATATCGACATCCTGTTCAGAATGAAAGCGTCATCAGCACTCAGGTTTTCATCTGAGGGGGATTTATCGACGCATGACTTACATTAGCGGTGACACCCTCGGCTCCTTCCGGTACTTTAGGGAAGGTATCGTATAATGTAGAGACATAAGTGATGACTGACTTCTCATCGGGCGACTGAACATCTACATCTGATGAAAGAATGAACAAGGTTTTAAGGACATTAATTCACAAAAGATTCAGGTGTGGAAAGCTCACCCTCTGGGTCCAACAGTCGAGCCACGCCTAACTGTTCGGCTACACCAAATGCATGCTCCAAATTGGAGCGGTTGGTTTGTGTTGATATGAGCGTCATATCAATAAGGTCTGGCCTGGAAGTGTAAAAAAAACAACAACAAAATAACATTTGCATATTTTCAGAATCAATGTTTGTTTGTTTTTTACACAGAAATGAACTCCAACAATAAAAAATATATTAATATTAATAATTTTTCTTTATTTGTAGCCTTGTAAATTCTCTATAAAAAAGTTGGCATATTAGTGTCACCAGACAGTATTTTTGGTTTGGAATCCACTATGATGAATTGAAGCGCCAGTGCTTTTACAATGATCATCTTAAAGGGCTTAAATTTCCATCAAGTAACCTTTAGTATTGTCTGATGGTACTAATATAAACATTTTTATACTGAATGTAAAATACTACACTAATATCAAACTTTATGCATAAAAACATTACATTAATTATTTAATTAAAACAAAACCAACCTTTTAATGTACAAATTAATTTGATAACTCAGAAAAATTTAAAAAACAAATTTCAATTACAAAAGGTTCAAGATATGAAATATTAAATTCAACCATTCATTATTCTGGTGCCAATGATACTTTCATACCAATCCTCAGTACCTGTATTTATGAATGACGGCATTGAAAAGCCTCCCATCCCTCCACGAGGTGGTGAAGTTGTCACACCGAACACCCACGTAACCGTCTGTTATCTGCTTGGACCAAAGCAGCAGCCGCTCCTTGGCGGTCATGTCCTCGGATTCTCCAGTCACATGGATCTCTGAGATCTGTCCCAGACGATGAACACAAGGTTTACACATTTACACTGTGACACGACTACAGCCTAATTTTGACATTTGTGTCATTAATCCTAAATATAGCAAACAGGGAACCCAAACTATGACTGAATGATATTTTCCAGTTTCCAAATGTTTCCTTACATTACAAATTCTTTATATATTTATTATCTCACAATAAATAAACCTTTTTATTATGTTGTTAGACAAGGGGTGAGTCAGGCTCCTCAACCTTAAGCCATCTCGCTCATCCTACCTAATCAATCAACTAATAACCTGTATTTCACAGTGCAAGTCCAGTTAAGATGACACGATATGTACGGAGATAAAAAAGAATTTTGAGCAGCATAGTAGTTACGAGTGGCAACATAAATTAAAAACGAAAAATGATCCACACACCAGATCTACACCTTTACTGACTTCATGAACTTCATTGGTTGTCTTTCTCTTTTCCTTTTGACTTGTTACTCAATATCAAATCAATATTATATGTCAGTGTCTTCTTTCCATATGTCTAAACCAACAAACTTTGAATAGTAATTGTCAATAAATACTTGAGTAACTTCAACTCTGCCACATCTTTATCTTTGAATATGACTATTAGGGCCGTCATGACACTAAGGATTTCAACTCGATACTCAATACCATATGAGAAATTCAAGTTTTTATTAACAAGAAAAAAAAATGGAAAAATAAACCTCTGTTATAACATTTTACCACTAAAGAAGAACACAAGTATATATTTTACGCTCGTTTGTGGCGGGTGTTTTTGGACTTTTTTAAGCGTCTTTGTGGAGGAAGTTGGACCGCGGGCGCTCAGTCGCTACATTAAAGTGAACAAACATTTTTGCCTACAACTCTAAAAAGGAACAGATTACTCTGAAAATAATCCCAACCATTAGCCGACAGGGTGAGAAGAAAATGAGTGAAGTTTGAATTTTGGGTGAACTATCACTTTAAAAGAACCAAACAGAAAATATTTATGATTAAAAAACATGCAAAATAAACTGCATCTATGATAACAAGTATAAGGTCTGAAATAGTTCAAAAAATGTTTGGGTGTATAGTTACTTTTGAAAATGAGTGTTGTAACTTAACCCTAAACAAAATATTTTAGTATCAATACTTTGGATAATGACTAAGACACTATTTTTTCTTATTGAATCTTATCAAAGTATTAACACCAAACTCAAACAAAGAAAACATTTAATCCCATTCAACATAAATCTAGATCCTTCTAGTCAATCTGATTGATTTCCAGACATCTATTAGTGGTCAGATTACTAAATCAAATCTGTCCAACAAGAGATCAACACAGCAAATACAAATATTTCCACACTGAGGGTTTAATAGAATGATATTAGGGGTTAAATAGAAACAGGAATGACACCTTATACTTGGGCCATTTGCGGCCTATGACATGATATTCTGCAGCCTTCCATTTATTGTCCAAGTTTGTATGAATGTAGACAGAGTAAGAGACAAATGTACAGTTATAACAATAAACAAAAACATTGAACGCCTGACTCCACTTGAATGAAGTCTGTCTATTTTTAAAGAGACAGGCTGTTTGCCTTGGCTGAGTAATGAATACAAATATTTAGAGAAACTGAGAATATTAACTTAGATTGAAACAAAATTGAACAAACTGACGCTAGTCAGTGGTTTTAACACTAGCCCTTGTTTATTTATACAGACCATTAACACACTAAAAGAGTGATAGAAAATATTTCTACGGCCAATAAGTGAGTTTTAATACCTCTGCAGCTAAAGGAACAATACAATTCCACAAAATCCTGGTAATGACTGAGGATGAGAGGATACAGTAACTCCAGCAGTGTTTAAAGCTGATGTTTGGACATATTTTGATTTCAAAACTACTACTACAAATATATCCTTGTTCCTATAGTATCACAATGTATTTGCTATAAATCGTACCGTATTGTCAGATTCTTTGCAATACACACACCTACATTCACATACAGTTAGGTGAAGTAAGTAAGCAGTGTTCTTTTTTTCTGTTAGATTTAACATTTGGAGTAAAATGGGAAGCACAAAACAACAGGGGATGACACATGCTAACATGTGAGTAGCATGTGTTCTTTCAAGATAACTGTTCAAGAAATGTCCAAATCTAAAGTATTGATACTGTGTGAAGAAGCAAAACATAATTTTACAACCATTATGTAATGAGCAGAAAACTACATTGTAAACTAAATTGTATATAATAATCCGAATATGATTCAAGGAGACCAATTAGTGAGTTAATAGAACATTTTGAAAATACACAACAAGACTTTGCTCTTGAGAATACTGACAGAAGGCAAATAAACCTGTTCTTACAAAATGATGAACTAACTTCATTGTCGAGGTCAGATGCTAGTAAGTATTATAGTATAATCTATCAAAGCCAAATGAAAACTACTGTTATGAAGTAAAAAGTCGTGGTCTCTTTCTATTTTTTTCTAGTAACTTTGTGTTTTAGAATGTTTATTGCCATTTTATTTTTACCTGTTTCTCACTGTGTTTAGCAAGTTCGATGTACCTGGGACAGGTAAAGGCTCTGGGTCGCCTCCCCCTGTGTGGCTGCGAGTCCCACTTGAGCAAATCTTCACTAGCATCAAATCCCATCAGAGTTCTCAACGTGTGCTCCACTGTCCCAAAACTCACCGCCCTCCTGAGCTGGCATCGGATCAGAGTTTTCCTGTGACTCCTGTCCTGAGCTCGTATACTACAGTAATGTTTGTTTATACAATGAAGCTTGTCATCTTTAGCACTTGGTGCTTCCTTCCCAAAAGTTTCCTGATGATTTGTCTTTAAAAGTAAAGGCATTTCTTCAACACAGATACCGTTTCTGCTGTTATCTTCCACTGCTGCCTTGTTCCTGACCAGGCCAGGGTTGTCCCGGATCACAGGCATTTCACGAGCAATCCTCTTCCGGGGAGCTTTTCTCTCAGATGGTTTCATATTCTCCAATTTCTTCCTTTTTCTCTGAAAGTACCGGCGACCCCCTACATGTTTCGATTCGGCTGTGAGTGGAGCCTTCTTTGGGTCAACATAGCTTTCTTCCTTAGCTCCACGTACACAACCACAAACATTCCCCATGGCTTTAAGTCCAAAAACTTTTGTTAGAGAAAAATATCCATCATGTCCCTGTTAAAGTTCCTCTTAGCCTGAAGAATATTCTCGCTGGCGGTCGGGAAGCCCGGAAAGCATTCTAGGTCCAGAGTTTACCTTGGCGGCCGGCCTCTTTCTCACTGCTCCCTCGCTCATCTGACACAGGAATTCTTTCTGACCTTTGAAACATTTCCCTGGCGTTGGTAATACAGCACACGAGCGCACACCCATGCAGGTCACACGTGGATGTGGCTCTCCAGACGCAGACCTGTTTCAGGCTGGTTGTTCTACTTTGTCACTGTAAACATTTACACAACACAGGCACCTCCTAGAATACTGCTGGCACTGGAATACAGGTCAAATATGCGGAGACATGAGGAGGAAGTCGACTGATTCATTGTTGCTGCTGTGAATCACCTCAGCTCAACTAGTGTCACTAAAGGCTGAATCAATAAACCAACATGTTTCAGGAAGGAAACAATGACGCTGTGGTTGGCCTGACTCCAAATGATTAAATAAACTATCTCCACGACAGATCCCACCAGAGTCAATCACTAATGGGGCTTAGACCCCTAAGAAGTCACACTTCACAAAACAACAGAAAACAAAGTTGAAAAAAAAGATCTCACTACAAAGGAATGCCAGTCAAATATTTACAGGGTGAAACTGTGAAGCAATAAAATCAATGTTACCACTTAAAAATAAACTTTGTCGCTGCAACCCCAGCAGATTTTAATGTCAAAGTCACCTGACAGAGTTCATTTGAATCCATGGCTCTACAGGGTTTGTAAAAACCCACATTTTAAACTAAATGACATTTAGAAGATCAAACCATCCACTTTGTAGATGGGATTTCAGTGCAGATGCAGGGATGAATTTTTTTTGCTTTCATTATATCTTGTTTGCAAGTTTATCTTTGTCGAGAACGAGAAATCTAAGACCTTATTAACAGAAGCAGTAACATGTACAATTTCCGGCCCTGGAGACATTTGAAGCCCTAGCTAACAATTATTTATTGGTTTTGAAGTATAGGTATAAAAGCAAAACGGTGTAAAACAATCATTATTTTCATATAAAACAAAGAAGAAATTGCCATCAGAAGCCCAAGACGCTAACAACATAGCTGTGTATGAAAATAAAATAAGCAAAATATTTATCCGTCCCTTTTATACATACAAACAAGGGCTTTGAAATCCAATAGATCTAAATTAAAATGCAAAAAAGGATTGATATTGATATTGACAAAAAACTTGCACCAACCAAAACAAAGAGTCAAACTCTTTGATAAAAAGTCAAGAGTTTAAGCAAGCAAGCAAACTCTTGCTATGATACTATAAGTGTCAAACAAACCTGCACACTAAATATTTCCACTTCAGAAGTTTAATTTACTGGGATAAAAGAATGTTGCCTGCAGCAGGTGAGCAAGCTCTCAAGACAACAACCTTCAGTTATGAACTTGAACTTATGAAAGACTAACCTGTGACTGACAGTTCTTTGAATCTGATCTGCAATTTATCAGCCATAAAAAGAAGTATTTATACTAAGGCACGGCCCTGATTTTCACTCCAGCTCAAGAAGAAACAAGTCCAACAATGCTGCCCAATCCTTTGCTCAAGGGCTTGCGTGAGACCGGCAGCAGCGGGTGTCGGTCGAATCTCTGTCTGTCAATATGATCAAGTCCAGGCAAAATGTGAAGGCTGTCAGATAGTTGCATGTTTGAGCAAATTTAAAGTCAATTATTACGACAAGTCTCGGAATGTCGACTGGAAACACGAGCAAACCTCAATGAGGATAATACACACATCTTGACACATTTCAACTTACTCTAGAAGATCATGTTTGATCATCAAAAATTATTTTTCTAACCTAGAAAGAATGTATGACGGAAAATGGGTAAATGTAAATTCATCACATCATTTGTGTCTTGAAAGCTTTTGTGTCCCTTGACTACTGATCACCAGCAGTTATGTAGGGGTTCTTGCAGAACTACTTGTTTACAGTTATACAGGCTTTGACAAAAAGACACATTAGCAGTGAATTGGATAATAAAGTGATCCCTTGTTTATTGCGGGGTACAATTCTGAAGCGCCCTTACATTTTTGGAAATAATCAGCAAAGGCGCTTTATTAAGCCTTTTTATATTTATTTAACAACATTTATTTTAACTGGCAAACTCATCATTACAAATGAGGTCTAATCCCTCTCACTACCATCTCAGTAAAGGTGGGCTGAATAGCTCCGATGATGCTTTGCGACCCAGCCAACCAATCACAGCCGTCAATCACTTTTGACATAACCTAGCAACATAGACTTAGAATTTCGGTACAGTATTGAAGGGGCCAATCAGCAGTCAATAAAAAGAGCAGTGTGTGGATTTTAAATTTTTAACCATCCAACATTTTAAACCAATAACAAAACTAAACTCACCTGAAAGTGCAGTATAATAGTCCAGATTAGTCCCAGGGTCAGCTTGGGGTTCCCATCTGTGATGTCATCATTCCTGATATTTACAAGTTTAACCTTCAAATAAAAAGAACCCGATTAATATAAATAGTTTTTAAATATAGTAATTGTAATTATATACACACAAAATGTAGTTACCTAGAAAGACAATATTTCAACTATTTTTGAATATGTGATCATTTTTCATTCCTTTAAAATTAACTATTTAAAGCAGGGGCTTCAAATTCAATCACACAAGGGGTAAAAACATTCTTTAGAATGCAATTTTTTTCCCCTTCAACTTAATTTAACTGTTATTGTAAGCCTCTCTATAATCATTGTCATCCATTATCTCTGTTTTTGTTGTTGTACGTCGTCTTAATCAACTTCTATAGAAAAATAAGAGTGAGTAGTGAGGACAGTTTCCTGCAACGTTTGGTAAATACTGGGTGAGCCATCATCAGGATGAAACAGAAACAAAGGAGAGCTGCTGTGTCATCATTAGTTGATCCTTTGTCTCACATTACATCACTTTTGGCTTCGGGTGAACCAGTCGGGAGACACTTCCCGGCGGGGGATGGGTGGGGGTAGTGAGGCGTTTGAGAACTCACTGATGAGTTTAATCTTTTATTTTCAACAAACATCATTTTTTTTTTAATTTAAGAAGTAATTCAAGAAAATTAGGGTTTTAATCCATTTTGGATGAAGAAAAAAAAGGTACTAAATGATCCCACACTCTCTTGAAGGGTGACATGAATAAAAGTATTGAATAATTAAAGTGGGAAGTCTCCTCCAGTTACAAGCATTAGCATCTTCATCCTACTGAAGTATTAATGCACATTTTTAATGTCTTTGTTCTGTAAAATCCACCTAGCTGCTTCGTGCAAATAAACATATCATAAGGTTTTTTATTTCCTCTGATTTCATTTTTCAAAATATTTATTTTAAATGTATTCAAGTTTTGCTGTAAGAAAAAACAAACAAAATCAAAATAGTGTTTCAATGCTCACCTGCCGTCTCTTTAGATAGTCCAGTGCTATCTGTACATTCTGAAGTTTATGAAAACGCATCCGCCCTCTTTCCCGAGGCTGTGGAGTTAAACAAAGAAGAAAACTTTATTCTCCTATGATTCTGTGACTGAGGAAAGGAAACATCGGCGGAGATTTATAGGTCACAGCAAAGGAACCGTCTTCACAGAAGTCAATGTGATTCCATTCAAAACGAGAAGACTCTTCTAGAAAATATACAACCACATGCTTCACAAAAATACAAAGATACTACCTGTTCTATGAAATTTAGAATAAAAAGAGACATTTCAGTATAAATATGTGTAATACATTACAAAATTCAGCATTTATGTGGGATTATGAAAACGCAATAAAGCAGCTGTAAAAAATAAAAACACATTTAAACATAATATTGTGATGAAGTAAATTTCAAATGCATGAAATAATTTTTATAAACACAAATATATTCTAACACAAGCATCACAAGTATATTCTAAGTTCAATCAAACAAGAAAATTGAATGATCAATTATGGTTAATTTAAGGAAAAAATAATAGATGTATACACATACACATATAAACAAATATATGACATTTTCATGTCTCAAATGTAATTGCAAATTCATATAGGAAATAGAACCAAAATAGCAAATAAAGTGCCTTTTCACAACATGGTTGAGAAAAAATAAAGACTTGTAACCCTAAAGATTTTTAGGCTAGGCTAGATGCTAGCATGCCTGAAATTCTGAAAAATGAAATATTATTTTTAAATCAGCTTGAAATGGAAGAAAGAAATGAAATCCAAAACCATGCTTTCAAAAAGGAAGTGGTCAAGGCTGTGGTGAGATGATTAGCAACAGAGCAAAGTGCGCTAATACAGCTAAAATGTTGCCTGAAGCATTTTTTTGCAAAAGCATCTGCATGGCATATATGATGGTAAATCGGAGAAATTAAATAAAAACCAACAGTTCACGCCTTTTTGGGAGAATGCTACAAAAAGCTAAAAAAAACAAGCAAACTAAGGTGAAGCAGCCACAATGCTAGCATAGATGGTGTTCTGAAGCTAACAGAGCCAGTATGCTAAAGCTAGCATAACCAGTAATTTAAGATCGCATAGCCCGTGTATGTTAATGCTAATAAAGCTAGTATGCTAAAACTAACATAGCAAGTATGCTAAAGCTAGCATTGCTAGTTTGCTAAAACTAACATAGCCAGTATGCTAAAGCTAACATAGCCAGTAGCTAACAAAGCCAGTATGCTAAAGCTTTCATAGCCAGTATACAAAAGCTAAGATAGCCAGTATGCTAAAGCAGTGTGGCATCAAAAATCTGATGCTAAGAAACACGAAGAATGTAACATTGCTCAAAAACTACTAGCCATCATCATTTTAGTTTTATCATGAAGGGAAAATAAGTTGCACAAGCTCTTTGACCGCTCTTTGATTCTTTTTGAATTCTACAAACAAGCTAAAAGACAAGCAAACTGAGGCAGAGCAGGTGATGCAAACATAGCCACAATGTTAGCTAGCATAGCTGGTATACTAAAGCTTTCATAGACAGTGTACTAAAGCTAACAGAGCCAGTATTTTAAAGCTAGTATACCCAGTATGCAAAAGCTAAAATAGTCTGTAATCTAAAGCTAACATAGCCAGTTTGCTAAAGCAGTGTGGCGTCAAAAATCTGATGCTAAAAAACACAGAAGAATGTAAGATTGCTCAAAACTACTAGCCATCATCATTTTATTTTTATCATAAGGGGAAAATAATCTGCAAAAGCTCTTTGACCGGCTCTAACTGACTAGCCACAGCAACCGGTGAGATTAGTTAGTTACTTGGGGCGGAGGTTCAGTCCACACGTACCCCCTTATCATCATCATCCCCCGACTGTCCATGCCGCTCAACCGCACATGCGTCGGTCCCACTCACCAACCGCAACGTCTTCAGAAAATCACGCTCCCTCGGCTTATCAGCGAAAAAAGGCCAAACGAGGGAAGAAAGAAAGACACGAAACACACAGCGACCAAATCAATGGCAGACAAAGAACACAAATAAGTGGACAACAAAGATGTGAAAATGAAATTACAGGGGAAATGAAATTTAGTCCCATTTTAAAGGCAACTTAAAGGCATGTAAAATCATGCTTTTTAAATGACAGTAAGGCAGGTTAGCATGTTAAAATATGATTTAGAATTAGATGAACGTATGAGAGTGATAACACAATGATGCTGCTTAAACTGTATCAAACACTTTGTATCTCTCTATTGACTTAAGTATATGAAAGAAGAAGTGAAGACAATAACTCATAATTTCCCAAGGAATAAATAAGTGTTGCTGGTTATATTGCAAACTAATATATGGTATATATGTATGAGGATAATAATAAAAACCTATCATGTCTGTCTGTATATATTATGTATGTATATAGATACATTATATATTACATTGTATTGTAAAATAAAGATAACAAAAGTTGAGATCTATTTTATGTATTGCTATGAGTACTTCTATATTGTATATATTAATGGATATGTTTGAAGAAATTGTTTGGCAATTTTCCTACAAACTGCAGAATTAAACCCTTTTTCAAGTATTTTTACTTATTCCTACTACATTTTCGTACAGTATTTTGTTTTATTTTTATTTAGCTTTATTTAGCTTTATTAAAGAGAGGCATTTCTCTCTTTTGTATGTACAAATGTACAGTCAATTACATATTTTATTCAATTGAGAAATATTTATCAAACCATTTAAAAGTACTCATTTATATTGACTAATAATTGATGTAAACAATAATATTAGCTTTTGTTTTATACATGCTTCAATGTCTACATGTAGTTAGTCGTCAGAATTAGATCATCATCTATCAAAAATGTCGTGTACTATAGATCCTCAGAGCACAAAAGAAAAAGTTTCATCGTTTGACCACTTGAGGGCGCTGGAACGTTTGTAAATTTAAAGTCTGTCCCACAATAGGATGAATGTTGATTATGACTTTAACACTGAGTTTGAAGAATATACTTGACCTTTCCTTTCACTGTTAAACCATATTTCTGCTATTGAACAATACTTTCTAAACATCTCTTTGAAATGCATATGATCAAAAAGGAAAAACATTTCACATGAGCCACATACCAGCGTGTCTCCAGAGAGGACCTCCAGCAGTGAGATCAGGTTGTGTCCATCTCGCAGGTCCTCGTACAGGTCGTTGATATGCTTCCGCACCTGTGAATGAAGATAGACACTTAGAAATGTAATGTGATCAATCTTTCTATCCAAGAATTTATACTTTTACCATGTGATCAGAATCAGAATCAGAATCAGAATCAGAAAACCTTTATTAGTCCCGCGAGGGGAAATTCGGTTTAACAGCAGCAAGAGAAATGAAACACCCAGAAATAAAAACGAGAAATAAAATCTAAATGGAATAAAAGATAAATCTGCGCTATATAATATTTACACAATCATATTTACAAAAATAACAAGAAGAAAAGGTGCTGTTAAATATTTATCTTGCTGAGTTCTTATTGTGGAGTCTGATGGCAGCAGGGAGGAAAGACCTGCGGTACCTCTCCCTCACACACCGGGGATGGAGCATCCTATCACTGATGGAGCTCCTCAATGCCCTCAGTGTGTGCTGGAGAGGGTGAGTCAAGTTCCTCCTCATGGAGCCCAGCTTGCTCCGCATCCTCCCTCCAGTCACTTCCTCCACAGGATCCAGGGGGCGCCCTAGGACGTAACTGGCCTTCTTAATAAGGCTGTCCAGTTTAGCCCTATCCTTTGCTGTCATGCTGCTCCCCCAGCAGACCACACCGTTGAAGATGGCAGAGGCCACTACTGAGTCATAGAATGACTTCAGGAGTGGCCCCCGGACACCAAACGACCTCAACCTCCGGAGCAGGTAGATTCTACTCCGCCCTTTTTTATAGACAGCAGCAGTGTTATCCACCCAGCTGTGATATTTCACATCATAAAAATAACGTCACTTTCATTTAGATTTGACGTCTGTATTGGCAAATATAAGGTTACGACAGAAATGTCATCCAGGTATATGTGATGAATTTGAAGAGAAAATAGTGACTTGAAATAAAGACAATAACTACAAAGACGTAACTAAAATGGTAAGAAACTAGGGGTTTAAGAAAATATCGATACACTTAAATATCAGGGTTGTTTTTTTACACGATACCATATCAGTATTCAACAGTACTGTATAGATTTTATATTGAAAATGAACTCGAAAATATTCACATTTGCTTGTATTTCTTCTCTTGTGAAATAAAAATAAAGATGACTCCGTTTATTTCAGTAATTGGTTATGTAAAGTATGTAACAACAATGTATATATATATATAAACTAAGAGATTAGGAACTAAAGCTTTTAAATAAGCCTGACGTGCGTGAAAAAATACTGTTACAGCAAAATATAACCCGATTTTTATTTGACAAAATTGTATTGATATTCTGTTTCTGTATTTATTTTCACTCATCATATATATATTTTTCTGGCTTATAAATAATTTTAATCATAATTATTTTAAGGGTCATTGATCAAAAAAGTGTATAGAAAATAAATATAATTTATACATGGTAATAACTAATTATTTAAGGGAAAGTAAAATATGAAACAATTTACAGTTATTCTTTTTTTATTTTGTTTTATTCACAATAAATGCAAATCTTCAGCGCTTGAAAATTGTTAAATTAAACATCCAAACGCTAGATTGCCTCTGCAACAATGAAATGCTGTGCGATCAAGGGACGACTGAGGACGAGATGATACAGTCAAGCTTTTAAAGCTGATGTTTGGACATATTTTGGTTTCAAAACAAATGAAAGCAGTTACAACTTCGTCAAGAGTCATGTGGTCTACTCGACAATACTACAAATATATATACTTGTAAATAAATCATCACAATATATCGTATCTTTGACCCTGTATTCCTGCCAATACACACCTCTATTATATTTCCTCTACATCGTCATATCTTCCCTGGGTTTAGAAGTTAAAGCTCAATTCCGTGTCTCTGGTAGTTGACGAAAAGCTTCACACCAAAATTCTTCACGTCCAAATATTGTGCAAATGAATCACTAATCTTTATCATTCCAAACACTTCCTCGATGACATATCGTGTCAATGTCACCCTTCTATCAACGGTCGGTCGAGCACTTGAGCCCAACACTTGCTCGCTCTCCTTCCTGTCCTAAATACTGAGGCTCAGAATCTCCCCCCCGCCCTCCTCCTTCTGGACTGCCCGCTGACCTGCTTTCACACAGAGCTTTCAGTCCTGTAATCCCAGCTCGCTGCTACAGCTGTGGAGCCAAAATAGACCCTCGTGTTATTGGGTCAAGCAGTAGCTGTCTTTGGGTGCTTACTCAGCACTTTTGAAGACAAGCAAACAAACACTATCATGTCGGTATGATAAAGACACAGATGTATCCTGAGTGTAGAAGTCGAGTTTCCTATGAGTTTCGACAAAGTCATATCACACATGGCACTTCAAGAATGCCGTCACATACACGACTCTGCTCCTTCAACCCTATTAAACACAGAACACAAGTAGGTTTCACAAAGGTAACAATATCAATTTAACTTCAAAGTATAAAACCTAAGTCAGTCTTGTCGTTGACTTTGTTTATTAATGAGTTGAAAATGTTGTCACAGAATATTTTCTTTAACCCTTGTGTTATCTCAGGGTCAAGGCGACCCAAAGGCACGAAAACAATTGTTTGTTGTATCCCTGGTGTTGTCTCTGGGTCGAGGTGAACGACCTCCCAGGCTCCGACATATACATATGAAGTGGTGGAGGTTGTTCACCTCGACCCAGAGACAACACCAGAGTTAATTACAAACATCACTTTTTAAACATACACGTTCTCTGTAAATTCAAACCATTTATGTCATAAATTGCTCAAATTAATATTATTTTAGGTCAATTTTCTTCCTTTATGGCACTGGTGTCACGTTCAAAAACAGATAAACTAATGAATAGTTACTAATGTAAGACCAAACTCTTCTGACTGACTCACATGTTTCAAAGATGCAGTAAGTCCCTCATCATGACCATGTTTTGAACTTGTTACTTTATAAAGTTCGTTTGAAATCTGTGTGAACGAGAGGTTACAAGAGCGGAGTCCATTATGACGTATTTTCGTGCATATATTTACGTTTTAAAGTTCTGTTTTTTTAGAGTTATAGACAAAAATGTATATTCATTTTAATCTAGTGCCTTCAGCTCAGTTATCTTCATCTCCATCAAAAGACACTTGAAAACATCCAAATACCTCCATACTGCTCGCCTGTAACCTCCCTCTTGTATTTAAGCCTCAACATGACAAATTGTTCGAAAAGTCTTAGCTCGAGTCGCTACATTAAAACGAACCTACATTTTTATTCATTTTATCATCAATCGTTTATCCCTTCAGATGATTCAGTAGATTATAATTGTTATATGAAGTCTGAAACATGTTTTGATTATAATTAAACAATGTTAGATCATATACATTGTGTGTATATAGTGTTCAATCTAAAAGTCTGGTTATTGTTGAATAAATAATTTAGCATCTCAATTTCTACACTTTACAAAGATTCTGATTCATTCATGGAATTTACTAATTTACACAAAGAATAGTAGATATTACAAGTCGACACTTGTTTGTCTAGGTTTTGTTTTCATATGCAACAGACGGAAAAAGTATTACATTCTCTTCTGGTAAAATACTCAATGACTTTTAAAAAGCATTAATTATACTTGTCAGGGCTGAACATGCCAACAATTTGTTTTCACTGCCAAAATCTGTATGAGATTTGTTTCTCATCCAAGTTTAAACTTTTTGTTTAAGAATGAGTTTAAATATAATCCATTCAATTGTAAAGATAAAAGCATTTTGACTTTTCTCCATCATCCTCGCAAGTCACCTTTACTACACCAGTAAACCTCATTGTTTTCCTCATTTCCTTTTTCCTAGGATTTTTATCCTTATCACATGTTCAAACCATCTGACATTTTCGTAATTTTAACATCCTGCTGCAGAGTATTGTGATTACAGTTGAAAATGGTTTTTATTTTAGTTGAAAATTGTTTGATTATAGTTGAAAATTGTTTGATTGTAGTTGGAAATTATTTGATTATAATTGAAAATTGTTTGATTTTAGTTGAAATTGTTTTGATTTTAGATGAAATTGTTTGATTACAGTTGAAAATGTTTGATTAACATTGAAGATGGTTTGAATATAGTTGAAAATTGTTTGATTACAGTTGAAAAGGGTTTGATTAACATTGACATTTGTTTGATTATAGTTGAAAATTACTTGATTACAGTTGAAAATGATTTGTTAATAGTGGAAGATAGTTATTTACAGTAGAAAAGTGTTTAAATAAAGATTAAAAATGTACATGCGGCAAAATTTTCGATTCCTAAAAATGTAATAATTACTGCGGAAAACTGTTTAGATTACATATTCAAATTATTAAATCAAATCTGAAAATTGTTTGATTACCATTAAAATATTATTTGACAGTAGGTGAAAATGCTTGTTTTTTAATTTAACTGGAAATTCTACAATTGTGTGTCTATGATGTTTTACAAAAAAAATAGTTTTAGTCTACCATTGTATATAAAAAAACAAATGGTACCTGATTTGAAGGATAAGAGAATAAAACAAACAAGTAAATAAAACTTTTCAACTACAAACACATAGAAATCATATAGGAGGACTTTGGCCAGTTCATCTTTTCTTTTAGAGCAGGCATGTCTAAAGCTTGGCCTGGGGGCCATTGGTGGTCCATTCATAAAAACAGTCACTTAAGTCAAAAAGCATTTTTAAATTTCAGTTGTTTTATGAAGGAGAGTTTATAGGTTCAATGAAAGTACATTAGCAAGAGTCACCATGTTTCTTACCTTGAGCAGATGCTGATTTATCCATTTGGTGAAGGTTTTCTTTTGCACTCGATCCCTTTCATCTGCAAAAGAAGAAACAACACGTGATTTATCTCAGGGTTGATGATCAACATTCACTCATTTGAACGAGTATTTGTGGCGTCTCTGGACAGAGAAACATCAAACAACGTTTTCATTTCAGGGCTTGCTGTGGTTTGTTGTGATCCCACTCAGATACTCACATCCTCGTATCCTCGAGGCACATCCTAGGAAAACGAATTGACGTGACAGACTGAATGAGTGGTGCTGACGTCAGGTTGGCAGGAAAGAAAACCATCAAAGTTGATGATAGTTTAGGAGCTTAAAGGCTATTTTTGGATACAGATCAAATCTAAGAATATTTAGATAAGATTCAGTCTAATCCTCGTGGACACTAAACAACACAAATGTCTCCAGCATCTCAACAAAACAACAGAAGATAAATACTAACCCATGCAGCACATGAGATTCACCAGCTCAGCCCTAAACTCCCTGCCGGTCCTAAAGAGGAGGCTCGTCTGGTCTACGAGCTCCTGAGGAACGTCGGGAAGCTGCTGGGTCGAGAACATGGAAGCCATGTCTGAGAAGTGAAGGCAACAGTGGCAGAGCTCTGCCTCGTCCCTGCCTACACCAGCCTCTAGGGCGGCGTGACTCTGTTTCTCATCATGCATCCAGAACGAGTCCTGTCAGGTTTTCCATGGCTACTCGCTATTTTCACTTCTATTCAGTGTTTATGCAGCAGCCGCAGAAGAAACTCTTACAGAGGGAAAAAAAACAGGCAAATTGCAGAAGGCTGTGGCAGAAACATCTCAACATTCAGATACGTGTCTAAAGGAGGAGTTTGTCAAGAAGAGTATGACAAGAAAAGTTGTAAAACGTTCTTTCAATCTTCCAAAGCTCACTTAAACAACTAACATCCGAGGAAAAATAGAAAATAGGAAGCAGAGGCTGAAACACTGAGTTGACAGCAGCATAGAAAAATGTAGCAAGAATGAAAACTATGAATTATTCACCAAGATAATGATTAATTTAGGGATCAAGAAGACTTGAGCTGAACCAAGAATAAGCGGAAAGGTGAATATTTCACTGGTTTATAGACCTAAAGTGAGAACTGGATCCGAGAAAGAATTAATTAATTCTACATTCATTTGTTTGAAGGAAGATTCAGAGATTTATGTGTTTCTAATTACCTCTGCCAAGGAGATAAAGGGAGATAATCACCTGCATATTTTATTTTATGTTTGTTGACTAAATTAGGGGTCCCTAACTTTATTTGCACCCTGGACTAGTTCAATGTTGGCATCATATTTACGCACTTCCAGATGAAAACACTGAAATAAATCACATTGAGTTTGTGTTTACAAGTCTTTACGTGTCAAGAGTCACTTACTTGTTGCTTTAGAGGAAAGACCAACATTTTTCAAAATAAACACCTTTCAGACAGTAATGACCATAGAACAGAAATTATACATATTTATTTTTTCTTTCTGTGCGGCCTGTTAACAAATGCCTCGTATTGTTCCCCGGAATGGGATTTTTTTTAAAGACTAGATGAGTCCTTCTCTCGGTGGTACATGCAATAAAATGCTAAAAAAGGTATTATGTGGCGAAATAGTGCCAGACTTATCAATACTTCTGTAGTGTGGTACTAATGTTTAATGTTGTAAATATATTTACAATTATTTTATTCAGTATTTTGTTTTATGTTATGGTTTTGATGTTAAGCTTTTATCTGTATTATCATTCTATAACATTATTTTTATTTTTTAATCATTTGTGTTATTGTTTTTAACATGTTTACTTTATTGCTTAATATTATGTGTGTGTATGTTTAATCTTTATGAACTTTTGTTTGACAATTTAAATTTTCGAATGTGGGAAGAATAAGGGTTTATCGTAACATATTGAATTGTAACATGGGTGGAATCTAAAAAAGTGGCTTGGCAGAGGTCTGAACTCACAAAGTGCTACTTTAGTTAAGATTTATTTTCACTTCTTTGTACAAGTCACATGTTCATGTTGCACATGCCATCTTTCAGTCTTATACCATATCTGACAAGTTTAGTTTGGACGGCTCCTTAAGTGGTGACATAGTCCTGGTACAGCTACTTGATGATAAGATATCTGTCCATCTGTTGGAATTGCTCTGAAGTGATTACACTTACTACTTATTCTACATACTTATTTTATAATATGATGTTATATTGGACAGTTGATTCTGCTGATTCAACCCAATGTTCCTCAAAGCGCTTTGTGACCCTGGTCTAGAAAGGCGCTATATAAATAGAGATTATTATTATTATTATTATTATTATTATTATTATTAGATCTGACGTCACACTTTTAAAAAACAACTTTTGTCACAGATGCAAGTTTGACTCACCAGACTGAGTGTTCATTCATTTTTTCAGTCGCCCACATGAACACTCAGAGTCTCTGAACAAAATAAACAGACTTCCCAGGTCTGGGAGCTCACTGACTAGAGAGACATGAGGGAGAAGCTGCCAAAATCTCAACATTGTAGTGCCATCTTGAGGACTGAATAAGAAAATCAGTTCAGTCAAAAGTTGCTTCTTTCACACTAAATCATTGTTCTTCCATTACTGGATGCTTACTTGGCTGCTTCTCTAATAAATAATCCAAAGTCTCGCAATGAAACTTTGTTAGATTCAAACAAAAGTAACAACATCTTTCATCCCTGCCTCAAAAACAGACATCAGGAAAAGGAAAATGTGTGAAAGTGGAGAAACATACCGGCTCATCGCTTGGACAATACACGCTATTTAGATATGCAACTTCTTGAAGGAGCATAATGAAGGTCATTTACTCGCCAGAGAGGCTGAAACTCTCAGACTGAACAGCAGGAAACAAAAAAATAATCCCTCAGGGAATGAAAGACTTTGAACGTACATGAAGTCATCAAAGGACAAAATGAAGACGCAAAGAACGACAGATTACAGGACAAGAATGAACTAAATTTCAAACCCTTATTAGTATTAGATCATTATTTATTGACCCCATTTCTATGTACGTGTTTGGCTTACATTTGAATGTATGAATATGAGCAGACACTTCGAAAAGACACTTACAAAAGGAGCATTTACAATCAAGAGCAGAAGAGAAAGAAGCGTCAAGAAAAAACAGAGAAGAACTGATAAGTCCTACGACAAAAGCTGCTCCCAGGTTTTGCCAGACTGAAGGCAAAAACTATTTGTGTTTAAATATAGTTAAACCACTATATAAATGTGTGACATAATAAGTCAGGGTGGGGAAGAAAAATGGGGTGATATTCCTTGTCTTTTATTTCATCATAACCTTGGATCATGGATACTTTGTAAACATTCTAATGTATGCATGAATGTTTATTATCAATTTAATTTATTTATATAGAAATTAATACGCATTCATGTTATCTTTTATTTATCAAAATATAGAATCAAAATCTGCAGCTGACGATCAAGTACATTTATATTATGAATTATTTATGAAAATAAATCCATCATGATTTTGAATGAAAATAAATCTTTGATAATTTGGTCTTTGATAAAGACTTACATTTATGTTCATAGAAATGTATACATATTTATATTATTTGTATTATTGAAAAAGAAAATCCATTAAATTTTAGAGTCAAAATCTTTCTTTGATAACTGTTTTATTTAAAATGAATGACTAAAAATGGATTTAAAGAAAGAAGTACAAGATTTTCTATCTAAACAGTAAAACAAATAATTAAAAACTGTTGAGCTTTTCACATTCATGACTATTTTTACTGAAAACATTAATTTTTTTCCGACCCATTAAGGATCACTACAACAGAAGTGAAGTTAAATTCAGACTTTGAAAAAAAAGTTTGATTTCCAGAGCCTGCCCCTGGTTTATGACGCCCGGTGTTCCAGTCATCAGGCGAGCCTCTCCTGCACAGCAGTCCTCTACTGTCACAGTTATTTGTGGACCTCAGCTGAGCACATGTGCAATTCTAATAATAGCCTTGAACCACGCCGCCACATAATCTGTCCAGTTACGTCCTTCATTTTCTCCCTCAGAATCAGGATGATTGAATTTGAATAATAGTTTATTTCTTGTTATAAAACTTAAGTTTTCACATGTGACAAAGAATTCTACACAAATGTGCCAAAGAAGTAGAAAAGTATTTTACAGACATAATCAAGAATTAATAAACTGCTTGACCTTGGTTTGGGGGGGTCAAGAGGGGTCAAGCGGGGGGGCATAGGTAGACAAGCTAAACTGAAAAGGACTTGCTAAACATTCTTACCAAACAGCTCTCAGAGCACAACTCAGGTGTCGCAACTGCTAAGTGTTATTACCATGGCCATGTTTTGAAGATCCGCAGCCAAAACTGGTTATAAATGACTATTTAGACAATTATATTACTATTTTAAACAGATACTATGGAAATTACTTTTTACACCTGAACCCTTTACTTTTTAAAATCATGGAGCTGGTTATATTACTAGTTTTAAATATAATTAATGGTCATTTTAAATTATATTGCATTTATGTTGAATCACCAACTCTGTTGGTTCAATATTTGTTTTTCTTTAACCTAAAATCAAGGTTGAAATGTTAAAACTTACTTAATTTTATTAAGTTATTTTTCTCCACAGTAAAGGTATATTTTAGGGTATAAAACTCTTCTATGGGGTTCCATTTATACAAAAATATGTCGACCTATTGTGTCGTCTACATATAATGACTGTCTTAATACACTTGCCCCGTTTTGTTTTTTTGGAGGGGGCTTTAAAATCACATTTTATTTTTATCAGAGCTGTTATGGATAATGTTTAAATAAATGGTTTTTAAATACAATAATTCGATTTTTTTTTTATTTACAATTAACATGCAAAAGAAATTCGCAATGTTTGTTCATTTGTTCAAACTTCCTGACGCTGGATGGCAGCAGTCATTTCACAGCTGAAGGAACAATGAGATCCTGTGAGATCAGTAAAAACGAGAGGATACAGTGACTCCAGCAGCTTTTAAAGCTGATGTTTGGACATGTTTTGGTTTCAATACAAATAAAAGCAGTTACAACTTCGTCAAGAGTCATGTGGTCTGTAAGTCAGGTACTGACAAATATAGCCTTTCTCACACAGTATCACAAAATATTGCAATGTATCGTATCATTGACCCTGTATCGTGATAACTGTTGTATCAAAGATTATTTCCAATACATCGTTTGGAACTGTTGTCTTGGATTGTTGTTGTGCCTTGAAGAATAAACAACACAGAGAGACAACAGGTCAACAGTCAACACATTGTTGGCACAAATGGAACCTCATACTTTTCCTCTCTCAGTTCAAAAACTAAAACTAGACATTCTTCAACAGGACGTTGTGATGAGTCGGCAGAGATGTCACCCTCTAATTTTACAGGCATGTCATCTGCAGAGCTTGTAAACAAATGAAGGCGCGAGACGACGGTGGACTTCTTGCAGCAACATTTTTCCCATTCCTGGTACGTGACTGTCGAGTCTTCTCGGGAGGGTGGGGCGGTGTCCCAAATATGTGACTCTGTAACTGAAACTGGTTGTCGAGCCTTCAAAGCAGCTCTTCCAGCCACAACAGCAACAACTAGATAAGAAAAACCAACAATTTTTTTTTATAATTTCACCTTTTTTGACGTTATAAATCAGCTGTTTTGATTGACACATGGCTGATCCAATGAAATCTTTTAGTGCTCCACAAAAGGCGGGGGTTATGACAAAGAACGCAAATTATATTTTTTGGGGGGCTGGTCCAATCAGCTGGACCTTTACAAATGTACATTTCTGTAACTATTTCGTGTAAGTTAAGTTGTACATGTACTTAGATTTAAATATCAAGGTCAAAGGTCAACAGACAGGATGTCATATTTGATAAAATTCAAAATGACGTCTCTTCACTCTATGGCTACAGAACAAGAAAAAATGAGCTTCTTTTAGCTGCACATTCATATCTTAGGTGACACATATTGTAAATTTCTTTACTCATTTATTTACAATAATGAAGTGAGAAACAGATTAAGGTTAGTGCAAGACAAACTTAGGAGCGGTGGTAACATACAGTCCATAGTATTATGACATAAACCTGCATGAATGACTAAGAAAAACAAGCTAAAGCTGCACTTCTCTTGACAGAACGAGGCAGTTTCCTTTCAGTTATTATTGGATTAACTCTGGCCGTGCTGCATTTGAGAAGGGTGGAGCTGCTGGAGAGGAAGACGGACTTGCTGGCGAGCATGAGTCAGGGTGGGAAAGTCGGAAACTCACCAGATGATCTCATGCAGGAGGAGTTAAACGCAGCTGCAGATCGAGGCTCGGTCATGATATCTTACCATCGTCATGACAACAGATAAATATAAATATAAGTATGAGGAGGACGGATACTGAAAAGCCAGCTATGAGTCTCAGAGCTCATTTTCCATGAACGATCCATTGTTTGTCCAAAAGGACGAGGAGACTGTTTTTTTTATTTTATTTAAGCCTGATGTAAAGAGGAAACAAAATGTGACCCGAGAAGGAAACGAAACAGGTCCAGTTAGATTATTTTGTTTCCAACTGAACAACTGACGGAATATACCTTTGTGGTTTTGTTGGTGTAACAGTTGAATTAAGTAATGATCAAGTAAACTTTTAGATACAGTTGAGAGCTGGGTATCGAACTTTGATTCTATTGTTGCACAGACGCTAGTATCGAAACATGCTCTGTCTTTTGGTGTCAAGTACCCATGAGTGATCAAAAATCTTGTACAACTAAAGGTACGTTTGTTTGGACAAATATATGGAAAAAAAAATCTTATTGAAATTAAACCAACAGAAAATATCTATGACAAGTAATTCCATTTAAACTCAAGTAATTTATCTGCCGCAATTATTCAATTTTAAAATACATATTTTCCAAGAGACAAAGCATATACAAAGTTTGTGTTAAACTCATTTAGGTTCAACAATGCATGAAAGCAGCTGAAGTGCTTCACAAGTCACAAATATCCAACCTCAATCAAGCTCAAAACAGCTTAACAACATATTTTATCCCCTATAACTTGCAACACATCTCAGTGAACACATTGTATCAAAAATCTGTAAATTTACTTAATCAAATACATGGAAGATATTGAAACTGTTAAATAAAATTATAGTAAGTGAGTTTGAGGCAAACAGAAATACTTGAACACAGTTGTTGCCACTTTCAATCAAGACAACTGAATCCAAAGTAAACAGAATCTAAAGGGTGGTTAAACTATTGCAAGTTTATTTGTTGGCGATAATTAAACAATGAAAAAATATTGAACTTTCGTCCGCTAGATGGCAGCAGTTTTTACGTCCTACGCAGCTAAAGAGAGAATAAAATTCGAAGAGATCCCGGCAGTGACCAAGGACGAGACGATACTGTAGTGTGTAATGTCATTTTCTTATTTGTTGTTCTTGTGAAATTGGTATCGAAAAAGTATAGTTACAGGATCCGATATTAAAGTAAAGGTATCGGTATAAGTACGAAAACCACAGCCCTACGTGTATTATCATCGTCTATCATGTATTATCTATTTTGTATGATTTATCGTGTATGACGTATAACTTATCATGCATCACTTATCATGTACCATGGTAATGTCCAATGTAAAATGACTGTGTTTAATCTACTGTCTATCGTGTACAGAAAGTCATTAATTGACTTTCATAGAACTGGTAGTTTGGTTTGAATCGAAGGCCTCTGAGAGTGTCGTCACATGTGTGAGTCTTCAGGGCCGACATATTTCTCCCTTAAACAACGAGTGTCTTTTGTATGCCAGCAGTCAGTCTCCATTGACAGCAATGTGTGTGTGGGGGGGGGGGCACTCCAGCGTTTGAATGTGATGAGTGGGCTGTCGACATAGAGGAGCAGGACGGGGCAGAGCTCAGCTCCGAGGGATGGACAAAGGCAGTGACTGTGCAAAAAACACAAAGCTCTTCCCAGCAGAGCAAAATATTGCAACCACAGCAGATTTCAAAAAATGTAACTGTTACATATCTTAGCTGATAATTAAGAACAGAAAACACTATTCATATAAAGATTTTCCAGAGTTGCAACATTTTCTTCGAATAGCTTTTTTTTCTTACACAGTCACATGCATACATAATGATCAAATACATGAACATGAAGTCCATATGACACTTTTAATTTTTTGCTAGAAAAGTGTAAATGACCTTAAAGATCTTGAATCTGGACATGCATATTGCTCACATTACTGACATGAATAAATGATCATATGACTGGCATACGGATCACATAAATATCATAGATGAATGATTATTTAAAATAAATAATTCATTAATAAAATAATAGGCTTAATACTGTCTTTAGTTACATGTGAATAATAATGAGGAATAAGATACTATTATGAACTTTTCTTCTGGTAAAATAACCTTTGAAAATTATATGATTTGATGTGCTTCATTTGAAGTATATAAAACAGGTGTTTAATTTGAAGCTTACAATTGTAACAAAATATATAAGTATACTTAAACTAACACAAAAAAACGAAATAAAGAAACAAATGAACAGAAAAAAGACAGAAAGCATGACTTCAATATCGGGGGAGGGGAAGGGGGACAGACATACCACACCCTAGAATGACACATCGTCTAAGGAGTGTCACAACGAGAGCTCTTTGTTTATCCAACACCTTCATTAAAGTTGTTATCACCAATTAACTTACACATAAATTATAAAAAAAGAACATTTCCAAATATTTTTTTATCAAATTATATTACAATTCCTTCTGGCTACTTAATGAAAAACACAACAAAAATTATGGAAAAAATGAGTATATTTATTCACACTTAACATACTTAAAAACCTAGGAAACCTTGAGCAGCATGTTTTTAGTCTTTTCACCTTACAAATCTAAACCCAAAGGATCGTGTCTCCTTGTTATCTTCAGTTTTGCTAATGTTTGCTCTTGGTTTCACCCAAGATCTACACAGTAGAAGTGTTTACAGTCATGCTGGGACAAGCTGTCATCAAAGAGTGAACGCAAGAGTAAAGAAAGCCTGGAACTTCTCGCTTAAGAAGCAACAACTGACGATAATATCAGAAATGAGTCTTTAAAAATATTTTTGTGCAAGATAATGTGTTAAAACTCTAAGTATCCTTAAAAAAATGACGAGCAATCGTTCATGCTTAAAAACGTAAAGATAAATACGTTCACCTATTAGATCATCATCACAGCTTTATGACTCACCTGGACAGGTTAATCACAGTTGGAGCTATCAACCATTATGATGTTTTTCTGAATTAAATCTCACATACATTTCACAATAAAACACAGGTGTAAGAAAATATCAATACACTTAAATATCGCAAGATTTTTTTCAAGTTACTGTTTGGATATTCCACAGCACTGTATTAACTTTTTTGTTTTATTAGTATCATAGTTCTTGTATATTTCAATAAAGTTTGTATAAAATAAAATAATTTAATTTTTTTATATTAATAACCATTTAAATATCCACTGGGTTTGTTCATTCTTGTGTTACAATTCAACCTACAGCCACTCATTGGAAGCCGTCATTACGTCCTCCACAGCTAAAGGCACATTGAAATCCCGGAGATCACTGAGGACAAGAGGATACAGTAGACTCCAGCCGATTTTAAAGCTTAAAGTTTGAACATATTTTGCTTTCAAAACAAATGAAAGCAGTTACAACTTCATCAAGAGTCATGTGGTCTGTAAATTCTGCAACACCAGAGTCAAGTACTCGTCAATACTACAAATATATCCTTGTTACTACAGTATCGAAATATATCATATAATTGACCCCTTTATAGTGATAAGTATCATTTTCTGAATTGAAACTCCAAAAACAAAATGTCCCTAAATTCTTTTATCATTCATCAAATGACTCATGAATACTTTGTAGTTTCCAAAATAAATGGTTGTCATGGGAGATCCTCACTCACTAGAAACACTGTCTTTTCTGCTCATAAGATCAACTGACTTAACGCACTAAGGTGATATTAAATACAATTTTCCTCCAACTAAATGGACTTAAAGCTGACAGATACAACCCCTGGATCTTGGACTTAATATACCTGTGAAAGTGTTCAGGAAGCGGAGTTTGGAAAAACTAATATTTTCACTAAACCTTACCATCACTTCTAAATTCTCTCCTGAAAAATTCCCTGACCAAGTGCTGGACCTGCTTCCTGAAGTGGGCGGACCTTGTGATTATATTCCTCCGTCCCTGCTCACTTCCTGTTGATCCAGTGTGTGTGTGTGTGTGTGTGTGTGTGTGTGAGTGTGCATATATATCTGCTCTGTCATCCTGTGAAGCTGTGCTATTTCATGTCTGCTATGGATCTTGAGCGAGCAAATCCAGATGTATAATCTAGAAAAATATAGTCCATCAGGCGAGTCAAAAGAAACTCATCACAACATTTAAAAAATGTTGTAATCCAGATGAATGTAACTGTGTAGTGTTCTGTAATATACTTGAGCAACCTCAAAAATGATGGGTCAAAAACAATGAATGCAAGAAATTAAAATGAATCCTAAAACAATGAAATACATGGATAACCTTAAATTAAAATACCTGAAATGTGTCAAGAGTCAGACCCACGCTCACATTTATCTTGGTGAAACACATCACAAATGGATCCAAATAATCAACAGCATATTTTCAATGGCAAGAAATAACATTCAAACTTAACTAACAAACAGACAAGTCTGATAATATATAGAGGAAATTGACGAATGGACAAACATACACAAGTAGATTCCTGGTATTGAATAATATGATGTTCTTTTAATCAAATATTCATATATTTTGATTATCTCATACTTTCGTGAACTTCAGCTCAATGACTCATGATGTATCATGGTTTTAGTTTTATTGTCATTCATCTTTTATTAATACTTTCTCTTTCTCTCTTTTTTTTACTGCTATTTTGGAGGAAATAACATTGCTGTATTGAAAATGTAGAAAGGTATGAATTCAAGCTGATACTTGGATGTTTCTGTACATTTTATTAATACTGACCTAAAGCAGCTTGCAAGAATAAATAGAAACACTTGAAAGTTTTCCTCGGAAGTCAATTATAACTTTTTTTTATTATTTATAGTGATTTATTTTGGGTTTTTTTTTTTATAATGTAAAATAAGTGTGAAAAACTGGCTAAAGGGATATTTAAGGAAACACTTTCTTGACCGTGTCTTGTCTCTTCATCTTTTTTATGATGTCAGATGAACTTTTTCAGAAACTCGTTCGACCCCGGAGTCTTGACGGCAGCCAAACCGGCTTTGCTGGAACAGAGTGATCCAACAGCCGCTGCCCACTGCCATTCATAGCCAGTCTGTCTGTGGAGTCTGGAGCTCATCGGTGAGACCTTCAAGCAAGAACTAAGACTCATGGATGTAAACCCTCAACTCTTGCGTTGCCATGAAAACATAAGAGAAAATGAATGATAATGTGTAATTGCCAATATTTTTACAATTCATTTAAAAATGCCCCCCAAAAAAGTGTATGTTAATAAAAAATAATATAAAATAAAAAAATTAATTAAATTATTTAAAAAATGAAACACCATTTTTTAATGTACAAATTATTGTATTTGATTGTTTTAAAAGCACAAATGAATTTCAATACACCACATTTTAAATTTAAATATTGCTGTTAAAGATGTCCAGCAAAAATATGAATTGTTAAATTCAAACAATGCATATGCTGATGGAACTAATATTTTTTCACATGAATCCACTGTTTTTTGTGCGATGGAAGGTAAGGAAGAGAGTGCAGACAGGGTGGAGACGGCAGAAAAGGTTGATCAGTGACAATCCTAAAAAAAATGTTACTTTAAAGTCCAACCGATTGTTTTATTTTCTTGTCGTAAATCCAAAGAAAATGTATCAGATTACAAAATGTTGTTACATTAAAAACATCTGACTAATTAAGAGGTTTAGTGTCGTTCACGCTCGTACCAAACAACAACATGTTTTACACTCAGAAAAGCTGTTTTCGAATGTGTTTAATGGTGTGTTTGTTCTTGTTTGCTTGGATACTGTTCACGCTGAGAAAAAATGTGCTACTTTTAACTTCATCACATGCAGAGAAGCTGTAGGCTCCTGCAAACAAAGTCAGCAAGACTTTTTATTTTCATAAACATTTACTCTACAGTTTTAATGTAAATATATTTATAAACATTTGATGATTCATATGACAAATTAATAATGTGAGCTTACACATATTTAACATTATTGAATGAAGTATAATTACATAGATCAAAACTAAAAAAGATATTACATTTTTCAAATCTTGTTTGTGGTGTAAAAATATTTAAGAAGCCCATTCAAAGGGTTTAAGGTTATAAACTGACATGATATCTGATTAAGTAGCACAGACAAGTGTGCCATAACTTTATCTTTACGAATCTTTTTTATCAGATAATCAAAAAAGTATCTTACCTTTCTTTGACATGTTTAACGCTCAAGAAATCAAATAAGATCCAAAAATATGGTTTTAAAAATGTGTTTACAGTGTAAAGCCAGTGAGAGAAATGAGCTCTGTTGTCTCAACTTGGCAAATCCTGGTGATACTACATCATGTGATCTCTAAGGAGTCCAGTCAGGAGGTCCGTGTCTCCACTACAGCTGATGCTTGTGAACCTTCAGAAGATATTATATTACGTCACAAACTGAAGGCCTGGGGGCCACATAAGGCCGGCCAAGTCATTTTATGTGGCCCATGAGTGGTTACATTTAAGTCAAAACAGATAAATGTTTGTGTTGTTGAACAATAAGGATGTTAGTGTTTAAGATAAGATAAGAAACTTAAAACACATTACATAGCAATGATACTTATATTCACTCTTAAAAGAAGTGTTGGTTACATCAGAAAACGTGTCCCTATAACGTCCTCTTGTGAGATTGAATCTGACAACATGTTAGGACTGACATTAAACACACGCATTTCATTCATTTTGAGTCCACTTGTAAATTCAACAAATTTAAAGTAAATAATAATAATCCAGATTTTAAAAAACTGAGATAATGGTGTCAGATTTTCCCAATAATATAATTATAAATGTATAATGTATATGATTTTAAATTGCCTTTTGTTATATTTATGTCATAAGGATACATATGTAGTATATATATATTTTTTAAAACATTATACGTCTATATAGATAGTAAGTAAGTAAGTAATGTTTATTTGTATGGCGCTTTTCCAGACCAGGGTCACAAAGCGCTGAAACAATCAAAACAATATTCAATAAAGTATATATTTTAAAGATCAAGATAAAAAAGAAGGTGTAATATTCCAGAACAAGCCTCAGCAGTCGGTGAGCATTAAGCATCTCGTATGTATTAATAATTTAATGTATTTAAAGCTCCACCACATGAAATGACTTGTATCATTCAAACCGGTCAATAATGGGATCGATCCATGACACACGCCCTTTCATGCCAGTAATGCGAGGCGATGAGCGTCTCAACAGGACCGTCAAGGGTTAAAACTACGACTTGTCAGTTTGAATCGAGCTCCAGAGGTTCTTCTGCGCCTTCACAGGAGCTCATGTGGATGATCTCGTCTACAAGTCTGTCACAGAGACTCTCACGAGTGATGCCTTCACTGACAACACCACAACACAGGAGCACAAAAGACTGAGGCACTCGTGTCATGGTCGCCTCTGCTCCATGTTCGAGAAGATAAAAATAACATTTTTAAATCACTTCGATTCATTCAGAGATCACAGCTGCATCACCTAGGAAGTCACTCCAGGAAAAAATGTGTTTGCCGATGACGTCACGCTGTAAATATTGCCACATTTCCACCTGACCAGCCGCTGACGACAGTCGCTGAACTGTCAAAGCACAATGAAACGCGCGCGCACACACACTCTCTTACACACACACACACGCGCGCGCACGCACGCCAGTATCGACAATACCTTTGTATTTCTCCAACACGTCCTCGTAAGCCTGAAGATATTCCTGCTCGTCGAACTGAGCCATAACCTCCAGACTGGACCCTCGACTGACACACAGCGTGCAGAGTGTGTGTGCATATGTGTGTGTGTGTGTGTGTGTGTGTGTGTGTGTGTGTGTGTGAGTGAGTGATCGGCGCTGTTGTTGCGATGAAGAAAACGCCCCACGACCCTCCCTGCTCTCACTCCAGCCAATTACACTCACTTCCGCTCCCGCACTGATAGGAAGCTCGGCTGCACTGGAAGAAATATTCCTTTTGTTTTAGCCTCCTATTATTCCCTAACACGCTTAAAAAAATGAGAAAAAATCACACTTGTATTTTACAAGAATATACGAAAGATGGACATGGAGCAGTGTGTGGAACAAAAAAATAAATAAAAACATCAGTGTTGAAAAAACAATATTGGAATTTAAAATTAAAATGCAAATTGAAAAAAAAAATGGAATAGAAAATAAAAGTCGAAATGGAACATGTAGCAGCCAAAATACACAGCAAATTAAATAAATGTATTTTTTGACTATTTATTTATTTATTTACTTACCTACATGGGGAAAGGGCCACTAGGGGCCACATGTAGCCCCCTGACTCTATTTATGCAGCCCTTGCGTGGTCACAGATCATTTATGAACTTCAATTTCATTTAAGTCATTCAAAATGTTTGTGTGAGGATTTTTTTTTTTTATTATTTGTACTTTTTTAGGGTTAGATATTATTATGCGTTATTTAAGAAAAAGCGAATCAACGTCCTCCATCTAGCCCTTTTCTCTGCATACCCCTCTCTCACACCAACCAACTTAATGTCCTCTTTCACTACATCTATAAACCTTCTCATTGGTCTTCCTCTAGACCTCCTGCCTGGCAGTTCCAACCCCAGCATCCTTCTACCAATATACTCACTATCCCTCCTCTGTACATGACTAAACCATCTCATTCTGGCCTCTCTGACATTATCTCCTAAACATCTAACATGTTCCTCTGATTCCCTCATTCCTGATCCTATCCATCTTCTTCACTCCCAAAGAGAACCTCAACATCTTCATCTCTTTTACCTCCAGCTCTTCTTCCTGCCTTTTCCTCAGTGCCATTGTCTCTAGAGTCTAGACCATACAGCATCGCTGGTCTCACTGCTGTCTTGTATATCTTTCCTTTCATTCTGGCTGATACTCTTTTATCACACATTACTACTGACACTTTTCTCCCTGTTTTCCAGAGCTCTACTCAAAGCCATTCTTATGCCTTTAGCTCAGCTCTTTCGTCACCAATACGTCTTTGTCACATAAAAAGAAAATGTCAATCTTATGGTTCATAATTTCCTAACGTGTGACCACACGTTATATATATATACAGTATATATAGTATATATATTAATAGACATAGATATACAGGTAGAATAACAGATATGTATCAATATAGATATCGATATAGATATAGATATAGATATAGATATAGATATACAGGTAGAATAACAGATATTTATCAATATAGATATCGATATAGATATCTCAATATATTTGTTCATATATAGATATTTAGATATAGACATAGATATAGATATAGATATAGATATAGATATAGATATAGATATACAGGTAGAATAACAGATATTTATCAATATAGATATCGATATAGATATCTCAATATAGATATAGATATAGATATAGATATAGATATAGATATAGATATAGATATAGATATAGATATAGATATACAGGTAGAATAACAGATATTTATCAATATAGATATCGATATAGATATCTCAATACATTTGTTCATATATCTAGATATTTAGATATAGATATAGATATAGATCAGTTCGAGATATACAGGTAGAATAACAGATATTTATCAATATAGATATCGATATAGATATAGATATAGATATAGATATAGATATAGATATAGATATAGATATAGATATAGATATAGATATAGATATAGATATACAGGTAGAATAACAGATATTTATCAATATAGATATCGATATAGATATCTCAATATATTTGTTCATATATCTAGATATTTAGATATAGATATAGATATAGATATCTACAACTATAGCTGTATAGATACACATGTACCGTAAATTCCAGCATATGAGCGCATCTTCCCATCAGACATTATAGGATGACTGGGCAACAACTTACCTGCGATCCTGAGCACTGCTCGCTCGGCTGGATCCAGAACTGAACCTCCATGTATCTTTCTCTTGTAGCGCTCGTGCCGGGGCAGGTTCCAGGGCAACGTGTCCCCTGGAGCCGGGGATGCGGATCCAGATCTGACACTGTAGTCCTCATCGTCTGAGACATCTGCCGAGGAAGACATGGAGCAGTGCAGGGACGGGTTCCCCGAACTGGAGCTCTAAACGCCGCAACAGAAAATAAAAAAAAGGGACATGATGATGAAAAGAGAGAATGGAGAAGAAAGATTTAACATTGATCTCACCCTTTCAAAATGCATATTGGTCAAGAGGTGTGAGGAAACTCGCAGTCCGATCCCTAAATGATCCATGACAAAAGACTGGCTGCTATGTTGAACGAGAAGTGTCTCTAGCTCCCCCGACAGGTCAACAACAAGACCTGCCGCTCAGCGACGTCTCAGCTGCGAGCACCAAATACATCTGTCCTGGTCCACGTCTGCTCGAGGGCCACGCCCTTTAAAAGCTGCCTCTGGATTCTGACCAGCGATAGTGGAGATGTGGAGGTGATGTCAGCGCGAGGAGAGATGAGAGCGAGACCCGCCTCGCGTCACCGCAGCAGCCAAACAACAGGCGGGTGATGTTAAAGAGACACCCGCATCCTAACCCTGCCCTCACACGTGTGTGCTCAGGGTCAGCGAGGACAACACATCTGTTCATCTCAAAGGACTGGAGATGCTTTAGGATGAACTGAGCAACAACATCCACATTCTGATCCAACATTCCAGACTCCTACAGTTGCTCAACATAATCCCGGTAATGGTCCAGGACACACCTGCCGTTGAGCAACAGACGAGTGTTGACAGAGAAGGAGCCGCTTTAACACAAAACACGTGTTCTAAAGAAAAAAAAACATTTATTTGTTTGGGCTTAAAATTGTCTCATAAATATTTGTAAATGCAACGAGGGTGATCTACAATCGTCAATTGTTTCCACGTGTGTTTTGATATCCACAAAGGAAAATTCAATAGTTAAACCGTTTTTTCTTTTGTATTTACAAATAAAACGGAATTAAATAACCTTATTGAAGATTCCATCCCAGATGATTAGCATTTGTTGTGAATAATAAATGCGGGCTATGTCTTTGTAAGTCCCAACACAGATGTAACTATAACTGATGTCAGATTTGAGCTAAAGAAAATAAACTTCAGTGTAGTGGTCATAGTAACTCACTAAAATGATTTGTTTCCTTTTTTGTCTTTTTTTCCCTGCATTATACATGTTTTAATTTATTCTCATAGAATAATAATAATAAAAAAAATGCTTTCAAACTTGCTTTGAACTCACATTTGAATAACTAAGAATTCAAAGTCGAAATACTGATGAATCACAGTTGAAACACTGATGAGTCACAGTTAAATAACTGATGAGTCACAGTTGAATAACTGATGAGTCACAGTTAAATAACTGATGAGTCACAGTTGAATCACTGATGAGTCACAGTTGAATCACTGATGAGTCACAGTTGAATAACTGATGAGTCACAGTTAAATAACTGATGAGTCACAGTTGAATCAATGATGAGTCACAGTAGAATCACTGATGAGTCACAGTAGAATCACTGATGAGTCACAGTTGAATCACTGATGAGTCACAGTTGAATCACTGATGAGTCACAGTTGAATCACTGATGAGTCACAGTTGAAACACTGATGAGTCACAGTAGAATCACTGATGAGTCACAGTTGAAACACTGATGAGTCACAGTTGAATCACTGATGAGTCACAGTTGAATCACTGATGAGTCACAGTTGAATCACTGATGAGTCACAGTTGAATCACTGATGAGTCACAGTTGAATCACTGATGAGTCACAGTTGAATCACTGATGAGTCACAGTTGAATCACTGATGAGTCACAGTTGAAACACTGATGAGTCACAGTTGAATCACGGATGAGTCACAGTTGAAACACTGATGAGTCACAGTTGAATCACGGATGAGTCACAGTTGAATCACGGATGAGTCACAGTTGAATCACGGATGAGTCACAGTTGAATCACGGATGAGTCACAGTTGAATCACTGATGAGTCACAGTTGAATCACGGATGAGTCACAGTTGAATCACGGATGAGTCACAGTTGAATCACGGATGAGTCACAGTTGAATCACGGATGAGTCACAGTTGAATCACGGATGAGTCACAGTTGAATCACTGATGAGTCACAGTAGAATCACTGATGAGTCACAGTTGAAACACTGATGAGTCACAGTTGAATCACTGATGAGTCACAGTTGAATCACTGATGAGTCACAGTTGAATCACTGATGAGTCACAGTTGAATCACTGATGAGTCACAGTTGAATCACTGATGAGTCACAGTTGAATCACTGATGAGTCACAGTTGAATCACTGATGAGTCACAGTTGAATCACTGATGAGTCACAGTTGAAACACTGATGAGTCACAGTTGAATCACGGATGAGTCACAGTTGAATCACGGATGAGTCACAGTTGAATCACGGATGAGTCACAGTTGAATCACTGATGAGTCACAGTTGAATCACGGATGAGTCACAGTTGAAACACTGATGAGTCACAGTTGAATCACTGATGAGTCACAGTTGAAACACTGATGAGTCACAGTTGAATCACTGATGAATCACAGTTGAATCACTGATGAATCACAGTTGAATCACTGATGAGTCACAGTTGAATCACTGATGAATCACAGTTGAATCACTGATGAGTCACAGTTGAATCACGGATGAGTCACAGTTGAATCACGGATGAGTCACAGTTGAAACACTGATGAGTCACAGTTGAATCACTGATGAGTCACAGTTGAATCACTGATGAGTCACAGTTGAATCACTGATGAGTCACAGTTGAATCACGGATGAGTCACAGTTGAAACACTGATGAGTCACAGTTGAATCACTGATGAGTCACAGTTGAATCACTGATGAGTCACAGTTGAAACACTGATGAGTCACAGTTGAATCACTGATGAATCACAGTTGAATCACTGATGAGTCACAGTTGAATCACTGATGAATCACAGTTGAATCACTGATGAGTCACAGTTGAAACACTGATGAGTCACAGTTGAATCACGGATGAGTCACAGTTGAATCACGGATGAGTCACAGTTGAATCACTGATGAGTCACAGTTGAATCACGGATGAGTCACAGTTGAATCACGGATGAGTCACAGTTGAATCACTGATGAGTCACAGTTGAATCACTGATGAGTCACAGTTGAATCACGGATGAGTCACAGTTGAATCACTGATGAGTCACAGTTGAATCACGGATGAGTCACAGTTGAATCACGGATGAGTCACAGTTGAATCACGGATGAGTCACAGTTGAATCACTGATGAGTCACAGTTGAATCACGGATGAATCACAGTTGAATCACTGATGAGTCACAGTTGAATCACGGATGAGTCACAGTTGAATCACGGATGAGTCACAGTTGAATCACGGATGAGTCACAGTTGAATCACTGATGAGTCACAGTAGAATCACTGATGAGTCACAGTAGAATCACTGATGAGTCACAGTTGAATCACGGATGAGTCACAGTTGAATCACGGATGAGTCACAGTTGAATCACTGATGAGTCACAGTTGAATCACGGATGAGTCACAGTTGAATCACGGATGAGTCACAGTTGAATCACTGATGAGTCACAGTTGAATCACGGATGAGTCACAGTTGAATCACGGATGAGTCACAGTTGAATCACGGATGAGTCACAGTTGAATCACTGATGAGTCACAGTTGAATCACGGATGAGTCACAGTTGAATCACGGATGAGTCACAGTTGACCATGAAGTTGAGGGTAAGAAGCTGAGTCATCAATTGGACACTGAACATCTCACAAGGATGCTCAGAAGATCCTGCACAGGTCCAGATGCAAAGAGCTCAAACTAAAGCATCATTCGATGGTGTGATCTATGACTGTGAAACATTGATGCTAACATGGACGTCTCTTCATGGACATGTTTAATCAGCATTTCATGTCTAAAGGTGTGTTATTCACTGCTGTAATGATTCTGTAACATTTATTCAACAGAAGCAACTAATCAAGTTTCTAATGTTGGTCACACACAAACACACACGCACACACACACCCCCCCACACACACACACACACACACACACACACACACACACACACACACACACAATCTCTTGATTTCACTCGGCTGTCTTACTTCGTACTGTGACACCGTCTTGTTAGACACATGAAAGGAAATAAAAGCTAAAAATAGAACGTTTGAAGGATAAATTTAGCTTTTTAAAAGTTGGTGATTTCATTAAATCACCAACAGCCAATCCCTCCTGATTTTACTTTGTTTTTGGAAGATGCAAAATACTTACTTAATCAAATAAATATACAGTATATAGTTTCTAGTTTCCATCTATAATATAGTGAGAGCAGGTTTGTTCATCAGCTGAGCTGCAGCAGCCTCTGCTGATCACAGTTGGAAAGACAAGCAAACTGCAGTCCTAGAAGTTGTGTAAAGTTGTGTAAAAAATACAAAATCAATCATATATAGGTAGTCAAGATATTTTACTATGAATTATTCCATGTTTGAATAAATCCCTGGTAAAACTATAACATTTTTACTTTTTAAAACTATTTAACTTTCCTATTTTTCATCATTATTATGATCCATTTTTCATGTGGGCTGCTTGGATCCTCCTTCTTGTTCTTCGGGTCACAACGTGGTGACCTCAGATTAGAGTATAAGAACTGATCTACTTGTCTATGTACCGCCCCATCTTCCCCTCAACCCTGAACAAGACCTTAAGACACCTTAACTGAGTGGCAATTATATTTCCTCAGGGGCCACATTTTATACAGTTGCTTTTGTAAGGGGACATCATGCAAAAGTAAAGGTGCTCAAAGTATACAATTAAGTTGAATATGCTAAAATAATTACATTGTTATATTTTATATAACTTTAAAAAAAGTTATGACCTGAAATTAAATGCCTAGTTTAAAAATACCTTTTCCATATTCACCTTGAACATCCTTTTGATGTGAAATAAATAGTTATAAATCTCACAAAAACTAGAGGACAAACTTTCTATCACAAAAAACCTATAGACATATTTAACCCAATATTAGAAATAAACAACTACATTTTTTAGCTTCTACAAGACCTTTGACCTCATGACGAGGATGTTTCCACCATCAGACCCTCAGCTCTGTCAGACTGAAAAACGTGATTCCGAGGAGCTTATTATGATTCTACACTTCCTGAGTATCGACCGATACGTCAACATGATTGATAATATCTCACTATGGGACATGATGGATCAAGACCACAGCTAAATGGGTTACACCTACAGGTTTGCGAGTCGGGGTGACTTGGACCGACTGGTAGAACTCCGGCAACACCCTCTTCTTGACTTTGCGTTTTCTCACGGTGGTCGACGACTCCGGCTCACTTTCAGGAACCTCCACCGGCTTTGGTTTTTCCTCTGGTGTTACTCGAGCATGAATGCTTCGCCTGGCATGACGCGGACTGTGTCTGAAGCCCTGTGGGACACAAGACATACGTCAACAGGTAGAAGGACCAGAAAATAACATGATTTAAAAGCATGATTTATTTTTTGTCATGTACAATAGAGCAGTTTTTTTCTGAAGGGATATTTACTACGTAAACAATGACACCTGGCACATAATTAAAATTATAATCACATAAATAATGATTTAAGCCTGAGGTGAGAACATTTTTTCAGGTTATTTCTAGGCTTTTGTAAAAAAAAAAAAAAGTAATGAAAATAGTAATTATAATAAAAAAGGTTTCTTATGTCAATAAAACTATATTTGACATAAACAATGTTACAAGCACAGTCATATTTCGTCTGTCATATATTAGCCAAGACAAATCACTTTGAGCCATATCTATTTAACCCATATATTGACCCCTTAACCCTAGTTCTCCAACAAATGTAATTAGTTAAATAAATAAAGAAGATTAAGTGTAGGGATTCCAAAATATATTATTATTATATAATTGTTTGTTCTTACAATAAATTGAGAATACTATTCTTTACCATATCAGAAATACAATTATTTAGTGGTTTTATTTTGAAATTCTTTCGAAACGGAAATTATTAAACGCCTGTTATCGAACTCGTGTTTTGGAGTAGCATATTATTATTACAAACACTCTCTTTCGATCAGTGAAATCGTTCTCGCATTCGTTGCTAAAAGTGTTTTGAAATACAAAATAGATTTTTAGAAAGTTGCCACCTCATCTATGGTGTAAGTCACAAGTGCGCATGCGCTGTCTTAAAAATAGCCACGCAATAATTGAAATGTTTTCGAGAATTCTGCAATTTTTCTGTACTACAAATTTGCATTAATATATATTTGGGGAAGCTGGTTTTGATGTTAGACAATTAATGTTATATTATATATGCCTGATGAGAAAAGTTCATCCTACCTCTCGGAAATGATGCGTTCGCAGGCCAACTGCAAGAAAACACAATATTCAGGTGTGTATTCAGGTGTGTATTCAGGTACACACATGCACATGGATGACACACACAAGAGACGCAGACCATCAGGTATGTTGAAGAAGATGGCCTGGACCCGGTTACTCACCGCGGCTCCTGGAGCGTCCAGAGAGGACGGACTTGATGGGATGTTTCCCCTCACGGAGCCTGCGATGCAGGCAGCAGAAGAACAAGATCGTGGCGATGGTTCCGAGCAGCAGCAGCAGCAGCAGCAGGACACACTGCACACTGTACGGCCTGAGCAGCACCAGGAACGCCGCGGCGATCATCTTCAGCACAATGTTCTTCTCCCTCTGAGTCGCTGTCAGAGATGACTTCACACCGGGATCATCGGAACCAGCTGTCTGACGTGATCAGAGAAATGTTTTCATTTTGTGTGAGGTGTGACTCAGCAGAGAACTTTTATTTATTTAATTTTGTAACAGGAGAAGAGAGTCAGCACAATGTGCTGAGCATCACAGTATTGTGCTGCAGAGACGCACACATCACAGTTTACTACAAATATACACACACGGTTCGTGAATTTACTTTTATTTAAATGTTCACTTAAACCCATATATTAACACCTTTGTCAACCCATTCCTCAATTTTCATTAAAACAATTCTAATCAGATTCAACAACTTTTATCATGATTCGGTAAATTTCCCTAATATGCTTTCACTACAGGAATTAAATCGTGGTTATATTTTTCATTCTGAATGACGCAGATATAATATTTTTTATACATTGCATAGTGTTAGCGACATCTAGTGGTATAACATGATATCAATATACGTATTTTTAACCTACACTATGCTTCAATAAGTTGTTTTTAATAGTTTTATTCTTGAGGACATATCAGTCTTTTCCTAGTAATAATAAAGACAATAGTTATAATGATGATTATTATACATAATTAAAAGACCATTAAGACTAAATTGATATTTGAGAAGAGGCAAAAGATCAAATGAATGTAATACATTCTTTACTTGATTATGCATCTTTATACTTTTTTCGTTGTATTTTACAACTCGTTATATTCTTGTTGCTAATGTTCTTCTTTTTTTATTGTCAAATATGCATCTTTTGAGACATACAGCATAAATAAAATTGTTGTCCTTATTTTCGTTTGTTTGTTTGTTATAAATTGTTTGTTGGAAATGTTGATTCCTTGTGATGCTCTTAGTGATTGAATAAATCAACTTGAACTGCGAAAAATAAACGAAAGCGACGAGACAAACACTAGTTACCATGACAACGACGTAGTCACCTTTATCAAGAGACGTAGGCGGGTGGGGGCCATCGCGACGTTCCGATTCCCCCCCCCCCGCCCCCCCCAAAAAAAAAAAACTAAACCCCGTCCACCGGGCATACTCCGTTGAGCAAAAGGAGTGCGTCCATCGGGTTCTTCTCAGTGCGGATGCCATGGTAGCAACAACAGCCAGCTAGAAGAGCTAAAGAAGACCACGAGTTGACTCAACTTGACTGAGGAAGTGCCTGCTGCAGGGTAAGGCCATGCTCACAAACACGTACTTAGAATGAAGTTAGGATTCCCTAAAACTGAAATAAATGCAAGAAAACGGCTCACAAATTGTGATTCTCGTCATTAAAGTGCGACGTTTAGCATCCGTTGCACATCACAACTGATGCTAGCGAACACAGAGACAGATGGGTCTCCTCTACAAATGTCACAACTTCAAAATAAAACATTCTCACGTTGCATTTAAGTTGTTCTCAGAGTATCAACGCGTTTTATTTTTATCCCTCGAACACGTTTTAATTGTAACGTTTGGCAGTTGAGCTGTTTTTGCTGCCACCTGTGGTACACAGGCGCAGGTGCAGACTTGTTTTTATTTACATTGGCTAATAATCAAACAGTTTACCCCTTCCCCTCACTATCCCTCCTCTGAACATGACCAACCAATTGTATATCTTTACTTTCATTCTGGCTGATACTCTTTCATCACACATTACCCCCTGACACTTTTCTCCACCCATTGAACCCAGCTTGAACACATTTATATACCTCTTTTCCTAAATACTTAAAATCCTCCACCTTCTTTATCTCCACTCCCTGTGGCCCAATTGTTCCACTTGGTTTCCTCTCATTCACACTTGTGTATTCTGTCTTGCTGCGACTAACCTACATTCCTCTCCTTGTATTTAATTGTTTGCTCCGAGCATTAAGTGACACCAATCAGAATTCCAATGCACAGCACTGTTAAACATGTTGTTTTAGACAATAAAGAGATTCTATTCTAACAAAGATGGATGCATGGAAGCGTACATGGTGGGAATCAGACTCTTTCCTCAGTCACAGAATGGCTCTTTCTATATAAGCTTTAGCTATTCCTATTTACGAGTGGTCACATGGTTTTATTACCTTTTTTTATAACTATTTTCTGTCCTTAATGGTGAGTTAAAAGACAATTATTTAGTCAGATAAAAATGTAAAATGATGACTTCTTGGCATGCATTCATGCTGACAACTCAGTGAAAAAATGTAAATATTTAATAGGACTTAGATCCTAGATCCTTAGATCATAGCAGTTGGTGGTTCATCAATTGTGTTTGTGTATTTGTGTTTATTTGTTGACATCAAATGTCCATACCTCAATTGTAATGTTTGTTTTTTTAATTTTATAGAAATGTCCTCTCCGACTCCAAAAGACGGGGATGAAAAGGAGGAGAGTGAAGAAGTAGAAGAAATAGAAGAAGAAGAAGAAGAAGAAGAAGAAGAAGAAGTGGAGTTTGTCTCTGTAAGTTTTTCAGAATTCTACCCGCCTACTATACTACATAGTAATCTTGTAAGTGAGTGTTGGTAAAACTTAAATCCTCAGTTTGACATAATTTAAATCTTGGACTTGTTTTTATTTTAAATAAGGTAAAGTACAATGTTACATTTACATAACAACTTCCCTCCCCTTCAGAATCAGAAACTGCTTTTTTTGGCAGTCATTTAAGAACCAAACAGGATTTTTTAAAAACAAAACAGGAATTTGTTTTGCTCCACAAGACTCCCTTGTCGGGTATTGTGGGAGGAGGGAAGAAGAAGGAACCATGTCTGCGATGAGTCGTTGTGGGAATGATTCTGTGAACTTTCTCCCAGTCAGTGTCCCAGTCTCTACCAGCAGGTGGCATGTAGCCTTGGGAGCTGGTTTAAGGAGCAGGAGGAAATTAAAGTATGTGGGGGCAGAGCATCAGTCAACAGGACTTCCCAGGACAATTTTTGGATAACCGACCTACCAAGGCCAAACTGGGGGAATTCATATTGGGATAACACTTTGTTTTGTGAAACCATGTTATAATTTGACTTTCAATGAAAACAATAGTCAAAATATTGATTATTTGTATAGAGGAGTATTTTTTGCTGTTTCTCTTCTACGTACCCCGATGGTACTAATTGACTTAATCACAAAAGGTAAATCTTTAGTGACCTGTGGAACATATCTCACTGTAAAAGCATCACCCAATCGTTTTAATGGCCTTGTCCTTCCATGCTTCATCAGTCACTCTGCCAAGAGAAATTCATTATTTTAAATGTAGTTCAAACTGTTCTTCCATGTCCCCTTTAATCAACGGCTATTACATGCTGGTTTAAACACACTCATGTGTTATAGTAGTTATATTTTTAAAGTTATTTATTGGTCTTGTGCAGATTGTTACAAAAATACAAAATGTTTTTATCATGACAATTAAATAGATTCTGTTTAAGTAAAAAAAACACCGTTCTTTCACCTTCTTGGTTCACATCCAAATCAAACAAACGAGAGTCAAAGTACACATGGATGTTGTTTTAGCAAAAACAAGTCTGAATGAATAACGTAACCTTAGTGAATAAAGTTGTGGTACTTTTAAAATAAGCATCTCATTTTTCTCTAAATGTTAAATTTGTGCTCCATTAATGAAAACAGAAGTTTTTAAATCTCAGTAAACTTTATAGATTGAAAAGTGCTCCACAAGTCTTAAGATATCTTGTCCTACAGTGTTGCTGAATCAAAAGTGGAAAGGATTAATGTTTTTTGCAATATAAATTGATAACACTAGACTGGGGAAGAAAGTGGAATGATCATTATTATTGCTTGTGTTATCCCAGGGTCAAAGTGACCCGAAGGCCTAAAAAGTAATGTGTTTGTGGTATCCTTTGTGTTTTCTCTGCACCAAGACCGTTCACATTGATTTGTTTTCAGGCCTTTGGGTCACCTTGACCGTTGGATAACACAAGGGTTAAAGGACCTCATTAATCACCCTTATTTCTTTAGGAGGTTCAACAGGCACCGGTCATCATGGATTCTGTTGATTTGCTGAGTGACAGTGAAGAGGAGGAATGTTTCCCAAATCTGGAAACGGTAGGAGTAAAAAAAGTCAGCAAAGTTTTAATCCACCTGTTTAATACCTTTTTCTTTCTCTCAGGTCGCAGAAAAGTCCAAACGACAAAGAGAAGAGGCTAACGCTGCTTTGGCTAAACTTGCAGTGCGAGTAGAACGGGAGAAACTTGAAAGAGCAGAGCGACTGAAAGATTTCAAGGTATTAAGCAATGTATTTTTTTTCTCCAAATATTGGACAAATGGAACATAAAAGTAGGGCTAGTTGACTATAAAGTAGGATGGGCTTCTTAATAGGGGTGTATATTGATAACTATCTGATAATACATACAGGAGCAAGGATACAATTGTATAATATATTGTAGTTTTATTGAAAACTTGTCTCCGGTGTTGCAGAATTTACAGACCACATGAATCTTGATGAAGTTGTAACTGCTTTCATTTGTTTTGAAACCAAAATATGTCCAAACATCAGCTTTAAAAGCTGCTGGAGTCTACTGTATCCTCTCGCCCTCAGTCATCGCCTGGATCTAGCAGCATCTCACTCTTCTTTTAGCTGATGAGGAAATGATGACTGCCAAAAGTAAAACTGCAACACAAAATTTAAATCCGATAATATTTGCATGTTAATTTAACTTGAACTTAATTGAATATCAAAACTTAAATAAATAAAACTTATTTGATAGGCAAAAAAGAGAAAGAATTTGAATATCTATCTATCTCTCTCTCTCTATATATATATATATATGTATAATATATATATAGATATATATATCTATATCTATATATATACAGTATATATATATATATATATATATATATAATCTAAATATTTCACATTCAAAAAATTCAATTTTATATTTAATTGGGTGAACTATCACTTTAAGAAGCATCTTATCTGGAGCTGGGATGGAACCTGCAACTTCTTTAGCCACAAGCTAACCATTTTATTGATAATTTCTCACCTCTTCTTCTTAATGACTTACAAGTGGTGACAGATTGTAGAATAATACAGCAGCTTAACCAAATGTAACATGATTATTTGTTAATATTATTATTTTTTACAATATTTAATTCATATTGTATGTGATTATATGTACTGATCTCATACATTTGACTGGTGGGTTTATAGGAAAGACAAAACTCCCAAATGGCTCGTGCCAGACAGTTCCTCTCTACCGTCTCAAGTGAAAGTCAGGAAGAAGCAAGACAATGCATCCAGATGTGGGTGAACAGACCAGGTACTTCCTCCTCCTCCTCCTCCTCCTCCTCCTCCTCCTCCTCCTCCTCCTCCTCTTGAGTGTCCAAACCTGCGTGGCTGTCATCTGTCAACTGAAAACCTATTAATGTTTCAGATCCTACTCGGAGAAGAAGGACCACAACTCCGTCATTTTCCCCAAACAGCTCTACTCGGTACCCTTGTCCAGTTGAAAACTGTGGCCAAGTGTTTGACAATCCACTTCTATTGGGCGGTCACCTGAAGAGGTGAGCGGAGAGATTTGAACCTGCAGGTTTATAATTAAGGCTATTTATTAGGGGTTTCTATTGTCAAGAATATGGCAATACAATACGTATCACAGTACCATATATTGTGATACTTTAGTAACAAGGATATATTATACTTTTTGAATCATTATCACCTCTATGATGAAATCGTTTGCTGTATTATGTCCTTCTTTCAGATTCGATCACTCCCCATGTGATCCCGCCGTCAACCTTAAAGGCAGCTCAGTGAAGATCTTTGCTTGTGTGGCTTGTGGTCAGCATTTTCAAACCAAGAATGACTGGAGCACTCACAGGGACTCCAAGGTACTTCCAACTTTCTAATCTCCCTCCCTTCCGAACTATTATTCATCATAATTCGGAAATCAATTTGGATTTGTAGCTGTCTCTACCCAACACCGAGGGTCACACCAGTGCACAGATGCATCAGCTCATCGTCTGCTATGCTTGTCCGTGCTGTTACCTCTTATTCAACCTGCCCGGCGAGTGTCTGCAGCACATGTCCAGCAAAAACCACTTCACAGAGTCCCTCAAACTGACCGGTACAGAATTTTCCTTTTGACATTTGTTTTTCTCATTATCACAAACTTTTATAATCTGGTACCTTCAAGATAAATGTAAATGACGAGACAATATAATTAGATTCAAAAGTTTTATTTTGGAGAGATTGGTAATCCCATGAAAGCTACACATGAAGAGGCAAATTATTGAATATAAATCACTGGAATATTAGTTGCTGTGGCCTGTTGAAAGCCTTAGCGATATAATAGCATAACAAGGCTACATAGCTAAGACACTAGGGTTGTTGGCTTGTGGCCTGAGTAGTAGCAGGTTCCATCCCAGCTCCCGATAACATGGGGTTAAACGCTTATTGCTGATTATGGTGAGCTGGCACTGTGTCGCAGCCTACTCCCCTCATTGCATGAATGGGTGAAGATTGTTGTAATTCAAATTTAATGTAAAATGCAAGCAAAAATACCTCCATGTGTTGATGTATTTGTGTTGCACTGAGGTTTCTATTCTGCTCGACCATACAAATGATTCCCTCAGTTTAGATCAACGTAAAATATCTGTACTGATCTTACTAAAGTGTTCAACTGTTTATCAAAACGCAAGAACATATTTGTTAATTGATAAAAAATTTGATAAAGGATAGAAAAACATCGATACTTTTGAAAAAAATATTTTTGTATTACTTTTTTAAATTCCAATAACTTTGAAAACCTTACCTAATAATTTCTCTGGTGTTATTTTTTTTGTTTTTCAATTTGGATATTTTTTGTCTGTCTTAAATTTATTTTCAAATCAACATTAAATACACTAACCGTTTTAGTTTTACAAAAACATATTGTTACGCCTTGAAATTTTATATTTTAGCTAAACGAACTACAACAACATGAAAAAATGAAAAAAGTTAAACGAGAACTCGATTAACTAATGTTTTTTTTTCTGTTTGCTTTGATCAATCTTTTGGCCCAGCAACCAAAGGTACCCCAGTACCTGTTCCAATTCCTCAATACGTCAAAGACCGACTCGTCTCACTGTGTCGAGGAGTTCCCTACAACGTCCAGTGTGGCAAGTGTCACGCCGTGCTCAAGTCTCATCAGGCCGCCATGGCTCACTTCAAGTTTGTTCTTCGCACTTTAAAAAAAAAAGTAATTGTGTATTTAAAGGTTCTTTTTCTTTTAGTGTGAAATGCAGGAGCGGTAGTTTTTTATTGGCCAGAGCAGATAAAACTGTCGTGGAGGTGATGAAGCAGCTGCAGGTTTGGGGACAGTGTGTCTCGTGCAGCAAACTCTTCCTCAGCCAGGCCCACGTCCAAGAACACAAGGAGTCGTCGCAGCACGACGTGGAGGTCAATAAGTCCATGGCGAGAGCTCTGCTTCAACACGGCAGATTTGGCGAAACTCAAAACGTCAACAGCTCAGAAGACATCCTGGGGAAGAAGCTTTCTGTCGACCTCTGGATTCCTCGTGAGAAGCGCATCACAAAGACTGAGAACTCTGAGGAAATACTAGAGGTGTGTATTGGCAATAATCTGACAATCTGCTGATTTAATATATATCACCATATAGGCTCATTGATATGGCATATGATGTTTTATTTTATACATACTTGTATATAGACATAACCATAAAATAAAAATTAAATAGAAAATAAGATTTCAACACAAGAAAATATATACAATGCTTGCAGTAGGGATGAACAACTATTGAAAAAAATATAATTGCAATTTTTTTCACTAAATATTACCATTAAATATGCGATTATTTTTTAATATCCTCTTATATTCATTTTTCCTCTAATACAATAAATAATTCACTGCACAGTAAAATGTATTTCTTTGTGATTGTTAAGATAAGTTTACTAAGGCATTTTTAAGATTAAAGCAAATTATGAATACATTGTAATAAAGGGAGAAGATTTATTTAGTTATTTTAATTACATATAATAGTTGCAAATACTTTAAAAACTCCTGCAAAAATGTGCTAAAAGTGTGATGTAAGAATTTAAATTTATAAGTTACAATAATAAATCACACAAACTTCAGTGACTCATTCTGACTTTTCTTACTGAACAGTTTTTGCACTAGTTTCTCTTGTATTTAATTGCATCTCCTGTGATACACATTCCTATGTTATAATTTACACAGTTCGAATTGTGTGATTGTACAAGGTAACAATTGAATCAGCGCACACGCAGATGGCGTGTTTGTGTGTGCGCGCACGCTGCTCTCGTCTAAATTAAAATGTACAAACCGTTTTCGGAATGTTTAAGTGTTGAAAACACTTTATTCTGTTTCTTAAATTCAGAGTGTTTACGTCTCTCGATTGTTCTGCTCGCTGTTCTTGCGCCGCTCGTAAGTCACATGACTATTCAACGGCTGCAAAATTAAATGAACATAAACTTAATCGATTAATCGTTCAGCCCTAGCTTGCAGTATATATTTTCTCACACCCTAAGTAATGACTGCTGCTATCCAGTAGCTGTAATATACACTTAATATTTGCATGTAAAAAAAAAAAAATGTAGTTTTATTTTGTACATTATTTATTGAATAAAAAGGCATAAAATAACTATGAGTAAGTTCAGTTCTTGAATATTGACACAGTATCAATACTTTCTTAAACCCCTTGTAATGACTGCTGCCATATAGCGGTCGGAAGTTTAATTTCAACACAAAAATAAAACGTGAATATTCTCATATTAATTGTAAGTTTTAGAAAACAACACTTTGCTGTTGTAAATCAATACAGAATTGCAACATTTAATTGAATCGATATTCTCTTACACCCCTAGGAGATACCTTCCAAACGCCGGAGGCACAGTCCGGGCTCACTAGTGTCTCTGGTCTGCGAGTGCGGCGAGGGTTTTTCGGAGGAAGCTCAAGCCCTGAAGCATCTGATCGTCTCCAACCACTTGTTCCACCAGTGCGGCATGTGTGGCAAGCAGATGGTGGAACCTTCCATAACTCGCCTGCACATGTGTCGCTTCCACGGCATCACTTATCTGTCCAACTTCTTCTACTACTGTTCCAAATGTGGCGTGGTGATGCCGGAGGTGGAGCACGTCCGAGCCCACGTGTCCGAGCACCACAGCGGTCACACCTTCATCTCTGAGAAGGAAGTGTCAGAGGTCCAAGCCAAACCTTCCACCAGCTACGAGGGTGCCGGCTCCACCGCGGGGCCCTCGAAGACGGCCCCCAGCTGGATGTGCAGGATGTGCGAGGACATCTTCGACTCTGAGCACGCTGCTCGTAAGCACTGCGGCAGGATCGGCAACCACAGCTTCCAGAAGTTCATCTGTGGCCACTGCAGCCAGAAGTTCTTCAAGGAGTCCACGCTGCAGCGGCACTGTGAGAGCGAGCACGACGGCCAGATGCAAGGCGGGTACTTCTGCGGGCTCTGTGACAGCATGCAGTTCGACTCCCACACAGAGTTCCTGGAGCATTACGACAGTCTCCATAGCAACGACTACTACTGCCTGGACGATAATGTCGTGCCACCGAACACTCCCCCCAGCTGCTTGTGCACGGACCCCAACAAGAGCAAGAAAGAGCTGAAGCTGATCAAGACCCAGTGCATGAAAGATTTGGCCTCAGAAGGGAAGTGTCAGTACGTCTGCGCTCCCTGTAGTGTGACGGTGAACTCTTATGGAAAGATCAAGACTCATGTAGCCATGAAGCACCCGCCCCTGGACCTGGACATGAGCTTCGGCGTCTTGTGCACCACCTGCCCGGAGACCTTTCCGGATGTGCAGAGTTTCCACACTCACCATCACGCCACACACTGCACACTGGAGCCCTGCCCGAGCTCCAGGACCAGGACTGAGTCGGCCGTGGACGAGATGAAGACCAGCACAAACCGTAAATCAGCTCAATTTGTTTCTCTCGCTCCAAATGTGCTTCTTTGGTTCTGACTTATCTTTTCTGCAGTTGATGAGGACGAGACGGAGAATCCAAAGACAGCAGAAGATGATGCTGGTTCAAGTAAGAACCTAAAGTAACTTGATCACTATGTTAACTTTAGCATCATTAGTTAGTTGTTTATGGAAGTCTATAGTATTATTGAATTCATCATTTAAAATGTCTTTAAACTATATTGAATTCAATATTTATATAAAAAAGGTTGAACTGTTTATTTTTTTGTTTTAATGGATTATTAATTATTATTATTATTATTATAATGAATTATTATGAATGAATTTTCATATACATAGTTTGATCTTCTCGTACCAAAAAAAAGGATATTGAGATATAAGGATGGATAAAAAGATTATACAAAAAGAAAATTAAATGCTTAAGGAAACGCACAAATAAAAGTTTCAACATTTGAAGTTCAATATTCCGATGAAATGTTCAGATATACGTCAGTAATAAACATTCACTTGATCATCAAATGTCCAAATAAAAAAAAAGAATATCACAATAATTATGTGTTTTGATGCACTAATGAGTTGATCTGCGTCAGATGAACTCGATGAAGAAGTAAAGAAAGCGCTGGCCTTGAGTCTAGAGGAAGAATCGCCAGGTGAGATTTGATTAAAATATAAAAGTTATGAGTCAATAAAATGTACAAAATTATGACCTTCTTTTCTTTTCTTTCTAGAATTGAAAGAAGCTCTCCAAAGAAGCATGTTGGATTTCTAGACAAGTTTTCGTTTTCAAAACTGTTCCTAAGTTTGTCTTTGTTCCTGTTGAGAAAATATTAAAAGTTAATTTCAGAGTCAACGATCCTCCAGTCTGTCTTGGCACTGAAACATGATATCTGGTCTGGGGTTCAACTCTGCTGACATGTGCTATAGCTGGCTTAGATGATGATGCAAGATTCCCAAGTAAACACATGCTGGTCTACTACCCTTCCTCCAGTTGTCCTCTCAGCTTTCACTCCCATTTCAAAACCCTGTGTGCTGCAGCAGCTTTGAGCTCTCTGTGTGTCGCTCGCTTCAGTCATGCCAGTTTCTATCATTGTATCATCTATATATTAATTGATAACCTTCAAACACACCAGAGGGACTGTCGAGTGTTTTATTCAAACCCTAAAGAACAAACTGTTTTTTATCTTTATTTTTTAATTAAATCCCCGGTCATTGTTGTTGTTTTTGTCACAACATTTTCAACTAGATACCAATACTAAACATATTTAATACTTGATACCATTGGTACATAAAAGTAGGATACAGAAAGGCTTCACAAATTAAAAATAAGTATTTTTTATTAACAAGAGAAAATGCAAAATTAACCTGTTAAGACGCGTAACAATAAATTGAACCAAGTGTTAAATATTTATTTTATTTAAAAAAATAAAAATAAAAAATAAACTGCCCAGGGGTGCCCCCTTATTACTGAAAAGCTACAGAGTGTAAATTCTTATGACGAATAAATTAACAAGATCATTACGTAAAGGGCCAGAAAAATCATCTTTGTTTGGATTTAATTACATTTTTATTCTATGACAGTATGGACAAAAAAACAGATTTATACCATATTATATTGTGAATATGTTTTTTTATTTTTTTTACATTAAAACCATTTAAAACAAAAAGGTTTGGATGGATATAAACTTTATTGATTGATTTACAGAAAAATATATATTTTAAGCAGAATCTATTTTCAAAGGTAAATTAAAAAATAAAGAAACGTACATTTCCAATAAGACCAGATACATACCGACCAATACAAATATAGAATCTAGAGTAAATGTAAAGATAAAATGGCAAAAATAAGATAATAATAATAAGTAAGATGTAAGATATTAACAGTGGACAAATGTTACAATAAAGTGTGTGAGTGGTCAGACAGTACAAGCTTTAAAATCAATTTAAAATGAATGTCTGTTGCTGACATCATTAAAAGCGTTTTCTGGTTAAGTTTTAACGTTGATTTTTAAGTTATTGGGATTTAAAAAACGGCCCAGTTCGACTGTGTGGTTTGGCGCCCTCTGTCGGAGCCGCCCGGAACACTTCCTCCGGATGAGGGGGTGGGGGTCCAGCCCAGCCCATGTTAGGAAGTGTTCTTCTGCTGGACACTCCGTGACTTTCAGATCGTTGAAGGAGAAGAACAAGCCACCATGGCTCAGGCTAAGATCCAGGCGAGGATGAATGAGGGCAAGTTCAGCAGAACTATGTCCATGGCCGACCGCTCTGGACAGCTGCTGGAGTCTTTGGATCAGCTGGAACTGAGGTCAGGACACAAATGTTCCTCAGATCTTCTGTGTCGTCTCTGAACAAGAACATGTGCTGAGATCAGGGTGGAGGCTCTCAGAGAGACGGCTTCAGTCATGGAGCAGGAGCGAGAGAACATTCTGGAAATGATTCAGTCTCTCCAGAGCAGCCAGGAAATGAGGAACATCAGTCCTGGTGAGAGTTTTATTCAACGTACTGTATATTTCCATGTCTGTTAGGTTGACAGATGAAGGTGCAGCTCCAACATCAGGCAGTTACCAAGAATACAAGAGTTCATGCTGACGTCATCTTGAGGTGGACAGTTAGGATCTCAACCCCCAACCTTGGCTGTGGAATGTCGCTTATGTCACTAGAGATAACTGTTCGCTCTGTTCCTTGTTTTCCAACAAATGTTTGATTACAGTTGAAAATTGTTTGATTAAAGTTGAAAATTGTTTGATTACAGTTGAAAATTGTTTGATTATAGTTGAAAATTGTTTGATTATAGTTGAAAATTGTTTGATTACAGTTGAAAATTGTTTGATTATAGTTGAAAATTGTTTGATTACAGTTGAAAATTGTTTGATTATAGTTGAAAATTGTTTGATTACGGTTGAAAATTGTTTGATTTTAGTTGAAAATTGTTTGATTACAGTTGAAAATTGTTTGACTATAGTTGAAAATTGTTTGATTACAGTTGAAAATTGTTTGATTTTAGTTGAAAATTGTTTGATTTCAGTTGAAAATGGTTTGATTACAGTTGAAAATTGTTTGATTTTAGTTGAAAATGGTTTGATTACAGTTGAAAATTGTATGATTATAGTTGACAATGGTTTGATTATAGTTAAATTGTTTGATTTTAGTTGAACATTGTTTGATTTTAGTTGAAAATGGTTTGATTATAGTTAAAAATTGTTTGATTTTAGTTGAAAATGCTTTGATTATATTTGACATTTTTTTAATATCAGTAGAAAATGTTTGATTACAGTTGAAAATTGTTCGATTGCAGTTGAAAATGGTTTGATTTTAGTTGAAAATGGTTTGATTATAGTTGAAAATTGTTTAATTACAGTTAAAAATTGATGATTATAGTTGAAAATTGTTTGATTACAGTTTAAAAAAAGTTTGATGTATATTTATCTATTTTGATCTGTGTCAAAAAATAAATCTACACCTTTATATTATAATTAATATAATTAACATAAAGCATGTTTTAATTACATATTTTGTCATTATTTTTATTTATTTCGTTTTAGTTCTGGTTACTCAGGGTTTGTTCTCTTGAACACGTATGGCCCCCGGGCCGTCCTCCGTGCTGACCAATCATCTGTGTTGCAGGAGAGAAGGAGGAGCTGTCGCTGACGGCCGAGCATCTGATGGGCCGGACTCTGTCCGTGGAGATCTGTGTCGGCACCGTCAGGAACCCTGAGCAGCAGGAGGCTCTGAGCCGGGCCACGTCCATCATCGACGACGTCGTGAAGACACTCCTGGACAACATGGACGCCTCCAGGCAGAAGCTTCTGGCCCTCCACTCGGCCTGCGTGTCCGACGCTCCGCCCGTCCCGGTCGACCAGAAGTTCCAGGCCATCGTGATCAGCTGCGCTCTGGAGGACCAGAAGAGGATCAAGCGAAGGCTGGAGACGCTGGTGAGGAACGTGCAGAACGCCGAGAAGAACATCAAGATCATGGACAACCAGAAGGTGGAGGAGCCGAGAACCAACGGCCTGCAGTAGAAACAAGCCTGGTGTTGTTGTTGAGGGCCAAAATACACTGTGTGTTGTGTTCAGACTTTTAACCACATTTGTGTGCTTGTTGTGTTACCACAGCACTGTTACAAGAGCCCAGGGTTCTATTGTCTTACATGTGAAGGTCAAAGTTCACGACCTTGACTTAAAGGTCAAATCTCGACAGCTTGATTGAAGTTTCTGACTTTATCACGTGTGAATAAACTGTTGAACCAAATTCCAAATTTGACTGTTTTCTGGAATATTACTTGATTCAACTTCATTGAAATATAAACAATGAAAGAACTATCATGATAAATATATTACGATTTATCAAGGTATCAATATTTTCTCACACCTCTACTATATTTTTGTGTGTAACTTTTAACTTCTTGACACCAAAACTTTTGTCGACTTTTAATATTTACATTTGAAATGTTTAAATTCATAAAACAAGCATTTCCAACCTCTGGTCTGGGGACCATTCGTGACCCGTGAGTCGATATCTTGTTATAAATGTGTAATTAAACCTACAACCTACAGACAAAATGCATATTTAAATCATGAAACTACTAAAGGGCATTTGAGGCCCTTGAGTCGATTTGATTTGGCCTGTAACGCATAATATAAACTGTATTTATACAAATGATTCAACCAAGTAATTCATTATAAAACAAAATGAAAGCAGCACAAAAGGAAATGTTTTATGCTAATTCCTAAATAAAGATGTTCATGTCTGTCAGTAAAAAACCTCTCAAAGTTGTGTTGAACTGGATTTTATGATGGCTCGGTGATGCAAAACAAATTAACAAACTACGATTTTTTTTTTACAAACTATTAAAAGCAATTTACAAATTAAGCTTTTTCTTAAACTTTTGAAACAAAGTAGGTTTCAAAAGTTTCTTAATTAGTTTTGTTATATTAAGATATATTATTTTTCTCGAAAGTTTCTAAATATGATCTATAAGTTTTTAAATGAGTTGAAAATAAATTTGTTTAGCAAGTTTTGTTTTGGTACTATGTAGGTTATTTAAAGTAGTTTGTCAATTTATTTTGATGGTTTTAAATTTGTATCAAGTCCTTAGAAATTAGTTTTGTATATTTAAAAATGTGTTTAGTGAGGGTTTTACATTTGTTTCGATAGTTTGAATAACATTTTTCAATAGTTTGTAAATGTGTTCAACAGTATGTAAATGTATTTTAACAGTTTGTAAATATCTTTCAACAGTTAATAGTTAATTTTGTTGATATAGTTTGTAAATGTGCTGCAATAGTTTGTAAATGTGTTTCAATAGTTTTTATAATTATTTAAATTGTTTTTAAATGTGTTTCAATAGTTTTTAAATGTGTTTAATAGTTTGTTATTCTGTTGTTATAGTTTGTAAATGTGCTTCAATAGTTTGTAAATGTCTTTCAATAGTTTTTAAATTATTTAAATTGTTTTAAAATGTGTTTCAATAGTTTTTAAATGTATTTCAATAATTTGTAAATGTGTTTTAATAGTTTCTAAATTTGTTTCTGTATTTTGTTAAATTTCCTTCAGTAGTTTGTTAATTTTTTGTACTTCCCAGCCACTATAGGATGATATAAGATGTGTTTTAACTCCTGAAATATATATTTGTCAGCGTTCATCAAACGATGTGGTTACATCACTCATGGAGAAAATTGAAAACCTCATAAACGTATGAATGGAGTGAAATCTTTAATTTAACACTGCAAAACAAAGTCATCTTCGGAGGCCTCGTCGCTCTGGTCGAGACTCTTGGTCCCAGCAGACGTCGTCAAGCAGTGAACGTTTCATGTTAAAAGAACAGAACAACCATCTGTGGAGCACACTCGATGAAAACGCACCCAGATGTCCGTCAAACGTGAGTGACAGCTCAGGACGGTTAGTGTCTACGGTCTATAGATAAAGTGCACACAATCCTGCGAGTCGAGATGAAGGCGGAGAGATTGTAAACATGGTTAAGGCATCTTGGCGTCGCAACCATGATGGTACATTCACTGGACATCAAGACGAGCATGCAGACACACTTGACTCATGTTTCAAGAGCATCAGATTATTGAAGGTTCAATTTAACATTTCAAACTAGGACCGCTTTTATAAGTGTTGTTTTTCAGTGACGTAAACGTTGTGTGGCGACACTATCATACCAACATTTTTTAATATTGAATTAAAAGGCTTTCAATTGAATAATATTTAAGTTAAAAAAAAATTCAGTTCTTTTAATTATACATTTAAAAAATTTAACCTTTTCAACATATAAATAATTGAATTCAATTGTTTAATTTTTTTAAAGTAATTAATTGCCTATAACAAACAAGATTTGACTTACAAATGAAACCAAACTACAACATTTAAAATGTTTAAGTTGAATCATTCAATATTCTGATGATATAATTCCATAGAAGCGACAAGTGTAGAGTTTGAACAAGGAAGCTTCGTTGTTATGGTTCGTTTGTGCTTGATGGTATAATTCCTCCAAAAACCAACAGCAAACATTTGCATATTCACAAAAACAAAAATCTATTTCTTTATATTTTCTTCCAACCACCGGGACACGTGGAATATTTACAAAATGTTAAATCAAAACACTAACGGAACATGAGAGACTAACGTGGAAGTTCATCAGTGTCATCAGAATATTAAATGGATGAATTTAATATTATACTTAAATTGTTTTTTTTATAATTGAATTTAGAAACTCGAATATTTTCAATATGAATTACGTTTTCTTTTGTTTTTACACATAGAGTTTGATATCCGAATTCAAATAATTTAATATTTCAATATTTAATTTATACTTTTTTTTTTTTTAATGTTTTTTTAATTATATATTTTTAAGTCAATATTAAAATGTTTGTAAAATAGTGTCACTAGACAATATCAAAAGAGTATCTATTACTATTATATCAACATTTTTATATTGAATTTCAAAGGTTACTAATTAAATAATAATAATTTAACAGTCAATATCACTGATATACTTCCATACAAATGACATGACACTTCCATCCCTTTCATCTGCACTCATGTTTGGTCCCTATAAATCTCTTTACATTCAAAATCTTATCGAGCTTCTAGTCACTACATTTGGCACTGAGCTGACATCGACCGGAACGTTCCATCCACACTGGTGTGATGTCATCGGGAAGGTTAGACTAATACGTAGCGAAGCAGGTTCAAGTTCCAGAGCATTTTTAATGACATTCCCGGTTCAAAAATAAAACCGATTCCTCAACGACCTTGACCGGGGGACAGGTCAAGACCTTGACCAGAGGGTAGGTCACAGCCTTGATTGAAGGGCCAGTCACGGACAGGACACGACCTTGACCGGAGGACAGGTCACGACCTTGACCGTTGGACAGGTTACGACCTGGACCGTTGGACAGGTCACGACCTTGACCTTTGTAGTACAGGTCACGACCTTGACCGTTGGACAGGTCACGACCTTGACCGTTGGACAGGTTACGACCTGGACCGTTGGACAGGTCATGACCTTGACCTTTGTAGTACAGGTCACGACCTTGAGAGGAGGACAGGTCTCAACCTTGACCCGAGGACAGGTCACAATCATGGAGATGATGCGCATGATGGAAGCGAGAGGTTCTGGATTGGCTTTGGTCTCCAGGTGTAGCACTAGAGCAGGCTGCAGCCGCCGAAGATGTTTTTACTCTTCTTGGTTCTCTGTTTGTTGGGACGCAGCGTGATGACTTCCCGGCCGTTGCTGGAGCTCTGGTTGGAGACGTTACTACAGGTGGTGGTGAAGACACCTGAGGGACACGGGAGGCATAAAATTCCATTATTTCCATAAAATAAAAAAGGAAAAAAAGCACTAAAACCTTTTTAACTTCCATAAAAATATAAAATCCTAAAACTTCAATATAAAATGTGTTCAAATTGTTTATTTAGTTCATTGAAGCACCTTTTATTTTATTGAACATTTTATTGGAAAAACTAATTTTATGATTGATTAATGGATTATAACACACACACACACACACACGCACGCACGCACGCACGCACGCACGCACGCACACGCACACGCACACGCACACGCACACGCACACGCACACGCACACGCACACGCACACGCACACACACACACACAAAAATATATATACTGTATATACTGTATATATAAGAAAATAAATGTAACAAATTTATTAAAAACATTACTTTCATTGACGCATCTTTTTTTGATTTATTTATTTTCTTTGAAACTAATACGGTAATAAAGAAAAAAAAAATCAACCTTCACACACCAAGCAAAGAAAACTAATCACGAAAAGGATATTTGGTTTGGAGCTTAAACACTAAGGTTACCATCAACACATTTTTCATTTCCCTTTTAAATAGATTCCCTATGAATTTTTCCTGCATTCACACAATAAGGGGCATGGACAACTTCAATGACCAGGGCGGGTCAGAGCAACATGGATTCAAACTAAAAGATGTTTAGTGTCTACAGAGTGACGAGATTCTCACATCAAAGCTTTAGAACTCGACTCTGTGTCTCCAGAGCTGCAGGTTCACTCACCTATTTTATTGCTGGTGGAGTGAACGACCTCCGTCTCCTCCGCCGTCTGCTGCTTGAGCTGCTGAAGATACTTGTCGGCCAAGTACTTAAACACTGAGGCGAGGCAGGACAGCGTGAGTGAAACGATCACGGAAACACCTTCAGTCTCTCACCTTCGTTGACGTTCAGATCCTCTTTCACCGACGCTCGGTAGAACCTGAGCTTCAGACGTTTGGCCAGAGACTCCGCCTCCTCGCTGCAGGGAGACAACACTCTGAGCTTCACCAAAAACACCACGGCGAAGGAAACCTACTTTTTAACGACGGTCTCCTCGAGCAGGTCGATCTTGTTCTGCACCAGAACGGTAGGGATGTCCCCGACCTCCGCCTCGATCTTCTCCTTCCAGCTGTCGATGGACTGGAACGAGTCTCGGTCGGTGGTGGAGAAAACAAGCACACACGCCTGAGCCCCTGCAGACACACCAACAATACATTGAGAAACAATACTGCATACATTCAACAACACTGTGACATTGTTTTATGAATAAAACATTACAGTTGATATTTATCATAGTTATTTCATGGTTTATATCTAAATAAAGTGCTTATTAAAGAAAATTGTTGGATTTTTTCATAAAACAATAAACAGACAAGAAGGAAAGAAGTAAGAAAAGAAAAAAGGAATGAAGGAGGGAGGAGGAAAGAGAAGAAGGAAGGAAGGAAAGATAGCAAAGGCGGAAGGAAGGCTAGAAAGAAAAGAAGGAAGAAAGGTCAAAATTAAAGAAGGGAGAAAAACAGAAGAAAGCAAACAAGGTAGGGGGGAAAGAAGGACAAAAAGGAAGGCAGGATAGAAGTTAAAAAGGTAGCAATGGAAGGAAAGAAGGAATGTAGGAAATAATTGTTAATCTTTTAATAAAGTGCATGTATGAAATAAAAAGAATGCTATTGTTTTATTTACAATTCACATGCAAGAAGGAAAGAAAATAATGAAATAAATAACCAATTAAGGTAGAAAATAATTATTAAGTATGTATTTCAATCATGTAAGTATGTATTTCAATCATGTGTATATAAAATAAAAATATTTTTATATTTACATTTTTATTTACAATGAACATGCAAATATTCAGTGTTTGTGTTGAAATTAATCTTCCGGCCTCTAGATGGTAGCAGACATTACCTACCTACAGTCCTCCGCAGCTAAAGGAACAATTCAATCCTGCAAGGGTGACTGAGGATAAGAGGATACAGTCAACTCCAGCAGCTTTTAAAGCTTATGTTTGGACATATTAAAAATTAAAGCAGTTATGACTTCAACAAGGGTCATGTGGTCTGTAAATTCTGCAACACAAGAGCCAAGTACTTGACAATACTACAAATATATCCTTGTGTCTACAGTATCATGATATATCAAATCGTTGACCCTGTATCGCAGTACGCATTGCATCAACAGATTCTTGTTAATACTCACTCACACTCATCAACCGCAGCACGTTTGACAACTCTGGAGTCATACCTCGGTAATACGCCTTCGTGATGGCGTCAAACTCCTCCTGCCCGGCCGTGTCCCACAACATCAGCCGCACGTCCTCGTCGTTGACACTGAGACGAAAATATTGATTTAATCCGTTTGCTTCACTTCCTGTTTTAAACCGGGAACACCTACAAGATCTGTCGCTCCAGGAAGTCCACGCCGATGGTCTTCTTGTAGTCCTTGGTGAAGATGCCTTTGCAGTATCGTTGGATCATACTGGACTTCCCGACGGCGCCGTTCCCCACGACCACCACCTTGATGGCCACCTCCATGTCCTCCTCCAGCATGGTGGCGACGGCGAGACAGAAACCCCCTTCTGTAGAGAAAAAGATACCATCTTGATCTCTGGAGAGACTTAAGTAGACAGTCAGTAGAGTAGTCGAACTCCGAGTCACATCTTCACCAGGGAGGTCACATATGTTCCCATCATACTTGCATGGGTTTACTCTGGTTTCCTCCCTCAATTAACACATACAGAGGTTGATGGAGATGTAGGTGTGAGTGATTGTCTCTGTTACAGACGGGTGTCCTGTTCAGGTGAGCTGCGTGTTAGGGTTGCTTCAACTGTTGCTGTACCTTATGGAACTTTTTATATGAATGATATGAACCGTTTCAACAATGAGCTGAAGGAAGGAAAGAAGAAATAAAAAAAGGAAAGAAGGAGTGAGGGAAAGAAGAAAGGAATGAAGGAGGGGAGGAAAGATAGGAAAGAAAAAAGGAATTAAAAAAAAGGGGAAAAAAATAAGGAAGAACGTAAAGAAAAAGGAAAGAAAGAAAACAGAAAGAAAGAAAAGGGTGGAAGGAAAGAAAGAAAACAGAAAGAAAGGAAAAGAAAAGAAGAAAAGAAAAGAAAAGAAAAAAGGAAGGAAGGAAGGAAGGAAGGAAGGAAGGAAGGAAGGAAGGAAGGAAGGAAGGAAGGAAGGAAGGTTGGTTCATGGTGATGATTTAAAGGACCAAAACATTATGACCACCAATTGAATACATTTAATCTACTTTTTATGTCGAGCATGACAGGATCCTGACAACTGTTGTTGTTTCTGAGGAGAAACTTCATTTTTCACTTATGAAACTTTATAGAACAAGTTTAAGTTTCCACAGAGATCAATCGTTGGAATGAAGTAAATCCCGATGAAAAAAGACGTGACGTTTGAGGAACACACTTGTTAAAAATGTATAATCTCCTGCAAACAATAACTCATCAATGCATATGTAAAACCTGTAAACCTGTCGACTGAACAAAGGTAAAATACAACTATTACTGTATTTATGCAGCTGACAGGAGTAAAGATAAGGAATAATTGATTATACATTTAAAAAAAAAATATGTCAACATGTATGCTGTCGTTGTTATTTTAATTTTTGTATATTATACTTGACCATTTTAGATCAACCTTTCTTTCCTGTTACAGGTATTTATAATTGGTGAGTGAATATATCTCTAATTATTTATTCAATCATATACTTTTACCAAGTCCACCCCAAAAAAAAACATTGCTTTTATTTACATTTTTCACATAGTGATGGAGCATAATGAATATATTTAATACGAATATTTAGCATAAATAACACAAATAAATGTAAATATAGTCCAACAACCACTGTATATTATTCTTTTTTCTTCTTCATGTTTTTAATGCATTTAAAATATATAATTTTATTGTATAAGTTTTATCTCCTGTGTGCATAAAAAAGACACATTTCACAAGAGTCACTAGATTCCGTGTATATTGATAATAATAACCTGGAGAATAAAGCCGTTTCTGATATAAAAGTTGAATTATTTAATTAAACACCATTAAAATAAGACATGACATTATATTATTATGGATTCAAACCATTTTTTCTGCAGCAACATGTTGATAAACGACACAAAGCATCGACAAAAACGCACCTTGATGCCGTTTACAGGTGAAGAATTGTGATGTATTGATCGTTAACAAGAATCGATCACTGACCTCACATTTGTTCATGTTAAAGACAGAATAATCGATGAGCTCGACACAATGACGTCTCTTACCTTGAATCAACACTCGATTAGTTTCCCTGCAGGAAACCTCCGATCACATCTCAGCTTTATTCAAGACTAACTAGCTTCTCCGTTAGCTTCGTCCGCCAGAGCTGCTCAGGTCCGCCCTACTCTGGAATCTCACTGCGACCACTCGTCACAACCACCGCAGCTCGACCTCCAGAGTCAAGGCTCGATCAGCGAGAATCCTCTGCGGTCATCGACGAGACATTTCCGTCGCTCAGGCGGACAAACTACGCAGAGCACCAGAGAAGCTACCAGGCGGCTAAGCTAGCTCGTGAATGCTTGTTGCTAGGCAGCAGAGCCAAAGAGGGTTGAACTGCAAGAGAGCAAGTCGACAACTTTCGCTCTTGTCTTTAAATGTGTATTTAAAGCACTTGATTTGGTCGTTTCGCGAAACTAAAGATAAAAAGTTCAATATTATTCGTTTTTGTGTTTAAAATATTATATTTTGCGATTTTCTAACAAAATTGGCGAGTGTTTTGGTAGAATCTGGTATCTTCTTGTTTTATGTCGGTCGGAAAAAACATAAAAGAGCATTACCGCCCCCGACTGTTATGGAGTGTGGATCGGAATATTATTTCCCCCTTTTATTACTTCTATAAGGTATATCAATAAACTATGGTAAATTATTCACACAACTTATTTGTATATCATATTCAATAAATTAACTTTGAAAATTAATTTCTAATACTTATTTTTTTTAACAGCATCAAAATCAAACTTTGAATGAAAAACAAAACTTTTTTGCAGACTCTTTTGTTTCAATGCATGAATAGATTCAGTATAAAATGAATAAATTAATCAAATATAAAAAAAGGTTAAAATTAAATGTAAAAAATAAAATTCAGTGTAACATCTTGGCAGCCAAGGAGAAGCAATAATATATCCGTGCTTCGGTGACCCTGTTTACTTTATTAATAATAAAGTATAATTTTTTATTTTTTATTTAAATGTAATAGTTTTTACATTTCATTTTAATTTTAACATGTCATTTAACAACGATTGCATTAAAAAAAAATGGGATAAAACAACAGTATTTGAAATTTGATGTTTTTTCAACTTATTTATTTATTTATATTTAGAATCTGATTTTAATGCTATAAAATATAGGTTTTGGACATTCATATTCTACTCTTACTTCCATATGAATTAGCCACGAGGATACAAAATTAGTCCTGAGAAGAAGAAAAAATAAGAACTACTTCTCTTATTTAGCTCTATTTTTCTCTGCGTTTTTGTATTTTTTTTTCTTCCTCCCAAGTAACAAAACAATTGGCTTGTTACATGTGACATGATATTCAAAAAAGACAAACATCTATGCCATATATTCTTTTACAAAAAAGTTTCCAAATCAAAGATACACGTAAAAATATACAAATTAATAAATAAATTAAAATACAATAAAGAAGTCAGCATCAGGAGGGCGGGGAGGAGATGACAAGCGCAGCAGAGCAGGCCGGTGGGACGCGCCGGTACACGAAACAAACGCTCCTTGAGGTTTGACGGTGTCGCTTACGCGCGTTCCTTGAACCGCCCTCTGCGTTTGGCGGGATTCAGCTGAAGAAGACAGACTTCCGTGTGTCGGTAATATTTCTACGTTTTATTCAAACAACACAGTTATACGTGCCTTTCTGTGCTTCCAAGTCTCCGTGAAACTGCTCACCCTGCTAATGCTACTTTCGTTAGCTAGCAACTCTCAGTCATTTGTCATGTAACATTTACACCCAATCAAAGATTTCTGTGACATATTTATCATTGTTAACAAACCGTCGCTGAACGTCTGTCTGGATGATACGAGCATGTTGCTGGAAAACAACCTAGTTGTGACCACAATAATATATTTTCAAAATTCATATTCCTTAACAATAAAACAAACATTTATCGCACTAAGTATCGCACTATGTATTAAACCATACACGTTTAACTCACGAAGAGCTTAAAAGTAAACACCAGTTGGCAACTTAGAGATTTACAAAAAAACAACAATGAAAATATAGCAGTAAAAATAAAATATATCTAAAATATGGCCTTTATTAGCATTAAAATATATAAATCTAGTTTTCAAAAGTATTAAAAACACATGGGTAAGGTACTATGTTCATTTCAAATCAATAAATCTCAACAATTAGTTATCTATATATATATTTATTAATTTACAGATAGTTTATAAAAAATGCAAAATAATAAATAAATAAATAAAATGTTCACCTAGACACGCATCACAATAGTGGAACTAACATAACAGTTAAGTGTTAATTTATATTTAATTGTCTTTGTAAACATTTTTCTTTATAGCTGAATGCTCTACAAGTCATGGAGTATTTTGTGCATTAAATTGTTTTTTTATCCCATGTTTAAGAACATAAAAGTCTGTGTGTATTGTCTGTAAAACCTATGCAGTTAATGTGGTGTTTTCTTTTGTTTTTTAATTGTCAAGTAGGTTTTACATTTGAATTCAAATGTTTTTAATAATGTTGAATTTAACTTGCTTTAATAAAATGACGGAGTAATTAACTGAACTCATAAACAATAAACTACTAATTCAAAACTCAAATCAATACAAACATTTATTATTATGTTCATGTATACATTTTCTTTCCCCCCAAAATGTCTCCTCTTAACTGCTAGATCTAATTCATTATTAACTAATGATTAAAAAAAAAAATCTATATTCCTTCAAAACTAAAAAATAAATATCGCACAGCAAAACCATTTGATTAATTCATGTACGTCAACCTGTGCATGTATTTTATGTCAACTTTAATGACTGTTGATCAAGTGTTTATTTTCTTTATGAACAGGCATCATGCAGTTCCCTGGCAGGCAGAGGAAGTTGGTCAACAGTGTCCAGACGGAGCTCTACGGTCAAGCTCTGCAGTTCTACTGTCAACCTCCGTTGGAAAACATCTCTCTTACAGAGTTTGAGTCATTTGCTGTCGACAGACTCAAACGTAAAAAAAAAAAAATGCTTGACAGTGTTTTGACGCTTCTTTGTGATGACTTCTTTATGTGACCTGATTGTCTCTACAGTCCTGAAGACGGTGGAGAATCTGGGTGTGAGTCACGTGAAACTGTCCGAGCAGTACAGCAAGAAGCTGGAGGCCGAGTTCAAGAACCTGAACTTCCCGTACAGACCAGAGGCTGTGAGTGTGCCTCTGCTTAGAGTTGATATGGAGTTACTGATGGAACAAAACTGCATCATAAAATCAGAAGATCCTTAAATGTGTGAGAACGGAAACTTAATTTAAAGGTCCTTAAAATATGTTAATGGCCCAAAAGTGAAAGTGTCTGATGTTTCAATGACTTTTTTTATATTTTTTTAATAAGTCTATTATTACATTTTTAATGGTAAGATTTTCCTTCATTCTTCTTACTGTGAGAAGGTTTTTACAGCAGCAATTTCAAAGAAGAAACCAAAATGGAAAAAGATGGACATAAAAACATATTGGACATAAAAACATATAAGAAAAAAAACACAATCATAATAATTTGACATTTAATCCCAATAAATAATTTAATAAAATGATTTATTAAATAGCCTGACCACAGTAGGCGAAAATAAGCGGAAAATATCTCTTCTCCCTGCAGCATGGATGAATAATTAAATGTGTTTTAATTGGCTTTATTCAGATTATGGAGTGACAAAAAGTGATGTATCATTACAAATTACATTAGACAGATCCTGCCAAAGTGAGAACCACAACTACTCCCAACCTCAAATGGTGCATGTAACGCAAAACATAATTTAATTTCTAAAGGTGCTTTTCCAGTTGTCTTGAATTGATGCCAGAATAATAATAAATACACTAATAAAAAGAATATACATTTATTTTCTATATGTCAATAATGTTAAGGTAAAATTAACTTTAATCTTGTAACTCAGAAATGGGCAAAGAGATGATGAGGTCGAAGATTATTTAGAAACTAATATTTTGTGTTGTATTCATCTTTTTTTTCAATTACTATCTCTCAATATAACTCAATGGTTTTTTGTTTTAGGACAATGTTACAGTGATTTTTGACCATTTGTTGCCCCTAAAAAGATTCAAGTGAATATAAAAAATATTAATGTGTGTTTTTATATCAGATTAAAAATGTATATCTTTTCATATTTAGCTCGGTTCTAACTTTTTTCTCTTTTTTTTACTGGATGCGACTGTATAGAAAGTTGTCTCTCAAGAAATGTAATTTAAGTGATCTTCTCTTGAGGTCTAGATCAATACAATACAATTCATTATCAACCACTTTTAGGTTTTATTCATTTCTGGTTGTTGTCTGCTGAAATTAATAGCGAAAGCACTTCCAAATATTTGAATCATTCATATTTTTCTTAATATAAAAATATATATATAAATATCTATATTTTTTCATACTGTTGTTGTTTCTCTTTACCACAAATTAAAATCAAAATGATTCATCATCACTATCATTTGTTTTATTTTTTCCTTAACAGGATGACAGAAAAGTTCAGGTCGGTCTACCTGAAACTGAGAAACGCAGAAAAGATCACATCTCGCACTTCATCCTCAGACTTGCCTACTGCCAGACGTGAGTTCTCGCTCACATTTTTTGCCTCAAATACTAAAAACTTAAGTTTTTAATTTGGCTTCGGCATTCTTCAGGGAGGACCTGCGGAGATGGTTCATCCAGCAAGAAATCGATCTCTTCCGTTTTCGCTTCAACGACCTCCACCCAAAGCAAAAACTTGAATTCCTTCACAAGAATAACCTGCAATATGATGCGGTAAGACACATGTTCCACTCCTTGACACTAGGTGGTGCTGTTTGTCCATGATGGATTATTTCATTTAGTTTACCATATAGAGCATGTAAAAACGTGCATCTCATCCCGTTCAAAATGTTTGTTGGTTCTGCGCTTGTTTTTTTCCAAAGACTCTGACTAATGTATATGTTGAATAATTCATGATTTTTATTGCGTTAGTAAATGTTTTTTTGTAATGTTTTTAATAATGCATAATGAGCCTGGTAACTCGTCCTGATAAAATAACTTTTCAGATCACGATGGAAGAGAAGAAGCTCCTGCAGGATAAACTCATTAACTCCAGTTATGCAGTGAGTGGAATCACCGTGGAGGACCAGGACTTCTACAAAGTAAGAACTCGCCTCTGAAATTCATCGCTGGGTTTCTTTAAATCGTATCATATATAATGTAATGAGAATGTCTGCCATATCTTTTCGTCTTGCACTCACAGAGGTAAAATGAACTCTTGGAACCAGCCAGAGTAATATTTATTAACAACCCCAGTAACTCACCATGTAGATGAAAAGTCCTTCGGAAAGTTCCTGCTGCTTTACACTCAAGTATAAGAATAAATCAAAAACCCTCTGAAAGAATCTGATTCATTTGATGCCTCTTTGTTCTAAATCTATCTAGAGCAGTGGTCGTCCACCTTTATCTTGTAAAGAGCCTTTAAGAAATGTTCTCCGCGATATACATTAAGTCAGATCCCCAAAAATGATTTGAACGCTCACCTCATGATGACCCCTGACCTAGTGTTTCGATCAAAATAAACAAATGGAAGTGTGAGGGATCAAAGCTTTTCTTGTGAACTCTTTGGGGGAAAAAAAGCTTTTTTTGAAGACGTTTTACAATTTAGTAAAGTAGAGGAGTTTAAGTATTTTGGGATCTTGGAGCAGTAGATCCATAGTCTATTTGGGGCGGCATCTACAGTTATGTTGACGATCATCTCCTGTGACCAGACATCAAAGACTTCATTATTTCCCCAGCTTTAAGAACATTTTTAAAAATCTATACAAATCAAGCGTTTTTTTTATTTTTATTGCATAATTCTAAACCATGCTATGTGCTAACTCCTGACTCGGACACGTTTTTTTCACGACATGTCAGATTTCTGTGTTAAATTTCAAATGATAACCTGTTATCATACCCGCTACCACAGCTTCCAAGTTGACAGAATTCACATGTTTAGAGGAAAAAAAAACCTTTCAAATGTAGGTGTTGATTAAGAATAATCCACATTGACATGCGACAGAAGAACAAAAGTTGTTTAAAACATTTTTTTTAAGTTAATTTAAAAAGCAAATGAATTGATGTAGTACACCTCCCAGGCCTGCGTGTGATGCTGTGTTGCTATTTAAACACCTCAGAAGAATAATGACAACATTCAGAACTGAAGATTTTTTTGTGTTCTTATTTTCTATTAAACTTAACAGCTGAGGCAGAACATAAATTCACTGCTGATGTGACGACCTTCAGGTTGAAAGGTCACGTTTGAGAAGCAGACGTATGAATACTTGAATCTGACATCATTTCCAGACTAAAAGCTGCACCTTTGTGTTTACACTTTGAACCTGCAGACATTAAAAGTAATCATCTAATCTATGGAGTTTTACGGGTGGAGGACGTTTTAATACATTTGTGCTGATGGTTATAATTCAAACCTTGAAATGTAACATCTTTCTTCCTGTTTCAAAGGTTCCTTTTCAAGATGCCCTGGATTTGGTGCGGACAAGGAAAGTCTACTTGAAGGCCGGCTATGTTTACATCCCCCACCAGGACATTGTCACCATTGTGTTGAATGATTTTCGCACCAGGCTGTCAAAAGCTCTCGCTGTAAGTTGTTTGGACTTATTTAATGCTTGTTTTGTCATTTTCCCATTTTAGCAGCAGGCTAACTTGTCGAAATCAATTGTGACGTGGATGATGGCGTGATTCTGAGTTTTCGTTTTTCGGGGTGGTTTCTTTTAAATATATATTTAAAATGATGTCCTTCACCTTACATTGGTTTCACATGGTTTTTTTGTGTCATATTCTTTAAGATACATAGATAGTTCTTCATAACTACTACTTTAGCAGTAAATTATAGCAGTTTTATATTACTCTATGGTTGGAAGGAGAAGAAATTAAATTCTTATTTATGGTATGAATTTAACTGTTATTGAAAACCAAGTGTGGCCTTTTTTGATGAGTGGGTTCAGAAACATGTTGCTCAAAATTAAAGGCTTCTGTTAAAGTTAAAAGTTCTTTAGCAGAGCAAGATGCGACGTCATCAACAAGAAGAACAATCTTGTCTCCAAGATTAAGAACATATTTCATTTAAATAATGGAAGATAAGAAGTCACTAAAATCTTTCAAGAACAACGCCGCAGGACCAGGCGGGCGGTAGATTGACACACAATAGAAAGGTCTTGTAGAACCAACCAAGATCATCTGACACTCAAAAGAAGTGAATTCCTGTGTCTGAATCACTTTGCGAGAACAGATCTCACTATAAACTGTAAACCTCCCCAACGACCAGAGAGGCGAGGCTTCCCCAGGACAGCGCTCCCTACTGGAAAGAGTTCGTTCAGATGAATAAACTCTTTCTCTCTCTGCCAATTCTCAGAAAGACATAATAAATCCAAATTTACTCTTGTGAAAAGATCATTAAGAGTAAAGTATTTATTAGTAATGGAGCGAACATTCAAAAGTCCCAGGTTCAGCACCGACGACGTCACTGATGACACCGTGTCACTGACAGGTGCGCAGAGCGGGATCTTTTGAAGAGAACAGCAGCGGTCACGTGGGTGACAGCTATCACTCACGTTCAACTCTGTTGTAAAAGCCGAATTAAATAGAGGAAGTGAAAAAATCTTACCACCTTTCGTTGAGATCTGGGCAGACGGCATCGCTGACGTGTCGTCACGCTCTTCAGTGAGAGGAACGTTGATCAAACAACGATGACGTCGGAGTTCTTCAAAGCGATCGCGACTGCGAGTCTCATCCGAGAGATCAACCAATATTCCACAGTCCGAGACGATAAGAAGCGGAAGAGGAAACCGACTCACGGGGCGTTGGTAACTGTCACGAGTGAAGTCGTCCATCGACTCTGATGTTGAAAAGAGCATCACGATCATAGATCCGTGATGCTTGAGACATATCTTTAGTGATATGAGCATAATATCCGAACAAGTAGCCGTTAAAAACAACTGTTTTTGGCAATCATTGCAGGAGCTCACGTTCTAGTAGATCAAAAGGCTCACCGGAAGCGGAAGTCCATCTACCGTCCATCATGGATGTTGTCATCCTCTGAACACTGTCATCAGTGAGCAGAGAAGCAGATGGAGTGCACGAATGCTCCTTCCCAGATGAAACACTAATAGACTCAGGGACTCATTCATTCCTCGTGCTATCAAGCTGTTTAATTCTGAGTTCGGGGGTAGGAGCGGAGTGAAAAGATGCTGATATTCTATGTTAATCTACAAACTTTTTCTTGTTTTTTATGAATCCATCGCCTGTGTTGAAAAAACATGAAACAAATGCATCGAATAAGAGCTTTTGAATATTGATAAGAGACATAAACACTTTGCTTTAACCTGATCAATGACGTCGAAAGAAGCTAAAGATCAGCAGTATATGACAGCTGTGTGAATAAAATGCTACCAGTGTCCCAACAACATGGAACAACATGTAGTACAAGCCGTCATAACTAAACTCGTCAAACCACCGTATGTGCTGGAAGAAAAATACAAATCGACTGCATTCACTTTTTACGTTTTCACAAGTTTGTGTGTTTTAGAGATTTATGTAAATGTTTAAACCACACTTTTAAGCAGGTGTTTCAGGAGTCTTTAAAGTATTTGCAGTGATTTACAAGGCGAGTTATATTTGTTTACAACTATAGTTGAAGTACCGGTAACTAGACCTTCTCCATTCATTTCAATGTGTGCCTAATTTGTCTTCATCTTCAAATTTGCTTAAAACTTGATCTTAACAATCACAAAGAAATACATTTTACCGTAATGTGAATTATACATTGTATTAGAGGAAAAATGCATAAGAGGAGAACATGAAAATGATAGCATATTTAATAATTCCATTATTTCCCATAATCCATTTGGGCCTTTGTATCGTTGTTTTCTCACACCTGTAGTTAGTTAGAAGAGGACTGAATGAGGACGTCAGTGTTTGCTGTAAACTTCTCTTGTATATGTGAACCAGTCAAGGTTCTCAAGTTGTCTTTAATGTTACTGTATTTCGTTGTCACACTGATGTGTTCACCGTAAATGGTTTCAGTTGAACTAGGTAGAATATAAGTCAGCAAGTCAGTTGGTTCATATTTGGTTGAAGTGCCTGATACAGTCAATTTAAAACCTCCAGATGCGCCTCAATGGGCGTCCAGATTGTGTATTTTCACAGTTTAGAGAAGCCATGCCAGCAGAATCCAGCTGTTTTTAATTTCAGAAAACTCCACTTTAAAATTTGTTTCCAACCGGGTCCAAACTAACCAAGTTGCGACGGGCATACTTCTTTTTTTTGGTGAACAGGTTTAGTTCTCTGTGACATCATCAAGTGTTTGAATGCAATTCAAGCAGCAAGATTTGATTTTCCTGCAGTTTTTTTTAATTAACTTGTGTTGAACTTGACATGGTTCAACCTGACCTACTGATATGGTTTTGGAAAACACTTTGGAAAATACTGTACCAGAATCAAAAAAGGTGTTATTCGTCATCTGCTGTGTTCCAAGGTCAAGGAAGCAGCCACAGGTCCTAAATTCGTCTCTCGTCTTTTAAAAATACTCCTTAAGCCTTTATTGGAGTCACTTGGTTAGGTCAAGCGTGAGACATTTTCTCCTTTCCTGGATCTGCCTCTTCCCAGGCAAGGGAGGCTTAAAATTGGTACTCAAGCTACCTCAACTGGCTTCTCTCTATGTGGAGGGGCAACACAAATGTGTTTTTTAAAGAGAGTCCAAAATAATTATCTTTCCTTCTTCAGGTGAAAATTCTGGCAAAACATGTCACATTTCGCAATGCATTTTTATTATAGTTTACTTCAACAAACTTTTCTGATAATTTTAAATCACGTCAATGTGAATTTCTCTTTTCTTTTTTTGTTTTGCTCAGCGTGCTTCTTCGACCCACTTCAGGTGTTCCAGCATAATAAGAAAAAGTTCAGTATACTGTTATTCACTTCTTTATGTGATTAGAAAATTATATTGGGGGTGTAAGAAAAAACATTGCAACACTTGTATATCACAATATTTTATTTAATGATACTGTATTGAAATTGTACAATAATATTTAATTAACAACAAATATATTTATTTTTTGGCTTTCAAGTCATATTTTCTTGTTCTATGGTTTATATTTGAATAAGATGTTAATAAAACTTTTTTTTTATCAACCTTTAAATATTCACAGCCTTACAAGTGCCTTGTGACCCTGGTCTTTGAAAGGTGCTATACTATTTGTGTGTTGCAATTAAACTTCCGGCCTCTAGATGGCAGCAGTCATTACATCCTCCGCAGCTTAAGTAAGTAATTTATATTTGTAAAGCGCCTTTTGCAAACCATGGTCAGGATAAAATAAGATCCTGACGATGACTGAGGACCTACAGTATCACAATGTATCATGTTGTGAACCATGTAGCATGATACTTTTTGTATCACCAGATTTCTACCAATTCACACTCCTACAGTATTGGACATTGGTAGGAAACTCCCAGTGAGAAACCCACTTAATTTATCAACATCCATCTAATAAGTCATTCTCTTATTTATCAGTGATGGCTTCCATTCAAGAGTTTGACTGAAGCAATGCAACGTTCCTCTAGATTATCCAGCACGGCTGCTGTCGAGGTCTTGAGGTCCACATTACTATCCAATGTTTGCTTCCAGCACAACATTGTCTGAGAAAAATGTGCAGAAGTGGCTGTTTGTTTATGTGGCCTGAGGGGCAGCCGAGAATCTCTAGGTTCAAATGGCACGGAGAAGTTTACACATGCGACATGAAATATCTGCAGGGTGAACTGTGATTCTGGGGGCGACAGCCAAGCTCTGTGCCCTCAGGGGTATGATTTGTTATTTTTTCTACAGCTTCTGGCGGCTCAGTAGAGGTGAAATGTTGACATACTTGTGGACTGAACTGGATGCCCAGCAGGGAGACGAAGCCGGGTGTTTTGGAGCTGGAGACACTCTCTATTGTATGTGTGAGGTGTCTTGACTGCAGACCGTTTTGCCCCAGTTTTAACCAGAGGTAGAAAGTAATACATTTTATATAATCTCATTTAAGACTTGGTTTTTTTTACTTGGTTTATTTTGATGAAGCATTAAATATTGGATTTGGAATAAAAATGTCTACATTTCCAGTAGAGCTGGGTTTAAAAACATCAGCACGTGGCGTTCACGCCATGTTGAAGTTTACTAGCCTTCATAACATACACACAACATGACCGGCGCGTAACAATTCAAAATCTTTTACGAGTCAAGGTCATGGGCCGAAAAAACCCTTTCATTTTTTACTTGCGGAGTTTACAAATTCAGATATATGTTGTTCAATTTAACATTTCATATGAGGTGCCATCCCTCTCAACATCCCTCTCGGTAACAGTGATCTGAACCGCCACCACGATGCTTTGCCGCCCAGCCAACCAATCACAGCTTTCAATCACTTTTGACATAGCAACATAAACGAATACATTTAAATACAGTATTGAAGCAACCAATCAGCCATCATTAAATAAATCGGTGTGCAGAATGGCGTCATGGGAGTACTTATGGGAGCACCATAAGTAAATTGGGTGTGGTTATTAGTGCCTCCCATTAATCCCTGTGGTTGTCTTTAAGTTGCGATTTAAGTTCCTGACTGCAGCTTGATACACCACATTTAAATTTATTGAATTATTGATCTCGAACCAACATTTGACAGGCAACACAATTGAGTTGTTGAGCTGGATCTGGCCCACAGGATTAGAGTTTCACAAAAAATCTAAATGATCAGAATGTTTTTTAGTTTGCCTTTACTACTTGTACATGGATAAACTTAAGTCAACTCTATAAAGTTGAAAGATGTACTTCTTGTGCACAAGTGAGGGAAATTATAGATTTAAAACAGCCATCCTTAGGCGTGACTTAGGCCAGTCTGTCAAACTGGGTCTGAGAAACCTGGGTGTTCATGTCTCTACAACACTGCAAAAAACTGACCAAAAACTGTTTCCCTAAACTGAGGAAAACACGGTTAAAATCCTCCTTACATCAGTGATCTGATCCAGCCTTTCACCCCAGCTCGGGCTCTGAGGTCTGTGGATCAGAATCTACTGATGGTTCCTCGCACACGGTTCAGGACCAGAGGAGAGAAATCCTTCCAGGCTGTTGCTCCTAAGCTTTGGAGCAATCTTCCTCTCTCTCTGTATTTGATGAGTCTACTGACTCCACCAAGAAACATCTCAAGATCAAATTATTTGTGCTTTTTCTTAATTAACTGCTGTTTTTGTCACTGTGTTGTCTTGACCTTCTAAAGTTTTTAAACTTGAATGTATTTTTAACTGTGTTGTTTTGATTTTTAAGCACCTTTTGACCTCTCAAAATAGTTAAAATAAATATTCATTTTAAACATTTTAAATCTTGATTTGGTGGTTTACAGCACATGTTGGCACCTCTTAATGTGTCTCGAAATGTTAATAAGCCAATAAACAGAGTTAAAAAATTAAGTATTCACAGACAATCGAGATATCAGAAGAAGATGGGGTTGTGTTTTAACTGTGGATGGAATTTAAAAGGTTTCTTTAATACCTCTGGTGTCTTTGAATGGAAAAAAAAAAGATAATTAGTGGTTATAGTTCTGGATATTTTCTGTTTCTATTTAATCAACTGTCATTGAAGCTGATGACAGATCTACTTCACTTTTTCCTCCCATGTTGCAGAATTTCAATTGAAAAGGAAAGTGTACTTAACCCTTTGAAATAGTGTTTTAGAAAAAGCAATCTTCTTCTATGCTGGGGTTTGTCCTAAATGTGTCAGGGAGGTGTAAACGGATTATGTCGTCTGCTCAAAACAATATTTTTGTTTTTTTTAATGCTATTTATTTTGCTGAGAGAGAGAGAAGGCGCCTGTATTATGACTCCACAACACAATGTTTTTTTTCTGTCTAACTTGCATCTCACTCCAGTTCTTCTTCCCTCATCCACAGATTAATTTACCTTCTGAATCACTTTCTAATTGTCAGAGTTCAAAGCTTTCATGAAAATTCTACATCAACCTCTAAACTTCCACTCTTTTTACTTCTCTACTTCTCTGACCCGTATCCGAGTTGAAATTGATGATATATTTGGTCAGAAACATTAGAAGATAAAGCAAACCTGCTCATAGATCCATGTTTTTAATGCTAATGCTCTAATCTTTTTTTCCTTTTCTGCACCGATTGTTTTCAGGGTTGATTTTTGGGGAGGCTAAATTGCAGAGCCGTGACCTTGTGTTTTAATTAACGATTTCTGTCGCGCTTAATCTTTTGCGGCGCACCTGCTGTGTAACGCTGCTCTCATCTCTTGACCTACACTATTTACAATTTCTCATGTGATGCCCAATCTCTTCCGCAGTTGACAGCGCGCTCCCTACCCGCCGTGCATTCTGATGAGCGGCTGCAGCCTCTCCTGAACCACCTCAGGTGAGCCAAAACCAAACCCTCAACGTTTATGGCAGTAATTCAGGGTCAGGGAGGATGGATACACTGATGCAAGATGTATTTAACTAGAAAAGCACTAAGGCAGCACAGACATCTGCCAAGCAGCTCCTTTTGTACCAGGGGAGTCAAACTGGGTAACACGAGGGCCAAAATCTTTTAGTACTTCCCATCAATTTATTTTCCTTCAACCTCAGTGTTACTGTTATTGGAAGTCTCTATATGAGTATTGACATCCATAATATGTGTTGAGAAGGGCCACATTTGATGAAGAGAAATCAAGCTGGGGGGCCAAATGTGCAAGTATCTAATGTAGAAACTCAAATCTCTTGCTGGTTTGGTCACTGGTGATGACTGTGGACAAGTGGATAGTAAACAGCTGGCTCCAGTAGCTTTTAAAGCTGATGTTCGGACATAGTTTATCTTTCTTTTATTCTATTAATTAAACTAAATGGGAGTGGAACAATCAAACAATGTCACTAAAATTCAGTGTCCACATTTGTTCTGTAAATAATGCAAATGTATCAAAATATATCGTATCATGACATTAGTGTGTTGCTACAGCCTTAATTTCAGTGGAAGCCTTCCTCTAACAATCTTTTCTGGATCTGACATTCATTAAAAATATGAACAGTAACCTTAATAAAAGCAGCATCGTTCTTTCATATCCATTATTCCGTCTTAATGATCTTTCTTATTAATATGACGATTTAAACACATTTTTTTCTGCCATTCTCTTGCGCTACGAGTTGATACTTCTGTAAGTGACGAAGCTTTAGAATCCTGCTCTTCAATACCACGGACTTCTCTTCCTTTTATGTGGTCAATTGAAGTATATTTTAAATCTAAATGTTTTTGCTCTCCATTCAAAGCATTGCTGGTGACACAGTTCTATTTCTTAACATGTTTCATCTCGACAGTCATGCCTATGTGGGGCAGGATTACAGCGTCCAGAAGAACGTTGGAAAAATCTCCTTGGAACAAATTGATTCAGTAAGTTGCATTAAAAACACTGTTTAAATGTCAAATGGAATCGGCTGCTCAGTAATCCTTGTTATGAAAGAGCGCTGAGTTGTTTGCAGACATGCAAATAAAAATTCAACATGGATTCATATCTTTTTAATTTCAAAATAAAACCTGTGCTTACAACTAACATAGAGGATTATTTTGTTTGTGCGTGCAGCTCTCGGGCAAGTCCTACCCTCTGTGCATGCGGCAGCTACACCAGGCCCTGAGAGAGAACCACCATCTCCGCCACGGGGGACGTATGCAGTACGGCCTCTTCCTCAAAGGCATCGGCCTCACCCTAGAGCAGGCGTTGCAGTTCTGGAGGTCAGAGTTCACCAGAGGAAAAGTGGACGCCGACAAGGTACAACCAAAAAAGAGATCATGTAGTCATATATAATGAACGTATTAGCCAGCGCCATCCTTGCACGTCTGTGCAACTTGGACGGGACCAGTTTGGACGTGGACTGAATATTTCATGCTGTTAATGGACACGACTGCGTCTTTGGGATTTCATGTTGAGCTATCAAGTCTCATAACTTGGCGGGGCATGAAATATAAAGTATAATTAGTAACCCAGGCTGGATCTGCCTCAGTGCATGTCTAAGTCTAACTTTCTGCCATGTAATTATCACAACTTTTTTATTTAGTACATTAGTACATTATTCCGTTTTCACTCAACCAGGAGCTACAATTCTATCATTTTTGAACCGCAAAGTATCTCTGTGAAGGATTTAATTATAAAATATTATATCTAGTGTTGCTGCATCAGTGAAGTTTAATAACTAATTATTAATTATAATATATACAGGATATTTTTCAGTGGATTAAAAGTAATGTTTATTTAATGTTAAAATAAATTTTAAAAAAAGTCCAACTTCTGTAATTGTAATTGTTACTTGTGTGACATACAATTTTGCATTTAACTAATTCCTTAACAGCTGTATGTGTTTGTACTGTGGGAGGAAACCAGAGTACCTGCAGTAAACCCACACAAACACTGGGGTTTACAAATGCAAAACTCTACACAGAAAGGCTGCAGGTTGCCTCGAGCAGGAATCAGTCGCTCCCGGGCCTCTTGAGCTGCACATTTATGTTAACTTGATGCTCATATGAGAATATGTGCAGCTATTCTGACTGTGATAAGATAAATGTAGCTGGTCCAGCTTCATGTTTTCATGCAGTCCAAGCCTCCAACATTTCTTGTCAGATGTAGATGTTTCATCAGCCAAGTGTTCGGACATTTGGTTTTGACTCAGGCGTGATTTTTAATAGTGTGGAAATGATTTGAAGAAAAAGTTTGTGTGAGATATAAAGAGATACATTGTTAGGATATAATGGCAGTGACTCGCCAACATGTACTTTTGTGTCTGTTGTTGTGTGTTTAAAGTAGCATGGGAAATTTTAAGAGAGCCGTGAGTGTTACTCAGGATGACAAATCAATCTTGCAAATAACTGTGACGTGTCATGAGAAAGTAGCTTCATTATTACATCTTAAAGATAAATAATGTTTTTTTATGTAACCAGGGCACCACAATCCCTGAGGTCAAACATCATACAAATGTTTTTTACATAAACCATATCTCTGTAGAGCCATCTCTACCACCATCTTTATTTATATAATGAAATACCCACAGATTAAATGATGCACACAAAAGATAAATACAAAACATTTAGCTTTAAACATTTATTTAGAGAGCAGTGTTTGATCACATACTCTCTATCGAGTTAGAACACCCCCCCACAAGTTAGAATATCAACCAATGGGCTGCTTTCTTTGTCATAACCTTGCCTATGGAGTCCGAGCTCTAAAAGATTTGATTGGATCAGCTGTGTGTCAATAAAAACAGCTGATTTACTGTTTGGGAGATGATTACAGTCCTAAAATGTTGTGATTCATTAAGTCATCAGAGTAAAGTCAGGACAAAAATGTAGTAATATTGATGTGGCTATGAAGGTTCATCGACATCCATCGTACATAAATAATTCTCTATAATATATTTATAAATAAATGTTTTGTAATTTGGTAGAAGCTTGATTATTTTAACTTGATTGTTTCATCAGCAAGTGATTTATTTTTCTGATATTATCCGCGGTTTTTCCTATTAAAAACAAAAAGCCTTTTATATTTAAATGGTTTTGTTTATTTAGAATTAATTTATTGTGTTCTCAAAATAACATAACTTGGATATGATCTAGCTAGTTTAAAACACTAAAATACAGCCATTAAACATGTTGAGAAATGCAAAGGATTATAAATGAATTTTTATAAAATCATTTTTGTGGCCTGAGTACCTTAAACAGGAAGTAAGACGAATCTTTAAAGGGCACCTAATGTTAAAACCCAACTCTCCTGACTTATTCACATGTTGTAAAAGTTGAAGTCGTCCTCTTCAACATGCAGAAGGTCATTCATCATGACGTTGCTCCGTTTTGAACTTATTACTTAATAAAGTTCTGCCAAATAAGACTAAGGTTAAATTAAACATTCTGACGTCACTCTGGTAGAAGTGTCCTCCCCTAGTAGCCCTAAATAGGTTAAATACCTACATGTTAATCGTGAAACAAAATAAATATTTATGTAAACATGGTAAGAGTTACTTCTGCCTTAAAGTGTTTTTATAATTTGTACATTAAGCAGCAAATCTTATTTTTATTATTCGTTTTTAATTTACAAAACGGGGGTTTCAGGGGTGAGTTTGGTGTGACCAATCAGTGCAGAGTTGGCGTGGTTGCTTGGAAGAGACATCTTCTCCAGCCAAAACGGTGCATTTTAAGTGGGCGGAGCTTAAGCGTATTTTCTAATGTAAATATCTTTATTAAATGAGAGGTTTGTGCAAAAAGAAACATACTGATGAGTATAATAGAGGTCCTAGATCAATTTAAGAGACACTGTCTTCTGTGAAGCTGACAGCAATGCATTGTTGAGATTTTTCTTTGACAAAATTAAATTGATCAAAGCGAAAATCCCTCCCCCTTTGTCTCTGAGCCCCTCTCCTCCTCTAGGTCTTCCTTCACTGCTGTATCTTTGGGTGATATTTCGGCACTAGTGAACAAGATGAAACCCTCCTCTTGCTCAGATGACGTCCTTCCTTGTAGGCTTTTTATCAAAGTATTTGATGTAATTGGCCCCTGGTGAATATGGTGAACCTCTCCCTTTCCACAGGGGTTTTTCCCAATGCATTTAAACATGCCATTGTAGAGCCTCTGCTCAAAAAGCCAGACCTGACTGACCTCAGTAATTTCAGGCCTATTTCTAAGCTCCCTTTCTTGTCCAAGATCTTGGAGAAGGTGGTGTCTGAGCAGCTTTCTTTGTTCCTGGATCAGAGCGACATCCTCGAGAAGTTTCAGTCTGGCTTCCGTAAACATCAATCTACGGATACAGCCTTACTGAAAGTGTCCAGTGACATCATGATGTCGGCTGATTCAAGTCAATTCACTGCTCTGGTTTTCTTGGATCTGTCCTCAGCCTTTGTCACAGTTGATTGGACTGTCTGGGTCTGTGTTAAAATGGTTCTCATCATACCTTTCTGGGCACAGTTTTAGTGTATCTGCCAATCAAATGAGGTCTGAATCGGCAGATCTGTTGTGTGAAGTCACTCAAGGTTCTGTTCTGGTTCCTTTATTGTTTTTGCTGTACTTGATTCCCCTGAGTAAAATCATTCAGAGATTTCCTGATGTTTCTTATCACATTTTTGCTGATGACATCCAGCTCTACTGCTCTTTTGATCCAACCGAGCCCCAGAGGCTGAACAGCTTAGTCAATTGTTTGCTAGAAATCAAACAATGGCTGAGTGAAAACACAGCTGGCTTCCAGTTTCTTTCAGGATCAACTTTAAAATTCTGGTTCTTACTTTCAGAGCTATTCATGGCTCCTCCTTACATCAGTGATCTGATCCAGACTTACACCCCAGCTCGGGCTCTGAGGTCTGTGGATCAGAATCTACTGATGTTTCCACGCACACGGTTCAGGATCAGAGGAGAGAAATCCTTTCAGGCTGTTGCTCCTAAGCTTTAGAACGATCTTCCTCTCTCTGCGCTTGATGGAGTCTACTGACTATTTCAAGAAACATCTTAAGAGCGCTTTGTGACTGTGTGGAAAAGCGCTATATATATAAAAATTACTTACTTACTTACTTACTTAAATCGGCACATTAGGTGCCCTTTAAACACTTTTAAAAGGTGTTAAATTCTTTAATCTATTAATAATACCTTAATTGGCATTAAAATGTCTATAACCTTTTTTTTTTTTTTTTCAAAATGTAAACTAAGGTAACCATTTCTGGTATTATTTTATTGTTGACGGGCAATCAGATTAGCAGAACCAAAGAAATAAAAATATATATTTAACATTTTTCGCTGTACCAGGCAAAAGGTACGAAGCACAGTGTATTTTGTGCAAGGCGTGTTTCGGACATTGTTCATGTCTTAAACTGCATTTTCTTTGTTACCTTGGACTCCAACTAGACAAGTACACTGTGCTGACATCAAGGGAATAAAAGGTGCTGGAGGGAAAAAAGAAACCTGCTCTGCTAAACATTATTTTAGTGTTTTCTTCAGCATTTTTTGACTCGTTGGGAATTTCACCCGCAACATTAGAATTGTTCGCAGAAAACCTTTTGAAGTCTTTGTCACACATACATTATGTAACTCACTAGAGGTAACTTTAGAAAATAACCTCCAATTTTCTGCCTCTGATTTAAATTGGCTTCACAATAATGTGTTCAGAAAGTATGGACATTTTTTTTTTTTTTTTTCTTTTTACATAAAATGATTCCAGAGAGTTTTTGTAGCTATAAAAGATAATGGATTGAAAAGTCTTCTATCCTCCACCATCTCTTTATGCCTCCAGGCTCTGCTGTTCTTGTCTTTCCTGTTCTACTTTCTGTAATTAGCCGACAGTGACTGCGGGACGTTGTATTGGTTTTGCGGCGCTCTTTGCTGCCCCACTTCTGAAGCAGCTTCGGCAGCAGGTACGGTTGTAGCGTGATGGGCTGCAGGTACTGCAGCAGAGAGCTGTGCTGACCAGATCACAGCCCTGTGATGTATGTGTCGTGTCAGGGACTGCACTTTGTGGCAGGCGGCACAAAACCTCCTCATTAGTATGCCAGGAGCAGAGAAAAGCGATGGGAGCCAGCGATGCCGAGAGGGAGGCCTGGAGAAAAAAAAAAAGATAAAATATTAGACTTGAGGCAGAAAATGGATGAGATCAATGCGACCTACGCTGCCAAAGTTGGCCTCCTTCTGCATGTATATTTCTGCGATGTTTGGCCAAGGGTTAGAGTTTGAACAGCTTGTTTTACAGATGTTAACTTGAAGTTAATTAATTTCCACTAACTGACACCATTTCTCACGAAAGGGATGTTTCCTCCAGAGGCCTCTTTCTACTTAGAGGAGGATTAATCACATGACACTGTATTCACTGCAACAAACTTTTACTGAGGTACTTTTTAGGATTTTGTAGCCCTTATAATTACTAAAATATGCAGCACTTAGACCAGTGGTGGGTTAATGTTGATTAAAGTGAATACAAGATGGACCAAAGGAAGAAAAATAACCTTAAACTAGAACGTATCATCGAGCTACTTGATCTAGAATTACTTCTTATGCTCTCTGCCCACTGCAGCTGTGGCGGTGTCTCTCTGCGTGTGTCCTGTGTGGCATTTGCCGGGTTGGAGTCGTTTGCCTCCATGGCTGCGGGGCGGTGCTTGGTCGGGGCCGTTGGCCTTTCGGGGGTTGATCAAGGGATGGGGCCGCAAAATGGGCAGGGACATGGCGAGGGTGAGTGGTGGGCGGACCCTTGGTACCGAAGAGACCGTGAAACGCCCATGGAATGCTGCTGTCCCCCCTGGTGCCGCATAGTAAGCGGGGACATGGGCTGGGGGCCGGCGGGTGTGATCGGTCGACCCTTGGTACCACAGAGACCGTGGACCGCCCATTGAATGCTGCTGTCCCCCCTGGTGCTCATGACGAGGGGGGCGGGGGGGCTGTGGCAGTCACAGGGAAGCCCTTCCCTGATACCAGGTTTTTGGTTTTTCTGCCCACACGACCATGGCCTCCCTGTGACCCTGGTGGCCTGGTTTCCGGGGGGGGGGGGCTTCTGGGGCACGGGCTTGCCTTGATGTCCTCTTACTGGTTCGCTGGATGTCCCTCGCCGGTTGGCACTACGACCCCCCTGTCCTGGTGCCTGCTCCTGGTGCCTCCCCTCTTCGCTTCTTCCGCCGTCTCCTCACTGGTCTTTGCCTCTGTGCGCTGTTGGGGGCCTCCTGGGAGTGGTCTGCTTTTTGGTCGCCGTTCGGGGTCATGGCTGGCTCCGGTGCTTATCTTGCCTGCCGGGATCCTGCCGGGCTAGGCATGGGCCCACTGGCTTCTTTGGGGGCAGCGTGGCTTCTCAGGGTCCCTCTCGCCCCTCTTGCAGATGTGTAGAGCTGGCGCTTCTTGTTCTCTGCTCACACTCTCACACACACACCTCACCTTCTCTCCCCACCTACTTTCTTCTCTATCTTCTCCCCCTACTTCAGTCTGTTTACCTGTTAAAAAATAAAATAAAATAGTTAATTCTTATGCATATAAAGGTCTTCATAAGAACTATGGTCAAAAATATTATCTAAATTGAAATGTTTTCTATTTAATTTTGTGGTACACAGGGAAGGATGATCCATCAATCTTAACTCGCCGTTAACATTGGTTCACAGTATTTTTGTGAATTTTATTCATTTATTTATTCATTTTTTGTTTTGTGTAATATTTCAAGAACAATTGTATAATCAAACCATTTTCAACTATAATCAAACCATTTTCAACTGTAATCAAACCATTTTCAACTCTAATTGAATCATTTTCAACTATAATCAAACCATTTTCAACTATAATCAAACCATTTTCAACTCTTAATTGAATCTAACTATAATCAAACCATTTTCAACTATAATCAAACCATTTTCAACTATAATCAAACCATTTTCAACTATAATCAAACCATTTTCAACTCTAATTGAATCATTTTCAACTATAATCAAACCATTTTCAACTATAATCAAACCATTTTCAACTGTAAACAAACCATTTTCAACTGTAAACAAACCATTTTCAACTATAATCAAACCATTTTCAACTGTAAACAAACCATTTTCAACTGTAATCAAACCATTTTCAACTGTAATCAAACCATTTTCAACTATAATCAAACCATTTTCAACTCTTAATTGAATCATTTTCAACTATAATCAAACCATTTTCAACTATAATCAAACCATTTTCAACTGTAAACAAACCATTTTCAACTATAATCAAACCATTTTCAACTGTAAACAAACCATTTTCAACTGTAATCAAACTATTTTCAACTATAATCAAACCATTTTCAACTATAATCAAACCATTTTCAACTCTTAATCGAATCATTTTCAACTATAATCAAACCATTTTCAACTATAATCAAACCATTTTCAACTGTAAACAAACCATTTTCAACTATAATCAAACCATTTTCAACTGTAAACAAACCATTTTCAACTGTAATCAAACTATTTTCAACTATAATCTAACCATTTTCAACTATAATCAAACTATTTTCAACTCTTAATTGAATCATTTTCAACTATAATCAAACCATTTTCAACTATAATCAAACCATTTTCAACTGTAATCAAACCATTTTCAACTATAATCAAACCATTTTCAACTGTAAACAAACCATTTTCAACTGTAATCAAACTATTTTCAACTATAATCAAACCATTTTCAACTATAATCAAACCATTTTCAACTCTTAATTGAATCATTTTCAACTATAATCAAACCATTTTCAACTATAATCAAACCATTTTCAACTGTAAACAAACCATTTTCAACTATAATCAAACCATTTTCAACTGTAAACAAACCATTTTCAACTGTAATTGAATTATTTTTAATTGTAATCAATCAGTTTTCAACTGTAATCAATTTTCAACTGTAATCAAACAATATTTAACAATAATCAAACTATTTTAACTGTAATGGAACAAAAGTAAGAGAATAATTACTTAATAATTTGAAGATATTTAGATTTAAAAGGTTGATGATCAATATTCCAACCGTAGATATCTTTTCTTTTTACAACTGGAGTTCTTTTTTCATTTTTTCAGGGATTATAAAAGTAAATACCCAAGAGCCCTTGCAGTATCCTATATACTCATCCGGATTTTTCAAAACCCTTTCTTTTGTTTTGGAGCATGAAGAGGCGTCCAGTGCAGATTAAGGAGAAAAGTATTTAAATGGAAATACCTATTAGAGGGATTGGAGCTACCAGCACAATCACCCAGGCGGGTTTGAGCTTCAGAAGTCACGCCAAGTTAACGCACACACATGCGTAATCCCCTCCGTTGTGTCCTACTTCACTGTTGGCATTGTCGACGTGTCCTTAAGTATGGGTGACGATGCCGAGCGCCCTATACCGCCATTCGATTGTGTCGCTTACACGCCAGCGTTAAGGGGCAGAAACAAATGAAATTGGCTCCAAAGGAAAAAAGATTCTATTTTTGCTCACTCGCTGCTTTCAATGGAGCGTTTACTGTTGTCAATAGTTTTTGCTATAGTAGTAAATCAATACATGGAGAGAATTCGTACTCCAGGGACACAATATGGTCGCCAAATAGATCTCTAGGAAGTTTTAAAATGTGTTATAATTGATAACAGGGTTTGACACTAGGGAAATAATACTTTTTAACTCAGCAATTTGTGTTTTCAGCCCGAAAAGAAGCCAAACACCCTCAACAATGTCTTTCTGTTGGGAAAACACTAATAGATGTTAAAACACAGTCTTCATAGAAATTGAGAGATTCCAGACAATTTCTATCGGAAAGCACGACATCACAGAAACGTCTATGTTAAACCTAAAGAGAAAGTTGCCTGCTTATGGTTTATATGTGACACAGATTTAACTGGATTTTTGATTTGCAACAAAATATTTGGGTTTGTCTTCCATATGTACAGAAGTCTGGCAAATATTTGCATGTTTTAATGTAAAATGAGTGTGTCCACTAAGAACTGGGGTAAATCTAACTGTCTCTGTCCTTTCAATCCCACTGTGCAAAACAAAAGGAAAAAATATCCTGAACCCTGTCGTATCGAAAAAAAGAGAAGAAGCTATCAAAAATCTGTATTTACTTTTGAAAAGTCAACTGCGGTATCAAGGTATTGGTTTTCTAGCCTCAAACTCAAGAAATATTTCTTGTCACTGACCCTTGACAGATTATGAATTGATGCTACCATGGTGGGACATATAGATGAAGGCATTTACTTAAAATAAATCCTAACTAACCCAAATGTAATTTGATTTCAAAGAGTTGATTGAAACATGTTGGTCTGTAATTATGATTTGAGACATTTAACTTTTAGATTAATCTTGTTTTTCTAATGAAGACTGCATACACGACTCGTTTCAGACCTGAAGCAAACTGGTGTTTATGGTTTCATTATGGAGGGAACACGTAATTCATCCCTAATGGCTGCACAGAGGTGTTCATATACAACCAATGTGTCAGCTCTCAATTCATCTTTCAATATCATTTCAAGTTCAGAGAGTCTACGACCATCGGAGAAGAGTCTGAGGAGGAATGGAAAGGTTGTTGGAAACTAAGTACTAATGATGAAACTTGTGTGTCACCTGAGACTTCTGATGAAACCTTCAGTCTTGTATTTCCTGTTGTGGTTCTATTGCAGCAGTGTTGCGTTCAAGAGCAGTGAATGACGGAGAGAAAACGAGAAGAATATAGAAATTTTCAATTAGAAAGATCTTAATTATGTCGGATATTGTGCTCCAATGGCTTCCAGTTGCCCATAGTCATGATGATTTAAAACTAGAATGAGGACTTCAAATATGACTAAAAAAGTTAAAGACAGGTCAAAATGCAGTCAAAAATGGACTAGAAAAAGTTGAAAATGATCTACAATACTACAAAAAACAACAAAGAAAAATGAACAGCGCTCCCTCAATAATCACGGGTGATACGTTCTTAAAATAAAACTGGCGTCTTGACTGTAGTTAGACCTGCAGTTCCATAAAGTTCCATAACTTGGCTCGTTTCTCGGCCTTGGTAACTCGCCGTCCAGATAGTTTTATATGAAACTTGTCAGAGAAGTCTAGGAGTAACAACAAGTTCTTTTGTTCAGTTTGACTGGTTTATTTTTGGAAGCAGGACCACCAGACTTCTCAAACACACAAACGCATGCAGCTGCTTCGCTCGCCTTCTCACAATCACAACAAATGTACGTAACATCCACAACTCACAATAACACCTTATTAAAACTGACACTCTGGTTATTGCTCCCGATGATAAGGTTCTAGGGTTGAGTCAGTACTTGGGTGACTTAGGTCAGTTTGTCAAACTGAGCCTGAGAAACCTGGGTGTTGTATTTGATAAAGACATGTCTCTAGTTCAACACTGCAGAAAACTGACCAGAAACTGTTTCCTTTAACTAAGAAAGATCTCTAAACTTAGGAAAATGTTGTCACAACATTATCTGGAGCTTATAATCCATGCGTTTGTGTCTTCTCGCCTGGACTATTGCAACAGTTTGTTTTCATGTCTTAACAAGCAAGCGGCTAGAAATCTGACCGGTTCAAGTAGAAGAACTCACATTTCTCCGATCCTTAAAACTCTTAACTGGCTTCCAGTTTCTTTCAGTATCAACTTTAAAATTCTGGTTCTTACTTTCAGAGCTATTCATGGTCAGGTTCCTCCTTACATCACTGATCTGATCCAGCCTTACAACCCAGCTCGGGCTCTGAGGTCTGTGGATCAGAATCTACTGAAGGTTCCTTGCACACAGTTCAGGACCAGAGGAGAGAAATCCTTCCAGCCTGTTGCTCCTAAGCTTTGGAACGATCTTCCTCTCTCTTTGCGCTTGATGGATCTACTGACTCCTTTAAGAAACATCTTAAGACATTTTTAATTGTTCAGGCTTTTCCTTGATTTTCTGGAACTCCTGTGTTTCTCTCAGTATTAATTTGACCTTTTAAGTATATATTTTATTGGGTATTGTTGTGATTTTTTTTCAAGTGCTTTGTGACCCTGGTCTGGAAAAGCGCTCTACAAATATAAATTAATGACTTACTTACTTAAGGAGGAACACTGGCTGGTAACACGCCAATCAGGACGCAAAACACAACATACGGTACGCTGTAAAAAAAACAAACCTGATTACACAAAAGCAAAATTACACTAACAGTAGTTGGATAATGAAATGATTTTTTTTTTTTTTAGCATTAACAACCTCATAAAATACTTGTGTTTTGTCAAGAATCTGCGGATACGAAACGTATCACGATACATGGGCAACAATATGATATATTGTGATACTATATTAACAAGGATATATTTGTAGTATTGTCGAGTACTTGACTCTGGTTTTGCAGAATTTACAGACTCTTGACGAAGTTGCTGGAGTCGACTGTATCCTCTCGAGTCATCCCCAGATCTTTGAAACCAAAAGAAACTGTGATATTTTTTTTTATTAAATAACATGTAATAACATTTAAAAGTATCTATATTATCTTACACCCCTGTCAAAGTATAGGCAAGAAACATATTATTCACAACATGAACAACAACATTAATACAACTGTGAAGTAAATATTTCATTCGGTGGTTTAGAGTTAGGGTTGAATTGTATAAGAATGTTCCCGTTAAGCTTTATAATCTTGTACCATCACTTCAGTAGAAAGTTGGGTAAGATTGAAATAAATACATAAACACTAAACTAATAAAGGATTTGTGTTTTTCCAAAATATAAAACAAGTTCTTGAATTTTATTTCAACTGAATTTCTTTATATTTATGAAATTGTGTTTTGAGTGATGGAAAAAATGTGGAATTCCCTCCATTTGTCTGGTAAAAATCTGTGATTCTTCAATGTAACGTCAATGTTCGGGATCAGAGGTAAAAGCAATGAGAGGGGAGCCGTGGTCCGTATCACTGCTCCCATAATTCAGCTATCTGGACTGTGGCGACACTTCTACAGCAGGTTCTCCCTAATAGCTCCATATTTCATTCAGGAAACACTCTGCCAAAGCTGACATGATGTATGGCAATGTCTGTTTTCACCCCAACCTTGTCCCTCGAACACTCCCATCCTCACTAATGCCCGCTCTCCCTCTCGCTGCTCCCTCTGTAGTTTGACAAAGCGTATGCCTACAGCATTCGCCACATGTTTGGCAAAGAAGGCAAGCGAGCCGACTACACCCCCTTCAGTTGCATGAAAGTGATCCTGTCAAACGCACCCAGCCAGGGCGACCATCACGGTGAGTTCAGAGTCCATGTCGTCACCCTTTAAAAAATAAATCTGCCTTTTAAGCTCCTCTGTCAGGCCACATATTTGAAACAAATGCTGTGATTGCAGGATGCCCTTTCCGTCATAGTGACCCCGAACTACTGAAGCAGAAGCTGCAGTTCTACAAAGTCTCTCCGAGTGGGATCAGTCAGGTGGGTTTCCTGCTTTGATTTGTTGATTTGTATCAGACTTGACTCTGATTTAGATTTTATGTTGCTCTCATGACTATTGGGAGTGTGCATTAGCAAGAATTTTACGATACAATACACATTAAGATACAGTGATACACTCACTGTAGTGATACACTCACGATATCATACCTTCTATGAATTAATACAACTGAAAAACAAATGCGTCCAAACATTAGCTTTAAAAGCTGCTTGAGTCGACTGTATCCTCTCGTTGCCTCGATTGCGTGGTGTAATTGTTCTTTAAGATGTAATGACTGCTGCCATCTAGTGGCGGGAAGTTTAATTGAAACACAAAAATGATAAAACATTTAATATACAATTAACATGCAAGAAATTCATATCGATACAACATCATGAAAAGAACATATTTAAGTTCATCAATATTGTCTTCAATACCCTCAATAAATATGTAAATCACTTTAATACATTCTGGCTTTTAATTCATCCACTTTACTGTGATTATAGGATTTAAATGAGACACTTTATATGTAAAAGACAAAGTGAAAATTGTCTGCACAACTAAAGATTCAAAACTTATGGAAAAACCTGAAAAATCGTTTTGGTTTCGTGAACATCACATTGAGGAGCTTTTTTGTCTAGTCAAACATTTTTCCTGAATAGGAATAAAGTAAGAGTTCCTATGGATCCATAAAATGTTTTAAAAATGCATCAAATTCATGAATCCAAAAACGAAGCCTTAATTAGTGTTATTATCATATTTTCAAGTCTTATAAATGTGAACACTTGATAATTAAGATCTTATGTTAGTTAAAACTTAAAACGGTAAGAAAGCTAAGGTCATGAACTTATTTCCACTGATGCTGAAATAATGTATCTTCTGTGGAGTTAGTACATGGAGATGTCTGGGCCTCTTTGCTCTCTCTCTGCTGCACCCGCGACCTTGGATAGGTTGTAGGTGCACATGTGGGACGACACAAAAACATCTTCACAAGAGCTCAGAGTCAGAGCTTGTTAAAAATATTTCTATTTTATTGAAAAGAGCAGGAGACCGTTGCATTCACTCACGTCTTTGTAAACAAAATGCACTAAACCAGAAATGGGCTGAGCTGAGAAAGTGCAGGCGGCTCAAGGAGGAAGCCATTAAATGTCATTTTGAGTGAAGCAAATTGCACCTTCTTTTTTTTTTTTGGACCTCAGCACTCTCGCCTTTTATTTGTTTCCTCCGTCAACTGTCATCGTGATTTATGAGTGAAGGGATTTTTGAGTGGGCTTATTCCCTAAAGTCAACTCGCCCTTTGAAAAAACATGCCCTGTGTCGGATAGAAGTAAAGCCTAAAAAGAAAGAAGTAATCCTTCCACGCGTCAGTCAAACCACGCTCACGTCTGCGGGTTCAAAATAAACTTCCTGCACTAACGTTTGTGTCTCTCCCGCCCTCTTGCCCTTCCTCGCAGGTCCTGGAGTTGGTTAAAGGGATGCACTACCAGCTGGCGTGCCAGAAGTACTTCGAGCTCACGCACAATGTAAGTTTGGATTTCACTCATCACTGGAGGTGGTTCAGGCAACACCACACCAGCCAGAGTCCCGGAGGAAGACCCAGAAATGTCATTACATCCATGATTGACAGACTGTCATAGCTGCTTAACTGTGCTTGGGTTTCTCTCACTGAATCTAAATACCCAAGTCTAATCCATCTTTGGTCGGCTGACGGTGACAAAAGTAAAGTAAAATGTTCCATCTCCACAGAGTGGCTACATAGATGCAGATGTTAATAACCACATCAAAATTCACAAATATGATAATTAACAATGTATCAACGTTAGTGAACAAAATGTAAGTTAAAACTTGTACAAGAGCAAACAGAAAGTAGATACTGAGACGATACATTCACAGATTGGTCAAACGGTAATACATTTAGCTTAAGTATCAATTAGTGAATTGAGTTAACATAAGTAATAAGGTCAAGTCAATAAAGTTCTACCTAACCTAAGTAACACTATAGAAATAGACTTGGTGCACATAAATTATCACATGATACACATACAACTACAATTGTATTACTTAACTATAATTAATCAATTTTCAACTATAATCAAACAATTTTCAACTGTAATCAAACAATTTTCAACTGTAATCAAACAATGTTCAACTATAATCAAAACATTTGAACTATAATCAAACAATTTTCAACTGTAATCAAACAATTTTCAACAGTAATCAAACAATTTTCAACTATAATCAAACAATTTTCAACTATAAATCAAACAATTTCCAACTATTATCAAACCATTTTCAACTATAAACGTTCAATTGTCGACTGTAATCAAACAATTTTCAATTATAATTAAACATTTTTCAACTACAATCAAACTTTTTTCAACTATAATAAACATTTTTCAACTACAATCAAACTTTTTTCAACTATAATAAACATTTTTCAATTATAATCAATTCAATTGTTTATCCTATTTTGAAGTCATGTAAACATCAGATTCTTTGAGAAGATGCAGGTTCATGAAAGCTCACTCGCTCGTTCTTTTCGTCGTGAGACAAAAACACCAGGATTGTCTGGATGATTATTCCAGAAGCTTGAAGGTTCCGCGTTCATCTGTTGGACAATTACACGGCATCATAAGCACGATGGCCGACCGTTACGAGAAAACCTGTTTCTGTGATCACGCTTCAGTGCAGATGTTCGTCTCTTTGTCCTCCTGAGGAGCTTCTTTCATCTCCAAGTAGTGATGTTAGAAAACCTTTACGATCGTTTGTCAGCTGCTGATGTTCATCGAGCTCTTGATAGACGTGACATAAATGTAGAAGTTCATCACATACATGTAACATTTCACATAGATTTAGTTCTATATTGAAGCGGTGAATTAGTTTTAAATTCTTTGAATACTGTAATTAAATTGAAAAACATATATATAAATTTAATTTTTTTACACAAAGTTAGATATTCTTATTTTTATTTTATTTTGTATTATCTCTTGTACTATTTCTTTCTGCGCTGTTGTGAAAGTGTGTTTCCCCTCTGGGGATGAATAAAGCCTTTCTATTCTATTCTATTCTATTATTCAGACAATTAAAAAAAAAAAAACATTTTCCAAATTGAAATGTAAAAAATGTGTAGCCTTATGGAATTAGACTTTTAAAATAGAAAATACTCATGTTTGCAATATTATATCAACATGTTTTTATTGAATTGAATGGGCTACAAATAAATATATTGAATGAAAGAATAGTTTTTAATAACTGTAATAAGAATATCAAAGTCTTTGTGAAAAATAAAATAAGTTCATGTTGTTACTATTATATCAACATTTTCATATTTAAAAGGCCAAAAAATGAAAAAAGATTGAATTTAGAAAGTTTTCTTTTTTACTATTAGAATTGGGAAGTCAAACAAAAAATAATAAAATAAAAAAAAAAATATTAATTTCCTTTATATCTAATCGTTACCTAAACCCCAAAATTCAATATTTCGATCTGTAAATGATTTAATTAATAAAACAAATTCAACCTTGTAATATATCAATGATTGAATTCAATTAAAAAAACATAATTCAATGTTTAAAAAAACCAAGAATTCCAAGCTGTAACATTTGAAACGTTAAAAGATTCAATCTTCTGATGTCACTGATTCACTTCCATACCACCTTGTTCATCATCTTCTAACCGTTCTTTGTTCTTCTCAATCCAGATCGACGACAGCAACTTCTCGCTAAGTCACCCCAACCAGTACTTCATCGAGAGCCAGAAGGTTCTGGGAGGAGGCAGGGACTTCAAACGCGAGGTGGATCCTCCGCCGAGATCACAGGAAATACCTTCTTCCATCAAGCCATCAAAAGCTACTCATGAGGCGGACAGCATGACCGAGGAACTGGACTCTTTCTTTCAGGACGACTGACTCATTTCAGTCGTGGATTCGCTCTTTCAAGAGATCAATAACTGTCTCACTGCTTATTAAAGGTTCTGTTTAATATGTCGTCCACGCTGCTTCATTAATCCACAGCTTTCAAAAAAAAAAGTTATTTGTTTGCCTTGTTTTTCACTTGAAAGGCTGCGACGTCTCGGAGGGGAGTCGTTTGGCAAGAGTCTGACTTTTGCTGCTGATGACAAAACATTTCCCAGCTGCCTCACAAACAATGCTTTTATATTTGCTGGCAAGAGTCTGACTCGACGTTGGCAAGATGTGCGACTGACAAAGTTAAAAAAGTTATATTATGCTGCACAGGATTGATGCTTCCCGCTGTACAATACTGGTCACAAGTCAGTTACAGTTATTTGTAAAGCAACACATTTTAACTCTCATACAGATTATGATGATGGGTGATGAGGTTTCCTTAACTGTCCAACCATCTTGTCCTTGACATCACTTTAAACATCTTTCAATTTTATACAATCTTACTTTTTATCATAGTTTTTTTTTGTATACATTTTTATACATTTTTAATAATTTTCCAAGTCAAACAGTTTTCCACTGTATTCAAAACATTAAACGTTAATCAAATAATTCAAATGTAATCAAACATTTAAACTAAAAAAATCAACTGTAATCAAACAAGTAAAATGTAATCAAACAAGTTTAATTAGAAAGAAGAAATGGAAGTGACTTGACGTTTTCACCCTTTATGGATTTACTTCAGTTTTATTTGAATTTGTTTGATCTTTTCAAAGCTGTGTTGTCAACACGGATAACTTTATGAGTCAAGAGTTAAATGAATTCCATTTTCAGAAACTTGATGTATTAAGAATCCATCTTGTGCTCACTCAAAGTGACTCCACAGACTCGATTTGGCCCCCAGATCTTTTTTGACTCATTATTTGCTGTGATTTTTTTTTTTCCAGGGATTGACATTTTTGTCAAGACAGGATTTTGGACAATAAACAGAAATTCTCAAAATATTCTTGATTTGTCTTCATTTTATGGAAACATATTTTCACTCTTTTTGTATTGAAGACGTGTTTTTATCATGTTTTACAAATTACATGTACGAGGGTGTTCCTGCGTCAGAGGGTGACTAACTAGAAAGTAACTGAGTTGAAGGCTTTAATAAGTGTCAACTCTGTGAAAGCTTTACTACTTATCTTAAGCTAAACTACCTCAGATCAATCTGAGAAACCCAACACATGCAAGAGTGACGATGTTGCTGTTTCTTACGTCGTCAAGAGGAGAGAGGATTGCGTGATGACGAGGAGGAGGATGAGGTACGGAGGATGAGGAAGATGTGAGCAGCAGGGGAAGCACATCGCCGAAGGCGCTAGATCAAGTTGCATCGTGGAGTTTCTTGAAGGGACCACAGAGAGGGCGTGGCGGCGGGCCTGTCCTAAGCTATCAAAACACTTTTGTATTTGTAATGTTTAAACTTTACATTTTTTTCATGAAATTTTGTTTTCTTAAAGCATTTCATTTACAATTTTTTATTTTTTTTATTTTTTATTTCTACATGGCATTGTTGACATAAAAAATCAAATAGTTTTTTAAACAGATGTAGTTTGATATTCTTATTTTTTATAATTAATGAATATTTTTATTAAATTTCAATATTTTTTAGTTCATAGCCTTTTAAAGTTCATATTAAAAAGTTTGTATAATTGTGTCATCAGACCATGATTTTGATCAAGTAGCTCGTACTCATTTGGTATTTTCTGGTGATGCTATTATACATTTAATATTGAATTGACAAGGCTACAAATTAAGAAAAATAACTTTAATCTACAAAAATGTATTTTTGGAATATTTGCTTTTGATTATTAAACTGTATGTGTAAAAAAATGATTTGAAAAATATTAATATAATTAAATTATATAAAAATCAACCTTTCAATATAGAAATGATTTAATTCATATACTAACTCAATAAAACAGTTGTATGTTAAAAAAAAAAAATTCTTATAGGATTTTGTTGGACTGTGGAAAAAAGGAGTGTGAAGCTGCTTAATTTTACATCCTATATCACAATATTCAGTGATTCAGTATCCGTCTCATTTCAGGCCTCAGAGCTTGAAATTGATTATTCGCTTTTTGTCTGTGTCGGAAGAAAAAGAGGATTCTTCTCAAATGACACGAACAACATCTTTTGTGCTGCAGACGCTGGAAGTTTGACTCCTGGTGAATTATTCCAGGCATGTCATTATGTGAGCCGCTTATTAAATGATCAAGTGACAATGATATAGTAGATAGAATAGATGAAATACATAATAGAAACATTTCATATTGAGTTCTTTCGTTAAATGAACATTGATCTACTTTCATAATCAGAGGTGTTTATGGTCAAAAATCTGTTGATATGATACGTATCATGATACAGGGTCAACGATACAATATTTTGCTATATATTTTGTGATAATGTAGGAACAAGGATATATTCGTAGTATTGTCGAGTACTTGATTCTGGTGTTGCAGAATTTACAGACCACATGACTCTTGATGAATTTGTTACTGCTTTCAAACAATCAAAAAACAATACACAGTTAAAATATATTTTTTAAAAGGCCAAGACACATAGACAAACACAGGAGTCCCAGAAAATCTCAACCTCAGCCATCGTGTGGATCTCGTAGAGGCCAGAAGTTTAATTGCAACACAAAATTAAACAAACATTGTGAATATCATCATTAGACAACGTAAGTGACTCAACGACATTTTTGACACAGACTTTTCTCTAATGCACTTTCTAAAGTTGCGACTATTTCTATAACGCCTGGAAATGTGGAGAAAATCTTCTCATTTAATCACTTGATTTTCTTGATCACAATCCTTTATGTTTTAATTATTTTTTTGTAGATATCCAGTAATATTTTTAACCAGATATCATACATAACCGATTGCACTTAATAACTGTATGAGTCCTTTTATTTCATATTTTCATGCAGATGAATAGTCGTGTTTCAATTGTATTAAAAGCTTTGTGATTGATTGATAGATAGATAAACATCTATTCATCCCACATTTATGAAACTGAAGTTGATACAGTTGTTCACACAAAAATATTTATACACAATATATTAAATCATACAGTACAGATTACAAAACGAATAGCAAAAACAATGATAAATATAATTATAATTAATGATAATAAAACAAACTTACTTATAAAATAATAATGATAAAAAAAAAGTAAAATGACACAATAATACATGAAATATCATGTAACATAAAGATAATAATGATCCAGAAAAAATCAAGTAACATAAACACAATAACAAATAAAATTGTGCTAAATCTATCAACAAAAATAAATCACACAACGTTAGTACAAGACAATAAAAAGGAGTACAAGCAAAAAGTACTACAGAAGTGGTGGGAAGTAGTTAAAAACACAAGTTTAATTTTCTTTAATTAAATAGTGGCCAGAATAAGTCTGAAGGTGAATACTTTAAGGAACAAGAGTTTGGGGATTTATATCTAAGATATTTATATAAAATGTATTTATTTGTATTGTTTATTTTAAACATTTTATGTTCATCCTGATTCCTCTTTGCTTGTTTTTCTCTCAATTCTAATGTGTCATGAATTTTTTCCCTCAAATATTCAACGTGACTCGAGCGATAATCTTTTCTGGGATATTCTTTGTCCTTCCTACCTTTTTTTTTTGACGTGGAAGGTGATCACCTGTTGGCTCCGCTCCACGTCTCTAGAACTGAGTGTCTGTTACTCCTGATGCTGCGTATTGATTGTAACAGCAGATGGAAGCATCCGTTTCACTCCCATCATCCCATTATTCTGTCCATCTCTATTGTGATGCAGACTGAGAAGCAGAACGAAAAAAAGGCTGAATCAAATGGAGAAAATTAGCAGTGAGAGTCGTGTTGATTGTAAAATTGGAGTCAAACTTCCTGCAGCTCTATTTAAAGTCGTGGCGTTCCCTGGAGCTTCATCTCATTAACCTGACAGATGTGGGAACTGCTGCTCGTATGATTAACTTTGCCGGGAAACTCTTCGCTCTCTTGCAGCATCACCTGCAGCCTCGTTGTCACATCCTGTTAGACGTGGTTTTAGCAATAAAAGAAGCTCGTCGTCACATAAAAGGACTGCTGCACCTCCTTGTTTTGGTAAACAGGTTGAAATCCCTGCAGCGCTAATTCAAGTTGCCTCGCCATCTTGCAAATTGTTGTTGATCAAATTACTGCAAAGCCATCCGACCGCTATTTTGGCGCCGTCTGCTTTTCCCTCCGGAGCAGTTTTTCCCTCGGTACACGACATTGTTGGGTTGGAGAGAAGGTTTAATGTGTCGCACTCTTTCATTTGAAATGTTCTCTTGACATTTATGAATGAACACATGACACACAAAAACAACATTATGAAGTGTGAAGTAAATATTTTGTTTGATGAAATAGAAACGTATGAATAAGAGGCAGAAATAATCATGTTTTCTTCTTTCTGATCCTTTTAATCTCACATGAATAAAGTGTTTGATTAAAGTGAAATATTGAAAATCTACTGAAACTGAAACAAATAAATTAAATAAGTGAATATTTGTCAAATACTAATCCTAACCGTGAATCCTGTTTAATCAAATACCTTTTCTTCCAAAATTAAAAGGTAATTGAAACAAAAAATACACTTGACTTTTCGTACACATGTTCCTTTATATATTGACCATCTTTAAAATATTACAAAAGAAAGGCAGAGAAAAACAGGAAATCAATTTTAAAAATAATTCAAACTAAATGAGTATTTTTAACAAATATATGTCATCAGGAAATGTTCTAAATATCAAGCTATACACATTAAAAAAGATAAGTAATAAATTCTTCCACACAAAAATTCCCAGATCACAACAAATATTTATATTTTCTCACAATATTTAAGTATCATGAGTGTCTGGATGGACGTATCATAACATCAGTCGAGCTAAAGAATTTTCTGTGGTGTTGACTCTTTGTCGAGGGCTGAATATTTGTTGTCATTACTGAGAGTACTAGGTTGATTCCAGCCATCATAGCTGCATCTTCAATTTTCTTTTCCTACTCTGTCCAAGATTTGGACTCAATGGACTTTTACACTACGGACTGAGGTCCAGGCTAGAGTCTGTTTTGCTCAATTTAATCATCTATCAAAATATGAAATCAAACTAACGAGTCTCAGGAGAATCTTGTGGGTGGGATATCTTGCCAGGGGCAAATATGCTCTTGAAGCTGGATCCTGTCAGTTAATCTGCTCCATTCTTACCTCACTCATGAACAAGACCCACACACTGAAGATCTGAGTGAAGAAGAATTGTCCTCACCACTCCATCTGCAGTTTGTAACAATGTAATGAAACTAAAAGTCGCTAAGATTTAAACACAACTGGCGTCAACCCGAGTGCTGCAGATACAACAAAACTAATTCTTCCAGAAGTCGGCGGCTGCTTTCTTCGCTGCCTCCTGCTGCGTAGGAGGTTGTTTTGAGTACAGCTACGATGTACATGCTTTGCATTTTTAAGTGTATAATACCAGGACTCGGTTGTTTCTTTCTCCTCTACTTATGCAGTTGGAAAATTCAGTTCAAGTTGCTCACGTGTTCCACATGAAAATTACAAGTTGAAAGAATTCAATGTTTCTATCATCATTTATCATCAGTAGTTTCTAAGAGGGTCAGAGTATTAAATAGGTGTGAGTTCCTCTTTACATTGAAACATTTTTTCTTTGTTTGGATCATGTCAAACACGTATGACCTGGGAAAAGTAATCTTTACTACTCGTGAGGAATTCACTCGTTTAAAAAAGACAAGAAAAAAATTGTTATTTAGTTGCTACGCTATCAAATATAGCATCAATTAAAATGCTTGTTTACAATGTTATTCCCTTTAACGCTTTCTTTGATGTCACACAAAGAAACAGCGTCTTTGTAAGCACATTTCTAATAATGAAAGGATGTGGTCAAACAATAATCTTTTTAATGAATATTTTCTTTGATAATTGTACATGGGACTTTTTGCCTGGTAAACATGACTCTGAAACATTCATTATGTATTCACAAGACTTCAACGAACCGTTTGGATCATTTTAAATACACTTTGACACGTGTTTGAAATCGTGAACGGACATGGAAGTTGCTGGTTCTGTACATCGACCCGTGAAGAGCTCAAGAGCTCTTGTTGCTGCCGGAGTGAAGACGTTTTGACACGGCGAGGAGCGACTAGAGTATCTTCCACCACTTAAACCGGCTAATTTGTCGGGTCCCTCTCATTGGTCACGGTATTCTTGTTCTGCAGATGAACCGTCGGCCCTTTTATGGCCGTGTGTATAATTAAATGTAGCCGGAGAGAGCGCTGGGCTGCGGGGCGACAGATATGTCACTCTACAAAGGCTGCTGTTGCGTCTCAGAAAAAGATCCGTCTCACTTCCTCTCACTCCCGGTTAAGTGGATTCTGTCACACATATTAAAAACAAATCTGCTGCCGAGTGTGACACATCAAAGGGGGAATTGGAAAGCAAACCTCCTTGTTAATGGAGGGAATAGTGCATGCTGGGACTGAGGGATGTTGGGGGGACATAATAGGCCTGACAATCACCCCGTCGAGGGCCCGTCCCTGATCCCGGCAGGGGTTGTCGAGGAGACTTGCTGGTGCGAGCAGAGATGGAAATCCGAAATCGTGGGGAAGTGATGTGGCGTATTTCTTCCTTGACGGTGATTGATGAGCGGCTGTTTGAGGGTTGATGCAAAACAGCATCTGAAAAAAGACCTTCTTATCTTGAAACTAGATATGCGGCATTGTTGTGTCTAGTCTGGGAGGGCAAACGTTTTTCAGACGAGCGATAAACAACACCTGTAGAGACCAAACTAAAAGATGCCCCTAAGAAAAACAAATGTTAGATGTATACGTATCATGACACAGGGTCAAGGATACGATATATAAGACAAAGGATATATTTGTAGTATTGTCGAGTACTTGACTCTGGTTTTGAGGAATTTACAGACCACACAATATGTCCAAACATCAGCTTTAAAAGCTGCTGGAATCCACTGTATCCTCTCGTCCTCAGTCATTGCCCGGATCTCCCGGGATTTCAATGTTGATTTAGCTGAGGAGGACGTAATGACTGCTGCCATCTAGAGGCCACATCATGTCCAAAGAAAAGGGGGTACAAGAGCGTTTCCGTTGATATGTTGACAGTTAGTGAGCGCGGTGCTTGGCAACCTCCACGGCTGTTGACTATCAGGCCAATAGGTGGTGCTGCATTAAGAGTCTGCTCCTGACCTGAGTCGGCGTCAGCACCTTTTCTCTGGACCATCGGTAAACCTTGCAGCAGTAGTAGCCTGAACTTGCTTTGAGTGTTTTTTCCGGTCAGTGCTTTGGGTTCGTTTGGTGAGTTCTGGATTTAATTGTGTTCATTTGTGTTTCTGTAGCGGATCTCGCGCCTTGCAGCCACGCTTGCTTTGGTTTTCTTGGACTTTTAAGTGGACTCGTAAAGACTGACATTTGGACTCTAAACCTTTGATGCCATCTTGGGGATGTTTTTGTGTGTTACATTTCATTTTTGTATGATTATTAAACTGTCTTTTGTTAACCTCTGCCTGGTTACTTATTATCCTTAACTTTTGCTTAATAAACCGTTCAGTAACGGTTGATTTCATCAGTCTTACTAAAGCAAATCTGTTCCTGACAGGCGGCACCGAAAATGTAGCTCATATAATACAACAATAACATGTTTATAAGCTAAAGTGAACCAGACTCAAACATTTAGTTTAACTTTCTTCTTTCGCGTCTTCCTGCTGTATCTCCCATCAGGGTTGAGAAACATCTGCAACCTCCACCTCAATATATCTCGATGGTACTCCCTTCTAATATTGTCATTTAACACATGCAGCCCCCTCATTAGTTTTCATTCTTGGTATCTTCAACGTTCCACATTTGTATCATGTCTGTTGAGCCGCAATCTGCTGCCTTCACTTCTCCAGAAAGTGGCAAGGTTTTATCGACCAATTATTTCTCTAGGGAACATAAACTAGATTTTATTAATAATTCAAGTTCAACTCTAAATATAGCTCTTTTTTGTCTTCTACTCTTTGTATTACTTGGCCCACAGAATTATTATAATTTTTTTATACTTTTATTTTTATTTGATTTTTTGTAAAACATTTAAATCAATATTGAACTATTTAATACACATCAGTGGTATATAACATCCAATAAGTCTACATTTTTTCTCTTGTGTTTTCAGTTGTATCCATCATATTTGGGCACTTTTCTCCTTTATTTCTGACTTGACAGTCTATGACAGTGAGATTGTAAAGCTTTTGTAAGATTGTAAAGATTTTGTAAAGTGTAAAGATTTTGTAAAGTGCAAAGATTATGATGGGGGGTGGGGGGGGGGGTCTCATTCATGTCACATTTACATCTCCTAGATATAAATGAGCTCTAACTGAAAAAAAAGTGGTTTTCTCATCCTTCTCAAATGTCTCTCCTGACAATTAAGTCTTGCAGTGAGCGCTGTGCTAAATACTCTCACTGCTGTCTCTTTTTCCTGATGTCAACTAAGAGAAAAATTAGACATACTGTGCCAACTTTGAATACTTTTCAATTTGATTTTAGTTATATCTCAGTGAGAAATACTGTCTCTCACTGCTCACTATTTGAGTTCTCAGATTCTCTTTTCTAGTGGATTAGCAAAACGAAAAATTAGAGGAGTGCAAGCTCTCAAATTAATTTCAATATGAGCTCAAGAAAGCCTTTGTCAACAATTGTAGGGCCAGAGCAGGCCGGTGCATTATTTTCAAAATAAAAGTTGGTTCAACGACATGGTTCAAATGGTTCACATATGTTTACTGGACATTTGCACTTTACTTGATATTTGCACTCAACTAGATTTGCACTTTTATGACACTAGAGCCAGATTCACTGGCTTCTCATTTGTATGGATGGGAATTGAAGTTTAAATTAAATAAAAAAACAAACAAATATAAGTACAGTGTGGTTATTAATTGATTAATTGAAATTAATTGAATCTTCTGCAAAAATACTATACCGTTTTAACATTTCAATATTTAGTCCTGTTTTCACAGTCATTTCTCATTACTAAAGATATTTAATTTTTAAATTGCATTCTTAATTTGTTCTTGTATTTCTCAAATACAGCCTGGATCAGGTGTGTTGCACAGTGCTCACTGTGAGACTATCATTCTCATATATAAGTATAAGTATGGAGTGTCATGGCTCAGATGGCAACCGGAAAGGTTGTGGGTTCGACCCCAGCTCCGGATGACATTTTATAAGATTTAATGCTCATACTTACATACAAGAGATGAGAACAGATGAGCAACACATTTTTCCTATGGGAATTGTAAATAATATATATTCATTGTAAATAACAGTAACATTCCTAAATTCACAGGAAACATCTTTATCAGCAAATCCCGAACAATAAAACTGATAAAGAATCTTGAAAAACGGTTTAAATATAGAATCTCTTTGTTTATTTATTCTTTGTTTTCATTATTGCTAAATGATGGATCTGTAAAAGTCCAATGAATTAAGGGAACAACAATAAATGGTGAAGTTTAGGTGAAAACAAAGCTGAATCTCCTCCAGACGAGGAGCCACTCAAAAGAGTCGTCAAATGAAACATCGATAATTTATGAAACATGTGTCGAAGGGTTCTGCTATGTGCCTCCCAAATCTTTGGGATTTATTAGGATGAGAACAGATCGTCCTCTGGGCCGTTCTAGTTGACACAATTGATTTGCTTCATTAAATCTCACCTGCCACACAACATTTATTAACAAATGAATCATTTAGATCAGGAGGAGGACGCTCACCTCTCTCTCTGTTTAATCTCTGTCTGTGGTTTATAGCTTCACATCTCCTGGGGTGAGGTGAGGGGGGTTTGGGTTTTTCCTCACTGATGTGCATTTTTCATCTTCACAGGTTTCCCAGAAGCTTCGGGAACTTTTTCCTTTGGCCAGCGATTGTTTGTAGTTTGATGAGTCGGCGCTGCTGCACTTGAGCCTCGTTTAGACTTCATAGGAGCTCGCTGAAGAAAATGCATCAGAAGGGTCACTGATGAAGCAGCAACACATCCACAGCTGACACGTCCAGAGGAACTCTTCCTGAGCCACGACTCCGTCTTAGTCCGCAGTCGGCTAAAAGTATCTTCCTTCGAAAATTAATGTGCAAAACTAGAGAGAGAGACGTGTTTTTGTCCTTTTCTGTTTATCCTTGGTCGAGTCGTGGGGGCAGCAGCTTCACCAGGGAGGTCCAGACCTGCCTCTCCTCAACAAAATCGTCCAAAGTGTGTATTCAATAATATAATTCGATTTTTTCCGTTTTTTAAAATTTACAATTAACATGCTAATATTCACAGCGTTTTTCCATTTCTGTACGCAATTAAAGTTGTGTCCGCTAGATGGCAGCAATAATTACGTCCTCTGCAGCTAAAGGAACAATGAAATCCAGCAAGGACTGAGGACGAGAGGATACAGGGGAACCCAGCAGCTTTTTAAGCTGATGTTTGGACAGTAGGAAGAGAACAAAAAAGGAAAGAAGTAAGTCGAGTAGAGACAAGGTGACTAAGAGGTGGAAAAGTATTTTATGGCGCTTTATTTTATTTTTATTTGACTTATTATTTAAAAAAAGGAAATCATTTCAAATATTTATATTAATAATTTCACTGTTTTTTAAAAAGGTTTAATTTTTTTTTTTTTTTTAATATTGTCTGAATTGATTATTTTTTATACACATAAAGTGTTATATCCTAATTGCAATAATTAATAAATAAATTCTCTAAATTCGATATTTCTAAATTTGTAGCCATTTCAATTTAATATAAAAAAGGTTGGTCTAATAGTGAACAAAACCTTTGAATTTAGAATATCAAACTCTTATATGTGTAAAATAATGACTTTTTTTTTTAAATAAAGTTTCAAGACTTGAAATGTTAAATTCAACTATTCAATATTCTGATGTCACTGATATACTTTCATAATGCGTGGACTCAGTTCTGTCTCCACTCTAACATTCCAACCTTCTTTGTTGTGGCTTTTACAATGATTTCTACCTCATGAAACATCCCTTGTGTCGTCACTACTTCCATCACACCTGTCTCGCTGTGGCTGCGAGTGTGAGTCCACATTTCCTGCGGTTGTGCAGTGTTTTGTGTATTTATTAGAAACTGCTGAGAAGGACTGGAAAAAGCTGACTCGGCGGTTCTTAAGGTAAGCAAACGGACACAAAGAGCCACAAACATGATCTCGGCTGATAATCGGCCACTGACTCGATCAATCAGCCGCTTCTTTTCTGCGAGAGAGATGGATCACCGCGGGCCCTTGAGCAATCGCGCCTCTCGCTTCTTTTGTCATCCGGATCGAATCCTACGGCCGAGTATTGTTTCTCCAGGCGGCGGGGAGGGAATACAATCCAGGCAAAACACAAATGTTTCACTGGGCGACGATCGTGACTTTGAATCTTGACAGTTACATCACAGTGAGGAATGTCAGGGACATTTATCTCGGGGTACTCCAGGGGTTTACTCCGGAGAGGAACCGTCAACAGCAGCTATGAAGAAGTTGTTTTGAATAAATAACTCGTTGATGTTTATGTTGAGATGAAGCAGGAATAATATCCACGCAAGCGTCGATAATCTCTCCCTGAGGAACCATGTTGGAACCCTGTTGTTTATTATCCTGCAACAACTACAGCGGAGGTTTGAACCCATGTCGTCTTGAAGGGAAGAGAACAAATGAACAGACAGTTTTAGAAGGAATCGCTACAAATGTTCTTTTATTCACATATACTGACTCAAGAGTCACAAATTAATATCCTGAACTGAGACAGTTTCTATAATATTTATCGCGAGAGTTCGATTATCTAATTTCCTGAAGGACATCTCCAGAGGGATTGATAAAGTCTATCTATCCATCTAAACCTTGATGAGTCCAGAGGATCATCGTTTTTTGTAACTTAATAAACTAATAACTAATTTATAAAATAATGATCGTAAAAAAGTAAATAAATGTTGTGGAAGTATATAAATGACATCAGAATATTGAATGAATTTGACATTTCTAATGTTGAAACTTGAAAACTTCCACTAATGTGTTGATTTGCGTTAAAGTGATCTTGAAACTCCATGTACTCATCAGCATGTGTCTGTCTCTCTTTTAAGAAAGATATTTACTTTAGAAAATGATCTTAAGCCCCGCCCACAGAAAAGAAAAATAAAATATTGAGATGAAATCTTGTTTACCATAACCACACCCACTCTGCCGTGATTGGTCAAACATGGAGGTCTGTTACCACGCGTCATCAATCCAGCAATTCTCCACCTCCAAGGGACTCGTTTTATAAACAAAGCATGGTGTGATTACAACTGGCTGGAAAAAGAGTGAAGGCATTTATGCTCTCATAACCTCTCGTTCGCACAGATTTCAGATGAACTTTATAAAGTTAAAACTTCCAAACATGGTCATGATGAGCATCTTAGAGGAAGACTTCAACATTTACAACATGTCAGGAGAGTTTGAGTTTCACATCAGTTGCCCTCTAACGCTTGTGTTGTCTCTGGGTCAATTCAATGATTTCTATACTGTTTTGAATTTCTTCATAGCCTTTTACATTTAATACAAAAATGTTATTAAAGTGCCTTTTTGTAATGAATGTTAAAGGCTATGAATATTTAATATATAATTTGTTAAGCCTCATCCTCAGTGTTCAAAACCACATGTATCAAACTGAAGGCCTGGGGGCCAAATCTGTCCTTCCAAGTAACTGAATGTGGTCCGCTGGTGAGTGTTTCTGCCAAAGCAAAAAATAAAATAAATTAATATCTGTCCATAAAAGTGAATCTTAACTATTATTGGTTAAACAAAAACTAAAAACTAAACTAAAACTTCACCCTCTTTAGATTCTATAGATAACTGACAACATCCTGTTAATCTGACAAGTTTTATCTTGGTTTGTTATGTTATTTGTAAGGGGGTAAGAAAATATCGACACATAAAAATACTGGAACATTTTTCTTCATGATTTTGTATCAATATTCATCACTGTATTTATTATTTTATTTTTTTTAACGTTTTTAATTCATTTTTTCTTTACCATTAACATGCAATTAATATTACAGCCGCTGGATGGCAGTATTCATTACGTCCTCAGGACCTAAAAGAAGAATGACACCCCACAAGATCCCATTGATGACTGAGGACGAGAGGATACAGTGGACTCCAGCAGCTTTTAAAGCTGATGTTTGGGCATATTTTGTTTTGAAAACAAATGAAAGCAATACTACAAATATATCCTTGTTACTGAAGTATCACTATATATCATAATATAACGTATTGTTGACCCTGTATCGTGATATGTATTGTATCAACAGAATATTTATATACATTTTTATTTATTTGACACTTTGATAGTTTCTAACATTAGTTTGACAAAAATGGTTCCATTTTCATGTAATATTAAAGTAAGTAAGTAAGTAAGAAAGTAAAAGTTATTTGTAAAGCGTCTTTCTAGACCAGGGTCACAAAGCGCTTTAACAATAAAAAACAATACACAGTAAAAATATATACTATAAAAGATACACACAGCAAGACACACAAGACAAACACAGGAGTCCCAGAAAATTGGGGAAAAGCCTGCACAAATAAAAATGTTGTGGTAGATAATTGTTTCTGCAGTCTTTGGCTACCGCCCAGCATATGTCACACTGTACCCCTTTGTCCCTCACACATGGTGGCTCCATGTTTAGGGGTCACCCTTTGCCTTTGGTGTCCAAGCTAGACGATGTAGCTTTGGAGATGGAGTTTTCTGAAGCTGCTGCCCCTGAATAAGCAGAAGAGGAAGTTATATTGGTGTCAGCAGTAGAAATATAAGGCAGGAATATAAATCCAATGTATCCTAAATTAGTTTCAGTGTCATATTGAGACAATACTTTTCTATTTTTAAAACAGGCTTCCTGAACTGCTTTTACACAAAGATGTCAAAACGATTCATTTTCAAAAGAATGAAAAAGAAAATTTAACGAGCTCAGGGAGTTATTTGTGTGCAAATGTAACCGCCGTCGCTGCAGTTGTCGACATTTGAGGCTCGCACTTTGCATTTTCACCTGCACTGTCTGGTTCAGATAAAAAAAAAAACAGGAAACCATCAAAACAAGCCAAGACTACTGCTTGCCATTTCATGCTGAGTATTTGTGCAGGTTAGAAGGCCTCCTTTTTCGGAATTTGTTCATTATAAAATCTCATTTCCTATCCCGGCTCATCAGGCAGCTGTCGGAGCAGAGTTCGCTCAGGTATGGTAGGTGCTGAGGTTGTTAGTAGAACCATTTCTGCGAGATCCTGACCCACTTCTAGGTTTTTATGTTCCAAACATGTCGAGCGCAGTGGTTCTGAAGTGGCTGAACATCACGACGTGTGAAAGTGAATTAAGTCAATATTTTTCTGCTCGTCGTCTCATTGGTATTCCTGCATGTAAGAGAGCTTCAGGCCCCTAAATTATGAGTAAACACAACCCACTTTATATCTTGGCCCACTGGCATCACCGTTTAAAACCACTTGACGTTTTTACTCTCTGATTCTGAAGATTTTTTTAATTCATTTGAGTCATGAAACAAGTTTTGTTTATTTAAACTAATTTTGGATTTTTATAAATTCAGGGGTCACAAGGCGCTTTACATAAAATAAGATTTAAAACAATAATTCATTAAAAACTATTGTAACAACAATATGGCTAGAAAGGTTGTTAATAAATTGAATATTAATTGCTGTTAAATTATAAAAAAAAGAGTAAAAATCCATGAATTAAATCAGTTAAGAGTTAAAAGACGATGTCAAATAAAAGCCAAGTGTGTTTTAAAAATCGATTTAAAAGAAAGGTTGAGTGAAACTAAATATGTTTTGAAATAGAGGTAAATTATATAATATTAGAAAGACAGTCATCCCTCACTGACAAAAATTGTTGGTATATGTTTGAAATGTCTTTCTAAACAAGCCTCACCATAAACTCTTACTTTTCGTTGAATTGTAGTCATTAGTGCAGAGGTGTTGAGGATCCGTTCGCTGGGTTGGATTATGCAGATCTGACAGTTCACGCGATGTGTAATCATTTGTCTGGAGAAGCCATTGATCGTGATTGTTTCACCTTCTTGATCAGCTTGTTAGCAAGCACTCGACTGGAGTCTCACGTTTGAAGTTGTGTAACTTTATTTAATCTAAAAAAAAAAAAACTCTAATCGAATACAATTGTCTGGGCTGTGGATGGTAACAGAATGTAGACCATATGAATATTCAATAATATATATATTTATATATTTATGTATAAAAAATATATATTATAAAATATATTATAACTTTGAAATCACCTTTTATATTTTACAGTATAATAACAGTTCAGAGATTCGGGCTAGACTGTCCGAGAACAGTCTATTGGTGATATTGTCTAAATCATCTGTGTTTTTCCTCCTTTATCAAACATCCCTATCAAATTTCTTCACGTTTACTTTCAGGTCTCTGGATAATTGTTGATATTTATCAACTCTGTCCCTTATCTTCTTACATCTTAGTAGGTGACCAATATGAACATGAATGTACTTTGATCTTGAGCCAGTGGGTCGCATAAAATGTCTCGGCAGGTCAGATTTGGCCTTGAGATTGACACATGTGACACAGATAACATTTGCCCCAAAAATATCATCTCAGCAAGAGTGATAAATAATTGAATAATTAATGCCAGAAAATCCATGAAAATAGGTCGAGATTTACAGTATATTCAGGAAGCTTCCACGACTGTTGCTGTACGCCTGTTGTCATGACGAGCTAATGCAGCTCAAATCACAAGTGTTTAATACAGATGTCTCCAGTTAAACAGATCAGATGCTTACGTGAGCTCAGACTCACAGGTCTGTCGGTAACATACGGCGACTGAAACTGATTTATGCATCTGACATAAGACTCACTGAGGATCAACTGAATGAAACATCTATTACCATATGGCACGTTCTCCTGTTTTAACTGTGAGATTGATTTACAGTTTTCTTACTTGCCGCAGGCTGAGAATCTGATGGAGAAAGAAGTACAGAGATTGAAACATTTATCTAGGCTGAAAATGAATGTTTTCTTTATTTTGTTGCTCCTGAGAAGACAGACTGAAATGTTAGAATCAAAGGTGATTAAAAAAGAAAATAGGAGTAAATATTGTCAAGATTCTGACAATACAACACGTAACATGATACGATATATTGTGATACAGCAGGAACAACTGTTGTAGTATTGAGTACTTGACTCTGGTGTGAATTTTAAATAAGAAATCAATGCCTATTATATTTTACACACACTTTATTGAAGTCCAAATAACAAAATAGGTATAACCAAATAAATATCGAAAGCCAAACATTTAAAAAATCATAAAGTTCTGTTGAATATCGATAGTGTATCATTAAAAATACATTTTAATTATTATTTATATTATTCATTATTTACACCTAAAAATGTGAGTCCAGATTGATGTTTATAAGAGCAAACCAAGGTTACTGAAGGTCGATTACCAAAGTGTAAGCCCCCCAAAAAAACGTGCAGAAAATGTAATTAACTTGTCAAAAGTTGATACTTTCAGTTGGTGTCGGCATCTGAGCCCCGTTTAATGATATCAGTCGGAATTTTGTGTGAAAAAAAAATTGATGCGCAGATCTTTTTTTTCATGATCCTGTACTGATATTCAAAAGCACTGTGTCATTACGTCCTCCGAAGCAAAAGGAATATTGAAATTCTGCGAAATTGCAGCGATGACTGTGGACGAGAGGATACAGTGACTCCAGCAGCTTTTTAAAGCTGATGTTTGGACATATTTTGGTTGAAAAACAAATGAAAGCAGTTAAGACTTCGTCAAGGGTCATGTGGTCTGTAAATTCTGCAACACCAGAGTCAACTACTTGACAATACTACACATATATACTTGTTCCTACACTCTCACAATATATCATAATAATGTATTGTTGACCCTGTATTATGCTACGCATCATGTATACACGTTCTTAATCATACACAGCCCTATTCCTAATGACGACTATCTGAGTGGACACACCTGGTTATTTCGCAGGACACACCAATGTGTTGCGGCCATTGTTTGGATTCATTGGTTTACTCGTTCAAATGCTTCTCAGTTCATAAGACACTTCTAAATTGTTTTCTCTAAACCTTCTCATGCAGGTTAATCTGTTGTGTCGCGTTAATTGATTCTAAAATGTTTTACAAATGACACTAGTTTCCTCCATGTCGCTGGATCGTGTGTGAAGCCAGACAATTTGGCAGTTTGGCCGAGAGTGCAGCGAACACAGCCGGTCAAGTCTGGACTTACCATCTCTTTGTAAATCCTGCAGTTCTAATCTGTCAACACTCGCGTGACAAGCATGATCATGATCTATATACAGATGACGCCTCGATAAAACTGTCCTTGAGATGGCGAAAGAGATTTCATTGTCAGATGAATCCTATTCTCAAAGCCTGTCAGCTGATTGTCAGCCAGCCAATTAAAATCCACGTTCAGTACAGTATATAGAGAAGAGTGCCGCTCAAGTGTTAAGTTGGCAGATATGAGAACTGTTTGTGGTTTCGTTGTCAGCCTATTTAAAGGGAAAACGCAGATGGTTTCATCAGATCAGCACGTATGGCAACTCATTATTTCTACTTGGAAGTTTTGATACCAACATATTTGGATTCACACGTCTCGTCCTTGATTGACTGAGACTTGCAGGTCCTTGATGACATAGAGTCTTAGTACGCTTGAATGCAAAACTCTGAATAATGGACTCCCTTTCACTATCAGAATAAACAATTGAAATAAACTAGTTTACAGGTTCATTTATTGTGTTAACTTGACTGATACGAGTGCTGTGGCAAGAGTCACAGACTAATGTTACTTCAGAGAAAATACCAACTTTTTTTTTTAACAAAAAAGGAACTTTAAGACAGTAATAATCAAAAGACCAGAATATAAAAAAAAAATAAAAAAGTTCTTTCTGCGTGGACGGATAACAAAGTGCCTAAAGGGCAAGTAAAATGTGTGTTTGTGTATGTGTGTCTGTTTGTACAAAACTCTCTTTAGAATTAAATATTTACATTGGTCAAACATGGAGGTTTGTCACCACGTGTTATCAATCCACAAAGTCTCCACCTCCAAAGGACTTGTTGTATAAACAAAGCAGGCGCGATTACAGCTGGCTGGATGAGGAGTGAAGCCATTATTAAGTCATAATGGAATCCGCTCTCTTAACCTCTCGTTTGCGCAGATTTCAGACAACTTTATAAAGTAATAAATTGAACACATGATCATGATGAGGGTCTCACTGCATCTTGGAGAGGAAGACATTTACAACATGTGATTTAGGAGAGTTGGGTTTTCACATTAGTTACCCTTCAAATAACAAAAAATAGTTTTTATGTCATTAAAAACATTTACCGCCTTGTTTGGGGGTTAATGAATTTTTAAACATTTACATTTCGGTATATACGTTTTTTTCTTTGCAAAGCTTATTGCATAATTAGGGGTGTAGTTGACTTGAGTGACAAAGGAGCGTTTATGAGTCACAGTAGCTTCCGCTAGTAGTCGATTTCATTGGCCAACCATAGTTGAGGACGCCCTTTAACTCTGCCTCTTGACCAGAGTGTGGCTCAGACAAAAGAATGTGTTTCATTTATCATATCAAGCCATTCTTTCGAATGATTTTGAAAACCACAACACTTTCATTTACCACATCCCAGTTTTCTTTCTCTTCTCCGAGTTCTTATCTCCGTCCCTGTTATCTTTCAGACCTTTTGAATGTTGAATGCATTTTTACTTTTACAGCCCTTGAGTAAACGTCTCTTCTGGAAATTGTCTTCCAGGGATCATCAACCTTGGACTAACCCATTTAACATCCATAAATCAGTATAAAAATCTACATTTCGTGTATTCAAGTCTTTATTGCTCACCTTTCAGGAAGACTGAGGACCGTCGAGTGCTGCTGACTGGAACTCCAGAATTCACTGACTGTTGATAAAATTATGAACAAAACAGTTTTTTAGGAACAAGAACAAAGGGCAAATAAAATGATCAAATTGCAAAAAGATAACAAAGTAATTATTATAATTTACCTGCATCAGCAGAAACTCAACCAGTGAATATAAAGGTCAATCACTAATGGTGTTTGAAGGTTCGATTCCCATTTGTGAAAACTTCAGTTCAGAAAAAATAAAAATGGTTTCATGAATGTACTTGTATTATTATATCATGGGTCACATTGAGGGCCACATTTAATGACGAGCAGGAGCCAAATGTGAACAGTGACATCATACCAACAGTAAGAAGTTCCAAATATAAAGTGGAAAAAAACATTGAGAACTTCTTCACTGAGGGACAGAAAAAGTTTTATTTAAAAATGAGCATCTTTGTGCTGTTTTCATTTGCCCCATGATCATGTCATTAGAAGCTTTTGCCACATTTGACATTTGGACAATTTTTTTTTTAATCTTGTTTCATAATGGCATCTATATTATTTTATAACAGAGGCCACTGTCTGCATGATATCTACTCCGCGCCCGGAAAGGGGACCCTGGACCAGACTTTGGACAGGACAAGACTGGACTTGTCAAAAATTGAAAATTAATTATTATTTTAAAATGAAAATGTTCCGAGCCTATTTGATATCAAAAAAACATTTTTCAAAGTATAATTTATGTAAATACAGAGACACTAGATGGAGATAAATCTTAAACGTGTCTTCTGATCCGTACGTGGGAACAGTTTCTTGTGTTGCAACTAATTCAAGATATGCACAGACACTGATGGAACTTGGGAATCGGAGGTGTTGCTGGTTCTAATCCTGGCAAGAAATCTGTCAGTAAAAAAGTGTCCCAGAGTGATTTTGGCAGAGGCAGCCGAAAAACATCAGACCAGCGTGTTAGAGATTCAAGCGCCGATCTATCTGGATGAAAATGTCTGAGCCGCTCACGAGTGTTTGAGACGTACTGTACAACTTCACACATTTACAAACTCTTGATTAAAAGTCTGCCAGGTGTTCCTCCCTGAGACGTACGTACCAACTGTTCTCCAGACTGATCAGTCCAGCAGCCTTTCATCTACTGGCAGCGGTTTTCATGCGTCTTCTGCTCGGGAGCACCAATGGAACTCTGGTGAAAAAAGGCAATAAGTTAATTTGTTTTGAACATTTACTTAATTAGCCACACTCGGGGGGGTATTTAAAGTTAACTAATGTGTTGATTTAAGTGCCCCTTAAAGTAATCTTGGACCTCTATTGTAGTTATCAGTATGTGTCTGTTTGTACAAAACTATCTTTAAACTATAATTAATTGAAATATTGACATTAGAAAATTATCTTAAGCCCCGCCCATTGAAAACAATTAGTTTTTCTCGAGATTAAATCTTGTTTACCAGTACCACACCAACCCTGCTGAGATTGGACAGGCATGGAAATTTGTCACCATGTGTCATCAATTCAGGAAGTCTCCACCTCCAAGGGACTCATTGTATAAACAAAGCAGGGCGTGTTACAACTGTCAGCCACTTTCGTAACCTCTCATTCGCCAAGTTTTCAGACTGTGGAGAACTTTAAAAAGATGGTGATGAAGAGGGACTTACAGCATCTTGGAGAAGAAGACTGAAACATTTGAGTCAGGAAAGAAAGAATAACACCTACACCCAATTTAGAAAATAATTATACAAAGAAATGGTTGAATTTATTATTTTTCTACCACCTGGACTAGAGCCTATCCCAGCTAGTGAGAGGAAGAGGGACACCCTGAATGGCCATTCACACACAGAGACACACAACTAAACACATACTTAAGCCTACTGACAATATTGAGTTCTCAATTGATCTCTGTATGTTGATGGACTTTGAGAAGAAACCCGGAGAAACCGGAGTAAACCCACGTAAGCACAGAGAGAAAATACAAACTCCACAGAGAAAGTTGCCTCAAGATAGAAGTGAACCGGTAACTCTCTTGCTTATGGTTGTGCGACTCATAAATTGTTTAAATGTTGAATATTTTGTCAATAATAGAATCACCCTCAGCAATCAAGTCAATGAACATGTCAGAGAGATAAGTTTAAAAAGAAAATGAAGAATTTACTGAACATTCCTGTGAGCTAAATGATAAGGAGCTTTTGTCTGCTAATAATTTTAATTTGTGTTTTAGGTCCGGCAAACGTCCCTTCAAGGGGACCTCACATTGAGGGTCTTTGTAATCAGATGATTAATTACTTTCTAATCTGCTGCAGTTTCATTTTCTCATTTCTCTGACTTTAAACAGGGGCTTTTTGTGTCTTTAATGAGGTATCTGGCTTACCGAATTCTGTTGAGGTTGTGGTTGTCATTTTCCCTGATATATATTTTTGGTTTCAAATGCAAAAAACTTTTCCACTAGACTTGCAACTCAACACTTTGCTTTTTTTTCTGTGTCCACCAGTGGAAGCAGATACTATCTTCAGTACATAAGACGATATAAAGCTCATATCACTAAAGATATGTCTCAGGCATCACAGATCTATGATCGTGATGCTCTTTTCAACATCAGAGAGTCGATGGAGGACTTCACTCGTGACAGTTACCAACGCCCCGTGAGTCTGTTACCTCCTCCGCTTCTAATCCACAAATAGCAGCCCACAAGAGCTGGAGAAGGAGATCCGGAGTAAAGGTCAGGATGAGACGGGCAGTCGCGATCGCTCGGAAGAACTCTGACGCCATTGGTCGTCATTGATGTTTGATCAACGTTCCTCTCATTGAAGAGTGTGATGACACGTCAGCACTGCCGTCTGCCCGGACCTCAACGAAGGTGGTAGACATTTTCATTTCCTCTCTTTAATTCAGCTTTAACAACAGAGTTTAACGTGAGTGACAGCTGTGACCCACGTGACCGCTGCTGTTCTCGCTCTGTGCGCATGTCAGTGACCGGTGTCATCAGTGACTTCATCGGTGCTGAGCGTGGTACTTTTGAACGTTCGCTCTATTACTAATAAATCCTTTTCTCTGAGTGATCTCTTCACAAGAGAAAAGTTGGATTTATTATGTCTGTCTGAGACTGGCTGTTGTATATAGAGAGAGGTGTTCTTGCAAAGTGATTCAGACACAGGAATTTACTTCTTTTGAGTCTCAGATGATCTTAGTTGGTTCTACAAGACCTTTCTATCGTGTGTCAATCTACCCACCACCTGGTCCTGCGGCGATGTTCTTGAAAGACTTTAGTGACTTCTTATCTTCCATTATTCAAATTGAATCTGTTCTTATTTTTGGAGACTTTAATCTTCATGTTGATGACGTCACATCTTGCTCTGCTAAAGAACTTTTAACTTTAACAGAAGCCTTTAATTTTGATCAACATGTTTCTGAACCCACTCGTCAAAAAGGCCACACTTTACACTTAGTTTTTACTCTTGGCCTGGAAATTTCTAATGTATCTGTACATGATGTCCGTCTGAGTGATCATTCTCTTGTCCTGTTTAACCTGGACTTCTTCCCTGAACCTAAGCCTTTGAAAGTTAGGTCTCAGGCGTGTCATCACAGCCGATACTGCAGACAGTTTTTCTGTTATGTTTGACCTACTTTTTTTAAATGTTGAAATACTGGATCAGGTGGCATCTGTTAAATCGAACTAGAAAATTCAGAAAAAATGGTGCCCTTTTTAAAATGAAGATCTCCTGAGTCTGAAGAGACTTTGTCGAAAAACTGTGTGTCTCTGAAAGTCCACTAAACTTGAGGTGCACAGACTTCACCTCAGTGATCTGATATCTTCATACAATGAGATGGTGGAAACTGCCAGATCTGATTACATCAGGAAACTGGTAGCAGCGAATAAGAAAAACCCCCAAGTTGTTTGACACTATCAATTCTCTTGTGTCTCCTGCTCCTCAAATCACGCCTTCTGTGAAGCTGACAGCAATGCATTGCTGATATTTTTCATTGGCAAAACTAACTTGATCAAAGAGAAAATCTCTCCCCCTTTGTGTGGAACCACTGCTGTCTCTGAGCCCGTCTCCTCCGCGTGGTCTTCCTTCAGTGCTGTATCTCTGGGTGATATTTCGGCACTGTTGAGCAAGATGAAACCCTCCTCTTGCTCTGACGACATCCTTCCTTGTAGGCTCTTTATCAAAGTATTTGATTTAATTGGCCCCTGGGTTACCAATATGGTGAACCTCTCCCTTTCCACAGGGGTTTTTCCCAATGCATTTAAACATGACATTGTGGAGCCTTTGCTTAAAAAGCCAGGCTTAGACACGACTGACCTCAGTCATTTTAGGCTTATTTCTAAGCTCCCTTTCTTGTCAAAGATCATAGAGAAGGTGGTGTCTGAGCAGCTGTCTTTGTTCCTGGATCAGAGCAACATCCATGACAAGTTTCAGTCTGGCTTCCATAAACATCACTCTACGGAGACAGCCTTACTGAAAGTGTCCAGTGACATCATGACGTCGGCTGATTCGGGTCAATACACTGTTCTGGTTCTCTTGGATATGTCCTCAGCCTTTGACACAGTTGATCCAGTTGACACCAGATCCTAATGAAATGACTGAGGGACTGCCTGGGTCTGTGTTGCAGTGGCTCTCGTCATACCTTTGTAGGCGCAGTTTCAGTGAATCTGCCAATCAAATGAGGTCTGAATCGGCAGATCTGTTGTGTGGAGTCCCTCAAGGTTCTGTTCTGGCTCCTTTATCATTTTTGCTGTAATTGATTCCCCTCGGTAAAATCATTCAGAGATTTCCTAATGTTTCTTATCACATTTTTGCTGATGACATCCAGCTCTACTGCTCTTTTGATCTAACTGAGCCCCAGAGGCTGAACAGCTTAGTCAATTGTTTGCTAGAAATTAAAACAATGGCTGAGTGAAAACACTTTGCAGGTAAATGTGGACAAAACTGAAACTCTGGTTATTGCTCCTGATGATAAGGTTCCAGGGTTGAGTCAGTACTTGGGTGACTTAGGTCAGTCTGTCAAACTTAGCCTTTGAAACAAGGGTGTTGTATTTGACAAAGAAATTTCTCTAGTTCAACACTGCAGAAAACTGACCAGAAAGTGTTTCCTTCAACTGAGAAAAAACTCTAAATTTAGGAGAATGTTGTCACAACATTATCTGGAGCTTGTAATCCATGCGTTTTTGTCTTCTCGTCTGGACTATTGTAACAGTTTATTTTTGTGCCTAAACAAGAATGAGCTGTCTCTCCTGCAGTTGATTCAAAACTCCGCCACTCAAGAAGAAGAACTGACACTTCTCCGATCCTTAAAACTCTTCACTGGCTGCCAGTTTCTTTCAGGATCAACTTTAACATTCTGGTTCTTACTTTCAGATCTATTCATGGTCAGGCTTCTGCTTAGATCAGTGATCCGATCCGGCCTTACACCCCAGCTCGGGCTCTTAGGTCTGTGGATCAGAACCTACTGATGGTTCCGCGCACATCACTTTGGAACGATCTTCCTCTCTCTCTGTGTTTGATGGATCTACTGAAGAAACATCTTAAGACCACTTTATCTGTGTGTACCCTGATTTTCTGGGACTGCGGTGTTTGTCTTATGTGTCTTCAACGGTATTTATTTTAAATGTGTATTGTTTTTGATTGTTGAATTGCTGGGATCTGTTTTTCCTTAATCAACCATAGTCTTACTTCAACTGTATAGTGTCTTGAGATAACTTTGTTATGATAAGACACTTTAAATAAAATTGAATTGAAATTGAATTGAATTGAATTGATTATTAAATAGCTTACTTATGGCCCAGCTCCCCGCAAGTAGGTAGGAGGGCCAATTGGAAACACAAACACAACAGATAAGTGTAAAGTTGACTCAAGTTGAGAAGCGTTTCAACTGTAAAGTGGATATAATGATAGTGATGCTCTTCATGCACGCCTGACGCACTTTCAGTTACAACATTATATTTACAGTTTATTAAGTTTTGTCCACATTTTCAAGAACCATTTTGGATCGCATTACAACACCACCACCATATCAAACGTAGCAATATGGCACTACATTATAGTATTATATAAATCTAACCCAAACTGTCTCACAGACTAGTCTAGTAACTCCATGTACTTTTCACCAGGGAATCTAACTCGAAACTAGCAACTTAAAGTGATAGTTCACCCAAAATTTAAACTAATTTTCAACTCATGTAATCTGATCTTTTTGGAGTTATAGACAAAAATGTTTATTAATTTTAATGTAGTGACTGGAGCTCAGTAAGTAAGTAAATCAGTAAGTAATTTGTATTTGTATAGTGCTTTTCCAGACCAGGGTCACAAAGCGCTTAAACAATCAAAACAATATTCAATAAAGTATATACTTTAAAGATCAAGATAATACTGAGAACAACACAGGAGTTCCAGAAAATCAAGGAAAAGCCTAAACAAATAAAAACGTCTTAAAATGTTTCTTGAAAGAGTCAGTAGATCCATCAAGCACAAAGAGAGAGGAATATCGTTCAGATTAGATTAGATTAGATTATCTCAGTTGTCTTTGTCTTTATTTTACAGAATTTGTCTTACAGATTTTTTCCATTGCATTTTACAGTAACCAGTGCTGTGGCTAATGACTTTCTTAAAGAAAAAAAGGGTTAGAAATGAATCATTACTGCAATTCATTTTTTAAGTTTTATTGTAGGTAGGTATAAAGGTTTCTGTGATCAATGGTAAAAAAAAAATGGCGTGTTTTTCTAGAGGGAAAAGGAAAATTGGAATCGTCCACCAAAATGAGGATCAGTGCAACTCTAAATGGATATTATTTGTTTATTTCATTCTTTTTTTTCTGAATTGGTTAAATTGACAACATCTCAAGTGTTTCTTTCTTTACTGACGGACGTTTCAAGGATGAAGGCAGACAATGCGACTGCCAATCATCTCTGCTTCTCTCACACTCTCCTGAACACATTACGCGATAGCATCGCTGGTCGTCGTGCGAGTAAACAAGTATTATTCTAGACAACGGAGCATGTAAGCTTTCAAACCACAACACAAGCAAACAGGTCGTTAACAACATTTCTCTTTAGTTTTTTCCTGAGATCTGATCTTTTTATTCCTGAGACCAGATAACGTCCTAAAATTAACATTTTTGCTGAGACATAATAACTTTTTTCACTAACTTTCTCTGAGACCTGACGATGTCCTAAAATGTACACCGTGGTACGGGTTCGTCAGGGAAACTACATTTTTTCATGGGCCACATATTATTTTGGCCATCAGAAAATTGGAAAAAAACATAAATAAAGATATCATTATTCCATCACACTTTTATAATGAAGCTAAATAAGCTACAGTTGTTATTTTAAATATATATTTTTAAAATATTATGCAATTTTCTTTAAATCTTTAATTTAATTAACTAAAGGTATTTTGAGGAAAAATAAGTACTCACAAACATAGAAAAGTAGGGGAAGAGTCCTAAATTTTTTTTATGTATATACATAAATAAATACATAATAAAACTGTATGATCAAACTTTGACCTCTTGAGGGCCTCATAAATACAGTTAAAGGGCCTGACTGAAAGAATCTAGCGAATTCCCTTGTAGCTTGAGGCAGCCTGTGGCTTTTCTGTGTAGATTTATACAGTATGTTCTCTGTGTTTGCCTGGGTTTACTCCGGGTACTCTGTTTCCACTGCACAGTTCAAAACCGATACTGATGAATCAGCTGTAGGAAATGAATGAATGTTCTATCAGATGAACCATTGAAAGTGAACAACCCACCTCCTCGTCTGTGCTTTTCTTCAGGAAACAATCTGCTTTAGTATCTACAAGGAGAAAAGAAAGATGGATAAATGAGAGTTCCTCTCGTGGGAGTTTGTTAACAAGACTTCTGGATTAAAACAACATGCAGTAAACACACAACAAAACACCTTCAGCCGACACCAACACAACTCAGACAATGTAAAAAAGTAAACCAATTTTCGATAAATGCCGGTAAAAAAGAGGCTCATACGATTTATTTTTTTAATTCAGCAGTGATTTAAAGTTTAACATTCTTTTAGCGTCTTTTATTGAAACGTATTATTTCATATCATTTAGCTTCTCTATTTAGAATTATTCATGGGTGATTAATCGGCAGTTATTCGGGTTTAAAATGGGTTTACTTTTTTAAAATTAAGATTGAATTAGTATTTTTAATTTACCTGTTTAAGTGTTTAGTCTTCTTTGGGGTCCAATGTTTTACATTCTTTATCTTCAGACGATCAAGTCAGATTGTTACAAACAAAGCGCCATCGTTTTTATCAGACAGAGAAAAAATCAGAGACATTATTAGGATGGATTCACTCGGCGATGTTTGGCGGGAGGCTTTTATATGTCGTGGTGCCGAAAACATACGAGGACTTCTTACCTCTTTTAACTCCATATCATTCTCAGAGTCTGTTTAATGGAGTAAAGCGTCAGTGGATGATCAAGGACAGAAATGTATTAGTATCCAAATCATAAAGCTATCAAGAGATTCAAGGACGATTGAGCAGAAATATAAGATATTTAACAAACGATTCCCCTGAAACATGTTAATCGTTTTCATGAGAGGAATTAAAATCCTGTTCCGTTATGACTACTAAGACATCAACGTGATCAACTTGATCCACGAGACGTACGATTGTCTGAAAATTCAAATTGTCTGCTGCATTACAAATCAGGGTTGAACAGAAAACTATCAAGACAAATATAAATGTATATAAGAAATACTTACTACTGTCAAATATTTTTGCATAAATAAAATTTGTTTGGAGTTCTGATTTTTTTCTGAAATTCTTGAAAATAATGGATTATTTTGTTATATTTGGGATTAAATAATTTGCCATTTTATATTTCAAAATGCTTCTTCCTGAGTGTGAAATAAACATTAATTATTACCATTAGATTAAAGAAATGCAGTACTGAGTGCTAGTATGTGGGTCCAATGAGAGGTGAAAAAATAGTAAGAAGATAAGATGCTCATCAAGGAATTCCAAAGTTGTGGAAAAAAGGGAAAAAAAACAAAACAACATTTATAGATAAGTTACATGACGTGAACTTGAAGAGATGTAACTTTGGAACTTGTTTGTTTATCAAAAATACTTAAATACAATAAAATCCGCAAAAAAAGCTGTTCTCTATCACAGAATAATATCATTATAATATTTATATTTAAGAAATCCATACTATTATGAATGTATTATTCAGCAAATGTTTATTCCAGAGGAGCATAGAGGTGAACTCAGAAGTCTTATGCACGTGATTTTATCCTTTTTATTAAATGATTTATGTACAAATACAGATTACACATGTATCGATACAGTCATTGGAAACTTCACGTTGTACAACAAAGCCGTTTCAAGTCAAGAAATACTCCTCGTTGAATGTGTCCAGGATCAGATTTGTCAGTTTCTTTGAGTTTTTAAATGCATAGTTTGTCTTGAGCTCACTTCAAATGTTGTTATTTTTACTACCTGCTGCCTGTTCTTAGTTCCAAACTGCATAATTACATTTATTTTAGTTTTAGCACCAAACATTCTTCGACAAGTTCCAGGTTTTGAGATAAAATTCTGGAAACGATCCAGTCATCGAATGTCTGAGGCTTCGGGAGAATCAATGATGTTGGAGAAACGCTTTTTTTTTCTTTTTTTTTATCTCAGTATCAGTTTTCCAATGTTTAAAACACAGCATGTCTTCACATCACATGCTCACACTTCTGAATAACTTAATTCACTTTTCTTTAACTTTATGAATCAACTTGTCATATGATTGACTATAAAAGAAAAACATGTTTTTTCACCATGATCTCTGATTACCAACCAAGCTGCGAAGAAGACAATGGAAGGTATCAATAGTGAAAGAATGATGTTGAGAGTAAAGTAAATATTGTGTCAGTTTTGTTCTAGTTTTGGTCCAAGGATTGTGGTGCTTATTCAACCTGTCATTCACTCTACATTCAAAATTCAAATTTACTCATTTTCTACTCACTCATGTCGACTAAGGGTTGGGATTATTTTAGTTCATCTGTTCTTTTTTAGAGTTATAGACAAAAATGTTGGTTCATTTTAACGTAGCGATGGAGCTCAGGCGTCTTCATCTTCGTCCAAAAAGACACTTAAAACATCCAAACACATCCATACTGTTCGTCTGTAACATCCCTCTTGTATTGAAGCCTCGACATGAGGAATTGATAAAAAAAACAACTAAAAAAGTCTTTATTTTAAGATTGTTTTTAGCAGAGGGTTCAAGGCTACTCACACTACATCTCATCAGAGAATGTCACAGCGGACAAGGAACTATCCTGATCAGTATGGAAGTATTAGGAGATTTTGGTGTGTCTCTTTGGGCGAGTGAGCATCAGTTGCTACGGTAAAACTCAGGTCACGGAACCCTGAGTCGACATGTGAGTGAGTAGAAAATGTGTGAAATTAGAATTTTGTGTGTAATATTACTCTAGAAATACCTTAATATTCTGCAGATCGTTATGGGGTGCAGAATTTAAAAAATTTAGTTGAATTACTGGAACAATTTCATCAGCTTTTTCAAATCTACCACAACGTGACCATCGTTCAACGATGCAGGTTTTGAACATCCAGACGGCAGCAAAAAGAAAAAATCCCCAAATGTTCCAAATGTGTTTTTATAATCAGGAGCACCTTCAGTATCTCCCATAGGGTTGTTTCCGGTATCCTCCTCTCGTCAGGCGTAATACCGGAGCTTTGAGGTTGGGGCGGGATGTCGGCCACTCGTCTTCTGCAAGAGAAATAAAAAATATGAGATGTTTCACACTTGTGTGGACGGAATTCTATTTCAAGGTCTACAGAGACCCCCATCCCCCCAGAAAATGTATTTAATAAGCTCTTCGCTCCCTCTCGGACAAACACTGAGCTCTTAACGTCGGCGGCTCCTTCCTTTCAGAGCAATTCTATAAAGCAAGAGGCCAGCTCTTATGGCACATTGCACCGCTTCCAAATAAGAAAGTGTTTATGGAGCAGAAAATCAAATCATTGCCCTCTTGGTTTTGGTTTGGTCGGACCGCAACACTCTGGTGCGAAACCCACTGAATCGAAAGAGAAGGGAGTGAGCGCACGTTGGCCTGAGACTCAGTAAGCACTTTTAGGTGGTTTTAATGTTTTGGCTGAGTGGAAACAACGTTTTTCATGGTCATTAAGTCACATAACCTTTAAACATCCATTGAGAATCCAACTGAATCCAATTCTGTCGTTACGATTTCGACCAAACGCGAGTTTGTGTTCGCTTTACCTTTTTACTCCAGTTCTTCCCCTAATACAGTATGAGTCTCTGGCAAACTAGTGGGAGAAATGATTTCAAACCACAGCCAAAAGATTCTTATGTTTTCACTTTTATGTTGGTTTGTTCTCTCACTTCCTTTCCTATCCTTGCACTAAAGTGGAAACCAAAGTTTGAGCTCACAGCTGGAGCTCCTCATCAATCAAGATCTTCTTCTTCCTGGTCTCGAAAAGCACTATATGAATAAATATTCCTTACTTACTTACTTACTTCAACCACGTGAGTAAAGACCTGTGTGTCAATTAAAGTCTTTCCTGCGCTGGTTGTACTTGTTTCTCTTCTTCCTTTCTTTGGATTATTCTTTCTGGACTACTTGTATTTTCTGCCAGAGTGCTTTAGTTATTTCTTGTTTATGAGCGAGCGCTCTGACCTCCATGTTTATTTTAATTTTTCCAGTCTTCCTGTTCTTTCCCTTTGTTTCCTCTTTTATTCCCTGGTTCAGTGGACACTGGTATTTGGACATTTAGAAATATTGGACTCCTGGTTTTCTTAGTTTAGTATTAGTCTTAACTAGTATTTAATCTTGTTCTGCCTTGTATATACAGACAAAGATGATTTTTACTAAGATGAGTAAACTTGAGATGAAAAAATGATCCCAAAAAACATTTTCTCAATCCAACTCCAGACTTGATTTTTTGTTTTGATTGATTGATGGTTCCTTTATTTACTTCACATTAGGGAATTTGTAGTTGTTGTTTCAGAAGTTCATACACACATTAAAAACAACAAGAACTATAGTAAAGATAATAATAAAAAAAGAATATACCAAAAATATCAATGATATAAATAAAGCTATATTAAGCATTATAAATGTATCAACAACAACAAACATTTATAACAAGATAATAATTAATAGCACTAGATTATTTATTTTTGTATTTGTATTTTTTTTATATTGTGTTTGTTTTGAATTTCTTGGACATTAATACATAACTAGCTGAACGAATTCCTCGTCCAAACTTCTCTGAGAGGAAATGCACAGCGACATCTTTTGACTCCTTTTCTTCTCTTAAAGCTTTTATTGTGTGTTATTTATTTCTCTGGGGAATTGGGACATAAGAGTATATAACTTTCTGTTTTTGTTCAGGAAGTTCCTATGCTTGTACGTTCATATGCTTTTAACTGACTTGGGGATGAAGTTGTGAGCCTCTTAATGTAGCTAATGAAAAAACAAAACAAATAAAACCAAACAAAGTATCTTCTATCTTGTAATCTCCTCGAGGGCCTCAGAAGATAAAATGTAAACCAAGTTCCAAGTGACTCATTGTTGTAGTAGTTCAGGTGTTAAGTCACTTGTCTCAGATATTTACAATAAATAATGATTTCATTCAAATAAGTAAAGCTGTTCTTTTTTACCAGGAATAAACCATTATTTAGCTTCTGTTTCACTGAATGAAACTCAGAGGATTTCGATCACGAAGCACTTCAGTCCTTCTGTGATAGAAATATCAAAGGAACAAAGACGTACCATAGTTGTTGTAGGATTCCTCGCTGGTTCTATATCCATATTCATGAAAATCTGAAACACTGATTCAGAAACACAAACAATATTCACTATTTTTGCATTACTATAAAGACAATCAGCTTGATATGTTTAACACAATAAACACATCGTCTCGTTCTTGATATTAAAACACAAGATGGATAGTTTATAAGTAAGAGACGCCGTATTGAGCTCCTCGTGTCGACCAAATATGGATCACAAGATGAAGTTGTCTGCGTTAAATGAGTCGTCCTGATCATCATCTCGTCTACTCTGATGTGGAACTGAGAAGAAAACTTTGTGTAAAGTTGTTAAAAGATAATAGGATGAAACATTATCGATCCACTTATGAGTCATTCTGGTGGGTAGTTGCTGTAAATTAAAAACATGAATCACTGACCCTGAACACCTACTGCCTCCTTTCAATGGTCTCTTTTTCTTTTTACAAAGATGTGAGACGTTATTGTTGTTGAACACATGTTGCTTGTTTTCTTGTGTCTCCAAGCATGAAACCTACGCAACATTTCCTACACAAATACACACGAGTTATTTACACTAAAGAAGCTAACAGAGCAGCAGACATTGTGAACTGATGATCGTGTTTTTTGTTATGTTCATAAGTGCAAAACAGATTTGCAAAGTTTTGACAACAATAAACTAATTAGGAAATAAAATACAATTACATAAATGTTTTGTATTTGTTTGAATAGTTTTATAATTTGCTTTAATATTTTGTTAATTTGCTTTAAAAATGTGTTACTTTGTTTCAATAGTTTGTAAATTTGTATTAGTAATAAGTGACTGAGTTTCACCAATTTATAAATTTGCTTTAATATTTTATACATTTTATTTAACATTTTGTAAATTTGTTTCAATGGTTTGTAAATTTGTTTCAGTAATTTATAAATTTGCTTTAATATTTTGTAAATGTATTTTAATAGTTACACATTTATTAAATCCATTTTCTTTTACAAATCAAAACTGTAATTAAACGTATCTAATATGTTGAACAACTGGCAGATATTAAGGATGGAACTAAAGGGTAGAATTAAAAATACCTTCTTGTGATGTCGTTAAAGGGTTAAACAGTAAGTGATCCAAAGACCGACCTTTTTGATGGATTGCTGTAACTGTCTTCGTAGGACTCGTAACTCTCGTCGTCATATTCTCCTCCATAGCCGTCGTCGTAGCCCTGAGGGAGAGAAACGCTGCTGTTAAACGGATGGAGAATAATGTCAAGTAGAAATCAATAATGTTTCCAGAGTCCAGGTTTGTTGTTTTATGTGACCGTAATGGAGGAGAAACAAGAGAAAGAATGTCCAACAGAGACAATTGATCAATGTTTGATTCAATAGTCTACAGCAGACCTTCAGAGCTTCACAACACTCTCGAACAAAGAGTCTCTGTGGATGTTCTAGACAAGAATCGAGCCAAAATCACAGTATTGATCGATGAAGTATAGAAATATAGTTCTATAATTCCTCACGAAAAACAAAAACCTCATCTTTGAGCAGACACTTCGACATTAAACATCGTCAAACTGTACATTACTTTTCAATTATTGCAAGATGGATATTTACTGTCAGATACAAGTTCAATACATCACATCCTGTGGGAAGAAAATGCTTTTTTTTCTGAAGATAAAAACATCCTTTCATGATTTTGCTCTTATTATAAAGTGATATCATTTTTCAAATCAAGTACAGCAGGAAACAACAGTTGCCTAACTTTTATCTCAATGTTTCATTACGTCAATTAAATAAATCTTGTAGTGAAATGCTTCCTGCATGGCCCAGTAGAGCAGTTCAAGAGACTCATTTCTCATTCCTGACTTGATTGTTCAAAATAGTTGTTAACAAAGATGCATTTTGCTGATCGATAAAAGTATTCAAATAAAAATCATTACAATTTAAAATGTATAAACTTCATAAAGTACAGTGAAGATATGTGACTATAATCTAGATTATTAAATGTTTTCTCTACAACCCACAAAGTACAAGGTATTTTAATATGGCAGAGAAAATCACTGTTGAAAATATATGTTAGTATTAGATCAGTGACATCAGAATTTCCCATGGTTGAATTTATAAATGTTGAAGCTTTGTTTTTTTATTGATATAGATTTAATGTTTCTATGTGTAAAATAAATACATTAATTTTGATAATATTCTATTATTAAAAAAATGAATTATTGAATTTGTTTATCAAAATAAAATGTAATGTTAAAAATTCAACCATTTCATATTTCAGTCCGTAAAAATGTTAATAAAGACAAAAGTCTCTACGATTTAGACATTTTCAGATTGAAGCAAATCCTATTGATGAGGTTTCACAAAATAGTCTAGCATTGATTTACTAATTTTCAAATGTAAAATAATGAAATGTTGGATTCTATTCTTGAACTTTTTCCTCAGTTGTGGTTTCTTGAATAATTGTTTTCAGTTACAAAGTGCACATTGGCAAAAAAGTAGACTGGAGCTCAATTAATCTTCTCAAAGAGAAAAAAAAAATCCTCTGTCTGAGCTTTAAAGTTTTGATCATTAAAAAAGGTCAATTCAACATCATGTTATTCTTCATTTTCTACCGGCAACTTGAACAGGGACAGTCGTTTCATTTCCTTCTCTGAAGTTGTGGAAAGTTTCACCCTGAGGTCAACCATCGCTGGTGCGTCGACGCTTCATCTCTTACACTCACCACACGACATCAGAAGCTTGGACTGACGTGAACAGAACTGTATCACCACAGCTCCACTCTTTATTAGTAGAACATGAATTTGAGTAAATTAAAGTCGGGGATTATGTCAGGAATTAAGTTGTTCGGCGGATCCAAGCTTTCCTCTTTTCTGACTTAAGCTTCTGCCACAGAGGGAGAGTCGAAAACCATGTATCTCCATAATTGACCATTTTGTGGACGATCCCGAGTGACAAACTTCTTAAACCAGCAGCGAGTCACAATCAACACTTCCCGTGTGGAAATATTATATTTGGAAGAAGGATAAGTAGTAGATGTTTATCAATATAAGCTTTATTAGCTAATAATACTCTTCCTACATTGACACACATCTTAGGTTCAATGAAGGAGGAGCTGTCTCTGACATGATCAACTGTTTGAACTTTCTCTCTGATTCCTTTTGTTTCTGTGGATGTTTTGTCTTCATGATTTATTTCATATCTGGGAAGAATGATAAGCAGACGTGTCACAGGGATTGACAGGAAACACAAGCTTGTGCTATATTTCCCCGAGTGTCTCTTGACTGTCAAACACAGGGGTCTCCAAACAGGTCCTCAAAGGGCCGGGGATGGTGCAGGTTTTTGTTCCAACCGATCAAGCATGTGAAGTTTAACCAATGAGGTTTCGTCTGAAACAAGCAACACCAGACTGACACAAAACTGATTACACGCTGAAGACTCCTGATTGGGCTAAGAGGAGCCCTCTTGATTGGTTGGAACAAAAACCTGCACCACCCCGACCCTTTGAGGACCTGTTTGGAGACCCCCGTGCTGTGTCTCAAATCGCATACTTCTCTTAGTATACTAGAAGTTGGTATGCATCAGGATAGTGTACATACTAACTAGTACGCAAATTCTCAACAGATAGTATGTCTCAAATCAAACACTGCTGCTACGCACTAACAGGAAATGACGGGACAGCTTCTTCTTCTACTTCTATTTAACGATGCTTGCAACCAGCTGTTTGAATGCTATCGCCGACACCTGCTGGCAGCACGTTTTGCAAGTTTGGAAGAAGAAATAAAGAAAAAATATTAGAAACAAAATATTCGCGAGATATTTAAGCTGGTATCAGCACTGAAGACGTGTCATCCTTCTACTGCTGGCTGGAAATGCACCTGTAAGTATATATATATATATATATATATATATATATATATATATATATATATGCATATATATGACGTAACTTACGTTTACAACGTCACTAAGATGGCAGAGGCCGTTTAGGGTGGATAGTGTCCATAGAACCATACTCAGTTTTGTGGGCGTTTTAGTACGCCAATTTAGTGTGCATGGCGCACTAAATTTCGCATACAAAGAATTGAGACGCACTTACGCACTAAAAATACTAACTTTGAGTACGCTAGTATACGATTTGAGACACAGCACTGGTCTAACATGTTAGTCTTTTAGCTTCTTCTACAAACAAGCTCAAAATGTATTTTATTAAAAAAAATTCTAAACAATTCAATACAAGAGGGATGTTACAGACGAGTAGTGTGGAGGTATTTGGATGTTTTTAAGTATCTTTTTGGACGAAGAGAGCCGTCGTCGTCACCGTGAATTGAATAAACATTTTTGTCTATAACTCTGAAAAGAACAGATTACTCTGAAAATAATCCCAAAACCCTTAGTCGACATGACGGTGAGTTGAAAAAGAGTGAAGTTTGGGTGAACTATCACTTTATTAAAATGTGATCAGGATCGCCATTTGACACTTATTTATATTTTTTAATTTATGAATTAAAATGTAAACTTTTTATTTTTTAATTATGTAATAAAAAATGACGATACTTGCAAAAAAATTTTTACACAGATTTTGATATTAAAATTCCATTAAAGTATGGTGGGATTTTACTTTTATAATGTAGAATATAAATGTTTTAAATTGTATATATTATAATTTGTAGTCTTCCTAATTCAAAATAAAAATGTTGCTATAATAGTGTCACCAGACGATAGCGAAAGAGCTTCCTCTCCAAGATGCAGTAAATACCTCATCATGACCATGTTTTGATCTTATTGGGTCATAAAGTCTGTCTGAAATCTTGGCAAACGAGAGGTTACAAGAGCGGTGTCCACTATGACGTAATGACAGCGTCACTCCTCCTCCAGCCAGCTATAATAACACCCACTCTCTGTTCATACAACAATTTCGTTGGAGGTGGAGACTTTGGGAATCATAACATGCGTTGACCAACCTTCATGTTTGACCAATCACAGCACACTGGGTGTGGTTATGGTAAACAAGAGTTTTGTTCAAACAGACACATACTGATGAGTACAATAGAGGTCTAACATCACCTTCACACACAAGCAAATCAACACATTATTTGGACTTTAAATCGATAACAACCCATGCCACCATTTAAAGCAAAGGAATCAATAAAAAATGCCCATTAAATAGGTTTTGTGTAATAATCTTAAATAATCCAGGGAGAAAGTATTGAAGATGTGACATAAAGAGTTGCTAAAAGGAATGGAAAGCCAAGAAACAAGATGAAATCTATTAGCAATTACAAAGCAAACCCGCCTCTTATCAGTGCAAATGGAAATCAGCTGATTCAGTCTCAATTGATGGCCTATAAAAGGTGTCTCAATACCAAGGTTTTACACAAGAAGGATCTCATGATGGTGAAAACCAAAGCGCTCTCATAAGACCTTCGCAACCTTATTGTTGCAAAATATAATGATGCTATTGGTCGTGAAAGAATATCCAAACTTCTTAATGTTCCAGTGAGCACAGTTGGGGCAAAACCTGCCACGACCTGGAGCTCCTCGGAAAATCTCAGACAACGGCGTAAAAAGAATCGTCCAAAGAGTTGTCCATGAGCCAAGGATCACTTGTCGAGAGCTTCAGAAAGACCTGGGGCCTCATGTACGAAGAAGTACATTGAACTTCCACTAAATACGGTCGTAAACTCAAATCTAGATAATCGGACACATAAAAAAATATTCAGAGGTATGAATCTGTGTGTACACACAAATAAAAGTACTTTTACTTTGTATATCCCAATCACTGTAGAATTAAATGAGACAGAGTTTGTGATTTTTCTCTCCGCGATCAGAAAAAAACAAATTAAAAAACAAATTAATTTAAACTAGATTGACAGTTTATTTTAGTTCATTTTAAACATTTGAGACATGGATCACTTACTTACATTTAAATTAGTGCAGACGAGCTCCGGTGTAAATGTTTATATTTTAGATTCAGGGTTATAAATATGAATACTTTATTCACAGAGACGCATAGACAGATACACATTATTGATCCCTCTGTAGGTCTCCTTCGGCAAATTGTTTTCCAGCACACAGCAAAACAGACGATAGATTCATAAAACAAGAACAAAGCGCAATAAAAGAACAAAAAGACAAACAACAGAAATCTAAGTATAAAACATCGATCAAAGAAAAACAACACAAAGAAAAGGATAAAAAGATTAACATAGAATTGAATCATCTTTTCACTCTGCTCCTGCCCCCAAACTCAGAATTAAACAATGAGTAGAATGACACAATAAAAATTACTTACTTACTTACAATACATGAGTTAACTTAAGTCGCTTTCTTTCTGCAGCTTCACTTTGATCAAACTGAAATGATGTGGCTCTGTGACTCTCTTAGAGAAGACTTGAAGCACAGATTCTTTTGTTTGTTATGTTGTAAAAACAAGCTCATAATTCCGTTCCATTTTTTCTGAATTGCGTGAAATAGCGATTAAAATATTCATTATAAAACGATCAATGTTGTCTTAATAAATACAGATCATCCGTTTGGTGAATGAGAACATATTTATAAGTTTGTAAATGATTTAATATCCACTCTCAACTACAAACACTCGTGTGTTCATTTTTTATCAATATTGATCACTAAGGTATCTCTGATGGGAACATCACAACGTGACCATCATCTGAGCAGCTAATCCGTACATAAACCACCTACAAACGTGTCTGTAATTCAGACCTTTTTATCACTCTTTTCTTTATTGATACATATGGACTTGGACGTGGAAAAGTAGGTTGGCGCGTTTTTTTTGTACATACGACTCCTTAGTACATGAAGCACCTGGAATGAGTAGGCACAATTGTTTCAAGGAAAACAATAAGCCATGCACTCAACCACCATGGCCTCTATTCACCCTCACCATGCCCGACTCTATTGCTATTAAGATAAGGCATGTTTGAGTGTTTAACTTTTGCAAAAGAGCATTTAGAAAAACCTGTGAGTTACTGGGAGACTATAGTCTTGTCAGATGAGACCAAAATTGAACTCTTTGGATGCCATAATGTTAGCCATGTTTGGAGGTCAAATCGCACTGCACATCACCCCAAAAACTCTATACCAACATTGAGGTTCAGAGGCAGGAACATCATGGTGGGGGTGGACCTTTCAACAGGACAATGATCCTAAACACAAAGCAAAGGACACTCTCAAGTGGTTCCAGAAAAAGCAAATAAAGATCCTAGAAAGGCCAAGCCAGTCACCTGACTTGAATAATGTTCAATACTTTTTCCCTGGGTCAGTTCAGATGATTACATGAAACTTAATTAATGTGCATTTTCATATTGATTTCTTTGCATGGGTAGATTGAATGAGTTGTTACTGAAACTTAAAAAGATATTGAGTGAATTGATACACTGCTGATTTTTGAAGTTTTCCCACTTACAAAGCATGTAGAGATCTGTTATTTTTATCAAAAGTACTCTTCAACGGTGAGGGACAGAATCTAAAACAAAAATGCAGAAAATCACAGTGGATGATTTTTAAATAATCCATTTTATTGCCTTACAAAAGTTTTTGATCGCCTATCAACCAGTAAGAATTTAGGCCAAGACTGTACAAACAACCATACTGTATATTGTTTCTATTAAATAACACTTTTTTCTGGCTTTTACAACAAAGAAACAAGCAAATACTTTCTCTTATCAAACGAGAAATTGCTCGTAGGAAAGTGCTTCTCAAAATATAAACAACAAATGTAAACTTATATTAACAATGAAGTGCAGTCTCAAACAACCTGGAGCAACATGCAAAATCCAGTATCAGTCAGTGTTTTTAATTTTTTTAAATTAAACTTTGTTTTAAAGCCAAAATAAGTCCAAAAATCAGCTTTAAAAGCTGCTTGACTCTGGTGTTTCCTTTCTTTTTGAGTCATTGCTGCCCTTTCGCCAGGTTTGTTGTTACTGTGGCACAGAGGAAATGACAAAAGTCAAATTACTTTACAATAAAATTTTATTTCAAAGGTTAAAATATATATATCAAATTCAAAGTTGTTTTATTTCTTTTTTTATTTTTAATAATTTGATTTAATAACTTTTAATTAAATAACAATTTAATTAAAATGTAATTGATCGGTGACCAACAAGATTTTAAAGTGAGTTAGTAAAGCGTTTGACGATGTAATGACTAAACTAAACTTGTATTTTTGTGTCAACATTGATCGTCCTGAAGATTATGAAAGTTTAATTTAGTGGAGCATCCACTGACGTCACTCTCACGGAAATCTGAACTGTCATTCTTGATTTAACCAGTATTAAAAACAAACTCTTTATTATGTATTTATTGGATCGAGGCAGATTCCAATGATAAAGGCAACATTAACACTAGGAAGAGCGTTTCTACAGAACAGCATGAATGATGCTGTGGGGCCACAGACCACTGTTATGAATAAACATTACATTTATTAAATAATATTCTTTATTTTATATACTAAGTTTAAATATTTCCACAGTTATATTTGTTATTCCTATGACACAAGTACATCAGTGTTTATCCATAGTTTTAAAAAGTAAAATAAAAAAAAGTTTTATAGGGTTAATTTAGTGTAAAATAAGTAGTGGCAAGACAAGGAACGTAAGTTTAGTTTAGTCATAACACCGTCAAATGCTTTACTAACTTAATTTTAAATTGTGTTAATCAAAGTTCAATTTTGTTTTATTTTACAAAATAATAAATAAAATAACTCTGAATTACGTAAAATGTTTTATAAATGGTTAAATATATATTTAACATCAGTTTTTAAAGCTTATTTTGATCATATTCTGGTTTTCTCTTTTCTTTTTCTCTCACCACAGTATTAAAAAATATATTAAATGAAAAAATAAAATAAAAGTTAGAAACGCGAACACAAAAAAGTGAGTCAATGCAAAAGCTTTAGTGCTTACAAAAGACTTAAAATAATATTTTTGGAGAAAGTAGAGTACTTTTTGACGACAGTAAAATGTAAAAATGATTAAAACAATATATTTATATTAAATCTAAAACATTTAATGTTTGAATTAGTCTTGAATATTATTATAATTAGTGTATATTTTATGTTTTTTTTCATTATTCTTTATTTCACAAATTATTTGTATTATGTGTTCTGTATGTCTTTATATAATTTGTCTGTATTTTTTTTTTCTTTTAAATTCCCTAAAATGGGAAGAATAAAGATAAATGATAAAAAGGAACAGATTTTTACTGATCATCTTTGATGGTGAGACAAACACTGGCGCACACACACACACATATATATGTCACAGTGGAGACTAGAATCCAGGAGAGTCCGAAACTCACTCTCTCTCTCTCTCTGTGTCGCTATCTCTGTCTGTCTCTCTCTCTCTCTCTCTCTCTCTCTCTCTCTCTCTCTCTCTCTCTCTCTCTCTCTCTCTCTCTCTCTCTCTCTCTCTCTCTATATATATAGTTGATAGATATAAATATAGACGTATATCCCATCGGCATTCCTTATAGCCATATTTCTCACCCCTTAAGTCTCTCTGCTCTATGAGTCCCTCAGGAAAGTGGACGTTCAATACCCATTGAGTGTCTCCTCCTGCCACTCTCCCCAGACCAGCTGTCAACGTTCTTGTCGACTCCACTCAAGACGCCAATATATCTCCTCGCTTCTCACTCTTGGGCCCAAAGTCTCTCGCTAGACGATCAGCTGTTATGAAGTGGTTTAAAAGTTCCTCCACCTTCACCTCATGACACCAGTCTCTGTCTTCTGCTGTAAGCTTCTAGGATTTGTATGTTAAATTAGGAGGATAAAAGGTATATTTGATGTACTTTAAATCATTTGTCATTTTATGTTTAATATAATGCGTTGAAGGCCACGAAAACAAGTCAATCCTTCATCAAAGTGTTTAGTCTTCGTTGTTATCTAGCAAGCAGCGATTTTAAATGTCAAAAACTTATTTCCTGTTCATTAGAATTCTGGACCTGGTTGTAAAGTTCAGGCCCTTCTTGTATCATCCAGGACCACCATCGGATGTTTTTGAATCTCACTGAAGAACTCAAGGACACTTAATTATAATCTCTATAAATGTTCAGCTCGATGAAGAAAACATTTGTTGTGAGTTCAAGTTTTCGTTTAAATATTAGAGACAATTACATCTTTCTTTACTTGAAAAGCGTATTTCTCATTCGTTTCTCATTCGTTTTCAAGGTCATCTATTCATTTACAAAAAAAAAACTGAATGACGATCAATACCATAGCAAAAAGCTTGTTCAGATTAGGAGTCTTAACTCATCGGCCCGTGGGCCATTTGCGGCCTGTGAAATAATATTTTGTGGTCTTTTTGTTGTCGATGTTTTCATGAGCGCAAGATGATGAGGCCATCTTAATTGTTAATAAGTCAGATGCTCTCAGACAAACGAAAAACTCACAATGAAACCAAAAAAATCTACAAAAATTCATAATTTACCAAGTGATTAACTAAGCATCTAAAACAGTAAACAAAAAAATAATAATCAAAGACATGCACAAAAAAAAGTAAAGGAACCCTGGGCTCTGATCTATCTATGCTCAGATGCTGCTTGACAATTCCAGTTTCTGTTCTTAGATCATTTGAAATTCAAGTATAAAAGTACCCAAAGGTTCAAACATTTGTAATGTTTTCCCTGTTTTTTTTGCAGTACTTTTGTTTGATATCCTCTTAATATTATTTTTTTTCAAGATTCATTGAAAGACTTTTAATTTGAGGTTTTGTGAAAATGTATTTTCAACAAACTTTCATGCGGTTCAGAGGTTGCAGTCCAACTAACAGCTTCTGCATCCACACGTCAAATTAGACTTGGTTTCAGTTAATGAGTTTGAAAGTAATCCGTAGAAAAAAAATTAACACAGTCTTAGTCATGAGGGGCAACGAATAAATCAAAGCAGAAGTGGGAGGTTCTCACTCTGTGTAATTGGAAGTGCAGCATCCTAAAGGGCCTCGACAGTGTACTTCATTATCAATTGACAACCTGAGCGTCCCATGACAGTGACCGATCGTCCCTGGAACTACTTATGAGCGCGTCCGTGTCGAGCGCATGCACAGGAAAATGAGATTTGCATCCTTTTGTCCGCCTGAATGGAGACTTTCCTTTGGCTTTTCCCCGCCTTCACAAATCCAATCAGTCTGTCGCAGCTCAGCTGCTATCTAAATACAAATGTAGAGAAATCGTGGATTTAAAAAAAGCTGCAATTTTCTTTGTAAACTTGTTTTTGGTTGCAAAATGATTGGGTTCAGGAGACGTAGAAAAAGAGAGTGAGGAGCGGCAACAACAGAACCCATTATTCATATTAATTCAGAAACAGTGTGTGAGTCACACACTTGATTTGATGAAGAGATGCTCTCAGTGGAGAAATCTTCACTTTAGTAAACCAGAGAGAATAAAGTACTTATAGTAATTAAACCATAGAGTATTTATATATATATTGCACCTTTTGAATTAAAATTTCACTCGTTTTCTACCCACCCTCATGTCCGCTAAGGTTTGGGATTATTTTCAGAGTAATCTGTTCTCTTTTGAGTTATGGCCAAATATATCTATTTGACAGTCGCGAATGAGGCTCACTTTTATTCATCCAAAAAGTTATACCAGTCTACTGTCTACACTGGGAGCTGTGACAATATTTACCCATATTGTTTTTCCTGTCTGTGTAGCATGTTAGCCTTTGAGCTTCTGCTACAAACAAGCTAAAAATATACAGACTTATTCAAGTTTTTTCAGACACAATTTCTCATTTTGAGGCTTCAACACAATAGGGACATTACAGACGAGCAGTATGGAGGTATTTGGATATTTTTACGTGTCTTTTAGGACGAAGATGAAGAATAAAAAAACGGACTTCTCACTACATTAAAATGAACAAACATTTTTGTGTAAAACTCTAAAAAGGAACAGATTTTTACTGAAAATAATCCCTTAGTTGACATGAGCATTTGGTGTTAAGCTAAAAGCGACTCTGGGAAACATCCTTTTTTCACAGTGTTCTTGATAGCGCTCCTAAGACGATCGTAGCACTTAAGAGCTTGTTTACCAATCCAGGAAACCCAGTCATTGTCTCTCCAGTATTCCTTGGGTCTCCCCTGTGGTCTCCTACCAGAAAACATCCTATCACATGTCCAGGACACCTTAGCTAACTAATCTCAATGCGTATGAGAAATTCTAGATCCTTCTGGTCAGTACGCACAGCTTGTGATCGTAGGTGAGGAAAGAGACGTAGATCGACTGCTGTACTGAGATGCTTTCTCTTATGGCTTCACTTTCTATTTACCATAATAGATCGGTGCATCATCTGCATAACTGCTGACATTGCCCGTCGATATCACACTCAATTCACTCGTGAACAAGACCCAGAGATATGTGACATTCTTAATCTACATTTATTACCAAAAAAAAACGCTGACCTTAATCAAGTGGTTGTTTCTGACTCCAAAAGTTCTCAAATAATTCAATAGAATTGTCAGGACATGTTTGACTTTTCTGCTTTTAATGATCTGTAAATGTAGAGAACATTTCAAGTGAAAATGTTTGATGCTGCTCGTCTGGACCAGAACATATTGAGATGACAATATTTTGAGACGTTTTCATTTCAAGTCAGCAGCTCCGATCCTTCAGGACGGACACATCGTACAGAGATTCACAAATCTCATGCATCTTAGAGGCTGGGAGCAGATAGCGATCCCCCATCCATTTCCGAAGGACGTCCTTGTGCCTCTTTCACACTGGATAGATTAGACTTTTTTTTTGCTTCAAAGCCTCTCAAAGCTCTGTGTTTAATCACATTATGGCATTTCCTGCACAGCCTCTGGATGGATGGTTGCGGGCGCAGGTTTAAAAACCAAGCAATGATTTTCAAACGTTACCCGCAATTTGTACCTTCATGGTCCACTGACGGGGACAGAAGTCTGCATCAGTCTTCGCCCTCTCACTCTCATCAGCTCTGACACAAATAGATAAGATTTGGTCCGGATGGAATTTGATCTTTAGCATTAAACTGGGGGCCAGGGTCCCAGTCGACATGAGAGGCCATCAATCACTCTTTAATCTCCCAGCGCTCGCACTGTTCGCCCTCTCAACTTCTCACATGATGAAACTAGAAAAACTGTTTGAAATATGTTGCTGAAGCTTTGAAATTCAAAGGTTATTCATAAAGAATTATTAATCTCAGTTATATATGAGTGTTGATTTTACAGTCCAACCACCACTTTTTTTTATTCTCAGTTGAGTGTTATTTATTTTGAAATGTGTGTCTGGGCTTAAAGAAGCTCCCAGAGTTTTTAATTGTCAGCCTGTTCTCACTAAATTTAGCCGATATATTACTTCTCTGTTTACTTGCAGAATTCTGATGGAGGATTCATGTTGGGATTATGTCACTCTTTTCCTAGCATAAACGTGATTGAAATGGTGGCAAAAATGCATTTGATTGACATCTGGTTGTAATTAAATAAAATAAATATTAATTAAACAATCCATGACTTTTCATTTTTGAGAGAAAATTAAAAGAAAAATAAATGTACGGTATATATTTTTCTTTTTGGTTTATCTCATCTTGAACTTTACATAAGTTTTAGAACGTTAGTAGTTTTTCAACGATGGTACACTAGAACTTTATATTATAATCAAATATTTTTAATCAAACCATCAGCCTACAGCTGGTCAGATATATTAAATTATGAAGGAGTCGGAAATAAACTTGAAACTGATGATGATGAACTACCTGAGTAACAAATCTGTCAAACCTGTGATCTAAATGTTGAATGAGTCAAACGCCCACCACGTATATAATGAACACAGTTGATTTTACGTGCAAAGATGAAAATTAACTGATTAACTGATTTAAGTCTTTTACGTGTTTTCTAACCTCTGTGGGGTTTAAATTAAAAATGAGAATCAACTGATAAAGTGAGGGTCACATTTGAAATATCAACACAGCAGGCGGTGGTTGTTATAAATATTTAAAAAGTTACTGTTTTTACCACAACGTTCTGCCTTTTCATTTCTAAATTATTCTGGGGTCAAATTCAATGAAGAAGAGTCTCAGTAGAAAGGAAAATGAATTATATAATATCCAAACTTTTTCTGCTACTTGAAGTGAAAGGTATTCAATTGTGTGCACAAGAAGTTTTAAAACCATTGATTTTGTCAGAGTCCAAAAAAAAGTGAATATATAGTGCTAAACACACAAAAGATACCAAAACATCCCCCAAAATGTCAAATTCCTAGAAAATTGATTAGGAATATTGGAACAATGGCAACTGTTCCGTAACAGATCAAAAGTTCTTCGTTATCTAAGAACTGGAATTGTAACCAGTTCCTTGTGCCGGCTCAATGATAACAAAATGTCTTTGAGGAATTGGATGAACAAAAGATTTGATTACTGCTGTCAAATAACTCCTGCATCTTCAAAATACAATATTATTTATTGATAATATATTCATTTAATGCTGCATTCATGCTTTGCGGAGATTTGACGGCAGATTCTGATCAGAGGTCCTCGATGGGATTAAGGACTTGACCCTGTGGGGTCAAATCCGTGTGTGAAATTGATGTCTTGTGACCTCTGAACTGCTCTCACAATTCCAGTCTAGAATTCCATCTTGGAATTTCCCCTTTCCATCGTAAAAGACAGAATATCCACTGATGGAATAACCTACTGGTCAGCTGACCTCCATCTTGACGCTGGTCCGGACAAGCTGAGTCCATCTGATAGTGTGGCGACTTGAACGACTAGTTTAAAAATGCTCTCTGTTGGCACTATTCTAACGTTAGAATTCGAAAAAAAAAAAAACTTTTTTTATTTTTGAAAAACTAAAAAAACATCTTGATTAAAAAAATAAAGTAAATACAGAAGTGCAGTTCACAAAGTCTCCACTTGAGGTATTTCCTCGCAACTCTATTTTGATCATATTCCAGTTCACCAGTTGACTGAATTCGCATAATACGGGGCGTGGTTGACTTGACTAACAATTGTGTAGACTCGACTAAATGACCCAAAATTGCCCCTGTATTGGTAGCTCTTCCTGATTTGGCTCCCACATGATTAGACCTACATGGATGAGGTCCATTGATAAGATCCCCAGTCGTCTCGAATGTTTGTCCTGCCACTGGAACCGGATGGGAAGTGGAAAGAGAGAGTGAGGCTGACGACCCACTGCAACTCTCCCTCACTTTAATAAAAGTCACGCCCAAGACATCACAAAGCATGGTCCTTCAATTTCACGATGGCATGTAGGACCGAGTGCTGGACACTGGTGACTCCTCTGACTCTTGGTGGAGTGTGGTGACAACCAGTCAACGCCAACGCTTTTCAGCATGTTGTTCACAGCCATGCTATTAAATGCCTTTAGTGAGGATGATGACACAAGCATCAAAATCAGATTCCGATCCGTAGGCAGGCGCTTTAATCTTCAGAGGCTCAAGGCCAAGGCATCAGTGCGAAAGTTCCTATTTGCAGCTAAATGCTGCCACAGATGCCGCTGAGTACAGACTGTTTCTTCGCCGCCTAAGATAACTTCAGACTGACAAGTACGAAGAAGACAGGTCCTGTACCAACCTACACCACATAAACCATACGTGAAACCGGTCATCACTGCCAATGGGGAAACTCTAAAGGCAGTTGAGAAGTTGCAGTATCTCGGCATTACACTTTTCCAGATCTGCTAACATAGACAACAAAGTCAATGCAAGAATTGCCCTGGCAAGTTCCTACTTCGGTCGGCTACATGTCTCAGTGTGGGAGGGGAGACTGTCAGACTGTCCACGAAGTTGAAAGTGCACAGCGAAGTGGTACTGCCAACTGCGAGACTTGGACCGGCTATGCGCGTCATGCCAGATAACTGCACCGCTTCCACATCAACTGCCTGAAAAACCTGATTAAGGTCACGAGATTAATGTAAAAAATCATAAAATAAAATAATACAAAACATAAAAATGTATTTAATGAAATTGGTCCTTGCAGATGTTTATATTGCTAATATTAGTCACGAATCAGTTCATTGACATCTTTTTGAAGATCTTTGTAGCACCGCGAGAGAACCAACAGACTCCAGGGATTCCCTTATTTGGTTAGTGCTACTTTGGGCGAGATGTAGGGGACACCCTGAACAGTCTTTCGCAAACCATTCATACACTCACTCCTTCGGATACTTAACCTCTGTATTATTGCGAGAAAATAATAATGAATCTGGGCGGAGAACATACTTACACCACCTTGAAACCCATAACCTTCATGTTGTGTCAGTTTTCTACAAATAGTGAAGCTAATTGTTTCTCATAACCCATCGTTTCAGGCAGCAGCTGATGGTGTGTTTAGAGAGGACTTCAGGAGAAGAGCTGGATTTCAAAGTCTTCCGGGAGCTCTGCAGCTTCGTCAAATGTTTTTTTTGGATGATCTTCGAGGCCTAAGAAATCATTTGTAAACAAGATTGAGGTGGTTCAGTAATTTTTTTTAATTCCCTCGTTTAATCTACAAAGAAGCTTTTTACTCATTTTCAGGTCAGAGTCTATAGTCTGTTTGTTACTGGAACTGTGAGTCCAAAGTTATTGGAGTCACATTGGGGAGTATGAAAGTATATCAGATTTTTGAATGGATGAATTGATATTTTTAAATGTTGAAAGTAAATCTTTATTAGAACTACTATTAATAATGTCTGTTGTTATTTTAAGCATTTTATTATTTTTGAATAAATCAATTTACTTTTGTATTTAAAATATTATTTAAAATATTGTTTTTATTTTATGTATAATATTTTTATTTATTTTGCATTGCGTTCCTTTTAACATTTTCTTAATTTAATATATTTTTTAATTTGTAGTCTTTTTAATTCAATTTGAAAAATATTGGTATAATAGACCAGACAGTACCAAAAGAGTACAGAGATACCTGATCCAATCATACGACACACAGATGATCATGTGACGCCCCAGATATACATTATACAATATGATTATTTAGAAAATATTTAATGCCTAAAAAGGAACCTTTCAGAAGAAAATTCAGGGTTACAACATTTGAAATGTTAAATTAATTCAATATACTGATGACACTGATATACTTCCACAGAGTAGCAACAACGTCACATGATAACTAGGAGCTTTATCAAGTGTTGGTTTTTTTGACTTCCTAATCAATTCCTCTTCTCCGAGAAGTTGCAATTACTTGGCAGGCCGACAGTATCGCTGCTCGAGACTGACAGTTTGACAGAGCCCATGAATCAAAGCGCTCTCTGGAGATACGGACACAATACGCACCTTTACCTCCTGGAAGACTCGGCATCTGTAGCTACAACTTCACGGCTTCATTAGACACAAGAGCACAACTCTGGAGCCGGAATAACAAGAAGCTCCACAGACTCCAATTTAAAAAACAAAAGAAAAAACTGAAACAAACCTGAACCTTTTTATCACGAAGAGCCCACAGATCCCTGAAAAAACATGCTTACAGAAATAATGTCGTGGAATATTGAGATATGTAAAAAGAAAATGTTCAGGACAAACTCATCTCCCCGTAATCCCTGGTCTCCGCGCTCGCATCCTCCTTCCCAACCTCCAATTACAAAGAGAAGAAACGCTGGGCTTTTTTCCCTCCTCCGAAATACACAGGCTCTACATCAGAACTCAATTTGGTTTGGTAATGAGACTGTGCTGTGCATTTCCCCGTGCAGACAGACCAATCTTCAGCTGCTGGCACACACGGGGCTTTTCTGAGCCGGAAAGCTCTGAGGAAATAGACTGGTAAAAGTGTTGCCTTCTTTCATTTGCTCGGAACTTGCCTCACCTTGAATTGTGGTTTGACCTTCAGGTTCTTTTTGACAGATCACAGGACAAACAAACCATCCACGAGTTTCTTCTTTTAGATGTCGAAAGATTTGAGCAGTATGTGGTCAAAAGAGCGTCTTTGTGTGTGTTAACTCCATATCTGGTTTTGATTCAAAACTTAAAGGTTAAATTCAATTTTGACTATTGTTTTTGTCTCTTAGCAAAATAACTTAGATTTACTTGAAACATGGCCATGATGCTACTTTTCTGTCTTAATCTGCCAATATTATTATTCGTTATTTATAAATATGTAATTTAATGGTGATGTCTCTTATTTTATTTTCATGTATTGTATTTTATAGTATTATTCTCTTTTCATTTCATTCATATTATTTCATTGATTTATTCAGTACTGCCACCACAACCAATTCATGTGTTGCATTTACAACACTGGTAATAGATTCTGATTCTAAAAATTTTTAAAAAAAAAATGTTTTAAAGCATATTTTAAATGATTATGGGTAATGTAATAAAAAAATATAGATATACTTATACGCTTGTACCGGTCCAACCAGCTGGATCTTTATAAATATGGTTTTCTGTGACCATGAAGTGTCAATAAAGTTTAGAATGTCCTTATATTGACAGAATAATATAAACCATAAACACAAGAAGTTCTAGCAGCAACTGTATCTCAACAAAATAGTTTAATTTCAGCTCATGGTACATGACGAATAATTCAAGTAGGTGTTTGAACTTTTCTGCTCAAGTTAATTCCATAGCCTCATTTCTAAATCTCAAATCATACGAAAGCAGATCACTTGAAGGGGATTATGGGTGATTAAGAGGGTTGAAGTCGAACCTCAGGACTTACGTAGTCGTCGTATGATTCATGTGTGGTTGCTAACAGCGGGGGTCTGTACGCAGCGGTTCCTGCCGCCCCCCTGGCTCTCTGCGCCGACGCCTCCCTCGTCGTTCCAGAGGTGGGAAGTTTGCTGTGTGTCGCTGTCGTCAAGGCCCGAGGTGCTGGTGCGCTCCTCGCTGCTCCTCTGTGGACCCTGTGAGATCCAACAAGCAACAAAAATATGGCAGCGGATCTTCAGCTTCATGTGAAAATTGTTCTTCAGAATTCTGAAAAAACAGTTTTATACATCGTTCTCTGTTGTGTACACACACTGTTGTGTTGTCAGCTGAATTAAAACTGTATGTTTTTACATCTAGATCTCCGTACAACAGAGTCCTTTAATGTCCAGCTCGGTTGATGGATTTGTATTCCTGTAGGTCGTAGACTTGTAGATAAGACCTCCTAAACTGAAACAAAGACACTACCAAGTCTGTAGAGTGCAGAGAGCAAGATTAGGAAAAAGACAGATAAAGACAGAGAGAGAGACAAAAAACGAATTTTTCAGATCAAGACCAAAAATACAACTAAAAACGAACATAAAAACACTTCATGCACTTATCTGTACTTCTTTAGTGTCTGCACTGATGTCAACAAACCTCCTTCCATTCCACGGACAAAACATCCTCTCTGAATACATGTCGGTTGTAAACATGGAGTTATTTTTATGATGCTTTTCACATCCTCAGATTCCCTCAAGCTGCGTCAAGTTTGCTGGATGAAAATAATAAGTATTTAAAAATAACCATCAAAGACCAGTTGTCCTCTTTCCAGTCTGTGTCCTGTTTGTCGAGGGGGTTTTGCTGCGAAACTTGAATGTTATTGATGTCAGAACTAGACGATGGATTAAATGAGATCACATTACTTTTAGAGTGTATAATCTTAAATAACTGAAGGGTTGGCGGGAAAACATAATTGAGATGAATTTTAAAAGAACATGTTTTTTTGAAAAATGGAGGGAAACAGACAAAGAAGAGAAAAGTGTTCGACAGATTTTGATCCTAAATCGTGAAAAACAAAAATATGTTTGATGTGTAAATATTGCGTCTGGACTTGCAATAATTTGATCAGATTGTTTCTATATTTGTGGATAAATTCTGTGTTTCATAGTCTGACCTCAACAGGGCATCATTCATGCAGTCAAATGGCCACATTTTGCCACAGGTCTGATCCAAGCACAGTTTAATAAGCATGTTGCTAATTATTTCTGTTTTAAAACACTATTCATTTAAAGTAATTAAGGCAACCATTTAATTTACATATTTACCATTAGAAATTAATCCAAACCTTACGTAAATGTTTTCCACCTACATGTGCAACAACACCTTCACATCTCGCATGTATTTCACCACCTTAAGTCGTTGTTACCCAGCCTCTACTGGACAATAATTCTCTTGGCATCGTTTCCCATCGTCATCCATCTTCTGTGTGCTGCTCTCTGGTCCTACTCCATGTTAGGATCCCTGAGGAGCCGACCACAACTGAACCCAACAGCTGCAAATCGAAGCCTGACACCCTCCTTTGAGCTTGGTTTGATAAAAAGTGTCATGAGATGAAAAATAAACTCTGGGTTGGGAATGAGATACTGTCCCAAGTGGAGGTATTCAAGTATCTTGGGGTCTTGCTCACGAGTTAGGGAAGAATAGAGCGGGATATCGAACAGATTGTGGCTGCGTCAACAATAATGCAGATGATTCCATCCGTGGAAGAGAATTGAAAAGCAAAGCTCTCAGTATCCTGGTCGATCTAAATTTTAACCCTCCCGTGTGCTCACAAGCAGTGTTGTTTTCGTCAACGATGACAAAATCATTTAGTTGACGCCACTTCTTTTCATGACAATAACGAGATTCTGAGATAAAAATTGCTCTTTGATGACTAAAACACGACAATGTGAGTTTTGGTTGAGGAGACGAGAATGGAGAAAGTGTCTGATGCTGCATTCTATCATTATATCACGCCCGCCAACTGGCATGCAGTGCACAACATGCTCAACACGGCACACTGTTGTCACTTATCACTGACAATGGATCATGATTTCGAAGGTAAGTTACAAGTGCTACAACTTCAATTCATTATATGTGTGTAACTGTAGCAGCATGTTAAGCCATGTTTTCATTCAGTGACGGTGTGGTCATCTCTTTGTTTGTAAAAGCCAAAAGTGATGTTGTACAGCCACACAGACTCCCTGGAAAACCGTTACAGTATTTAAAGGGTAGTTCATTTCCAAAAACTCATGAACATGTTTGTTTCATACTTTCATGTATGACTAACTCTGGTATAACTTACAACAGAGACGTGCCTTCAGAGGCAAAGCCTCACCTCTCAATGTGCAATCCATCAAAAACTGCGTTGATACATGCAATTGACCAAGCCGGGTACAGTATCTCTGATTGTCGCCAATATTATGCTTGCAGATACGTATATTTCCCTTGGTTTTCCACGATCTGAATGATGCATTAAAGTTAAATGTTTATAAGGGTCTTATTAAGTTTCGCTGATCGGAAATAGAACTGCAGTGCAAAGGTTGGAGGCATAGGCAAAAGAGCCTCCACAAACTATGTCACATCTCCATTGAGGCGGAGAGACTTTTAAAACTAAAGGAAATAACGTGGACTGTAACAAAAAAGTAATGGATGTTTGTGTGAAGGAAAAGCATATGGACTTTATCTTCTGATAAATTGAAGACAAGAAATGTTTTTAAATTTCAATCGTATAAAAAAGAGATAAGACTAAGAAAAATACAATAGAATATTTAAATAAAATATTATTTGTTTTTCATTTTCAATTCCATTTAATACTCAATATTTATCTTTCACCATAATAAAGTTGTTCTGGTTTGCGTAAATCTAGCCAATCACGTAGGGCCTGACACAATATTAACCATTCAGCAACAAAAGCCGGGTCTATCTGTCATTATAGCACTACTTTGCTAACAAAGCCGCTCAGGATTCTTCAGTCTTGAGCCAAACTTAAAACTTAGATTTAAGAGTTCTCGCTAAACTTTAACGTAATTTCCCCAAGAAATGATAAATTAAATCTTTTTTTTTTTTTAAAACTTCATATGTGTGTGAAGAATGCTGATGAGATATGAAATAACCAGTACCCAATTGAACAAACTTCCCTTTTGGGTTCATATACTTGTAAATACGACACTAAAGGAGTCAGTGCCTCACCAACCATGAACCTCACCACACGTCACTGACTTACAACCTACCTCACTGTACCTCAGGACTTAATTAATTATTTTTGTTACAATGTTTGCAATTTAGCAAATTCTGAGAAATAAAGCCAAAATTAATGGACATTGATTCTACTTAATCTGTGTGTAATACACAATCCTTGGATCAAAAAGTGTTTGCCGTTAGGTGGAAACCTTATGTCTAAAACCATTCCTTTGTTGTTGTTATTATTGGTAAATATCAGATCTGCAAGCTCACAATGTGTTGCAATGCGTTCAACTTGAGCAATATTCAATGCCTATTAAACTAAATAAACTTTTAAAAAGACTATACTCATTTTTTCTTTTTTTGACTAAAAATAGACTAAAGAATGTTGGACATTTCGTAGACTAAAACTAGAAAAAATTTGATTAAGTTTTGTTTTAGTCCAAAAGACTAAATCTAAGAGGTGGGTAGTTACAAAAAGAACAAGATAGTGGGTAGTAGAATCTGAAATCAGGTGATGGGTGTCTGGAATCTCCCTTAGAGGTAAAAAATGTCCTATTTATGCTTCCCTTTCTCTTATCTTTACGGGTTGGGATTGAGATGCTGTCCCAAGCGGAGGTGTAGTATCTTAGGGTCTTGTTCAAGAATGAGGGAAGATTGGAGGATGATATCAAATTAATTGTAGCGGCGTCAACAGTTATGCAGACGATGTGCCGATCTGTGGTGGTGAAAAGGAAGTTGAACCGAAAGGTAAAGATCTTGTTTTACTGGTCAATTTATATTCCATTAGTGGGTAGTAAAACGCGCCTAATTCACACGCGCCAACGCCAGTGAAGCAGCTGCTGCTCACAACAGAGCTGCTCTGCTGCAGTGTTTCTGTGCGCAGATGTTTGGAGTAGAACTCCCTCCAAAGGATTCAAGACCACTAACTTTATTAAGTATCTAAAGAAGCATCACAACAAAGAATATGAGAAGATCAAAAAAACAAGAAAGACAAAACAAAACGTATTTAACTTTGCTTTACTCTAGAGACAAGAGAATCTTTCAGTCGATTCATGAATGTCAACAATAACAAACGTTCTTGTTGCCTTTATCATTGGAATCTGCCTCAATCCAATGAATAGAGAGTTTTTGTTTAATACTGGTTAAATAAACACAGACAGGTCAGAGTTCCACGTGTGTGGCCAAGTAGTCAAGATTTTTAATTTTTTTTACAAAAAAATAATACAATAATAACTTAAGATTTAAGTCAAATTTTATTTTAAAGGTTAAATATATATTTAACCTCAACTTTAAAAGCTGACGTTTATGGGTGTCATATCTTGTATAGTGTTGTTTATGTTATACTGATAATTGTTTTATTCATGTCATCACTAGTTTAAAATCTGTGAACCAATCTGTGAACGTATATTGTCTCTTATGTATTATTTTTTTAAATTCATGATCTTTGACGTCATTTAAACTTCTCTGGATTATTCCTGAAGTACTAGTGTCTTTAAAGATCTTCCACTGGATCAGTTTTTCATTTCAGAAGGTAGATTGCTCCACAGTGTGACTCCTATATCAAGAGTAGCTTCAACAAGATGGGAAAACCTCTTCTCCTCATCTCAAGTTTACCTCGTGGACGTCGTACTCGCGGGTCTCGTGCTCCGGCCTTGTGCAGACCTGCCTCGGCTGGAGTCCTCGGAGCCGTTCAATAGCGACAGCTCCCTCAGCTGCTCCTGTCGTATCTCGTCGTTGTAGTCCTGAGGGAGAAGAAAAACACATCAGGGCTTGTGGATTAAAAAGGAAAAACAAGAACATTTGTCTTCTGACGGCAACAGATGCTCACAACAGCAGAGAATGTCATCAAGTGAAAATCATTGAGACACATGCAGGGAACACATGTTATTGCCACAGTATTGAGGGACGAGCAGCTCCGTTATTTCTCTGAGACAAAGTATCAGTAGAGAAGAAATCTGCCTCAAGACAGTTCATTGCTATCGATAGTCTTTATCTGTGTGAGCCATAATTTGGTGAACTTTCCAGAAACTCCCTCTAAAAAAAAAATTCATTTATTATTTATAAAGTTGATTTATGAAGTGATAGATGATCCATGACATGTGATAAACAATATTGTAACAATTATAAAATACTTTTTGTTTCACAGCATCAATCCTAAATACCATTGATTATACATTTGAAGGTTTGCATTTTTGTACATTTGAAAAACAAAAAGAAATACCAAATATTTGTAGTATTGTTTTATTTTTTGGTTTTAAGAAAAATGTAATTGTAACCCATCATGTTACGGGTCTGCCCCGGGTTCTCCTCTCAGTTGGTTTTGCCAGTACTTCACTTGGTCATCCTAACTTCATTTTCTCTCCCCAGAAAATTCTAAAAGTCACCGACAGTTGTGTTTGTAGAATGTGAAGGTAAAATAAAAATGTATTGAAGAAGCATGAAAAGATATTTTTATGTTGCAATTCCAATGTTCTTAAGAACCAGCTGAAGTCTTTGGTGTTATTTTTCTGCACATTTCCACACATTTGAGACAACTTAACGTGGACGCTCGTTATCTTGTGATGCGAGCGTTCCTCTCACTCTGTTGCCGTGCTATGGATCATTGTGCAGACGATCGGGGTGTAAGGAACGCAGCCTTCATTATCTTGTCATTCCTGACAGATAAACAGGCTCATTTCCCTGAAACACAGTCGCACGGAACAAGCACACACACCGCAGGCCAAATATTTTTGTAATGAAAATAAAGGAAGAGAGAGAAACAAGCACTGTCTTTGGCTGTCAGTGTTTTTGACAGCTTCCTTTTGCTGCTTTTGTTGTATCTGTGCAACTGTCAGACTGCTGGGTGTCCTAACAAGACAACAACCAACAATTTCCCAATAGAGCAAAACTCTTTGGATACTTTCTTGCATTTTCACTCAATCTGTCTGTTTTTTGTCTCTTAAAGGGATAATTGTTGCTTTAGTTTAGACAACCAAACAGACACAATCATTACAGCCATCAACCAAACAACACACGACAACAGAGAGCGCAGACCTCCACCAAGCAGCTCTTCTCCACCCTATCTAAAGATGATGCTGAACTACATTTAAAGCTCAGGCTTTTGAACATGAACATTTATGATTCCATTTTACTGATTTGATTTGTTGTGATGATGAAAATGGTTTTATATAATATTGTTTTCCAAATGTCCTTTTCAAAATAAATAAAAAAAGATGGAGGGAAGTGAAGGATAAAAGAGGAAAAAGTGGCCTGACAAAATAGTTGAACTAGAAATAGTAAATAAATGCCTCAGTAGGGTCAAGGCATAGTGATGCATCACTCACTCAAAAGGATCCAGATGGTCACCTAAAAGTTATTTTCCTTTTCCTATTATCAACATTTCCTAAAGACTTCATCGGTTCATAACTTAATTACTTTGGTTACAGACCAGATATGCAGATAAAAACTAAATAAGATCAGCAAAAGATTTTGATTTAAATCTTTAGATTGGAAACGTCTTTTGATATAGAATATATTTATAGAAATGTCTGAACAAATACATTTTGAGCACAAAAATGTAAATCAATGCTTAATGCACTTCAGTAGTTAAGATCAAGACAACATAATTACCAAAACAATTGTCCTCTTTAACAAGGTTTTTGTTGTAGTTTACTGTCCATGCAGCTAAATTCTTCTGCTTTTATTACAGCAACATGATTTGCTGTATTTCATAGTAATTACTTATTTCAAAAGACATGCAGCCAGTTATAGTGAAAGATTCAGGATAAAATTGGATTTACATTTTTTTTTTAATAATAATTAAGAAACAAATCTACCTCCATAGAGGTTTGGCTCAATTTTGGATTGAGATCTGTCATCGGAAACATTGTGATCCTCACAGTGTTGTTTGCGTTTGTCTCACCACTGATAATTCCTCTCAAACTACCTCCCAAGCCACAGAAGCCACATTCAAGTTCCGTCCTGGTTACACCGTGTGCTGCAGAAGATGGATAATTGGACTCAAGTGCTGCAGAAAACCAAGAAATTTAACCAAAATGTATGCATACAGACGATATTTTCACGTTCCACAAAGTTAATTTAGGATTATGAAGGTTTCATTATCAATTTTATATACATAATATGAATGAAATGTTTCAATGATTCCTTCCATACCTGATGAAACTAGACAAAACTTTAAAACCAGATTATCTTATTTCAAATTCTCAACGTTCCTGCTCGCACTGATCATGGCCTCCATCTCTGTCTTCGGAACAAAGCAGCCAATGAGAGTCTTTGTAGCAATAAAAGAGTGAACTCTGATTCCACAGATATAATTTTGTCTTCACAGCTTTGAAAAGTAAGTGAATGGAATCTCCTAAACTTGTAATTAAATATTCTAGTGGATTAAAAGCTTTTCTTCCACCACCTCGTCTTGTTCTTTCCTATTTAAAACTGAACTGATTCTTCACTGTGAAATTAAATCAGAGTTAATGAGATTATTTTGTTTAAATGTGTTCCATGTCTCATTTTATATACAGTATAGGTTGATGAATTTTAAACAACTTACAAAGGATTTTATAATACATCTGGTGTTTTTGTGCTTTTATTTTGTTGCATTTCCTGTCTGTCTCCCTCCACAAGCTTCATAAATTGTCTAGTTCCAGTCCGTGGTGTCTGATTTACTTGTGATTTTAAACAAATTATATTATTATATTATCATATAATATACTTACTTATATACTTATAACATATTTTGTTATGTGTGTTCCATTTTCAGTTTTCTTTCACATTGAATAAGCTTGAATGGACAGCTGCTTGATCTTTATTTTATATTTATATATTTCTTATCTGTTTCACTCCATGATTGTTGTGATTTAGTTTTTTCACTGTTTCAAATTTTTCTTAAACTAATGGTGTTACGTTTCTGCATTCAATATTGACTCTTCACACTTGGGTCCAGTAAGTTTAGGGTATACAACACACAAAATACTGATCGTTTTTGTTATTTTCTCCATTTTAATACAAATGCTGACTGATTATTAAAAAAATATAATTCTACCATTTAGTTTTTTAACCATAATAATAATTATAACCAATACATTTTCCCTCAATGGTAATTAATTTTGGTTAATCGTTAATAATTTGATAATTAAATATAAATGTACAAATAAATGTTGATTTCACGTAATATTATGAAACTTCCACGATTCAAATAATGTGTTAATACAATTCAGAAGATCCCAGATCATGAATTAACATACAGATGTATTTAGGTAGATAAATGGATGGATATAAACTGTTTTCAGAGACGAAAAGAAACAATTCTGGTAAGGATCTTTTTCCCTTTAAAGATAATCTAGGTTTTCTATTTTCTATCTGATACCTGGTGAACGTAGAAGCTGCTAAAGTGGACCAACATGAGTTCACGGAGATAAATCCACGCTGAGAATCGTCCAGTCAGAGTGTTTGTTCACTGAGATTCATTCTGACCATGCGTGACCTTGTACACACCAGCACTCTCCACTGGGATGAACTTTGATTTGGAAAGGGTTAATATGAGAAGCACGGCTGTGGCATAAAGACAATAATGTGACCTTTAGAACCTGCAGACCTTTGTAGGTTGATGTTTTCTAGCCGCTTTCACAAGCCCTCTGTCCAGTGCACAAATCATGTCTTGTTAGTGACCCGATTATCCCTGAAAAATACAGAATATCTGGAGAATATAAGAAATATTTTGATGCTTTATTTTTTATAGTCAAAAACCTATATATATTAAAAAATAATTAGCACACAACAACAACAACAAGTATTAACTAAATGAGACATCATGATCGATTAAAAAAATAAATGAAATCAATATTCTTATTTTAGACTTGAGACATTAAACCGACTTGAACTTTAATTTCACAGTTTTGTCTTAAGAGCTTTGAAAAGTAAATGAATGTAATCTCTTAAACTTTTAAATGAATATTCTTCTGGATTAAGTGCTTTTCTTTCCCCACCTCGTCTCTTTCTTTTCATTTTCTTTTGTAGGTCAAACTGAACAATCCTCACTGTGAAGTTAAAAAGTTTGATTGAATAATGGATTATGTATTGAATAAGTTTGCTCAATATTTTACATTTAATTTGATATGAACTGAGTTTTACCTTAATTAATCAGTTTTAAATCATACAAATCTTGAAGAGATTTCTTTGTTTCAAGTTTGTAAACAGTAAAAAAAATTACAAAGGATATTATTATATAAAATAGTTCCTGGATAAGCAGAATAGTCTGTGTTTGGTTTACTTTTTTTTTTGCATTTCCTGACGGTCTCCCTCTGTCGCTTGTTAAGATAAGAGTTCTTGTTCCAGTCCGTGGTGTCAGATCTACAACTTGTATTTTATCTTTGATATTTTTGAGCTTTTTCTTGATGCATTTTGAGTTTGTAAGTCAGATTCTTCCTGTGGTCTGAGTTCCCTCCTCTATTTTTATTTACCTTTGTTTAGACTTGCACTGACAGCTATGTGATGGAAACAGATGAAAATAGGTTTTTGCTCAAGTTTTTAAATTTACATTCAAGTGTGTTTCAAGCGTTTTGTCTTAATGACACACTTTTAAAAATGTAAAATCTTGATGGGATTAAAATGAACTGACTTCCGCGATAATGTTTAACTAGAATAAATTGTCTTTTTTCAGTAATGGTCAGAAGGGGGGGAAAATGAAATTACTTAAACAGAAATGACATACATAAAGATGACAAAGGTTGATGTAAAAGAAAGAAGAAAAATGTATTAGAAGGGAGGAAAGTAAGAGTAAGACTAAATTCATTTGCGTTATGGGTCCTACAATAGCTAAAATTGTTATTAATTGGTATTTAATAAATATGGTTAAAAACTTGATGGATTGACCTCGACCCTAAAACCTTCACTGAGAAGTCAGTTTTCTACACGATAATTTCCAAGACAGACAGAAAGTATGTCTCATCGCAGAATCATGTGGACTTTGAGCTTCTAAAGCTAGAAGCAAAACAAGATCAAATAAAAAGTGTCTGCTAGTATGTCTGGATAGATTTCTCCTGCCCTCCTATGAAGTGTGGGTCATGGAGTTGATTCTAGGTGGCTGAAGGTAGCATTCAGAGGTTTTCAATTTGCCCATTAAAAGAAGGAAGAGATGCCAAGACAAGTTTAATAAATGAAGTCTGACCCTCCAAAACATCCAGACAGACTTTTATCTCAATAAATGTTTGTCTGAACACAGATGACTTGACACTGTAATTCTCAGCTTTATATCCAAGAATCTAACAGAGCAGGAGAGAAGCTCTCTTGGTGACTCCGTGTCAAAAAAAGAAAAGTTGTCTACATGGCAGGAAAACTGGGCTTTTAAGAAGAAAAAGATGACAAATTGAGGTGATGCAAAAAGCAGTCAGGAGAGAGAACCTGTGAGGGCGGTTGAGGCCTGGATAATTGGTCAATTGTCAGGTTTCTGCTCTAATATAAGTGTTCTGGGACTAAAGAAATACAGTATTTAGTTCTGTCAGAGCTACTCAAGGCAAGAATAGCAAAGAAAGTTTAATCCTAATGAGGGAGAGTCGACCATGCTGTGTGTCAGAAGTCATTTACGTAACTTCTTTGAATCTATCTTTGCTTCTTCCTTTTGTTCTGGTCGGATAATTCACGATTCTTCTCAAGTCAAAGAAGGATGTAAAGTGTCTAGACCAGGGATCACCAACCTTTTTGAACCTGAGGGCAACTTCATGGGTACTGAGTCATACGCAGGGCACCCACTTTGATACACTCTGAAATAACAAATTTTCTCAATTTGCCTTTAGTTATATATTTTTATTAATGATTATTGATACTCGTCCAAGTGAAGACACTAATAGTTTTAACAAAATAATATTATACATTTCATGAATTCCTCTTTTGAATGGAACACCATTTTCCTAATTTAAATTCACAACATTTCATAGGAAAAATCTTTATTTTCACTAGCTAGGAAAAAATCAAATCATTAACTATGTATTGCACCTTGTTTGAAAAATGAATCAATTATGTAATGTTTAATGAAAATCAACTTTTCAACTCACATTTTGAACTAATGACCAAGTCTGCTGCATTTTTACAAAATGATATCTGTTACCTTTCATGAAGTGATTAAAACAATGTCCGGAAAATAATATTATTATTATTATTTTCAGTGAACTGTCCTTGAGTAGACATTTTAATGGAGCGTGTGAAGCAATTTTGCCCTAAATTTATATTTATATTTAATTTTTAAACATCTCAACATAATTTACTGTTTTTGTTACACCGCACTTTATGAACAAAACTTTAAGAAATATAACTTACTTGAGGCTGTGTATTTCTTTGGTTGTTTTCTTGCGCCATTTTAATAAACTATTTAAAAAAACATTTTAATTTATTTTAATAAACTAGCTTAAGATGAGTTGCAGCAAGAGCCGCCTTCTTCCCTCAGGTAGCTCCCTGTGATTGGAGAGGTCCAGCCAATGGCAGCAGAAGGCTTCAAGCAGCATGTCTTTGTGTATGACATGTTGAACGCATGTGTATGACTGGTTGAGCGCCCAGCAGAGTGATTTTGATACAAAAAAACACGTTTTGAGTGTACAACAACCAAGATACACCCCCTCAAACCGGTGGCACTAATCTCACTCCATACCTTCAACTCCCCATCATTGCTGTTCCCGCACTCACCTTTGAACTAGAACAGGCCAGAGTTTGACTAAATTATCTAAACTTTGTATGTATTATACAAATATTTTCAATTATTTTATTTTAAATATCGTGTCATTTTCATATACATATAAATGCAAGTATGATTAAAAAATAATTTATTTAAACAATTTTTTTTTTCACTGGTGGTGAGTTGTGCTATTTTTTAGAACAGATTTACTTTGTGTGTTGAGTGTTAAGATCATTTTCTAATGTCAATATTTCAATAAAATAGAGTTTTGTGCAAACAGACACATTCTAATGAGTACAATAGAGGTCCAACATCAATTTAACACACATTCAAATACACACATTAGTTCAACCTTAACAACATTTTCACAAAGGAATGTTGTTTAAATTTTGGCTGAACTGACTGCTCTATGACTTTAGCATCAAAATGATACTGACAGAATGCTTCTCAATGTTGGTTACAATCGACAAAAAATAGCAAAAGAGAATAAACTGTCTAAGAAATTGCAGGTTCCTTCCCAGCACTATGACTGTGTGCAAGACACTGATCCCTCTTGATAGTGACAGGGCACGTGGCAACACAGTCTACTCTCACCAGTGTATAATTTAGTGTGTGAATGTCTTTTGATTGCTTAATAAGCAGAGAAATCAGTAATAATTGGGGCACTTTCATCACCGTTTGAAAAGTACAATTATGTCACCATTTCAATCAATATTGTTGGATGGTTAAGTAAAAAAAAAGGTTGGCGGCATACTTTTGTTTTGTTGTGTACTTTTTCTTCCTGCAGTTTTTATTTTTTAACTCACACACAGCTGGAGGTAAGGGAGTAATCACAGACTGGCTCTGGAGTTCTTAAGGAGGCGTCCCTGAACACTCCAGACTCACTCACGTCCACTTTGCTTCCTCCAGATGATGTTCCTGCATATTTTACATTTCTGTGAGTACTAGTTCTGTTAGTCTTCAGGTGTGTCCGGCCTCCAGGTTGGGTCATGTTGTAATTACTTATTGTTTAATTCTTGTTATAACTCTCCCTCCCCACTTTATATTTCTGAAGTGTGTGAATGTATACTTGTGTGTATTGTTGTTCATATATGTATTTATTATATGTGTTTTTTTAGTTTTAGGATTTTACTATCTCTATTCTTTATACTTATTTGGTGTTGTTTTTGTTATTTTCACCTGCACTTAATATATGTATATCTTAATATACAAGTAAGTGTAATCTTTTTGTTGCGCTGTGGTGCAGCAAGAGCTACAGTTTAATTAATTATTTTGACATTATGTTTTCGCATTTTGTCATTCTCATGTTTAAGTATAAATATATATATATATACTGTATATATTTTTTTCTTGAATTTTTGTTAAACTATTTTACTGCCTTAATTTAATGCCAACATTAAACTGGTTCACGCTGTAACAAAAGTTTTGGAAACCCTGATATAATCCATTCACTCATATAAAATGAAACTTTTATTTTAAAAGGGCAACTAATGTGTGATTTAAGTGCCCCGTAAATAGATCTATGACCTCTGTTGTTCTCTTCAGTATGTACTGTATCTGTTTTTACAAAACTATTTTAAGAAAGATATTTAGATTAGAAAATGTGCTTAACCCCCACCAACTGAAATCACAGTTTGTCTCAAGTTAAAATTCTGTTTACCATAACCACACCCACTCTGTAGTGATTGGTCAAGCATGGAGGTTTGTCATCGCAGCATCATCAATCTCCGCCTCCAAGAGACGTGTATACAAAACGAAGCAGCACATTTTTCGCTCCTGTAGGAGGAGCAAAGCCCATTATTACATCATAATGGACTCCACGCTCGTAACCCCTCGTTCTGCAAGACTTCTTAAATGTAATTTTATCAGTAATATTCAATGTTAATAACAATTTCAGTAAATCTTAAAACCTGTTATTATTCTATTATTGGTATTTCAAATGCTAAAAACGTTTTTTCATTATCAAGTTAAAATAGATGATGACTGGATGGCGCTCTCTTGAGTACTTTTGTCAGGTTTTGCTTATCGTTGTGTAATATTGGACTTGTTGCTAATGAAAGAGTTGAGAGATTTTCCCTATTTTTAATTATATTTAATATTCTATGTTAACAAAATGAAAAAGAAGTTACCAACAGCTGAAGAAGAATCCAGGGTATTTGTATATACTGTATATATATAAAAAATCATAACAAGTATAATATATACAGTATATATAAATTACACTCTTTATGATTTTTTAAAAATGGTTTCAGGAAAGAAAACAAATACTGCAATGCATCAAAGGTTTCTATTGTTTAGAGACTAGTTTGTAAATATCAAATATTATATTGCTGTTACATCAAGATCAAAACCCACGTTGTATTCCATTTGGAACAGAGGTCTAGGACAACTTTTTTCTGCAAATCTTTGATCCAAACTTAATTTATATTTTATATTCTATTGTTTTTTTTGTGTCTAAGACGCATTCCGGAGGTGAAGCCGGAGGAGACACTAACAGCAGCTTTATGTTTGGAATCCCGACTCTCTATTAATTCATGACTTTATTCCCTCTCGCTTAATTTACTCTGAATCCTTTAATACGTCGAAGAATGTCTGCGAGTCTCTTTTGCTCAAATGTGACGCGTCTCTCCAGTCGCCGGCTGAAAATAGGATCCCGTCTAAACATCAGTTCACAGAGCGATTACTCTCCGGCGCGTTTATTTATTTATTTCCACCGAGAGGAAGTCTGAGCTGTCAGCTCTGACAGCATGTCTGCAGTCAGATTTGACTTTATGCAGGATCAGAGGCTTCCATTTAGAGCACTAATGCTGCTAAAACTTCAGGGAACCAAAGTTCTTGGAGCTACTTTTTTTTAAATGACTGCAGACTTCATAATTAATCATGTAGTTGCTGATCCTCTTTTATTGACGTCACAAAACAACAACGAGACTCCAGTTGATATTCTACTGATGTTTGTGTAATCTTGTTCTTTACGTCAGTTTCAGTGATTTTGCAAGTTATAAAACAAAACATGTTTGTTTTGTTTACATCACTGGCATCTCTTATTTCCGCCTCTTATTCATACTTTTATATTTCACTAAACACAACATTTAACTCATACATTTATGGTAATCTGTATATTATTTTTGGTGAATAATGCTGTCTTCTGTATGTCCTATCATTTATGTAAATCACCTATTAACTTATGTGATCATTTGTAAGTGACGCTAAAAAAATGTGTTTAACTAAATTCAAAATTATTATCGTTTCAGTGTAGTTTTCGTTTCCAAGGGAAAAATCTGAAATGGTATGTTTGATTTGCCTTTACTTATAATATTGAGCAAGACTTTAGAATGCGATAAAGTGCCTTTCATACAGCAGGAACCTCTCATGGGTCTAGACGGACACCACACTACTTTTGTTTGGTATAAAGGGAATTTGACATAAAATCTGCAAAAATGTGCCAAATTTAGATCCCTGGACGTGAATATAAAATTACCCGAACCATCCTGTTTATTGTGACCTATATTTTAATCACCTTGTAGCAGGCGAGATGCACTACCGGTGGAGAATAGTGTAAGTTACATATGAGACATTCCATACTTTAAATGTAGATTTTGAATCTAGATGAACATTTTCTTAAATCTACTAAGTGTTAAGTGGTTCTATTTCATGTCAGAAAGGCAGCAGCCAGTTGTTTTGAGGACCAGCTAAGTAAGCAAGTAGTGGTTCGAAAAACATTTGGAATTGTATGAGAATGGTTGCTAATTCAGTGGCTAATTCAATTCACCTGTGTCAACAGTTTTTATCTGAAGGTTGTTCCGTGAATATAATGCTTACATTAAACTGGATCCCGATGTAAAAAAGGTATTGGACCCCTGATCTTTCTCATTCACTCTTAAATAACCTTTAATTTGACTCAACTTTTTGTATTTGTGATGATTTCCAACCTACTTCCTACTTTCATAAGGAACCCAGTTTACGCCGTCGTTGGTCCTTATTTAGTATTCAACTATGATATCGGGAAAAGTGTCAAAATGACGAAGACTTTTAAAGGCTAGACCTTTTTTCCAGGAAGTGCACATTTCTTCCAGCAGATGGGTGCACAGTGTGAGGCAAGTTTGTCTAATGACAGGAGACGTCTCTTCTCAGAGGCATCAGGGAGTTTGTGTCAAATGACACTAGCTTGTGCTTTGGCTAGAGAACTAGGAAAGAACATTGTCTTCTTTTAGGTGCCACACAAGGACAGAAGCGACACTTGCCCCCTTCATAGCTTGACTCTGAAATCAACCGACCGTTGAGTCCATGAACCTCATCGAGGCATTTGTGAGGAATCTAAACATTTCTGTCAGCTCGTCAAATCATTTTTTTTCTAGCACTTCATGGCACCAGCAGGAGACCACTGACCACTGCAACACTGGGAGGTTTTCCATAGAAAATAAAGACAAGACAAGACTTCAAACAAAACTTGCTCTGCTGAATATCTAAAACGTCCTTTACTGTTAGCAGTTGGCCGTCTTTATCCTGTACTGGCTTGTCAATCCGTCTTCTTTCACCACTCAGTGTTATTGTGATTCTGTAGAGGGTTTTCATCTTCATATATATTATATATATTTGTAAAAATCCTCAACCGCACACCTCATCCAGATCCAGCGGTAGTCTAACCTCCAATGGATGTGCTTGATGTATGCACCGGACCACCAAGCAAGGCAGAGATACGTAAGGCCATTGCTTCAATTGAGAATGGTACAACGGCAGGATAAGATGGGATCCCCCCACAGGCCTGGAAAGATAAGTAAGTAAGTAAGTAAGTAATATTTATTTATATAGCGCTTTTCGAGACCAGGGTCACAAAGCGCTTTAACAATCAAAACAATACTCAAAACAGTACATACTTCAAAGATCAAGACAACACCGAGAACAACACAGGAGTTCGAGAAATTCAAGGAAAAGCCTGAACAAATAGAAACGTCTTAAGATGTTTCTTAAAGGAGTCAGTAGACTCCATCAAGCGCAAAGAGAGAGGAAGATTGTTCCAAAGCTTAGGAGCAACAGCCTCTGGTCCTGAGCCGTGTGCGTGGAACCATAAGTAGATTCTGATCCACAGACCTCAGAGACCGAGCTGGGGTGTAAGGCTGGATCAGATCAGTGATGTAAGGAGGAGCCTGACCATGAATAGCTCTGAAAGTAAGAACCAGAATTTTAAAGTTGATCCTGAAAGAAACTGGAAGCCAGTGAAGAGTTTTAAGGATCGGAGAAATGTGAGTTCTCCTACTTGAGCGGGTCAGAATTCTCGCTGCAGAGTTCTGAATCAACTGCAGACGAGACAGCTCCTTCTTGTTAAGACATGAAAACAAACTGTTACAATAGTCCAGACGAGAAGAAACAAACGCATGGATTACAAGCTCCAGATCATGTTGTGACAACATTTTCCTAAGTTTAGAGATTTTAGAGCCTGGTTTTTTGAGCAGAGGCTCCACAATGGCATGTTTAAATGCATTGGGAAAAACCCCTGTGGAAAGGGAGAGGTTCACCATATTGGTAACCCAGGGGCCAATTACATCAAATACTTTGATAAAAAGCCTACAAGGAAGGGCGTCATCTGAGCAAGAGGAGGGTTTCATCTTGTTCACTAGTGCTGACATATCACCCAAAGATACAGCAGTGAAGGATGACCAAGAGGAGGAGATGGGCTCAGAGACAGTAGGGGTTCCCAACAAAGGGGGAGAGATTTTCTCTTTGATCAATTTAAGTTTGTCAATGAAAAATCTCAACAATGCATTGCTGTCAGCTTCACAGAAGACCGGCGTGATTTGAGGAGCAGGAGACACGAGAGAATTAATCGTGTCAAACAAAACTTTGGGGTTTTTCCTATTTGCTGCTACCAGTTTTCTGATGTAATCAGATCTAGCAGTTTCTACCATCTCATTGTAAGAAGTCAACAGATCCCTGAGGTGAAGTCTGTGCACCTCAAGTTTAGTAGACTTCCAGAGACGCTCAGTCTTTCGACAAAGTCTCTTCAGACTCAGGAGATCTTCATTTGTCCAAGGGCAGGTTTTTTCTGAATTTTCAATTTCGATTTAACAGGTGCCACTTGATCCAGTATTTCAACACAATGATCAGTGTAACAGTGAATCAAACTGTCCACATCTGGACAGTCATCAAAGGAAAGACGGTCAAACATAGCAGAAAAACTGTCTGCAGTATCGGCTGAGATGACACGCCTCTGAGACCTAACTTTCAAAGGCTTAGGTTCAGGGATGAAGTCCAGGTTGAACAAGACAAGAGAATGATCACTCAGATGGACATCATGTACAGATACATTAGAAATGTTCAGGCCAAGAGTAAAAACTAAGTCTAAAATGTGGCCTTTTTGATGAGTGGGTTCAGAAACATGTTGCTCAAAATTAAAGGCTTCAGTTAAAGTTAAAAGTTCTTTAGCAGAACAAGATGTGACGTCATCAACATGAAGATTAAAGTCTCCAAGAATAAGAACAGATTCCATCTGAATAATGGAAGATAAGAAGTCACTAAAGTCTTTCAAGAACACCGCCGCAGGACCAGGCGGACGGTAGATTGACACACAATAGAAAGGTCTTGTAGAACCAACCAAGATCATCTGAGACTCAAAAGAAGTGAATTCCTGTGTCTGAATCACTTTGCAAGAACAACTCTCCCTAAAAACAGTAGCAAGACCTCCTCCACGACCAGAGAGGCGAGGCTTCCCCAGGACAGCGCTCCCTACTGGACAGAGTTCGTTCAGATGAATAAACTCTTCCTCTCTCTGCCAAGTCTCAGAAAGACATAATAAATCCAAATTAACTCTTGTGAAAAGATCATTAAGAATAAAGGATTTATTAGTAATGGAGCGAACATTAAGAAGTCCCACATTCAGCACCGATGACGTCACTGACGACGCCGCGTCACTGACAGGCGTGCAGAGCGGGATCTTTTGAAGCGAACAGCGGTCACGTGGGTACCAGCTGTCACTGAAGTTCAACTCGGTTGTAAAAGTCGAATTAAAGAGAGGAAATGAAAAAATCTTACCACCTTTCGTTGAGGTCTGGACAGACGGCAGCGCTGATGTGTCGTCACACACAGTGAGAGGAATGTCGATCACGTCAGAGTTGTTCCGAGCGATCGCAACTGCACGTCTCATCCTGACCTGTACTCCAGCCCGACTCGATCCCTTGTGGAAATCGCCCGGTACTCGAGAGATCAAACGATATTCCACAGAGTCCGAGTCGATGAGAAGCGGAGCAGGAAACACGTTCACCGGACGTTGGTAACGGTCGCAAGTGAAGTCCTCCATCGACTCTCTGATGTTGAGAAGAGCATCACGATCATAGATCCGAGATGCTTGAGACATATCTTAAGTGATATGAGCATAAAATCCGGACAAGTAGTTGTTAAAACGACTGTTTTTGGCAATTATTGCAGGAGCTTACGTTTCAAGCAGCCGATCAAAGGCTCACCGGAAGATGCAGGCAGTCCGTCTGTTGATGCCCTACACCCTCTCCTTAAGAGAATATGGCAAGAAGAAAAGATCCCCTTAGATTGAATGAAAGGCATCATCATAAAACTACCAAAGAAAGGAGACCTCACCCAGTGCAACAACTGGCGTGGCATAATGCTACTCTCAGTTTCCAGCAAGCTACTGTGCAGAATAATTCTTGACCGGACAGCAAATGCCATGGAATACAAACTCAGGGACAACCAAGCAGGCTTTCGTCCAAATAGATCCTGCGGTGACCAGATCACAACTCTGAGAATTATAGGCGAACAATCTGCAGAATTTGTTGATTATGAGAACTTTGATCCACTCGACAGGTCCACACTCTGGAACATACTGGGTCACTATGGAATCCCCACAAAAATCAGCAATATGGTCAAAGTCTTTTACAGCAACGTCCAAGCACAAGTATCTCACATAGGCGATCTGACAGAACCCTTCAACATGACTCCTGGAGTGCGAGAGGGATGTTTATTAAGCCTTCTACTGTTCATAACTGCACTGGACTGGGTAATGAGGGAAACCACTAAAGAAGGGAGGACAGGAATACAATGGACACTGACAGATATGTTAGACGATTTAGACTTCGCGGATGATCTTGCCTTGTTGGGTCACAGCATTGGCCAGATGAGGAAGAAAACCTAGAAGCTAGAAAACAACTCAAGCCAAGGGGTGACTGAAAATAAGCGCATCCAAAACAAAGGAGATGCGGGTTAAGACAGTGGGGAAGGCCAGACCCGTGTGCTGCCAAGGAACGGAGTTGGAGTTATTTAAGGAGTTCACATACCTGGAGAGCGTTACGCATACTTAAGGCAAAGGCTTCCTTTGCCCAGCTGAAACCCATCTGGAGGGCCAGAAACATCTCCGTACGAACCAAACTGCGGATCCTACGTAAAGTCTATCTTAATGTATGGTTGTGAAACCTGGGGACTGACTCAACTTAACATCAAGAAACTCCAAACCTTCACTAACTCAAGATTACGTTTCATCTTCTGCATCTGGTGGCCCAAGAAGATAAGCAATGTAGATCTCCTTGGGAGAACAGGCCAGGTTCCGGTGCAAGTGACCATCAGGCGAAGAAAGTAGAGGTGGATAAGACACACTTTGAGAATGCCTCCACCACGAGAGCAGCGCTGGAATGGAACCCTCAGGGGAAAAGTAGGAGGGGAAGACCATGGCTCTCTTGGAGGAGGGGTGTCAAAAAACACCTGTACAGTACCGACACCTCATGGCAAGAGGCCCACGGGCAAACTCTGACGCTGCACTCGGCACACTCCATGACGTCATCAGCGCGCTGGAGACGGCTCATCCCGACGCTGTCTTCATCACTGCTGGAGACTTTAATCAGTGCAACTTACGGACTGTATTCCCCAAATACCACCAGCATGTGAATATTCCCACCCGTGAAAAGAACACTCTGGACCATGTTTACAGCAACATTCGTGGTGGATACAGGGCTGCACCCCGCCCCCACTTTGGACACTCTGACCACATATCATTGTTTATGTACCCTGCCTACAGACAAAGACTAAAACAATCAAACCCAGCCATAAAAGACATCAAACTCTGGAACCCAGAAACCGAAAACATCCTGCAAGACTGTTTTGCTACGACAGACTGGGATGTTTTTAAAGCTGCAGCCACTCTGGAAGACTCCTCTGTCAGCGTACAGGACTACGCTGAGTATGTGACCGGGTACATCAGCACGTGTGTTGACAACATCGTCCCCACCATACATGTCAGGACATTCCCCAACCAGAAGCCCTGGGTGAACACTCAGGTACGAAGCATGCTGCGTGCTCGCTCCACTGCTTTTAAATCTGGCAACGAAGCTGAGTACAAAACTGCCAAGTACCAACTGAGACATGCCATCACAACAGCAAAGAGACAGTAATGAGAGAAGTTGGACAGCTTCTACTCCACTGCTGACTCTGGGCGGATGTGGAGGGGCTTGCAGCACATCACAGACTACAAGACCAGCACCAGCATCATCAGTTCTACGGACAACCTGCCAGACGACCTCAACGCTTTCTACACACGCTTTGAGGCCACAATCAACAACACCGGAACAAACACACACACCTGGACTGCCGTACCCCCCTCACCACCACCAAAAGTCTCTTCAGGACAGGTACACAAAGAACTGAAGAAAATCAACCCCCACAAGGCAGCAGGACCAGACAACATCCCTGGCCGTGCACTCAAAGCATGTGCCAACGAGCTGGCTGATGTCTTCACCTCCATATTCAACCTCTCCCTAAGCCAGAGCACCGTTCCCACCTGCTTCAAAACTACAACAATCGTCCCCCTCCCTAAGAAGAGCCCACCCACCTGCCTGAATGACTACAGACCAGTAGCGCTCACTCCAATCATCATGAAGTGTTTCGAGAGAGTGGTGCTGGCTCACATTCAGAGCAGCATCCCAGACTCACTGGACCCCCTGCAGTATGCTTATCGACCCAACAGGTCCACCACCGACGCCATCTCAGCTGTCCTCCACCATTCCCTTTCCCACCTGGAAAACAAAGAGTCCTATATCAGGATACTCTTTGTGGACTACAGCTCCGCCTTCAACACAGTGATCCCTTACAAACTGACCCACAAGATGTCCACACTTGGCATCCACCCTACCCTCTGCGACTGGCTCCTTGACTTCCTGACTGGCAGACCCCAGACTGTCAGGATTGGCAAGAGAACATCAACCAGCATCATCACAAACGTTGGCACTCCACAAGGATGTGTCCTCAGCCCCATCCTCTACACCCTGTTCACACATGACTGTGTCGCCTCCCACAAAGACAACACCGTCCTAAAGTTTGCTGACGACACCGCAGTGATAGGATGCATCACCGCGGCGAACGAAGCGGCCTACAGGACAGAGGTGGACAGTCTGGTTTCCTGGTGTGAGGACAACAACCTCACCCTCAACACAGACAAGACAAAGGAGATGATAGTGGACATGAGGAAGGAGAGGAGACCTCACCAACCACTGTTTATCCGGGATCTTGAAGTGGAGCGGGTGAGCAGCTTTAAGTACCTCGGGGTCCACATCACTGAGGACTTAACGTGGGCCACCAACACAACACAGCTGGTCAAGAAGGCACAGCAACGGCTGTACTTTCTGAGGAGGCTGAGGAAGTTTGGCATGTCGACAAAGATCCTCAGAAACTTCTACAGCTGTGTCGTGGAGAGCAGCCTGACCAACTGCATCACTGCGTGGTACGGCAGCTCTACGGCCATGGACCGCAAACGTCTGCAGAGAGTGGTTAAGACAGCGGAGAGGATCACCAGGTCTCCACTGCCCTCTCTGCACAGCATCTACCACCACAGAGTCCATAGGAGAGCTGCCACCATCATCAAGGACAGTTCCCACCCACAACATGGACTGTTTACACTCCTGCCCTCGGGACGCAGGTACAGGAGTGCAAAATGCAGGACCACACGCCTGAGAAACTCTTTCTACCCCACTGCAATAAGAATCATGAACAGCTGAACACTGCACTGTTGTCACTTTAAATCCATCTCATGTACAGTTCCCCTCCCTTTCTTATATTATTATTATTATTTTTTTATTTTTATTTTTTTTATTGTTATTTCATCTTGACTTTTTTGCTATGTATATTTATATTTATTTTTATTTTTTTGTTACGCCGATATTTGTGGAGGGACGGCAAAGAAAGAATTTCATTGCATAGGGAAACGTGTTTCTCGATGTATATGACAATAAACACTTTGAATCTGAAGAGGAGCGCTGGAGACCGGAAGCGGTGGAGACAACTTACTGAGACCCTATGTTCCCAAAGGGGAGAAGTGGATTAAGTCAAGTAAGTCATATATATGCAGAATATATTTACATTTAAAAAATGTTCAGCTATGTTTTCTTTCTTTAATGATTGAATTCAATACTTTTTTTTAAACAGAATTGTTTTTACAGTTATTCTCATTCCAGTAATTTAAAAATACATTTTCAATACTTTCTTATTTGTAGCCTTTTGAATTAAATTAATGGAACTTTCAGACGATCATGACTGATCCATCAAGGAGCTCCGATACTCTCTTATTGTCTGTTGTCTACCTAAGAGTATTACATTTAGAAAATTAACTTTAGAAATATTGGAATTTGAATATTAAAACTTTTTTTCATTCATTTATAATAAACAAAATTCAACCTTTCGCTTTACATATTGATTCAATTACGCCAACACATAACATTATTAGGAAAACTACATTCTGATAAGAGACAAAATGAAGATTTGATATTTTTTAATTCAACCATTTAATATGTTAAATGATGTCACTGATCCAAAAGCCCTTTTCACCAGTATGTTCTAGCAATATAGATAAATGCATTTCATATTACTTAGAATATACTGGAAAACAAGTATATTCTCTGAATAAACTCTAATTATCTGAAATGTGTTTCAAATCCTACATGTGGCGCCATCACTCGAGCACCTGAGCTGCAACTCCTGCTGTGTGAGACAACGAGCTGCTTCTCTACAATTATCAACAAGCGACGAAGTCATCTGCATTTTCATGCTCCTACTGATGCGTAAAGGTTGTTGGATTAATTCAAGGACGTTTTATCTTGATGCGAACGTGACAGACGTGAGTGATATTCTTTTCAGGAGGAACCATCTGTTAAAGATCAGCGCTGGTGTAATAAGCCATGCTTGAAGTGTTTTACTCTCCGTCTCTCTTGCTCTTTCAACCCCAACATGTTTCCCACTTTGTTCCTTCACAGAATCTTTGGATTCACAATTGAACCAGAAGATGTTTAGAGTCAGAGAGTGATGAGACTCACATGTCACCAGCTAACTCATGATTCTGAATATTTTCGTCTTTTAGTGAAGTCTTTCACACTGTGTGTTTTTGCTTCCACTAAAAAAAAACAAAGTTCTGGTTGACAACTTTGGAATGAAGACCCTCCCCTGGCCGGCCAGTCTCCACACATGACTTGACCACATAGCCAGAGGAATCAATTTCAGAACATTAAATGTAATTTTCTTGTTTAATAAAATATTTTCAGGTAAAGAGAAGCCAAAGAAGAAAGTCACATGAACTATATAACTAAACATAAAAGTGTTTTTATGTCTCTATGCTGTTTGCATCTTAATATTGTGGTTTCCTAACATGTAATGTTTGATATCATGCTTATCCTTAGAAAGAGCTGGGAAAGTTATGATAAGTTAGCATTTTATGTGAGCCTCAGATCATTCAATAACGTCAAATAAAAGAAGTTTCAGAGTCAATCTGAAGGAAGATTGACTCTGAAAGCTTCCTGCAACATGGTGCGGCAAGTCCCCAGCTTGACCATACCTTCTCAAACCTGAATCTCTCTGGCTGCACCAAGCAACCAAACTGCTCTTCCAGAGAAGATCCTGCCTCAAAGACTTGTGTTCCCTTGCACCGAGTAAAGATACGTCTCTGGTCGGTTACGCCAACTCGGTCAAGGAAGATTTTTGCCTGCAACAAACGACCAGGAAGCCGCCAAGCCATCTTCACTGTGGTCCTTGGCAAGTCAAGTGCTCCTGCAGCTCCTCCTCATCTTCCTCATCCTCCTCACCTCAACCACCTCGTCATCATCACGCCTTCCTCTCTCCTCCTGACGACGTAAGAAACTGTAACATTGTCACTCTTGCATACAGCAAGATTAGCTTAAATTAAGTTTTAAAGCTTTCCCAGAAGTTTAAACTTATCAAAGCCATCAAGTCAGTTACTTCCTGATTAATTCATATTTTTTTTCCATGATATCAAAGCAAGCATCATCGTTCTATTACATTTTTCTTAACTGTTCTCACTTTTTTCTTTGTTTCTTTCAATAAATCTTATAAAAAGTACGTCAGTTGCCTTCACAATTTTTGTCCGATTTTTGTATAATCAAATAAAGAGCCTCTTACTCAGTAAGGAACATTAAATTACAACAAGTAGTGACTTCAGTTAATGAGATTGATTCAAACTAGTGTTTCATAATTAATTAATAAGGCCAATTAATTAATTATGAAACACTAGTTTATATTATCCCCGTAAATGTTATAGTTTCCTTTGAACTAAGACTCAAAGGTCTTCAGGTAATTTTTACCTAGAGGCAATTTTAAAGGCAAAGTTAAATCGACCAGAACTTAAAGTAGTGACAATAACTTAATTCTATCATTTCCCGCTGTATTATCAAACCAAAGTATTTCAAGAAGAGCCACTAAGTTCCTGCTCCAACAACAACAACAACAGTCTCTTGTTAGGCGTTAGTAGTCGCCATTAAACCTCCAAAACTTTTTAACGATTCCTCTTCACTTGGCTGGGAGTGGCTTTGTGTGACACAGGACGATTATCCTTCTGGCCCCATGATCAGATCTGATTTAAACAACTCTGAGTTGATGTTTGGGGGGAAACATGAATTCCATAAAGGGAGCTCATGCAGCTCGACTCACATTTGCAAAGCTTGATTAATATTTACAGCTCAGACCCGCTAAGAGTTCACAAGATACAAATGAATTACTACTCGGCTCTGCAGGCTAAACTGTGCCGGAGAATTCTTCCTACAGACTTTAATTGCTGAATATATTATATTTTATTAGGGAGACGTAGCAGCTACTGTTTTGAGATGTTAATGAAAAAAATCAGTGTCCCGAAGTGTTGAAAGATGAAGTCGTGAGTATAATAACTGAAAAATGAAGACTTACTGGAACTAGGAATTTCTTTATCTCCTCTAAAGCGTGACTCATCCGGGAATAGGCTTCTCCAGGTGGAGCAAAGACTTCAATTAAAACATGAAGATCATGACTCAGATGTGCATATTTGGCCTCGCAGCTTTTCCTCAACTCTTCTTCCTGCAAAACAAGCAGAATAATTACAAACTTTTGTCATAGAAAGGACTATTTCTGTGTATTTATACATTTATTTATACATTGTATCATTAATTGTTTAATGATGTACATTTAATTACGAATAATTACTCTATTTGCTAACTGCTGGTGAAATGTTGGAATTATTAGACGACACATTAAAGAAAAGCTGAAATTAATAAAAAGGCAAAGGTATAAATAAATGAATAAATATATGTCACTCTAAAATATGGATATGAGGGAAGACTTGTTTCATTGTTATTCAATAAAAAGAAATGTTGTTGGACAAAGGAAAAATGATTTCAATTCAATTTAATTATTTAAATTATATTAAATTAAAAAAACAACTCTTGACTTCATTAAAAAAATACTATCAATAAAGGTTTATTTGAATGCAATATTTGTGGAAGCCCGGTGCTATTACTGTGTATATATACAAAATAATTAGAAAAAGTAGAAAAAGAGAAATGAATAAATACATGATGAAATAACAAATTACATAAATAATTAAACGTTCAAGTAAACATTTATAAATCTTTAAATGTAAAACAAAGAAATAGCACCGGTTATTTGACACACAACAAAAAATCTGAATTTATTGTTTTATTTCAACATTTCCATATTTATTCACACATTTATTTATATACATTAAGTCATGAATTTATTATTTTTCTATTTATTTATAGTAATTTTTGTCTTTTTCTATATACATTAAAACAGTCTAAATACCAAATACTTTTCAATCAAACCCTTCTTATCAATGTCTTCACTAATACAAATGCTAGACAGAAATAATTGATCTCCTGGAATCTCCCAACACTGGAATCTCCCAACAAACCCTGCAGTCAACACGGCTCTGAAAACTCTGCACCACAAATCATCCTTCCATTGATTTCACTGCGCTAGTCACTTTTCCCCTCGTGCTACTCTACTGGGCTCCCATCCAAAGAAAACACGTTTTAAAATTCTGTTATTGACTTTCAAAGCACTCCATAATCTGGCCCTTCCCTTGTCGCTGGAACTCCTCCAACTCCTAACACCATCCTGCTCAACACAAGTTCTTTTCCCCCCAAAGCTCCACCTTTTTCTTCGTCGAAAAACTTTTTTGGCCCGAATTCTTCCTTCAAGTTTGTTGGCACGGATCCTCCCACATAGTGAAATAATTATAATTTCATATCCATGCAAGAGGCAGTAAACCGTTCCTTCTCCTACTTTGATTTGTGAATGTTGATCAACTATTGCTGTGAAGTGTCACATTTGATTTCCTGTGGAGAAAACATTCATTTTCTTGTTTTTCCAAACTGCGTCTGCATCTTTTCAGAACTTTAATTTACTGTCTGACGATCAAACGGACAAATCAATTCACTTAAAAACATTTTGACATGAACTTGTTCCTTTTAAGGGGCATAACATGTTGTTGGTGTTGTTTACTCTCATTCAAAGATGAATTTCCATCTGAGACTAAATACGTATCAAGACATGTAATAATGGAACCACGAAAAATCCTCTCAGTATTCTCACTTCAAAGAAAGTCTGGATCAAATATTGACTTTGTGAGTTCTTAGTGATAATTTCACTTTGAATTTGGATATCCAGCACTTCATTTTAATTAATTTTGTATTTTACTTTATTAATCTCTTATTTCAGTCATTTTCTATCTTTCTATTATGTACTGCCATCAGAGAAAATTCCTGTGGCAATAAACGTTGTGTCTTTTCAGTTCAGTTGGCCGGTGTTTTAGTGTCTTTGTTGTTGCTTCTTGCTGTTCTTTTTCTCAGTAGTTCATTCATTAAACCGTTTTCCTACCTCAGCATTTGTCATATACCTGTATGTAACTTAAAAGTCACTCTGACTTTAAAAAGGAAATTCTAACATTAAAGTAAGAATACTTTCAAACCGAGAGTATTATTTGATCCCGAATGTCAAACTTTTTTAGGTAATATTGATTTTGGTAAAATATTTCAATCATAAAAGCATTAAAGGCTAAATTTGTATGTTAGATTATGAAGTTGTGAACAATCCCACAGCAAATGAAAAAAAACATTATTTATATTGAGTTTGAACTTCTGAAGGACGGTCAATTTAAAGTGCGAAGACTTGGTTTCTTATGAGGAAAACATCCGAGAACGAAGCAACACTGGTCTTCAACTGAGACGTCAATATTTTGAAATATCAGCCGAGGAAAGATTTGTCATTTCTATATTTCTCTGCTGTCAAAAGTAAACAGACTGAGCAGTAACGACCTGGGTTGCTAAGCAACAGCAACATTCACATCAGAAACCATAATAGAACAAATGTAGTTGACGGAGCAGCTAATGTGCTTTTAGTGAATGAATCCCAAAAACTGAAGTGTTTTTTCTTTCCGTGAAGAATCTTGAGGATAGATTTGTACTAATAAAATGCAAATAATTTGCTACATTAAACACTGAGCGAAATAAGTGGATGTGAAACGGCCATTAAAGGAAAATAAAAATGTTTCCACGTCTGAACAACAAAACTAATGAGAAGGAAATCTCTAAATAAGTTTTAGATCAGGAGGATGAAGAGTTTTAACTCTGGAATTAAAGGTTGGTCTAATGAAGAGGGTCATTTTTAAACTTAGGAGGCTGGTTTTAAGCAACTAGGGCTTCTGTTGAGTAGAAATCCAGATTTATTGTTTTTCAAATCAGTGATTTTTGTCATTTTCCAAGAGTAAAGTGCTTCTCTCTCTAAATGTCTTAAATGATGGTGTTGCATCTGGATCCATGAAGAATTAGAAGGATCCTTCAGTGATGTGTGGTGAGAGCGGCTTCTTAGCAAAGGAAAAAAAGTTAAACGTATGAATCAATCAAAGCACACAAATGAATGGCTGCCATTGTTTTAGGGGTTATTAGATGATGATAGTTTTTACTTTAATCATGGAAGTTGTTTTATTGATTCAATATTTGTTCATTTATAAAGTCATGACATTTTTGTGAGGAGACGGATTTCATTTGAAAATGTTTACTATAATAATATATGGTGAACAAAACAATAAAAATAAGTTCTTGTAATAAAGTTGAGCCAAACATTACCACTGAAATTTAAAGAAAGTGCGTTCATGGTTCATAAAAATAATCAAAAATAACCCAATTGTACATTATATACCTTGATTTAGTATGTAGAAAAAAATTGATTAACACTAATTTTATGAAGAAATCATCATTATATTTCAAATATAAGGTGTCATAATCAGAAAATAAAAATAAATAAAAGTGGAAAGACTTAATGTTGGACTGAATAAATCAGAAGTAATAAACCAGTGTATCTTGGCTTCAAGGTCATCTTATCATGAAATTATGATTTGAGACATAGAATTAGAAATGAAATATGAACCGGTAGAAAATCTACCGAGAAAAAAGAGTCTCTGGCTTTGCCAGAATAGATCATTTCTCACAAGGTCAGAAATATACTTTTTTTTTTTTTAGAAAATAATAAAGTCAAAGAACAGTTATAGAAAAGATGTCTAGAAAAAAAAACATTTTATCTGGTTAAATAAAGGTTGAATACAATTTTTTAAACTACTTGTGTTGAACATCACAAGAGTTGTTGAGTACAAAATATACAGAAAATACAGTTTATGAACACAGAAGGTTAAAAATCTGCTAAAGGTTTACAATTGGCCCCTAGGCCGTACTTTGGACACTGTGAATGACATGACGGACAGATGTTGACGGTGACGATGATGGTGTTGTTTTAAACGTCCACACTTCATTAATTGTAATTGCACCACGTAAAAAGCTAATTGTAAACGTTCTAGTATTTATGTTTAATATTTTATTTTATTTGATTGTATTCTACAATGTTTGATGTTGATATTTGCACAGTATGCCGAAACAAATTACAAATGAGTGGCGAATGGCACAAATAAAACATTTTGATTTGGAAAAAAAAACATAATTTGTTGCATGTCTTGGGATCAGCAGTTAACACTGAAAAAATGGGAAATTACTATAAAATATAGTCGAAACGGCGTTGTTTAAAAAAAAAAAAAAAAGTTCCACCTTGAATATTTTGACCTCTGAAGAGGATTCATGCACAGACACGACTGGCATCAACAGGATCACTCTCTACAACGTGTCCAAGAGCAGAAACTGCACTTCAGCGATTTGTACAGAACCTTCTAAAGATGCCAGCGGAGCCTGTCGGCCTCGCAGACGTGACCTTTACGTGTCAGCCTGGCTCTTATGAGAGCTGCAGAAGGAAAACAAAATCAATACCACGCAGCCGATACTGATCTGCATCTGCATATCTTGCCTTGTGTCGACTCTAAGACCTGCAGTCGTTTAGTGTCTAAATATCACCTTTAATGGAGTCAGAGAACATGTATTACACACATTAAAACATTAACCTAAGATACTTTTTAGGAATAAGAGAATGATGGATGGTCACAAATATGTTTATTAATCACTTCTCCACTTAAATAACTGACTTTTTTGCTGAATGGTTCATAAAAAAAAGGAAATATACAATAATAAAAATCTTTTTAGCATTTAAATTACTGTATAAAAATATATGATGAAAAAACATTGTATTGAAGCAAATGTTAATAAATATTACTCATGACACATTAAGTCACATTTTCATTTTATTATGTTTTTGTCTGACTGGGCTTTCTTTATTATTGTGATTCAAAAATATATAAATTCATAAACAAATAGTTTCGAACATTTACACAATATGTAACTATTTGTATTTTTTCTTTTGTATGTACAAATGAACCTAAAGCTAAAGCCAGAAATGTAACAAAACACTGTATTAAAAAAAAAAAGAGGTAACTTTTTTATCCATTTTAACAGTTTTTTAAGTAAAACAACAAAAACAGAAAATAAATAATGTCAAAAAAAAAGGAAACTGTTTTAATAATGATTATATAAAGTTTTTATTGTTTTTTGGATATATATATATACAAAAATATTTAGAATTCAGAATTCCTTTCATGTCTGATGCTTCTGTGTGATATTTTAACCATCGATAAATATTTGAAGGTTTCGTAAAAATACCATTCTGAAGTCGAACACAAAACCTCTGAGTCAAACCCATGTTGTGTTGAACTTGAAGATTGAAGGTGAGTCATTTGAATTATTGACGAAAAGCTGCAGCTACAACTTTCTAAGCTCTCCTAATAAAGTATTTTAGATGTACAGTTGGGTTTTTAATCAGACAGGAAATGACTCTACGTTGAAATGCATCTTAGAGTTCAAGTTCATTTCTCTCGTTTCTAACAAGTCTGCAGGAAAGATGACTTTGGCACAAAGTATCATTACCTTACACCCATATTTGACTGGAGACTTTGGAGAGAAAAATCGATCCTACTTTTCCTCGCATACTTTTTTCAGCTCATAGCCCTTAATACCACATTTGTTATTCACTGTTATTCATCTCACTTGTGCTCCTCTTGTTTTTTTTTCTGCTGCTGTTGTTCAAACAAATGATCCTTGAATACTCAGCATCGATATCTCACCTTTTCTTTGTCCCTCATGGACCCTTTACCGAGAATGGACATCTTAACTCCCGTCTCCTCTTGTAATCGCTTCATAGAATTTCCTCTCGGGCCCAGTAGCTTTCCGACAAAATTAAACTGAAAAAATAAAGACACAATAGTTATTATTATTATTATTATTATTATTATGACAATTTAAAACACACACAGAAATTCATACACAACTGAACCAGAAATGGTTTATCGATCCATTTTGACTTTATTATTCAAATACGCATTTGTTGAGTAATAAAAACAAAAATAAAATAAACCAGAATAATACTGACACTGCATTATAACTTAATGGAAACATCCTGAGCTAAAATATGATTATCAAATTGACTTAACCACATATAATATCATTATTTCATTATTAATGATCATTACGGCTTGTGTGGGAAAATATTGTGGGGAAAAAGTAGGATTTTGTACCATAGGTACAATTTTTGAATTAAACGCGACCTTGAGCAATTTTAAAAACTCATTTAAGAATGGGTTTGGTTGAAACCTTTGGTGTTAGAAAATGAAAAGGTTGTGAAACTGCGACGAAGATATAACGGCGAACTAACAGCTCTGTGCTTCAAAAAATGTCAAACAGATATGTAAACTAAATGCTGTTCGTTCTCACTTGTACAAGTAAAACATGTCATTTTAGCCCAGATCTGGGTCTTTGTTTAAGTTAAACACATCTAAAACCTGTACAAACAAAAAACAATGGTCAGTCATAACTTGAATAGTTAAGGCAATCGTTCTGAAACATTTATGCATTCATTTTTAAACTGTAATCAAACAAGGAATTTTAGAAATTGAAAGGATAAGAGAGAAGGAAAGAAAAGTTATTTCTCTTATTTATACTTTTCTAATTGAGTGAACAAATGAAATTAACAATCATGTTTTATTTATTAAATGGTTAGTCCTATTTGTAAATGTATTTGAAAAACCCAAAATGAATCTCTTATCAGTAAAAGGCGTCTTTGTTAGGAATCTACCGTCACCTCTAGATAGTTTTTATCAAAATTCCAATTTGCCACCTGAACTCTTTGATATAGTTCTGGTTTGATTCATGCATATATTCTCAGTTTGAACTTCTCTTAATTGTGAACTTGGGGTCGTTTGGGGTCGTTTGAGTCATGCAGAGCAAAGAAGAGAAACATGGACTCGACCCAGCCTGAGGTCCAGAGGTCAGTGATGAGATAAAGTCAGAACTAATGACTTTCTTCCCAGTGGGAAATTAAGTAACACTATCCAGATGAGGAACTATCAGATTCTCGCCCCGGGCCTCTGACTATCATTTTCCTCTCGCAGTGCTCCACCCCGGAGTTCACCCAGAGAAACGTGGCTTCAGGTTTGTTGCCGACTCAACACCGCTGAGATAAGTGGTGATTAATCTCAGAGTTGAAGCGTCTGTGGTCAAACTTTAGTGAGTGATCAATGAGTGAGCAAGTAATCTTCTGCTAATTGAGGAGCAGGAAGGATAGTGTGTCTGAACGACAAAATATCACTTTTAAGACGCTTGTATTGATTCTCCGGTGTCTCATATTGAGAGTCTTGCATAAAAATTGGATTTTCCAAAGCACATTCTTCGACACTTGCACTCTTCTGTTGTAACAACTTGACTAATCTTTGCAGTAGGAGGTAATTACAACACAACAACCTTGTATTTATCCTCTCGACTGACGAGCACAACAACTGTGAGACAACGGCAATAACTTCAGGGTGCTTTTCTATAACTCTAAGAGATCCAGCTGAGTCACATCTTTGAATCTCTTCATGCCAGAAACAAAAGGTTTGATATGAAATTCTAAAAGCATAACGTTTTGAGGTTAAAGAAACAACACTTTACATTTATTTTCCGTAATCATGTTTTACATTTATGACTCAGTAGTAGAGGTATGTTTGTCAAGAATCTGGAGGTATGATACGTCACATGGTCAACGATACAATATATTGTGATACTGTAGGAAAAAGGATATATTTGTAGTATTGTCGAGTGCTTGACTTTCTTCCAAACATCAGCTTTAAAAGCTGCTGGAGTCCACTGTGTCTGCTAGTCCTCAGTCATTACTGAGATCTTGCAGGATTTTATTCTGCCTTGAGCGGCAGAGGATCTAATCCGTGGAAGTTTAATTGCTGCACAAAGATAAAATTAATATCTTTACATGAATTGTTAATTAAAAACAAAGTATCAACTAGGGTCATATCTGATGAAATGAATAAATACACTATTGTAGAAATAAATCATGGCAGATTGAAGTTCTCACAATAATGTGTTTTCAACGTATGCCATTCGTTAGGAACAAGGACAAAAGGTCATAAGTCAATTGGGGCAGCCATTTTAGTGGAGATTTAATTATTTACAGTGTCTCCTTCTGGGAAGGAGTTTTAGTGCATGGATTTCTAACAGGTATCTTGAAAAAAAGAAGTGAAACTCCAACTCTCCTGACTCACATGTTTCAAATGTTGAAGTCTTCCTCTCCATTATGCAGGAAGTCCCTCACCATGAACATTAGTTTATAAAGTTTGTCTGAAATCTGGGCGAACGAGAGGTTATGAGAGCGGCGTCCATTATAACGTAACAATGGCTTCACTCCTCCAGCCAGCTGTAATCACGTCCCACTTTGTTTATAAAACGAGTCCCTTGGAGGTGGAGACTTCCGGGATTAATGACACATAGTTACGGTGGCTGTGGTTATGGTAAACAAGATTTAATGTCCAGAAAAACAAAGTGTTTTCGGTGGGCGGTACTGATGAGTACAATAGAGTTCCAACATCATTTCAACACGCACGCAAATCAACACATTAGGAGACCGTTCAAATAAGTTTCATCACATGATTCTTTTCCCAGAACTTAAGTCTGTCTTTGTTTAGAATCTATCTGTACTTCCAGCATTAACATCGTGAACCAGAACTGTTTGAGAATTCCTCAACAAAGATTTAACCTTCCGATATGCTGATGAAATCCGAGACCCGCTGGTGAAGCTGCTCCAGACTGTCTCAGACCAAACCTTAAATGATTTTAACCTTTCCCCGGAGCTCCTTCTCCCACCGTGTGGAGCCGCTAATGACGTCTGCGCCAGCTGTGACGCCGCCGCAACTCAACTCCAACAACTGCAAGCTCAGCGCGATCCACGGACATCATTAGCATCAGAGTGAACGGGAGGCGTCGAGGGACAATGAGATGAAATCATTCTACAGAGGAAAAAAAGGACCATCCCATCGTCCTTGCTCGTCCTCTGATCAGAATGATTAAGGCAACGTTGTGTACAGTTATCTTCGCGGGGGTTGTTCTGACAGCACCGGCAGGGAGCTGGAGAGCAGATGGTTGCCGCGGAGACGGTGAAAATGCACTGGCTGGGCAGCAGAGGAAGAGTGGCCTGTTTTCATTAGGCTAATGAATGTCTAGAGCCACTCTCGGGCTCTATGGTGAGCAATTTGGGCTTGAGCAGGGAGTGTGGTTGAGTGTTAAATGAGGTTTGAAATGATGCAATGTGCCCCCTGCTGCCACGACACTGATGAAGATATTCCTGTGTGTTCAGAGGGCAACAAGAGTGCACCTTGTTACGGGTGGTACAACACCAGGACTGCAGTTTGAATTTTTTTTTTAATTAATTGAATAATTTATATAGTGGTGTTCATTCAGTCATTTTTTGCATTGCTTTATGCCTTATAGGTGTATTAATTATTAAATAAAATTATCTTAATTATTTAATTTAATTATAGTTTGTACATTTGAGATGATACATTTGACCCTTCAATATTATGATTTCACTGATATACTTTCATAACCGAAAGTAAAATATTGTGTATCCACTCTGATCTGAACAGAAGAAGGAGCCACTTGGACATCACTTCCTGTTCTGTTCTTCCTGGTTCTCTCACTAGACTATTAAATTCATTACATATCATTGATGAAATCCATCAAAGAAGTTTATCGTCCTTGGTGATTGAAAACATGTTGACAACATCATGACTATTAAGTGCAGCTGCCATTAAATTGTATTTTAACGATAATTGGCTTAAACAATGCGTGGAAACATTTTAATATTAAAGAGGAAACTATTTACACTTAAACAGCAGTTCGTGCAATATTAAATGTTATTGTTGTTTTATCTGTTTTCATGGATGCCATGAAAGTGCGAGATATTAAATATTGAAGATGAAAGTAAAAATCTAAATGATGGGACAACAATAGGGGGCTTTAAATATAATTTTTCATCATAATATTAGAGAATATTTCCCCTGTGCAGTTATTAATCCCAGTGGTCTTAAACATGGTGGCCAAACTTGTCTTTATTTAAAGTACTTTCCTTCCTGTGGTGTTTTGTTTTCTGCCAAAACACGGGGGACTCATTACACAAACATATTATATTTGAAGACAAATGTCTTCCTCACAGAAGTGAGCAGAGCAAGTTAGTCGCTGTAAACAACAGTGACTAACAGCGCTGCAGGGATGAACCTGCAACACAATATAATCATGTGGTTTTCTGAAGACGTTCCGCCGGTCACTGTGGAGTTTTGTTAAAAAAAAAGTGAAGATGGGATGAATGGTTATGATTTTTTTTTCTTAATATTATGTAGGTTTCTTTAGTATAAACATCAGTGGTTAAAGACAGGACCAATGTACATCTCTCACCGAGCAAATTTAAGATCGCTTTTTGTATATTTTTGTCATAATAGAATAATCTTTTCCTTTAACCAACTATTTCTTCTGTTAAACCAAAAACATCTGGCCAGTCTTTGGTCAAGATGTGGTGAATTGTGATTGTGTGATATAAATGTAAACAAAAAATGCTGACTGTCAAGTCAACCACACACTTGTAGGTCAAATTCACAAAAACTCATATGTGGGAATATCCTCATTTTCTAAAATATGTTTAGGATTGTTTTAAAAGAGAAAAAGTGATTGAGCTAAAATATTGCACTTCTCAAATGGCAGAAAAAATGAATAATTGAACAAGCTTTCTATTGTCAGTTGTTTACATACGTCAGTTAAGTAGTTATATTTATTCACATTGAAATAAACATGTCGTCCTCATTTCAAGAAGGTTCATTTTGTAAAGGCAGTAATGTGGCGACCGGTCAATTTAGCATTTTTCTTGTGTGGCCACATTTAAATCTTTTCAAAGTGTTAGGAGAAGATTGACAGATGTCCCCGGGCATTCTGCGGCTGTTTAGTGAGCTGTGCTATTGCAGAAATCCAGGTTTTGTAAGATAGAGGGATTAAAGACTCAAGTGCAGGTTTAAGTCGAGGTAAACGAAGCAAGTTTGTCCTCACAAGCGTGTCTTACAGCCTCCAGATTAGAATTTTCCTGGCTCTACCTCGGTCGATATCATGTTTCAACAAACTGAGATTTATTTTTACTGTCTTAAAATCCCCACACATGTTCTCAATTATTAAAAGAGAGTGCGACTCGCACTGTTTTTCTGCACAGTTTACCTTCACAGATGGAGCCATGTTTGATTTCTTTGGTCCGTGACAAACTGGTTGTGCCAGGATCAATGGAGAAGTGACAGCCTGCGATGTCAGAGCGACACGAGGCAGCAGAAGCTTTTCACCACCAAACTGTTCCCGACAGACCGTGTTACGCTGTCACAGCTCTCCCGGAAAGTGCAAACATATACGTTTGAAAAAGAGAAATAAGGTGTGTTTGTGTGGCAAAGGTATTTTATTTATTTGTATCTCAAGTGCAGACCTAGTCCAGGTCTTCAGCTAGTTTGTTAAAACATGCAGTAAATACTGAGTAATGTTTCGTAACTCTCCCATCCCGATCTGCTTCGATCAATGAAAATAGTTATTAATATCATAAATAATGATTATGGCTTGAGATTCAATTTTTTTTTTAAGTAACTTGCTTAATATTTGAGCTAAAATAATGTAATTTAGTTTAAAACCTTCCTTTGAATGAGACAAAAATGATGCTTTTGCAGCACTAATAATGAGGAAGAAGTTAGAGTTGAAATGGTTCGATTACAGTTGAAAATTGTTTAATTACAGTTGAAAAATGTTTGATTGTAGTTAAAAATTGTTTGATTACAGATTAATATTTTTCAATTTTGTGTTATAATTGTTTAATTGTAGTTATTAATTATACATTGTATGTGAGTGACATACAAAAATGTGTTTAACTTGGTTGTACAATTATTTAAAACAAATCAAACCCCAAACATTATAAAACTCTGCATTAAATTTGTTACTTAAATCCTATACTGTCTCACTCTCTTCATCATCACATGATCTGAATGTAGTTGTGGAATTTTCTACACCACGACCCGGAATTCTGAGCCGTGAGAGAATAAAAGCCGGAGCCCCCCCCCCCAGACTTCCTTTACTTATTCAATAATCCGATATTCCGTCATTTATTTCCATCCTGCTGTGAGGCTCAACCCTGCCTTCAGGAACCTTAGTGGCCTCCAGCTTCTTTAGCAGATGATAATCTTCCTATAATCCAGTTTGCTCTAAGAAATCGCTCACACTCAGCTCTTTATGCATGTTTTGATTAAATTCTTCAGTACAAATTGGGTCACTTGCTTGATGTGATTTGTGACGAGAGTCACGATACATTTACATCAGAGTCGCGGGTGGAGTCGGTGAACACTAACTTGTGCGACAGAAGCTTTTCAAGATGAGGACGAATGTGTGTGAAGCAGATTTTTAAATAAGAAAGTTGATTGTCTTTGCCTCGTGAACAAAAGCTGTCAGCATTTCTTAGCTGCGTGATACGAACATGATGAAGAGTCAGACATCGTCGCGGCGAAATGAAAAAAAACTGATGATTAAATGTAACAATGTGAACAACTGAAGGAAAAAAAAAAGATCTAAGCAATACATCTAAAAGCTTGCAGTTTTAAACACGTTTTACTTTGTCAGTGTTTCACAGGAAAGTTTACATTCAGTCAAATCTGCTGCTGCTTCTTCTCATTACTCGCTCCTGGCATAAATATCAGCGTCTTTAGCTGCAAATTCAGCCTCCATGTTCAGCACCGATACACTTTGTCGGCTGATTTGTACGGCAGGTTCATCAGAAGCTTTTCCAAGAAAACCGCTGTCTGCTGGAAATGAGACGGGATTAGAGTCGGGCCAGAAAAAAAGAAGAGTAAAGATGCTGAGAAACCAAAACAGTGAGTTAATAAGAGCTCAAACGTTCCGCTGAGAGAGGAGGTACGGATGACAAATTGGGGGATTTGTTACGACGGTCGAGCGGATGATGTGATCCATCTCTAATGCAGGAATATTGATTATTGTAGTTGATGCTTGAGAAAACGTGTTACCTTCTCATTTGTCCTGCTAATGTGGTAAAACAAGCTGGATTCAGTCATTATAGCGTTTCTCCTTTCAAGTATGTGTCATTTCTGTGACTCATCTCTAAAAATGGCAATTAAATCATTCGAAATGAATGGCAGACTACGAAAACATTTTGAAACTAGTCGTGTCTAAGATGTGGCACAAAGAAATGTACATTTACCTAACAGGAAGTTTGATATCGGCCGAGGTTTCCCAGATTCCATTGTTCTTAAAGGGCATCTAATATGAAAACCCAACTCTCCTGACTTATTCACATGTTGTAAAAGTTGAAGTCGTCCTCTTTAACATGCAGTAGGTCATTCATCATGACGTTGCTCCATTTTGAAATTATTACATAATAAAGTTCTTCCCCGTCTGAAATCGCCAAACGAGACTACGGTTAAAATTAAACATTCTGACATCACTCTGGTAGAAGTGTCGTCCCCTAGAAGCCCTAAATCGGTTAAGTACCTACATGTTAATCGTAAAACAAAATAAATATTTATGTAAACATAAGTGGTGAGAGTTCCTTCTGATGTAAGGTGTTTTTGAAATGTGTACATTAGGCAGCAAACATTATTTTAATTATTCGTTTTTAATGTACAAAACGACAGTTTTATGAGCGAGTTTGAAATTTACGAGAGTACTTGAATGCAACTCGTGTTTTGTGACCAATCAGAGCAGAGTGGGTGTGGTTGCTCGGACGAGACTTCTTCTCAGCGAAAACGGCGCATTTTATGTGGGCAGGGCTTAAGCGTATTTTCTTAAGTAAATATCTTTATTAAATCAGAGTTTTGTGCAAAAAGAAACATACTGATGAGTATAATAGAGGTCCTAGAACAATTTAAGTGACACTTAAATCGGCACATTAGTTGCCCTTAAAGGACGTAAGAAGGCTAATAAGAAGGGTTCAGCTAAGAACGAACGTTAAGATAAGGGTTTTTCCCCGGTGCTTTTTTTAGTTTCTTCTGAGTAGAACCTCAAGATCCAGCCAAAGAAGCTAAAGTAAAGCCTCTTTAAGTTCAATGACATCCATTTCCTCTTAAACACAGACATCTTTAGAGGTCAATATATCAACATGAAGAGTAATTTATTTTCATTTTAAGACAACTGTCCAGCGGGCCACATAAATGACTTGAAGGGACCCATTTGGCCTCCTGGCCGTGAGTTGGGCGCAGCTGGTTTATAGTATCATTTAAAAGAAAGAAGAAGAAGAAGAAATATATGATGTATGAATATGGCTTCATTCCTGAAGTGGAAATGTATGTTTTCTTTTCAGATATATTTTTAAAATATCTAATCTAGGATAACTTATTTCTTGTTATAATACAGATGATTGTAAAAGTAAAAGGATATATTAGTGAGTGCAATTTGAATATGTTATAAATAGTTAAAATGTGTTAATACAATTAGTATATTTGCAAAAAGAGGAAATAAAAACCTAAATTTGAATGATATATACTGTATATATTTTTTATAAATAAGGAATTAAACATGATAATAACTTGAAATAAATTGTTTTTTTTTTACAGTGACTGTGAACACATTTAATATGGTTTAATAGATTTAAATCAACACGTGTAAATTAAATATCAACACTTTAAACCTTGACCTTATCAGAGCTTGCACTTAAAGAGAGCAGACGACCACCAAGCAGCTCGTTTTCACCCATTGCCGGATTTTGGTTTTACCCAACATTATTGTTCTACATTTATTTGATATATTCATAAGTAGATCATTTCTATTAGCATTTGACATTTGATGACCACATTTCTTCAAACTACCCACTAGAAAAGCATGTCAGACAGAGTCACAATATGAGGGGCAACTTTTGACCCCTTGGCTTTTGTTTTTTATTTGGCTCTCATTTAGTCAGAGTAAAACTTTTCTGCCATTTAATTATTAATTTCTAACTTATTTAACTATTTGTTTTATGTCATGTGATGTCATTTTTTTTATATTTATGTATGTTCATTTAAAATTTGTGTTTTTTTAGTTTTTAAATGTCCTTTGTATAATATAATTTCCAGATGGTCTAACAATGACAATTTAACAATGGTCACCATTATCAACGTTTCTGTCTGACACATTTTAATTTTATTGTTCTTGACATCTCAGCTGAATCTATGTTTTGATTATTCTTTTTACCTCATGACCTCCTGCAACAGTGTAAGTTGTGAAGCAGCACGAATTCCTCTTTTCAGACTCGCTCCATGATCTAATGTTTACTCCTCCCAGGAAATGATCGCCTGAAGAGGAGAAATGTAATGATCTTGTGTTTCTAGGTTCACTAGTGAGGGGAATATAATACATGCTCAGAGAATGACTTTCCTTCTCTGGAGGCCACAGATAAACAAACCTAGAGAGTAAAAACCTAGTCAGCATAGTTTGGTTCATATATTCATATTTTAAAAAAACTTAATTGCAACTGATTTACAGACATATATGTACATGTTACTTGATATTATATTATATATTTTGGATTTCATTAAATTTTTATATGGTGATTAGATTTATTTTATTGTATTTATTATTATTCTATTGCTAAATCCTGTGTTTTTGATACAATATTGTAAAACAATGTCTTCAGACTCAACATATAACATAACTTTTTTACTATCTTCATCTGTTATTTCTAATTAGTTAAACTATTTCATAAATTATGACATTTTATGATATGATGTGACATGTTTTCACGGCACAAAAACGTACATACTTATTTTATATTCCTTTTTATTTCCTATATATTTCCTATATATTTAGAGAAATACACTAAACACATAAAAAAAAGAAAAAGAGAATGAATAAAAGTGTTTTTTCGTCCTGTGACTAGCCATTTACTGCATTATTATTGTTGTTGATGTACATGGAATATAATTTGTACTTCTGATCATCAAATAAATACTTTTTTAAATAACATATTTTTGTCTTTTTTATCCTCCTCTGTCAACAAAACTGACAATCTCTTCTATAACCTCCCTAAATACAGCCAGCATTTAGAGTTCAACAGACGCATCAGTCTAATTTCTCTCTTTCTTTTCTCCTCAATTTATTTCAGTGAGAAGTGACTTCCTGCCGCTGTTGTGGAATAAAACCTACATTAAACATGACGGATGTCTAGCATGTCACAACTATTTTATCACACAAAAGCTTAATTTTCATTCACATCCCGAGTCCTCGATGGGATTCCGCACTTATCTGGCCCAAACACCTTCTGCACGCCGTGTTTCCTTCGGTGGGAGCGAAACAAGAATGGGATTTTTCAATGGGCAGAGCAGAGCGGCGCTAAAGGTCAACACAACAACCACAACAATGATAAGCTCCGACTGGAGGAGGCATATTGTGAGTTGTATTTGTGTGTGTCTGAGAATACACAATGAATGATGTGCAACTTCAGCATGTCAACTCTGTGACGAGGATTTATGTTTTTATTTGTATTCAGACGCTGCATCTTGATTAGCAGACACTAAAAATCCATTTCACGCCTCGAGGTAATGATATACTAATACGTTTTTCATTATACAATAGATGATGAATCTAATTAATCTTTAATAGAAACGACTTTGTGGATTAAACCGACTTGACGAGAGTTCTGCAGCAGGAGGACGAAACATCCATCTGGTTCTCCAAAGTTTGCCAACCTGTTGAAGTGGAAAACATGTTGCGAGTTCATTTTTTATGAGGAAAAACACAAAAAGTTTTTGGGTGTTCGTCCACAAAAAATATTATATTCGAGGAGAAAAAATATTTTGGCTGCTTGTGACTGCAATCTTCTTCTGTGGGTCACTGCACACTAGGGTGTTATCAAAGTAATGATATGGCAATATATTGGGATTTTCTGTATTTTACAGCCCTGTATCGATTTTTGTTTTTTATCATTTTAAAAATCCTACTTTATGTTTTACCATATTTATAGTAATTCGTTTTTTTATTTTGTTTTTTTTTAATAAACAAGAGTTCATTTTTTTGTTGCAATTGAACATCTGTCATCTAGATGGTAGCAGTCAGCTAAATGACCTTGAAATCCCGCAACATCCTGATGATGACTGAGGGTGAGAGGATACTGTGGCCTCCAGCAGCTTTTAAAGCTGATGTTTGGACATATTTTGGTTTCAAAACAAATGAAAGCAGTTACCACTTTTGTCAAGAGTCATGTGGTCTGTAAATTCTGCAACACCAGAGTTAAGTACTCAACAATACTACAAATATATACTTGTTGTTAAGGTATCTTCTCAATACAGACACTGAAAACACTTGTCGTTTCGGAAAAACACTCTCGTTTAGAATAACCACACTGACTCTGCTGTGATTAGTCAAGGGACTTGTTGTATAAAAAAAGCGTGCAAGATTAAAGCTGGCAGAGGAAGACTTTAACATTTACAACATGACAGTCACGACAGTTGGGTTTTCACATAAGTTGAACTTTAAAAATGTTATGTGTATTCATTATCTGCCAGATAATATCTCTGCTCAGGATCAGGATCTGGTGATGTTTTGATATGTGGCTGGGACTGTTGCAAGGTTGTTTGTCTCAGGATAAAATACAAAATATCATTTACACTGCACAACATTACTGTGATATGGTTATTTAGGACTTTAGTAAGAAGAAAATCCTTTTCAAAAAACACTTGGAAAGGAGCCTTTGTAACATCTCAGGCAAAGGATCATGGGTACACAACTCCTGGATAAACAGCTTCACAGCTGCGTAGACGTTATAAAAAGGTAAGTAAGTAAGTAATAGTTATTTTTAAAGCACCTTTCTCAGACCAGGGTTGCAAAGCGCTTGAAAAAGGCTTGATGCTTCATCAATCTTTCCCCCAAAAGTAAATATCTTTGTTGTGAAGTAAAAGGTTTTCAAGGTAGGCAGCAGCCAAGTTGTCACGAACCCTCTAGATGCCGGAAACATTTCACAAACATGAGCCTTCATTCATATTTCGATTCGCTGAAACATCAAAGGGCATCATTAATCAGTCGCTACAAATCTGCAACAGATTGTGGGAATGTTGCTTAGCAACAGCCATGATTTTTTTAGCAACACTAATAAACGCGTAACTAAATATATGGTGTTAATCTGAAACAAAGATGCTAATATTTTAAAGTATTACTAATCTTAATGAAGTATATCAGTACCATCAGATAATGTAATCGTTGAATTTAACATCTCGTCTGTATTTTTCATTTTCATTTTAATGATAGTTTTTGAATAGTTCAACTCAATTATTTCTGAAAGGTTGGATTTTTTTTTTTTTTATATTTTCATAAAAATATTAGAATATAATGCGTATAAGTATACCTATTTCTTCTTTTTTTTGTACTATTAAATATATTATTTAATGGGGGGGGATGTAGGGATAGTTCTTTTTGTTTTATTTTTGTTTTGAATGTTTGTCTTTATGCTTGAAAATCAATCAAAAATCATTTTTTTAAATAATGAAAATAATTAGGAAACAATCTAAATGAATGCAGATTTTTTTACTCATATAGTTTGATATTCTAATTCTATTAATATATATATTAAAAAAATCAATGTTCTAAATTAAATCTTTTTTTAATCATAGACTTTTAAATTAAATATAAAAATGGTAATACTGCCACCTCTAGAAATATTGTTACACGTTTATTGTCTCCTAATTTTTTATTTGCATTTTGGTAGCTTGTTATTGAGCAATCGTGCACTTTTCTGTGCATTGTGATGTTAAAAAGTTTCTTTAAGCATTTACAAAAGCAGCTTTTATTACCTGGCGAGACTTCGACAATAAACCTGCGACTGCTGAGCAACAACTTGTAATTCCGCGCAGAGATTTCCCTTGGAAATGTATTTTTCCTACTCATCATTGATTGCTATTCGTCTGTCAACACGAAATATTCAGAATTCAAACTAGATTTCATTGTGTAAAAGTTTGCCATGAGCGGTGAGTAGTTAATATTTATAACCAGCAAGGCTTTATGTAGAGAGGGTACATGTAAAGGTTTGAATCCCATCTTTTTTTATGCAGACGAGGCTTCTGCTAATCACTGCCAGAGTCACATTCTCATGTCTGGGCTTCTAGAATTCCTCAGACTCCTCCATCAGCTGGAGATGTCCCCTCGAGACGCTCGCCGGTGATCGCTCTTCCACTTTGTTGTCCCAATACGTTCATTAAAGGTTCATCAAAACAAATATATCCAGGTAAAGTACTTCTCTGGAGCGGATTATTGAGTTGCTGGATGACTGCGTACATGACAAACACTCAGACAGACGAGCAGAAGTGTCGTCGTGAGCCTCTTCTGCATAATAGACTTCCTTCACTGCAGACGTTCCTGGTGGTCCTGCAGAAGCAGGTGCGGCTCATAACATTAACGGTAGCTCGGCTCCATTTAAGTGTCCGAGGAAGTCGTGGCAGTGAAACATGGCGGCGTGTCGTGAGGAGATAACTTCGCCACATCTGAATGCGAGACAAGTTACCTTCAATAATCGCGAATGTACTTGAGAAACACCATCGATCACGGCGTCTGCACGGAAAACGACCCACGGTGTGTCTGTCGGTTCACTGTAAGAGAGACAAATGAAGGCGACATCCTGAAGAGTTGAGCAGACAGAAAATTCTTCTCACGCTGCTTTACTTGCATAATTGTTGATCGAATTAGAGTTTCTGACTTTACAATGTGTCTGCTGTTGCCACGAAACATTTAGTATTTGACACTAATGACTTCTTTCTGAGATTGATGTATTTTTCTGAACTATAAGTCTCCTTTGAAATCCTTTAAAATACATAATCCAATTCATTCTGGTAGCATTGACTTCAAACCACTTTTATGTGGTAAAGGGCTCAAAAATCTGTTTGTATTCTTCGTAGCTGCCTTATTCCAATTATCCAAATATTTAAAACATCTTTCAATGTGACAAAAGCACAGAGGTCACAAAATAAAGTTCAAGATGTAGAGAAAAATATGACATAAATGGAAGGAAATGGATTAAGTATTGTTATATAAACCTACACACAAACAGTATTAGCTTCTAGGTTAATAAATTATGTTTCTTATGGTAACAAATATACATCCAGCAAAATTGCAATATAGGTTCATGTTGTTAAATAATGTTAGTTATTTTTTTTTCCTTTTTTTAATGATTTTCTACTTTAAAGTTGAATCAAATGTCAGCCTCATTTCAAGTTTTAATTTTTATTAGTTTAGAAATTATATTCTTTTTAGGTTTAATTTAAAACATTTTTAATAGTTTTCAGGTTCATTTTTTTTTACTCAAATAAGCGTTGCGACATATCAAAACTCAGAGACTAACTTCAGGAAAACTTTTTTTCTAAATAAAAGATGTTTCAAATGAATGGTTTTTCACATCACTTGAACATCAGATTTTGGAAGTTTCGTCAAATGGAAGCTGTATTTTTATTTGACTATATACTCAAATTGAATCATAAGCACCTTAATTTATTCATGCATTTACTAAAAAAACGTAATAGTATAAATAATAATAAAGTTAATCCCACATTAGTTTAGCTGGTTCAGTGAGAATTTACTGTTTTTGACTTGATCTTTTCAACAAAAGTTGATCTTGAGAATGTAAAAGTCAATCTTATGACAAATGAAATGTATTTATGTGTTTCTGGATTGCGTTAAGATAATTCATCTGCACAGATGGCTTTTCAGTTTCACCTGTACAAAGTGTCACTCCGGTGAATAGGAATAACATCAGCGTGTGTAGCTGCCACGACTCAAGCCTAAAATCTGTGCCAAAGACAAAACAGGACCTAAAGCACTCGCACACACTCACAGCTGGAGCCCCCGACATCATATTAGATTCCACCAGAGCCAGAGCACTGGCTGTCAGAAGACATTAATCTTGTGAGCGCCGCCTCGTCACATCACCTAACCATCCAGAAGAATTCTCTCAAGTAATAATTTAATTACTTTGCATTTAATTACTTTCCAGCAAGACAGAGGCTTTGAGCTCGAGTGATATCTCTGACACGAGAGCGACGTGACAAGAGCGTCCGTGATGTGTCGTTACTTGTCATTTCTAGACACTCGCACTCTATTATTGTGAGTATATAAACAGATGAAAGACATGCCGTGGAACACACGGATGGATCGTCTTCATTACAGATTAAAAAAAAAAGAAGACATTTTTGACTCATTGTTGCAATAAAGAGTCATATCAGTAGAAAAGCTCTTCCTTCCTTCACCAATTTCATTCACATCCATTAACTTTTAATTTTATTTTAGTAACTACCAGATCAGACATGAGCAAAGTACGGCCACATGCGTCCCTTTAACTCTATGTTTGTGGCTAGAAATTAAATTTAATATTAACTCTAAACATAACTTTCTTAAGTTCTTTCAGACATTACCCCTTTTTGTTGTTGTCCTTTTTGTGAGTATGTATTGTTATATTGAGATAATATGTAGGGGGAAAAAAATCTATTGTATTAGTTTTTAATATTTATAAATATTGTATTGGCATAGTTTGGGATTATCTTTTGTTGGACTTTGCTTTTCAATTTTTCTTGTTTTAGCTTTTAGGTTGACAACATCTTTCAACAGACATAGGATATAATGTGGGCCCCTGAAGACATGTTATTGCCCACCTCTGTCCTTAACTGCATCCATTTTCTTTTTTTTTTGCTGCCCTTTGTCTTATCTTCTCGCTGGTGATCCCACAGCTCCATTATGGAGGTCTGGATTCTTCGTGATGCCTTTATGCTTTGGCATCCAAGATTATTTAACAATGTTTTACTTTTTGATGAATTTAGATTTTTTATTTTTAAATAATTTTGAATTGGAAGCACTTTATTTTAAATATTAATGTTGGTATAACAGTGATCAGCTGTAGCTCTGCACAGTTTTGCCATTTCATTTTGAATTTCAAAGGACTTCAAAAATAAATAAAATTGAATTAAAAAAAAGATATGAATTAAAACAGTATTGAATTTAGAATTTTTTTTTTTTAATATTATTGGATTTAAAATATCAAACTCTACGTGTAAAAAAAACAATTTAACATTTTCAGTATATAAATGATTATACAATATTCTGATGGCACTGATCCTCTTCCATCATTTTCTAACTTTAATTTTTTGTTGTTGTGTGCAGCTGATAAAACTTATAAACATTGCCCAAAGAAGTAAACTAACAGAGGCAGATTAAGGCATGATGGGGGTGAAAACAGTTATCAGGGCAAAAAGTTATGGTTAAGGCTGTTTCTGATCAGGAACAAAAAAACAGGAGGACTTTCTCAAGTGAGAATCGGCAAATCAACCAATTGATTTTCACCTGATGTTTGTATGTATGTGACACGTATGGGATGTTGAGTGAAACAGAAACCAGACTTTTCTCAACAGATCTTTTTCCTTTGATCCATTTGACCTTGCATTCTCTTTCAAGGCCTGGAAAATTACCTTCTTTTCTAAAAGTATTCATACGACATTCTTAAGTTAAGATTACTGTGCTAGAATATTACACTTTTGACTGCTGTTGCACTGAAAAGTTTTAAAAAGTTTAAAATGAAACTTGGATGGCAAATAATTGTATTAGGTAAGTTGGGTATAACACAATTAATAAAGATTTCAATTTAATTATTATTTTTATACTTTTTATTTTTCATTGTGTATTCAAAAACATAAACCACAATATCTGTTGATAACATGTGAGTTATACTATGTACATCCCAAAAATATTAAACGTAATGATGTACGCGAACAGAAGGTTTATTGAAGTTCAACTAATGTGTAGAAGTAACTTTGTGTTAAATAGATGTTGGAATATGTTCTACCCATCAGTATGTGTCTGTACAAAACTCTCTTTCCATTAAAATATTTACATTAGAACATTTTCTTTAGCCCCGCCCACTGAAAACCATTTTTTTCTGGAGAAGAAACCTGTTTAGCATAACCACACCCACTCTGCTGTGATTGGTAAAACATGCAGGTTTGTCAACGTGCATCATCAATCCCGGCAGTCTTCATCTCCGAGGGACTCATTGTATAAACGAAGCAGGGCATGCTTCGTTTATAGACTCCACCTTGATCACAGGCCCACCAGAGGTACAAGACAGCACCATAGGCATGCTCACTGCCATCAGAGAGGGTGATTGCATCAGGTTTAGCGGGACCACCTATAGGAGTCAGGGCTCTAGGGAACTTGAACTTGCTCAGTTGAACGTATTCTTCGAAGAGGTCAATTGCAGGCGAATCTTCTCTGATTTGGACTCTCACTTGCTCTAATACAAGATCTTGGCCAAGTCTTATTTTTCTCTTTCGCTTTGAGAAATTTATTCCAACCATGACGTGAAGCTTGCATCTTCAACGTGTAGTGAAGGCCGAGAGCTTTGTTGTCATCATCTTTCAGCTGATTTGGTAGGACCACAGCTTTTAGGGTTGGCTCATGTTCCTGTTTTTCAACAGACTTCTACTTTGGCCAGAGAAAAGCCAGGGCATTATCTCAAAACCCCCTGCTTTCAGATTTCTCCAAATTTGCCGTAATGATTTGAAGCTGGCTCAAGTTGCCGAAATGTTGTCAACTTTTTCTTCCTCTAGCACTCGACACTCTTCCTTAAGGTGGCTGATTTTGGGAAGATGAGCTCTTTCTCTTACTTTCTTACTAGTAGTTTGTGGTGGCGTTAGTTAGTTGCAACTAATGAAGGGTGGATATGTGGTGGCGTAAAGGGTTATTGGTCCAGGATCACTGACATCCTACATTCTGTTCCACCTGGAGAGTCGGGACCAACTGGAGAAGCTACATACACACACACTGGGAGATTGCGAAATCATCTTGTGGGAAGTATTAGCGAAGTGTCCAGAAACGAGTCATACCAAGAGGTCCGGAGGGCGGACCTCACTGTGTCTTGTATAAAACAAATGCGAACGATGATATGAATTTGATGTTTCGTGTGGATTGCTTTGTGAATTACCTGCTGGGCTTCGTCCAACATTTAATAAAATCCAATATCCCGTAGTCGTGGTCTGGATTCACTTATTTCCAGTCGACAACCTCTTGGTTCATTTTCAATAAATTGAGCAATACAACCTGCAGGCTTGTCTCCAATATTGACCCTTGTCACTGCATATGCATCCAGCTCCTCCTCTTCAGAGTCACAACACAGAAACCTATGCAAATGTGCTTCTCTGTCTTCGAGCCAAACTGATTTGTGCATTTTCCAATGGGCAGGTGCTTGACAAAAATTTGAAACCATTGTAAATCTTTAAAATCTTTTATTTATTTTGACAAACAGGCAAACCCGATACCTCTTCCGTGGAGGTAAAGATTTTTCTCGCTTGATCTGGATCGTGAGCTAAATAAATCACTGTCATATTAAATATATAATGTTGTTTTCTTCTAGTGAAGCACATTTTTAAATGTATTAACATGATATAAATGTCATGGTCACTTAAAACCAAGTTGAGTTCAACAGGGACCGTGGGTTGGAAAATGAACTTTGATGGCGGATCAATGCCCTCAAAGTCTCAATAGACTCCGGATGTGTTTAATGGAGCGCCGCTCCTGTGTGTGGATTAATTACTTTCCTAACACGGATTCTGAGGGAGAAACACTAAATTGATTTCCAAGGATTGTCCTGAGGGTCTCACTCGACTGAAGCACGCGGCTCAGGAGGTCTGGATGAAAACATCCTCCTTTCTGAACGACTTTTTCTAATTTCCTCGGCAATTCGTGTTGAAATGATCAAACAGGATTTGACTGGGTTTCTAATTCAGATAAGATATTTTAGGAATGAAAAAGGGGGCAAAGGGTGTTGATGTCCAGAGGCAGACTGGAGCTGTTGACAGTAATGGAAGAGATGTGAAGTGACAGTGAAGTGGACACCTCTGGATTATAAGGACACTTGACTTGAACAAACTGAAGAAACAAGAATCATGATCACCAAGTACACAATTGAATGTCATTTTATTGGATGTTTGTTTGCTTTTTCAACAAGATCTGAAGGTAAAGTAACACAGGAACTTTTCTACTCACTAATTCTCTACTGCTGATCCCTTAGCGGAGTCGGAGAGAGGAGGCTGGAGCCTATCCCAGCTATTAAGGGTGAGAGGCGCGGACTGCCCATAACAGGTGGCCAGCCTGTTCTAAACTAACCTTTTTGGACTGTTGGAGAAACCAGAGTACCTGGAGTAAACCAGCACAAACACAGGGCGAGTTTTAGGGCCACTCAGTTTTTTAATCACAACATTACATTTATTGCGTATAAAGTCATAAAGTATATACAGCAATTGCTGAAGTACCCGCCATTGCTCAGGGAGCTGTTAGATAAACGTAAAAAATATTTTAAATTAAAAATGCAAAGTCTGTGTAATTTAGTTTTAGATACTTATTGTCCTAGGGTTGCATTGCTAGCAACCAAAACGTTGGAGACTTGGAAAAGATTGTAACTTGATTAATATTTGAACTTTAAAACCTTCCTTGGAATGAGACGAAGAAAGTAAAATTATTCACTCTGGTGTATTAAAAAAAACAAGGGAGAAGTTGGCACACAACCGTTTTCAGCTTTTTGGACTTTTTTGACGAATAAGGGCAAAAAGAAAAATGAGTTCAAGAAGATCTCTGTAGCACCAGCAAGATGGTTAAGCTGACCCAAGTGCCCTTTTTAGAGATTTTTTTTACATTTTTTTATTCCGTTTTATTGGACAAACATTGTCATTCCCAAAGAGTAATATGAATATTGGAAAATTGTTCCCCTTTAAAACAAAATACTCTACAAAATACTACTAAAGAAATAGCTAAGAACAATAAGTCAAGTGCGTGAACAGGTAAAATGGCTGTGCAATGTAAAGCACATTATGGACAACAACAAATCAAAACAAACAATATATAATAAGGTGCAAAGACATGATTTTTCACAAAAAATATTTTAAACATTAAAAAAAACAGTACTTGATTCAGCAAAAAAAGTAAAAACTCAAGACCTCAACAACCAATTCACATCTGTTTTCATTAAACGAATCTATTATACTAATGCGACTGTAATCTTGACTTGAAAATATAAAAAAATATATATTTAAGTGGCCCCAATACTCTGTTGTAATATTTTAGTTAATAATGACTACCAAAATTAATAAACATGTTGTAAGACACTTCAACTAAGCACTACTGCTCGCACAGGCACTTAAAAAAAGAAAAAGTTGTTGTGAAAAGGTTTTTGGGCGAGCGATACTTTCTCTTGCTCTTTATCACGCTGCACTGGAAGCTGTTGTTGTCGTCTTCTACCTCTGGAGGCTGACAGCATCATCCCACAAACAAAAGTTCCTGAGCAGACCATTATTTCACTTCGACAGGTTAGTACCATTATGTGTTTTTTGTGGTAAAAATGAAGCGAACCGATGCTTTAATTGCTGCCTCCTCCTGTCCGTAACTGCCCTCCAGCAACCTGTTAGATTCCCTGTGTGTTAAGAGTCACTAATGGACACAAAAATGATGGTGGTGAGGAAAATAATTTGTCTTGTATACGTTGACCTACATGTGCTGTTTGAATCTTTATCATTTCCTTACTCTAGGGCAGTGGTTCTCTACAATGGCAACAAAGAAACTTTTATTTTGAAAGTAATAGATGTTTAAGGAAGCTGAGTGTAATAGTTTAACATTAACCGGGTTCTGATGAGCTATGTAAAAATGTAGAAGAACAGCATTGTAGCATGTATTTTTTATACGCTTACTATACGAATGCATACTTTAAATATGCTAAGTGTACACATGCTAACTGTAAACATGCTAAATATACACATGCTAAGAGCACACATGCTCACTGTAACCAAGCTAAGTGTACACATGCTAAGTGTATCCATGCTAAATGTACACATGCTAAGTGTACACATGCTAAGTGTATCCGTGCTAAATGTACACATGCTAAGTGTACACATGCTAACTGTATAAATGCTCATTGTACACATGTTGAGTATACACATGCTAAGTGTTCACATACTAATGTACATATCCTAGGTGTACACATGCTTACTGTACACATGTTACACTTACACATGTTACGTTTACACATGTTAAGTTTACACATGTTAAGTTTACACATGTTAAGTTTACACATGCTAATGTACACATCCTAAGTTTACACATGCTAACTGTATGACACGGATTAGTTGAAATATGGTTTAATGCGAGATCAGATGCTCAGTTCATCATACCAAGTAGTAAAAAATGAAAGAAAAAAATGACATTAGAGATGATGCAGGGCCAAATGCAAAACAATTGCTTTTTGTATCAAGAATACAATTATTTGGTACCTGCTCTAAGGTTTAACTGGTGTTATTCTATGAACTACTTTTAATATAGTTATTAAAAAACACCTAATGAAATTCCTTTTCATAGTTTTTCAGTATTTAGCAGCTGACAAATTGGTGTTTTTCCATCGTATCATTAAAATTGCACGTTTCTCAGTTTGAACTTCCCTTTTTTAAGGATCAAGGTTATTCCTTTAAAAGCATTTAAATTAATACAATTCTGGATATTTTTCTTTCTAATTTGGGTCATGTGATTCCATTAAAAGTTGGGTAGGAGATGTTTTCTTTGCTTGAAGTCCCATTCAACCAATGAATGAACGGTCATGTCAACATGTCAATCAAACTTAGTTAAGGAAAAAGGAAAATCGACCACCAAAGATTTAAGCACACATTTTTAAGCACCTGCTGAGAGGTTTCTATCACAGGTTGGTGTACAAATATAAAGACAGGATGAGTCTGTATTTGCTTGAAAAGATTTTGCACGGATGAATCAATAACGTTGTCACGATAAACTCAGTGAGTCAGAGTAGTTAAAAACAACAACAACTAAATCTATATTAAATCAAAAAAATGTTCAAAAGGATTAAAAATCAGACAGATAAAGTATTTTGGAATTTCTCAGCAAAACAAACCTTCTCCACCTGCTGCACCTTCTCTAATCTTTGTATGTATTACTTAAGCTCATCCAGACTCTTTGAGCCACATTGCCAAAGTCCTCTAGAGTCACTTCCCATCCTTCATTTGATCCCTGATTTTGGAGCCACTTGACTTGTCTTGTTATGTTTGTATTCTGCTCAGTGAAGCCAACCAGCTGATTTTTTTTTCAGATCTCTGTCTAAATCATGGATCATGTTTCACCCTGTGTAGTCTGGTTCACATTACTGTTGTTTATTTTATTATTAACTGTGGTTAGTCCACTAAGGTTGTCTGTGTTTAATTTGCTGCTCAACGAATGTTGTTAACAATTGAACGCAGCCTTTAGCTGGCTAACGTGACTCAAACGCAATTTTTTCTATTAACTATAGAACCTGGAATTGTAGCTTAAAGTGACGCAAAATTCAAACTTCACCAATTTTCTACTCACCCTCATGTGGACGTTTATTTTCAGAGCAATCTGTTCCCTTTTAGAATTAAAGACATGAATGTATGTTAATTTTAAAGTATCAAACAAGTAATTTCTGTATGTGTAGTTATTTTTTTAAACTTTTGTTACAAACAAGTTTAAACTATAGACTTTTTTTAGTTTTTCCAGTACAATTCCTCATGTTGAGGCTTTGATACAAGAGGGAGGTTATATACGAGCAGTACGGAGGTATTTGGATGTTGTAAGCTTTTTTTTGGACGATTAAATTAAAACATATATTTTTGTCTATGACTCTAAGAAGAACTGATCACTATCAAAATAATCCCAACCCTTAGTCAACATGAGGATGAGAAGAAAATGAGTGAAGTTTGGGTGAACTATCACTTTAATTACACAGAATTTAAAATTCTGATGCTAGTAAATACATCACAATTCTAGATTTAACTTGTTTATGGATGCCTGTTACGACCCTGCAGTTGTTTAAATGTGTATGCATTTATTCTTTCTTTTTGGACATGAAGCTGGTGTTTCTTCTCTCTAACTCAGCAGCATGTGTAAAAGGGGCGTGGCCATCCAGGGACACAAGCAAGAGGGTGTGGCCAATGTGCTCTTCCTGCTACTGTTTGGAGTCTAACGCTTGAACAGCAATGGATCCCGGTACCATTTTGTTCCGCCCTGTCATTTCAATCTGGGCACTTTATACATGGTGACGTCTTTTTAAAAGCTTTTTTATTAGTGAACTTCCACTGAGCTATTAAATGACACTTTGTACCAACAGTTTTAGTTTTATAATAAGAACATACATGCATATTTTTTGGTAATGTTTGTTAGTCATTAGAATTTTTATATTGCATTGTATGGTTAAAATCATGTAGTCAAACACGGTTCAGCAAATCAACGGCGTCATCACATGTAGTCATCAGACCAGGAAGTGACTGACGGACGGATGCTTGGAAAAAGATCAGATTGAAACTTTTTCATTTATCGGGCCTTTTGAGTGTAATTGTATCTTCTTTTTTTATTGCTAATGTGTACAGCATGAAAGAATAGTTTAAATAAATGGTTAAACCTTTCCGGGAAATCTGCTTTGATTTAAAGCATTTTTTTTTTTTATGTAAATCCTTGAGGCTGTAGAGAGCAGCCACATGTCACTGCCACAGGCCCTCCTGAACTTTTGGGATGTGATGATGCCTTTTAATTTCAATATATATGTTGGTATAATAGTGTCACCATAAAATACAGTTTATAATCCGCCATGATGAATTGAAGCACCATCGCTTCTACGTCATCACATTTCTTTTGATATTGTCCGGTGACACTATTATACCAACATTTTTATATGGAATTTAAAAGACTATGAATTTTAAAAAGTTGAATTTAGATCATTTGTTTGTTTCCTCCCTGGAATAAAAATAAAAATCTATGTGTGGGGAAAAAAAGCATTCATTAAGAACATTTTTGATTTTTTTTAGTTCAATTAAAAATAATCAACCTTTCAATATAGAAAATTGAATACAAATATTTTTTTTAATTAAATGAATAAAAAAATATAGAAAGATATTAAAAATGTCTACATTCAAAATGTTGAATTCAACCTTTCAAAAATCTAATAGCACTGCTTTACTTCCATAGCTATCAAGTAACAAATCTTCTTGTGTATTAATAATGAACTGATATTTGAAATATTTAACCCTTGTGCTGTCTCTGGGTCAAGGTGAACGACCTCCACCACTTCATATGTATTTGCAGAGACAACACAAGGGATACCACAAACACATTTGTTTTCGGGGTGTTGAGATAACTCAAGGGTTGAGATTCATTAAAAATAACTAAATCTCCCTTTTGTTCATGTTTCTAGATATTTTGCCACTATTTTCCACTCGAGACAATATGAAGACTTTATATCTTGTAACATTTTGACACTGAAGTGTTGAAAGTACACAAGAAAAATTGACATGATTTTTCAGAAATGCGAGGATGACTGCGGTTGGTTTTGTTTCAAGTTTTCTTCAGTTACAACATTGATTCCAACGAGAAGTTAGGAGATGACTCTAAGCCACACTCGCCCTCCAAGAACACAGCTTGTGGTTAACACTGGTGTCACACATCTGCTGTCTCAACTACGCATCTCCGTGACTGAACCGTCTGCACCTACAAAAACCTATGGTTTACTGAAAACAAAAGCGAGTGCTCTTGTCTGCGGGAACAATATAAATAATGTATAGGAGGTGTCAGTATGTCACATCAATATATCCATGCTGGTGGAATTCAAAATTATTCCTTTTCTCGTTTTAATCTTACTACTGCTGTAGATCTTAGAACAGACCCAGTGTGAGCTGACTCTTGTTCCTTGAGGCCATTTGGCATCAGAACTGTCAATAATTTTCTGAACAAAAGGTCCCCAGTATAGACTTGTGTGGGACACCCTGGGGTGAAAGTGGAGCCTGTGTGATGACTGTGAAGTCAATAGTTGTGCCATCAATCCACAACAACATGTTTTGCTATCTGTATTTTTGTTCAAATTCCTAGTTTTTACTGCAACAATTTTGGTTCTGGAGGGGTCTTCCTCAATCTCCGGGCCAGGGACTTCTCCGTTTGGCATATTTTACCAGAAAGAAAAAAATAATCATTTCTGAAATAGGTTGTATATTGGAAGAGTACTTTATTTCCTACAAAGTAACAACATGTAGTGACTTTTGACATGTCAATGTGCTTGCTCCTTAAAAAAGAAACTTGAAAACTTAAAAATGAGTACCCCTAACCCTATAGCGGAGGATCTTGTTGCAGAGAAACTAATCCAAGGCTCTTGCTGATTCGGCTTTATGGTGAGAAGTTCAAATAGTAATAGTTAAGTAATAGTTCAATAGTTCAAATTTCACTCATTTTCCACTTACCCTTATGTCCACTAAGGTTGGGATTATTTTCTAAAATTCTTTTTTTTATTTATAGACAAAAATGCATTTTCATTTCATTGTAGCGACTGGAGCTCAGTTGTCTAGTTTATCTTCATCCAAAAAGACCAAAAAAAAAAAAAGATGGCCCGGGATCTTTCGCTAAAAACAAACTTAAAAAATAGACTTGTTTAAAAAAATTCTCATGTTGGGTCTTCAATACAAAAAGGGACGTTACCGACGTGCAGTATGGAGGTTTATTTTTATATTATTTTGTGTGTGCGAAGACTGAGGATGAGAGGATACAGTGAACTCCAGCAGTAAATTTTGCAACACACAACACAATACTACAAATATATCCTTGTTCCTACAGCCTCACAATATATCACGATGTTGCCGGATTCTTGATAATACACACACCTAATCTGAGATATATTCGTCTCTAACCAGTTATTTTTAAGATAACTTTAAGTGGAGGAGAATCGATTCTTGTCAATATGACAAACTATGACTCATTGTTTGATTTAAGTAGATTCCGGTGCATTTTTTGCTACGTACGGTCTGATATTGATTGATATGATTTGAAAGTGTTGTGGGTTATTAAGTAAAAGGCTGTTTCTGGAGGTGAGGAAATGAGTGATAGCAGGAAACATTTGCAGCTAACTAGACGATTTCACTTCCATGTAATGAACGTAGCACTTTTTGATTACTGTGGTCTTCTGGTTCAGCACAAGCAGCTGTGACTTATGGCTCAGCTGCTTGATGGAGGAGCCTCATTAGGCCACGTATCAAAGTTTGTCAGGACTGACATTGCATAACTCCAAACACAGAGCAGCGTGTCATGCTGTGATTTATGGTCATTGTTCCTTACTGTACCCTTGAGTGCTACTGAAAACTTTGCTTTTTTGATGACTGCGTCAAAGTAAACAGACACTTCAGGATGACTTTCCATTACCTCGCCTGGATTCTTGAGTGTTTGTGTAAACACTGGTGCAGGTGAAGCAATCACGGGCTTCAGGAAGTCCTGTTCACCAGCTGACAGCTAGAATTAATGCACTCCTAGTTACATAAGGATAACCAGGCGATTTTGTCAGACGAACATTTCAAATGAAGAATGATTACATCTGAAATAGAGTGTTGTCCAGGTAAGTCAGGTACGTTTGCCTTAGTGAGGGTGTGATGAAAATTACAGAAAAAAAAGAAATTACTTAAATAATAAAATATTGACGAATATATATAGAAAACCAACACACTAACAAAGTCTGAAGAGAGAGAAAATCATTTTATGTTCAGATTTTGTTAGTACAATTATGATAATATAATAATCATCATTTTATTTAAATAGTTTCTGACAAAGAGTGTCACAAGGTGCTTAAAACATCAGTTACAGTAAAACAATATTAAACAAGACAATAAGCCTTTACATTATAAAACAACATATTAAAAAGGTTATAACTCATTGATAAATTGCAGAAAGCAGTTTAAATAATGGAGATCATCCTTATTTATTTTGTATTAACTATGCCTTAAGTTCGTCATAATATTTGAATGTCTTCTGCCCTCTTACAATTCATTAAAGGTTCTGAAATTCTGGGAATGTTTCTTTTGTGTTAGATATCATTGCAATCAAAATACACACATGTTTAATATTTAATTGTTGAGTATCTACAGTGTGATAGATGTGTATACTAATGTGAAAAAATGGATAATTTCAGAAGTAAATCTCAGCATCAATAGGTCACAACCCATTATTAACACTTGAGAATCCAGTCCAGTATTCTTACAACGACCATTGAACAGAAAAATATTCCACAAAAATATACATTAATAACCTAAAATACACCATAGAATACAAAAGTGGGCCCAGAAATTGAAATCATTTGTGGGCTTAAAAAAGAAAAAGGTTTTAACGCTGTCAAAGAGCAGGGAACAAGCTTTTTCAATGTTTAGTGCGCTAAACATACAAATGACACTAAACATAAAAATGCAGTTTTGCAAATCAAGACATATATAATTATCATCTGATGTCAAAAACTTGAAAAAAAAGTGGTTGTAATGTCAATATAAATAAAGAAACTGTGAAATACTCACAGTGGCAGAAATTAAAAATATCTATGAAAAGCACTCACTACAAATCTTCTCAAGATCAGGTCTCATGACCAGAAGTATATGTTTAAAGGTGGGTTCAAGAGTGATTTCCTCTCAAAAAAACGTTATTTTTCTATTGAAGAAAGGTCAGGGAGTGAGAATGTCTGGTGCATATTTCAAATTGGGGTGACTTACCTTTGGATACTGTTGGACAGGGATTAGAACTCTCTCTGACAGCTTGATGTTTTTATTGCTGATGATATCGAGATATTTCTTGACATCAACATCTCTCCTCAGTTCATCGCCTTCGTACTTGTCGATTTCTGCGGCAAAACGAACAGAGATAAGACAGATAATTAGTTACGTAATCTGGCAGAACGAGAGTGAAAGTCTTCTAATCTCATCCGAGAGGCGGCGGCGACATGTAAGTAAGTGATGCGGGGCAGGGGACACATTAGGGGAAATTTAACTAAGCATTGCATCACTCGAAAAATATATTGCGCTGATTATTTCCACGTTGCTGCTGCTGCAAATGTGATGAAACTGCAGAGTAAGCGATAAGAGATTATCACTGATGCTGCTGCTGCAATGACAACATAGACTCTTGATCCCAAAACAAAATGGGTGACATTTCTTTTTCCACTTCATCCTCGGCTTTATTTAAGATACAGGATTTAGGATTCATCATGCACCTCTTTACAGAAAATACGATAAAAAATAAGATTTAAACCATCATCTGAACGCCTGAGCAGAAATCTGCCTTAGGCCATGCGTAGTCCTTCACTTGTACTTCAATCATAGTGTGTAGAAGTATGAATCTTAATTAAATGGCGCTGTTGATATAATTATTCATTACATTTTTTTAAAATTTAGTATCTAATGGTTGTATCATTAAATTGTTGTTGTTTCTATTTTTTTATCCCAAACATTCACGTAACAGAAATTGGAAGAACAACTAACGTGAAACTTTCCTGACTATATTGTAAATATTGTCTTCCTCTCAAAGATACAGTCAGTTCCTCATCATGATGAACTTATTACTTTATAAAGTTGACCAATCACAGAAGAGTGGGTGTGGTTATGGTTAACAAGATCTCCAGAAAAACTTTTTTTTGTTCAATGAAAAGACAATTTTGTACACACAGACACCCACTGATGAGTACAATAGAGGTCCAGTATGTGCTGTAGGGATAATGGAGAACTCATTGGGCAGCTGAGAAAGTTGTGTCAAAAGGATCTTGGTGTAAGAACAGAACGCCAATGGGTAATTAAGAGTTATCTGTGCGGGAAGGCAGTTGATAAGCTCAGGACACAAGACGTGGGTCAGAATGTCAAGAAGGGGAGAAATTTGTCGTCTAGTATCATGTGAAGTTTTTTCAAGAAGAGGTGATCATTGTTCTCTTCCTGTATGCTTTTTTTGTGTGATTCCATTTCCTGTTTGTACACCTGATTTGCTTCAAGGCACCAGATTGTCCTTGTTTACTCATCACTGTGTGGACAGTGAGTCTTGGATATTTACGACTTTATCTACCTACTAATTCTTCTGTTCGTACTTCTGTTGTTTTCTCCAGGTTCTCCTGATCCTCCTGATTTTTTTGGTGAACTTTCTTTCCCCCAAATCAGCCAGTGTTGCTTCAATGTCGCTTGAGACCATCTAATAAAGACACTTTTGATTCTGAGGATATTTTCATCTATATTTTAACATTCAACAATTTGGTAAATCTAAATAGTAAGAAAAGACAAATCCGAGTTGTTAATCCTGCATCAGCTCTGTTTCAAATAACATGTGAATCTAATTTGCTACTAAAATCTCTAAAAAGATAGATAGTCTGACCTGAAGCTGTGCAAACACTTTCTCTGATCAATACTAAGCAGTTTTCAAGTGTTTTTACCTGTAAAAAAGTCTTAATGATGTAAACGCTGACCAAACTCACCTCACATGACCCTGAACTTTATTTTGGCTGAAGAACTTATTGAAGCTATAAACTGAACAGTGGAGGAAGAAGAGATCCAGCTAGAATATTACTTTCATTTTTGCAGCGTTAATAATTTAAACACTGGACCATATTGTTTCTATACGGCAGAATACATCCTAATAAATTGCTAAAGGTTCCGTATCACAATAGTAGCTTTAATCTGTATTCATTGTGAGATTAATAATTCTTTAGTTACATTTTTCTACACGTAACTTGGTTAACTGAGGCTGGAAAAAGGTTGTGGGTTTGTATAAAAAGGAGAACATTGTGTAGATTGCTTCTTGTTTGTGGATGAAGTAGGAAGGATTGTAAATATAAATAGAGTCCCAGAGGAATTCAAAGGCAAGCTCATCTCAAAGCTACAGTTGGCTTGTAGCAAAGAAGTTGAAGATTCAATCCCAGCTCTGGATGTAATTGTGAGAGACCTTCAACTCTGATTGATCGGGATGGTGAGTCTGCTTCACTGCATATCAGCCTACTCCCATCACTGTGTGACTGTGTATGAATGGCAACCTATCGTAAATGATTTGAGCGCTAAATAAGTGGAGAAAGTTCTACATATATAAGAATATTTACCATTAACTGGTGTACTGATATTTACGGATAAGATGAGTGAACAAAGATCAGTGAGTTCACTTTTTGTTTGACCCGCGACATTGAATGTGTTTTGGCCAACTTTAGTGAGGACCTATGTACGGAGATATCAAATCAATCTTTCATGAATATTAGTCAAGATTTCTAATACTTACTGTAGCTCTCTGAAGTATCTAGACCACATGTGTTAAACCTTTGGCCTTGGAGCCAAATACTGCCCCTAAGTAATTGAATGTGTCCGGTCAAAATAAAAGTAGATAAATATTCATGTTGATGTATTGACCTATAAAGATGTCAGTGTTAGGACAGAGATAAGATAGAGGACAGAGATGACTATATGAGTAAAACTGGAATGTGTTTTAGTGAAATGAGAGATTATTCAGAGAAATTATTGAGCCTCAATTCAAGACCAACTTCTTTTTCCTGTTAGGTAAATATATATATATGTATATATAAATATATACATTTTGTTCGGCCTGTGACTTAGACTGCTAAAAAGATTTGTGTTGAGTTTGATACCCTTGATCTAGACCGAGAGGTGGACAATTACATATCCTCAAAAAAAAACAAGCGCAAAAAGAAGAACAAGCATTATATATTATAATGTATTATATTATTAATCAGGTTAATAAAAATACATATAAACCTTACATAAAAAAAACGAAAATGGACTGTTATTGTCAGCAACATTTTCTACATGTTCTACACAGATCAGTTCTTCTCAGACATCATGAGGGCCACATTAATACAGTCAAAGGGCGGCATGTGGCCCCAGGGCCGCACCAGGTCTGGTCTAGACGGAAGTGTTGCTCATGCAAGCAGACGACTTAGAAGGTTTAGTTTTTGTGAATAGAAAAGGATGAGACTGGCAGGAGAGAAGAAGTAAATGAGCTTACACTGAAAGACTGTGGACGAAACAGTCATACTTGTCAGTATTTGGACGGTAGGTTTCAGCGCCGGTGCAGTGAAGGTCACTGGTTTCAGTCATCACAGAGGATCAACAAAATCTCATTGGGGGAAGAGAATCACTGAAACACTGAGTGACTATTCTGGTGCCCCTGATCCTCCTCGCTGTTAAGAAACTGCCGCAGCGGAACTGACACAGTGGAACACAGAAGCTTCAATCTGGATGGAAAATAAACAACATTTGACACAAAAAAATAGTTGTTTTCCACCAATATATGGTTTGTTCAAAAAAAGTTTGGGTCAGTTTTATCAAATAGTGAGAAAACATGTTAAAATAAATACTGTTTTACTTTTCTCATGGATCTAAAATATGTTTTTGTTTTTATTTTAAGGGGAGTGAATCTAGTCCAAACAAATTGATGACCTGTGTTGCTGAACAGGTCGAGTGGTTTAATTGATTAACGATTCCACTACCTGCAAGGTCAACCTTCAGCAAAAAATCTGGATCACACATTTTCTTTTCAGCGAACACATTTATTTAAATACTTCTGGATGCTTTGCATCTTTTCCTCCACTCTGGTTCACCTTTGAAGGTGGACTTTTTACTAAATTTGTTCTGTGGAGTCGACATAAAAGTAAACACCTCATGTCACTCATTGTAGTACACAATATGTAACAAAGAAATACACAAGATCTCTCCCATGGAAACAAACTCTCTTCCAAAGAGCCATTGTTAAGGAAATAAATCCTCTTTTTAACAGGCAGATGTAGGACGATGTTGACTTTTCTCAGTTCAACTACAATCATAACATCAAAACATCAAATTTGTGTTTCTGTTTATACTGATTTTAGAAAACATTCATGATGCTGACAAACACGTTGTGTTCTCAAACACTAAGATGACTCCAGTGGTGGGTCAGATAATAAAGTGGGTGAGAAAACATAAATGTGAGAAAAACACTTCTATGAAAATCCTCCATTGATTCATGTCTGATAGTGATGGAAATGAAGCTCAAAACCTACAGTATTCCATGAGAACTTTTTTGAGAACTGATGATGCTTTAAAATAAAAAAAAGAACTAATGAACAAATCATTTTATCAAGTTGTACTTTGAATTCACCTGTGATGAAACCTTACTGAGATATTTTTGATATTCATCATTCTGCGTGAAAATCCTAAACTTCTTCTCAACAATGTTCTTGCTGTTGATGTCTTTCATCAAAGGTGACGACATAGCAAGACATGGTTGTCATTAGTTTTGAAATAAGCTTTCATAAATGTGTTCATAATTTATTTTATATTTATGATTTTTTTTTAAATGTATTATTTAATGTTCTTTCAACTGTCTACTTCATATTTTTCATCGTGGGTCTGAGAGGACAGCAATTTAATCTATGCTGTATGTCTTGCATACATGTATATTTGACAATAAAAGTACATGAACTTGAACTTGAATAAACAGACCCACATCATTTCTATTCCTCTCACTTTGACCTCACCAGAATTCATTTGTCACACAGCGAAATTTACTTAAACACATTTGCACTATATATATACAGTATTTACATACAAAATACAAAATATCTAAATAAAATGTAATTGCTTAATAATACAATAAATAAAACACAAAGAATAACTACATATTTAATAATAGAGTAAATTTATATAAAATATATATAAATGGACTAAAAACACAAAAACGTGAGAAGAATGCAAATGAAGCTCAACCAATACAACGATTGTTTGCAGGTAAAAAGAGAGTGTGCTATATACATTCAAAACTTGAGAAAAGTGAACAACAACTACACCAGGCATATAATTACAGATAGAAATTATGAAAATTCAAAATGAAAAAGCTGCTGATATAATACATAATAAAAAACGTCAAATCAAATACACAAACAAAAAATCTCTAATGCGGCAAAATAATCTGCTTGTATACACAAAATAAAGAGCCTTTATTTCAATATTTTTGTAGACATGTGGCGAACACGGCTGTCCCCTCCCCTCTGCCGCACATTAGTGGGCAAAACTGTTTATGGAAGGAGATGATTAATGTCTAGCAGGATGTTTATCTGTGTAGTGTTGGGCACAGCTGCTTCAAACAACCCCCTGAGTCTCACCCTGGCTAACTGCTTGAGTTTTGACTGTCAGGCACAAGATGTAATGGGCCATCAGCCACAACTGATTAAATACAGGTTTTTGTTGTTTAAGCCTGTGTTTGAACCAGATTAACTTGTTTAGAAGAATCTGGTGTGTGATTGTGTTTGTATCTACAAGTTTTTTCTTTCTAATTCATGGATGTTTTGACCCAGTAAAAAATATTATAGTGAGCATAGATGAGGGGCTGAGACGTAGTTTTCAGGCTCGTCTTATTAGGGAGGGCACGCTCCCAAAAATATACATTTTGTTTTTAAATGGAAAATTATCTCTCTCTTCGACTACCTGAGTTCTGGTTCTGGTTACATTTTATTTTGTCAGGCCACTTCCTGTTTCATCCTCTGGAAGTGGAAGAAGGATCGATTGTCTGCACATTACTGTGTGTATGGATATTAAATTCTGTTTTATTATTTGAACTGTTGTCTTCTTACGGGTCAGTTTTATGACAATGGTAATTGATCATTTAAATATTTCACTTAAACAAGAAATGGCTTCCTTATTCAAATTATATTTTAATATAATTGTACCATCTTCTTGCGTCTAAGTAATCACTGGTTAATTGACACCCTGTGTGATGTTGGTGAACCTGGCGTCAGCTCAGTATCTTCATATGATATCTGATATCTATTGTCTGGAAAATGAGACTTCAGCCTGTCCACGTTTTTCTGACGCCTCAAGTGCCGCTGACCTTGGAAATTAATCTTATTCGACCTTTTTCCATTCATTGTGAGTCACTCTTGATAAGCGTGTCATCCGAACGTTGAAAATGTAATGCGATGTCTCACTTTCCTGAAATGCAATTTTTCTGTCCTTTTCCCAGGGTCATATCATACAGAGTGCTTGTTATCTTGCTAAGCATGACTGAGATATATTTTCAGGAGATCTTCTTCATATGTGTGAAACATGCAGGGTGACACTCATACTTGTCAATATATTAAAAAACAGAGTAGTCTTATTTAAGGTACCCTTTTTACACTTGTTACTCTCAATATTCTAAAGAATTATTAGAGATGAAGATGAAGTAAATTTGTTGGTATGATAGTTCCACCTGACGATACCAACATTCTGGTCTGGTGGAATGCCAAGCTACTTGATCAAAACTTTGAGCCAATCATGCGCCGCACATATTATCATGTGACGATGTGTAAGCACTGGCTTGTCAATTCATCACAGTGGGTTCCAAAGCAACGTGATTGTCTGGTTTCATCTATTATACCAACATTTTTATATTGAATTTAAAAGGCTACAACATTTAGAAAAATCATTATGGAAAATTGTTTTATGAAAATGTTTGAAATGTTAATATTAACCATTCAATATTCTGAGATACTTCCACAAAGCAGAGTTTGACAAGATCATCCTGAGGTCCTGCATTTTTCACTCACAAGTACTTTAGTTCCGGCAAAGATGTGAAATAATAAAAACTCCCCTCTTACGCTGAACATTTCCCAGCACAGTCGGCGCTCAATGCTGGCGGGAGGCTCCGTGAAATACTATCATGACCTTTTCTAGGGATTTGTCTGCGGTGTGTAAAAATGAGAACATCACAATGTGGTGCTTCTCAGCAACAGAAGACTCTCAAGCAGAGATGCAAAAGACATTAGGAAGGAAACATCATCAATTTCCTCATGTGCAAACAGGAGCGGAGTTAATAGATTCAAGGCTCTAATGTGGCTTCTGTCTTATGGTTGGTGTCAAACTGTTAGTCTCCTTCCATCCACAATCTGCTACCTCTCAAGTCAAGCAGGAAAAATGATTTTATGTTCTCACTGCAGGTGACTGGATGGAATGTATATAATATTTTTTGACTCTGGAAACACAACAGAACATGTTTAGAGTCCAGAGAGTGATGATGTCATCAGTTCACTCAGTGACATCTTGTCTATATGACATTTTTGTCTGTTGATATTTTTTCTGGTAATTTACATTTACAACAATATTGACCCTCCCCCCACACACAAGTTAGAAATGTTATAAGCTTATAACAAAAAAATATGAACATTTTCAAAATGAATGAATATCTTTTTAAACATATAGGTTAAATTATGTTTAAATTATTTTTAAATTCAGTATTAACTGGTGTCACTATTGAGATATTTATATAAAATTGGAAAGGTTAACATTTTGCAATGTATTTATTAGTTATTGGATTTAAATTTGAAACACTTCAAATAATGTAATGCTTGAAAAAACATTAAAATAATAAAAGTTAATTTGAAACGTTAATTTCAACTCAATTTATTTTAATTGTCTTATCATAACAAATGTATCTCAAGACACTTAAACTACAGTTAAAGTAAGACTATAATGGAGAAAGAAAAACAGATCCCAGCAATTCAACAATGAGTGAATCACATCGTGGCATCGGCGAGGAAAAACTTCCTTTTAGAAGGCAGAAACCTCGAGCAGAACCAGACTCATTGTTGACAGCCTCCTGCTGTGTGACCGGCTGGGAGGAAGGATGGGGGTGGGAGAGAAGACTGAGGGAGGACACAGTGAGAGAAAAGAGGAGAGTACAGAAGAGTCCATGGAGGTGCTGGAGAGAACTCTGGATCCGATGATGTAAATGAAACTTTTCAATATTCTGATGATACTGATATACTAACATGAATTCTAACCTCCTAAAGCAGAATTCATTTCAAAACATTTATCTAACAAAAACAGGAAAACCAAAGACCAAATGTTATTTTAAAACAAATTCAATTTTCTATTCTTTCAAATCCATTCATTATGAGTAGATTTCACGGCTTATAAATCTGATGATTGCTTTTATGTTAGCATAGCTTTGAAATAATTGGGTCACAGAGACGGGACAAAGGGTTCTGGATATCTCTGAGTAGACGTCTGCATCGTAAACTTAACCTAGATAGGCTGCAGGAAGAAATATCCTCACTAACCTGAGTCCCATGACTGGTCAATTAATGCACACGGAAATAACAAGATAGACGTATAGACTTAATTAATCCCTCTGGAGATCTCCTTTGGGAAATTGGTAACTGATGTGCGACACATCATTGCTGCACAGTATCAGAGGCAGTTGGTGTCTGCTTTGAAACACTCAATATTTTTCTTTTAATTCTCCCTTAAAAATCATCAAAGTTCATCCCTGGACGCCTCATATACACAACAAAATCAGGACAATCCTTTTACAGTAAAAGCATGTTTATGAATGGCATTAATTAAACCTGAATACAGGCTCAATGTAAAACACAGACTTTATTCCTCTGAGGGTTTGAAAAAGCTGATCAATACGTTTTCATAAACCTGATTGTCGAAGACAAATTGCGGGTCGACGCGACTGAGCTCTAATTACGCAAACGTTTCGTCCATGAAAATCTTTAAATCGGCGTGAAGGACGATCTCTTTCTTTCAGCAGCAAATCATTACGATACAATGGTTTTTCCGAGCGACGACAAAGAGCAGTAAATCCGTGTTTAAGATGTTTGCAACTGCCTTCATGTATATTATGAAGGATTACATGCTCTGCTATTGGCTGATGAATCTCTACATCTTTCTGTGTGATTATTATTCCGAGCATTACCTCGTGTTATCCACGGCCAGAATGACAACATCGCTTGATAATTAGAAAATACCTGCTGGTTATTAGGCATCAGATTGACAGACAACGCTTCATTATTATAGATTATTCTATATATTTGCATTTCCCGGAATTCCTTGAATCTCGGGTCAAGTTCTTTCGCAGCGATGAGAAAAGAACGAGTCGATCACATGATTCAATGTGACAACTTGTGAAATGTCATGCACATGAATCAGGTGAGTTTGAATAAAACATAAAAACCGCTGCAGAACAAATGATTTTTCGTCATTAGACAACATTCTTATACTTTTATTCATCATCATCTTGCTTGAATTGGAACGAAACATGATCGGCAGCAGGCTTGGCATCGGACATGACAGCTCGCTTGTGGATTTATTTTTATAGTTTTCATGTTCTCTTTGCCCTGATGGATTTTGTTAAATTCACGCAAATGAGTCCGTCTGGACTCTTTCCACGGAGACAGTAAATCCCTCCTGGCAGGTTCCAGTTCTTTTCCTTGAATTCTTCCAGTAAAAGCAGAAAACAACTTGCAGCTTAGTAGAGACTGAAGCTGCGTTATTATAAATAAAATCATTTTCTGGTCTGTTTACAGTTTCAATTATGCCTAAAAATATTAATTTCAGTCAATTTATTTTACATAAGCTGAGTTTAATACACTTCACGAAAATGAAACAACTAATATATAGAAGTCAATTTCTTGAATTGTTCTGTTTACATTTCTCTTTTCCTGCCAATGAAAAAGCTCTTATTGATGTGTGAGTTATTATTGCACTTTGCAAACAGTAGATTTAAGACGTTTATGTTTCAAAGTACAAATATTTCTCCTTGCTCATCTGCTGCCCACTTAGACTTAAAGTCTATTTTTATGAACTCCTTGTTCCATTCTGATTTTTTTTTTTTAAAACTCTGCTCTGCTCTGCTTTACCAGCAAAAAACTGTCAGCTTTTCCCTGGTTAATCCTAAATTGAACGCCGGATTAGTAACCAAGTCTGGCATGTTAAGAGTGGAGGTAATTATTGCTCCACTGATGTTTCAGTACAGAGCGTTTTCAAAGAGCGGCTACATAGGAGCTGTGTCTTGTTTGCCTTCATCAATGTAAGAAAAAAAACAAGTGTAAAAACACACCACATAACGTATTTGTGCAGGTGAAGCTCAAACTCAATTCATATTTTCTACCTCAAAGTACCTCAAAATGATGTAAATGTTTGGAAAATAGAATTTAGAAAAAGTTTTATATAAATTTAAAAAAAAAGATAATCACTATATGTCCTTTTTTAGACTTTGTTTGTTTATTATTAGTATTATTATTATAAATGTTTACAGTGTAAACTAACACCTGAGTTCATAAAAGAACACAGTCAGCTACAGGGAAAAATAATATATATATATATATATTTATAAATAAATTAAAACACACAGAGCTGTTTTTGCAGGTAAAAATCTAACTCAAACCATATTTTCTACCTTAAAGTTCTTTCAAAATTATTAAAAAGATTTAATAACAGAATCACAAAACATTTACATTTAAAAAAAAATAAGTTAATCTTCCATAAATAATCTTTCTTTTTTTTTACATATTTCAAACATATTTTAGATTTCATTGAACCACTTTTACCTTAAAATTATTATATTATAGTACCTCAAAACAAATATATATTATTTACAGAGTAAATATAAAAACACAAGACATACCATTCAAGACAGGTTCCCCTGAGTAACTTAGCAACCGGATAAGCCCAAAAAAAAACAGAGCCATCTAAAAAAAAACTATATTTAGAGCTTTTTTTGCAGTTACATCTCAAACTCAAACGTGGGTTTGCTAGTAAGCTAGATATATCTGAAGAGGAAGTTTAGGTGGAACAGTGGGTCAAATGTGAAGTCACAGACTCATATAAAAAAATCTTAAAATATATGGTAAACCAAATGTTTTATAAGAAAAACTAATACAATGGATGCTGGAGAGCCAGTGGAATACAAGGGCAAAATTTGAATTAGATTTGTGAAAAAATATTAATACACAGATTCAATGAAATTATTAGATTTTTTAATAATAACATTAATAATTAATATTAATAATTAATAACATTTCTTAATTTTGTAAATTTTTGTGTTGTAATTAAACTTGCAGCCGCTAGATGGCAGCACTCATTTCTTCCTCCACAATTTAAATGAAGAAAAACATCCCGGGAGATACTGACGGTTACTGAGGACAAGCGGATACGGTGGACTCCAGCAGCTTTTAAAGCTGATGTTTGGACATATTTTGATTTCAAAACAAATTAAATCAGTTACAACTTCACCAAGAGTGATTTGGTCTGTAAATTCTGCAACACCAGAGTCAAGTACTCGACAATACTACAAATATGTCCTTGTTCCTATATGATCACAATATATCACAACATTGCCAGATTCTTGATAATACACTAATCTGAGACATATTCGTCTCTAACCTGTTATTTTTAAGATAACTTTAAGAGGATGATGTTTAGCCGACCCATCAAAGATTCATTTATAGATCTGATAACTGGTTATGAAACGATGCATCTCAGTGAATCACTCCTAAGCAACACCTTCCATGAATCTCAACATCACAACCTCATAAACAAGCCTCAGTAAATTGAACGTGACAACAGGTATATTGATGCTTCATCAATTTATTACAGATTCATTTCTCTTTACTGTCGCCAATCAAGGGTGATTCTAAACATCCACATCCTGAAGCAGAAAGAGATCAAAGAAGGAAAATCCTCCTAAACAGCTCCAGGAACTGGTCTAAAGAAGTGGTCCCCAACCTTTTCCAACTCAGGTCCCACTTTTAACTCTCAAAAACCTTTGAGGCCCACCTCCGACCCCATAAATACGCAGGCATTATAATGCATTCTCATTGCACATTTTTGGTGAAGATTGAACATAAAGGACTGAAATAAATAAAGGCCAAACATATTGGAAGCTCCACAGTCACTAACACAGCATCTGTAAATAATATTTAAAAATGTTTAATATCCTTTTAAACTAAACAAGTTCTAACATTTAAAACATTGTATTTATTTTTATTTTTATATAATAACATCCACCCTCCGACCAAAACATTATATAATTTTGGAAACGATTTTGCGGCCCACTTGCAATACTTTCGCGACCCAGACTTTAGTGGAAATTATCCAATTCACACATGGATGCACTCTCTTCACATCTTTTTATGACTGACTTTTGTTCTTCATTTCTTTCACTTCTTAAGATGTTTTGAGTCATTGAGTCACTATTATGAGTCATCACCAGGCTTTATTAGAGATTGTCTAATGGTAGGATTATCTTTTTGTCGCTGGTTTAACTGCTGTGTTCCAGAGAGAGAATAATGGATGAAAACTAAATGACAGGTAATGATAGTTAACAGGCAATGAACTCGCTCTGGTCTTTTCTGAATGACTCTCTTGAGTAGACCATTTAATTTTGTCAGCTTGTTCTTCATCAAACTTAAAGTATATTCATGACGAAACGCATCCTCAAATTCTTATCAACTCTTACATCATTTAGATACATATTAGCTCCAAAATCCAATTTGAGAAAAGCTAATAAAAGTTTGTTGTTCATTTTGTTATTTTTGTTCAATGTTCAGTGTATAATTATTTATAGAAATGTTTTCTAACACACTATTCTCTGTTATATTTTTTATATCAAAAAAATACTGTCAAGGTATTAATGTATGTAATTACTTCTATACGTTTTTCTGAATTAATTTGTAAAAAAAAAAAAAAGGTAATTATTTGAGTTCAATATATACATTACTTTATTCATTTAATTGTGTGTAAATATCTTATTTCCATGTGGGCAATAAAATAAGGGAAATAAAGTTAAATCTGCCCAACATATACGGCAGTTGAACGGTTATCATGGCACAGTTCAAACCCCATCCATCATTCAGCCCATTAGAAGTCCATGTCTTGATGTTCCGTGCGTGTCGTGCGCGTGTGTGCTTGACCCGAGAGGCAAACAGATGTTTCTGACACTCGTGGTTAATGATGGAGAACAAAAGTTACACAAGGATCTCGTTGAGAACATTAAACGAGGCGTGAATAACTCACCGTGGGCGAGGAGACGCACTGCGTGGACAAAAGAAGGGTCCAAGGTGTTCTTCTCGGCCATCAGTTCAGGTAAGTACTTCTCTGAGTCCATCTTCATCGTCGCGGTCGTGAGACGTGCGGCGCAGAGCAGAGAGTCCAGCTGAGACTCAAGCGAGGCTCATGGAAACAGCGGGAGCAGGTCCGGGATGTGAGACGAGGTTCCTGGGTGTTCCTCCTCCAGCTCTGCCTGCACCGGCTGCTGCCTCTGCTCGGCTCCCCCGCCAGTCTGCCGCTTCTCCGGGTCTGCAGGACTCGCTGCTCCCGCCCCTCGACCGCTTTATTGGCCGTTTTCAGGGCGCAGGAACAAAGACGCCCCCTTTTGTTTTCCAGCCTTAATCGTTGACTTATGTGTGCCTTTAAAACAGGTGGATTTCATCACTGCTGGGCCACATTTTTATCACTTTTTATTTCATTTGGGAATAGATGTGTACAGAAAAAGGGAGGTCAGGATAAAGTTGTACCTTAACCTCTTGGCCTTAGAGACAAAAGTATCATAATGTAATAGAAATTACAATTTATCATTTATTTTGATAACAAATCCATAATAAATTATAATTATGATGAAGAATGATCTTTTTTTTAAAATCTAAACATATTTATTAATATATGTTATTAAAATATTAGGTTCCAAAATCAAGTCTACCCTAAAACAAAATTTTTCTTCTGCTTTATGCATGTAATTCAAGTTTGATTTGTCGATCGTCACTGTTGTCGCTTTTGCCAACAGAAAATACTTAATAATAAATAATCCTTTATTTGCCTTTTTGTTGTATTTTACATTCTCACTAAGCATCAGTGATAAACTGATTACATGAATAATGAGTTGATATTTTAAATTTTGGAATAAACTCGCACATTTGAAAGAAATGTAGCACTTAGTAACGAACAGAGCAAGTGCTAAAAAAAAGTGGCAGATTAAAAGAGGTCCAAAAAAGAACTTTTGAAATAAATAAAATAAAAGTTTCACTTTAAGATTCTCCTAATGAAAGAGAACAGATTGTTTTCAGTTAAAGGCATTTGGAAGTAACTGACATGATTGTATGTACTTTCTTCATTTATTTTTATTTTCAAAGTGGATTTAAATTGCTAAAGGGTTATTACTTTTTATTACTAAAGTACTTTATGGATGGAACCATTGTCAGTTCACTTCATAAACAGTTGAGAAATAACACATTTGGTAAAAGTGTGATAATCTACCATGGTCCAAACCTGAAGACAACTTTATTTACTAAATAATGATCAATATAATTCATTTAAACTCATCCTGAGTAGGAGATGAAACAGACATCAATGTTTGTTTTCTTATCTTATATTACATTATAAATGTGTCCTTGTTGCTTCACCCAATCATTATTTCTATTATTCTTACCTTTCAACAAACCTATTGAACTTTTAATATGGAAGGAGAAAGAAATTTACAACAACAGACACCACTCCTGTTACTGAAGATGAAACACATCAGAATGACTCATCTCCAATATTGCTCAAGTGTTGAAACGACTTTGATAAACACACAAAGCTCACAGTAGTGCTGGAACAAATCAGGATTGAACGCCGGCTTACTCGCGGTACTATCTATTTATTTTAGGCTAAGTGCCTCTCAGTTCTCTCCCGCCTTTGAGTCAATATTTTCTAAAGTTCACTGCCGTCGAAGACGAGCTTCTCCAAACTGTGATGAATGGTCCTCATATGCAGCGACATTCAATCCTTCAGGGGCCGAGGCTTTGGTTTCTGTGTCACTGTCCTTGGTGCTGAACCCACATCTGTCCTGCTTTGTGGTGAGACATGTAGACAATGACGTCACACACCAGAGCGCTGTGTAATACATGTTGAACTGTAGATCAAATGATGATAGTTAAATGAACGCAGTTGTATGTCAAAATGTAGTTGAATGTTTGAACTAGTTCTATTGGGAAAAATTCAAGAAAAGGAAAATATTTTTTACAACTGACAATTTGGAAAAAAATAAAATAAAATTCACCAAAACAAAATTGCTATGTGAATTATTGGTAATTATAAATTTACTAATGTTTTTAGTTTTGTTATTTTATTTAATTAATCATTTGTTAAGTTAATATGTAGTTAATAAAATGAGTTGTTCAAAGTTTTTATTTAGAACTGTGTATTGTGTTGTGTGCTGCCAGTGGTGTAGAGACTCTAAACAGAATCATGCACAGTTCTTCATTTGCACTGTTTATCTTTTGCTGTGTGTGAGTAAATATATATATATATATATATATATATATATATATATATAAATAAGTAAGCAAGTAAGTCATTTTTATTTGTATAGCACTTTTCCAGACCAGGGTCACAAAGCGCTTAAACAATCAAAACAATATTCAATAAAGTATATTAAAGTATATATAAGTATATTGTATATATATATAAATATATATATATATAAATATATATATATATATATATATATATATATATATATATATATATATATATATATATATATATATGTATACAATATATGTTTCTTCTGTATTTATTATTTTAATTTATTCCTGTTCCTGATCAACTATTTATGGATATAAATATATAAATACATAAAAATATCTCTTAAAATGTGCTTGTAAATGTGAATTTCTTTTTCTCAGGGAGTTGAAAATGAAAGTAGAACATGTCTTTAAATCCCTGGTTCCAGTATCGCCTCAGTCTGGCTCACAAAATTGTGCGTTTAACATTTCGCTGCTACCTGGAGCAGTAAATCCATTAGTTTCCAACTGAGAACCATGGCTCCAGTTTTTGAGGTCCACTTCTCCATCTCTTCTGCTCAGATATGTGTGTGTGTGTGTGTGTGTGTGTGTGTGTGTGTGTGTGTGTGTGTGTGTGTGTGTGTGTGGGGGGGTGTGTGTGTGTGTGTGTGTGTGTGTGTGTGTGTGTGTGTGTATGTGTGTGTGTGTGTGTGTGTGTGTGTGTGTGTGTGTAGTTGTGTGTGTGGTCGCAAATGAACCAAGAAGGACCACATCATGTGCAAAAAGCTGCGATGTAATCCACTTGTCCTCAATCCCTCCACTCCTGCACTGTCAGAATCATGATGACGAAAAATTCATTTGTACTACTCAGGTGTACATAATTACAAACACATTAGATTAAGATGAAAAAGAGTCTGAAGAGAACCTATAATTTAAAACAGTGGCTTTCATTTGTGACTCTGGTGATAATTATTACTTTAAATAATACAGGTTTTCTAGGGAGCAACAATCTACTAGACTTTATTGATTTGGTTTCAAATTACTATCAGAGTACAAATCCTGAACTGGTAATTATGGATACATTTGAGGTAAATTAAGGACCGAATCTTTCAATATATAGTCAATAACCATTGACTCAATCGTTATTGATAATATGATGGACTTTTACTCCCTTCTAGTGGTCAAAGATAAAAAGTGCAGGTCTATCTGGAGCAAATAAATAGAGATTTAAATAATACTTTAATGTGGAGTTAAAAGTGAAAGTTAAAAAATAAATGTACAAAAAATGTGAAATCACGAATGTTTCTTTTAATTTTTTTTTAACTATTTTTAAGTAATTCTATACCGCTTCCGGTTACGTCATCACGCACACTACGTCTGCCCAGTCTTCCTGGTTGTGAATAACGTCTAAAAACACGTGACCATGGCGGAGACACGTTTCTACGGAACAAGTGAAGATACACAAAAGTATGTTTACACTTTTCTCTGATCTTAACTGAAACTAGTGTATGCAAGAAGTGTTTGTTCTCCTGTAATCCATTTAGAATTTTGATGAATTATTTAAAATTAAATACATTTGTACTTACGTTTGTGAATGTATCTTTGTTGTGTGGATTAAGTATAAAAACACAGCCAAGAATAAATAAATATATATACATCATAACATGTGTCAAAGAAGTTGAGCAGAGATTTTAAAATATTATTTCGTTAAATATTTGTTTTAGTTAAGTCTTTCTGTTTCCAGGCTTTTATTTACTTTTTATTTCTTTATTTACTGTACTGTTTACTATATTCTACATCCATATGTTTTTTTCAAGTACTCATATTTTTAAAGTAAAGTTTCAAGCTTATATTTTGACATAACAGATGTCAAAACAACAATTCCTTCATTCCTTTCTTTCTTTCTTTCTTTCTTTCTTTCCTTCCTTCCTTCCTTCCTTCCTTCCTTCCTTCCTTCCTTCCTTCCTTCCTTCCTTCCTTCCTTCCTTCCTCCCTCCCTCCCTCCCTCCCTCCCTCCCTCCCTCCCTCCCTCCTTCCTTCCTTCCTTCCTTCCTTCCTTCCTTCCTTCCTTCCTTCCTTCCTTTCTTTCCCACAAAAAACATGCGTAAATAAATACAGGAATACAATTAATTTTGATGTGAAAATGCTATTTGTGTATAGAAGTGAATGGAAAACTGAGCTTGTAATTTTGATTTATTAATTGTGCAACTTGCACTTTGTTCACAGGGATGTTTCTGCTGTCATAGTCGTGCACGGAGGTGCGTGGGCTATTCCAGACGATCTGGCCAAAGATTCTGTGTCTGGAGTTCAGGCTGCAGCACGAGAAGGGTGGTCGGTGCTGAAGCGAGGAGGGAGTGCCCTGGATGCTGTTGAGTGTGCAGTGAAGAAACTGGAGGATAATGTTGTGTTTAATGCAGGTAAAGACTGGAATCCACATGAATTCTGAGCTGTATACGGTATCTTTATGAATTTAACACTAATGTAAACACTGATTTTACGTCATCATGCTCACTAATATACAAACATTGTGACACAGTGCACCAATAACATTGTTTAAGTGATCCTAATGTCTTATAGAGAACATGTTTTTAAAATGATTGTGTAAACTACTGACCTCTCACTGAAGGTTTTGGGGGTGCAGGTCAAGAGAAGAAGGGCACGAGGTGGGCAGATGCCCCCGTTTACATTTTATTTTTCTCTATGTGTATTTGTGTGTTTTTATCTTTATCTGTGTGTGTGTTTCTCTTTGTGCGTGTGTATGTGTCTGTTTCTCTATGTGTTTTTTTTATGTTTGTGTGGGGGGGGGGTGAGTGTGTGCGTGTGTGTGTCAATATATACATAAGTGTATTTATAGTTATAGCTCACTGCACAGTGTTTTGCTTCTTGCTCATTGTTGAATTGCTGGGATCTGTTTTTCTTTTCTCCACTATAGTCTTACTTCAACTGTAAAGTGTCTTGAGATAACTTTGTTATGGTAAGAAACTTTAAATAAAATTGAATTGAATTGAATTTATGTTTGTGTCTGTCTGTCTGTCTGTCTGTTTATGTGTGTGTGTGTCTGTCTGTGTGTGTCTATATCTGTTTATGTTTATGTGTGCATTGCACCTGCATATGTACGTCTGCTTCTTTCTGTGTCTGTCTTTTTGTTAACGTGTGTCTGTTTCTTGTTTATTGTAGGAGGTTGCCAAATGAGGCTCAGAAGACCCAACAAAAACATAAATATGTACCATTTGAATTAAATTTTACCCATATTTAATACATGTTATAAAGGCTGCAATTTCATTATTTCCCTTCTATGTAATGTTTTTAAAACCCATAATCCACCTGAACCTCCTGTCTTTTCTTCTCCCTGTGTCTCTTTAGAGTTTTTTGTTTTTTTAAATGTTTTATATCATCATTTGTCATTTATGTCATTTCCATTTTAGTAATTCATTTTCTGACTAAAGCATACGCTTTAGTAACATTACTAGTAACTTACCTGGACAACACAGGATATTTTAGCTACTTTAAAGTGCGTGTGAAGTTGTAAATACAACTTTTAATCCAAAATATTTGGGAAATAATTCCACTAAATTGGTATATGTATATATATATATATATATATACATAAACCAAATATATATTAGTAAGATGTCCTGTAAACAAGAATACGTGGTGGAGTTCAGTGACTCATGATTTCACTTCAGATTAACATCATCATAGTTATGAAAGTGATGTCAAAATAACTTGATTTGTAAATAAAGGTCATTCAAACCCTCCAAAGAGGAAGTGGCAGGAGAAACCACTTTATATATATATTTCTTTATATTTCTGTAAATTTAAAAATGGTCATAAAAGTAGGTCAGAAAAATAACTTTACCTGGACTTGAACACAATTATATTGATATTAAGAACACCATCGATACGATTGTATTCAAGTCATAAAGAGAACAGCTTGTATTGACTTGTCGACATCTCGTGGACATTTTTGGAACTAACAAGTGAACTATAAAGTGATAGTTTCTGAAGCAAAACTGATGTAAGTGAAGAAGAAGGGAGGTACAAAGATAAAATTATTCGTTCTGATCTGAACCTACCGTGGACTGACTTGTGGAGTGAAATGGATCCTCAGGTCACGGAGCAGCTCTCAACTCGGAGGGCATAGTGGAGCTGGACGCCATGATCATGGATGGAAGGACGCTGGCCTGTGGTGCAGTTTCTTCTGTCAAGAATATTGCCAACCCTGTGACCCTGGCCAGAGCGGTGATGGAGAAGGTGCCATGAAAACCTGCTTTTGTTTGAAGAGAATATTAGATGTTTGTCTCTTGTTTCATTTCATGATGATCGGGAAGACGGATCACATCATGTTGACAGACCGAGGAGCAAACTTGTTTGCAGAGAGCGTCGCTATTCCAACAGTTTCAACTAATACTCTTGTGACTGAGTATGAGAGGGGAGAGTGGGAGAAGCAAAAGACGTTTGTCAGCGGAGTGGCCGAAGATTTCAACTCTCAGTGGTTTGTTTTTCATTTGTATTTATGTGTGTTCATTTGTATTTATTTGTGTGAATGTGTGTTTTAAGTTTGTTTCTCTGTGTGTTTCTGTCTGTTTCTATGTGTGTGTGTATCTGTTTTTCTGTGTTTGTTTGTGTGTGTGTGTTTTTCTCTCTGTTTGTGTCTGTTTTTCCCTCTCTTTGTTTCTGTGTATGTTTGTTTTCTTGTGTGTTTTTGTTTGCATGTGTGTCTGTTTCTTTGTGTCTGTGCCTGTTTCTGTGTGTGTCTGTCTGTCAATGTGTGTGTGTGTGTGTGTGTGTGTGTAGGTGCGTTGTTTTTTGTCAGTGTAAGTCTCTTGTGTGTTTTTTTTGTGTGTGTTTGTGTGTTTGCATGCGTGGCCTGTGTGATGTGTTTACATGTGTTTGTAAGTAAATGTGTGTGTGTGTGTGTATGTGTACCTGCATGTGTGTATTTTATAGTACACTTTTATTTAGACACTATGAAATATATTATTTACATAGTCGACTGATCAATAGTAGCATCAATGATCATGTTAATCCTCAGAAGCGTCAAAGTGTGTCGCTTCTGAGGATAAGAGTTGTTATCATCACTCTGATTACGTCTCTGCTGCACATTCCAGGCAACATGACACTGTGGGTGCGGTCGCTCTGGATATTGCTGGCAACGTTGCGTGTGCAACATCTACTGGAGGCATCCGGAATAAAATGGTGGGAAGAGTCGGAGACTCCCCCATCATCGGTAGGATGTTTAAAAAAATGTTTTGTATTCAAGGCTGTATCGCATGTCAGATTTAACATATATCAATATTTCTGCTTCTGCTTAATATTTTTGTTATTTTATTACATGTATGGGACGATAATAACATGTTACTGTTTTATACGTTTCATGAAGGCTGCGGAGGATATGCAGACAACGTCAGCGGTGCAGTGTCGTGTACTGGTCATGGAGAATCTATCCTCAAAGTGACGCTGGCAAGCCGGATTCTATCCCTGGTTGAACAAGGTAACACTTCTGTCTGTAACTTTTGTTTTACAAGAGTTTCGAAATAAATAAAAAATACTGGGAGGATTAAGATGTTTTTAGTGAGTGGACTGTTCAAGTTACTCTTAATTTCAAACTGAACAACACACAAATATCTAAAATGAATTCCAAATGTTAAAATCTTCATTTGTGAATTGAAACTATATTGAAAGTCTGACTTTTCTGGGGTCATATTTATTAGAACTTTCCAGTTTATTTAATTTATATTATTTATGAAAATTTATCCAACAACATGATAATACTTCTCCATAAAAATAGATAAAAATAATAATTCTTGATCGCTAGAAATAACCCTGTTCACTCCTTGTGGTGATAAAGAGTACTACATTTCTATATCTGCTGACGTTTCTCTGCACTTGATCAAACATTGACTGTAGAGAGTCATTCTGTATAAGAAATATATAAGTTCATATTGGTGATATGCTGAGGAACAAGCGTCACTACTCTGAGCTTCCTGCTGGGAGAACATATATTTCCCACTGCGATAAATAATGTCTCATATTACTTTGCTATGTTAAGATGTTTCTTGAAGGAGTCGGTAGACTACATCAAACGCAGAGGGAGAGGAAGATCGTTCCAAAGCTTAGGAGCAACAGCCTGGAAGTGTCTCTCTCATCTCGTACGGAAGCATGTGTATGGAATTATCAGCAGATTCTGATCCAGACGTCAGAGCCCGAGCTGGGGTTTAAGGATGGGTCAGACCACTAATGTTAGGTCAAGCCTGACCATGAATCACTCTTAAAGTAAGAACCAGAATTGTTTAATTTATCCTGAAAGAAACTGGCAGCCAATGCAGAGTTTTAAGGATCCGTAATGTAAGTTCTCCTACTAGAGCAGGTCAGAATTCTCGCTACAGAGTTTTGTAATAACTGCAGGCGAGACAGCTTCTTCTTGTTTAGAAACGAAAATAAATTGTTACAATAGTCTAGATGAGCAGACACAAATGTATGGATTAAAAGCCGGATCGTGTTGTTAAACCATTTTCTTGAGTTTAGAGTTTTTCCTCAGTTAAAGGAAATTGGTTAGTTTTTGCAGTGTTGCACTAGTGAAATGTCTTTGTCAAATCCACTTCCAGGTTTCTCAGGCTCAGTTTGACGAACTTGCCTAGGTCACCCAAGTACACATCTCATTATGTATAGGATCGATGTATGCCTTGTTTGATTCTTGAATAAAAAAAAATAGGAATAAATTTGTCATACAAAAAAAGGTTCATACAAATGCTGAAAGACAATTGAAGGTTAAAATACATGAATAAATAAAGTGCAATCAGTAATATGTACAAAAATGGGTTGCTTACTTTGGATCTCTATTATACTTTTACACTCTTGTGTTTTCATTTCTTTTGTTAAAGCTAGATAACTCTGAGAAAATACTCCAATGAAGTGTCAAACAATATTTTTTTAATGATAGTTGTATTGTTTAACATGCACATTAAAATGTCATATAAAGTGTTGATTTGATGTTAAATAACATTTCATGATGTTTTTTCTAGGAAAATCAGTAGCAGATGCTTCTCAGTTGTCTCTGAACTACATGGGAGAGCGTGTTCACGGTGCAGGAGGAACCATCGCAGTCTCTCCGTCTGGACAGTGGGCCGCAACTTTCACCACTGAACGAATGGCCTGGGCAGCCGTGGAAGGAGATTTGTTGTTTTATGGATTGGATCCAAATGAAACAATGAAACAACCGTTACAACATTAGTTTGCTCTGATTCATTCCAGAAAGATATTTCTTTGTAGTAATTTGTTTGTGATAATTTCTGAGACATTTTATCCATTTGAAGCACTTCATTTATAGTTAAGTCAAGTTATATAACACTCCATAGCTATAACAGTATGAACTAAAACTATAACTGAACTGTAAAGAAATAGTCATATATTTTTGTAAATTTCTGCCTTCATTTTACACTAATTTGTATTGAAATGAAAGTGATTCCATCTCTCTGCTGTATTTGTTTCAAAGTTAAGCTCATGTAAACGTTTTACTGTATTTTTAATTTTGTTAAAAGTCATTGTCGTATTAAGGTTGTTATTGAAATCATTTTTGTCATGATTATTTTGTATTATAAAGTTTAATTAGATAGATGGATGGATAGATAGATAGATAGATACAACTAATTAATTAATATTTTTTATATTAACGTAAGGTAAGGTAGGAAATTGTTTTTTTCCAATAGCCACAGAAAATACAGCAATTTTTCATAAAAAAAAAATAATAATAATAAAAAAATAAAACAAGAACATAAAGAGAAAAAACAAGATGATACAATCTAAGTCTAAAGATAAAGATAAATAACATAGATCAAAGAAAAATAACAAAGACAAAGGATACGAAGACTAACACAGAACAGAACATCCAGATACTTTCACTCCAATCCTGCCCCCGAACTCAGAATTGTACAATTTAATAGCCCGAGGAATGAATGAGTCCTTGAGCCTATTTGTTTTGCACCTGGGTAGGAGCATTCGTGCACTCATTCTGTTTCTCTGCTCACTGATGACAGTGTTCAGAGGATGACTGTCATCATCCATGATGGACAGTAGTTTGTTCAATGATCTCCTCTCAGCAACTGTCACCAGTCTCCTGTAATAATAACCTGTAATAATAATAGTAACCTATTATCTAAATTAGATTTGATTTAAATATTTCTTTTTTTTTTCTATTCATGTTTTAACCTATTGACTGTTGTCAGATTACTGCATAATGAAATTAAAAATGTATTAAATTATGAATCGTTTTTAATAAAAGTTATAATGGTAGTATGTGTGGTGTTTTTTTTATAAATATCCATCCATTTGCTTATTCCTTACGGGGATGATCGGGGGCTGGAGTCTATCCCAGTTTCTTCAGGCAGGGGACACCCTGGACAGGACACCATTCTGTCGCAGGACACACAAAGATGCACAACCATTCACACACACACTCATACCTATGAGTAGTTCACAAACTTCCCAATTAATTTAATTGTTGTTTTTGGACTGTGAGAGGAAACCCACGCAACGTGAGGAGAACATACAAACTACACACAGAAAGGTCACAAGTTTCTTCCCTCACACCTTTTATTTATTTATTTAAAAAAATATAGAAATTATTGTTTTGTTGATGATCGTTACGAACACACAATTTATTTTAGCATAATGTTATAGTATATGTCTCAATATTATATGAAAATAGCACAATTACAATTATATATAGTAGTTTATCTCAATGTAACGCATTCATGTTCTCGGGGTAACGCGATCTAAAATGACGCTGCCATGATGACCTGTAAACACAAACCACGTGACTCGCAGCGTTTTGCAGCAGCGGGACTGACTGACGGCTCATTGAGAGAACTTCTCGTCTGTGTTACTATGTGACCTAAAACAAGTTGGCCAGAGAACCGCGACGAAAACCAGGTAATCGAAATTCTCGCAAACATCCTATCGTCCATTTATTAGTTCTTAAATTCCGAGAAAAAGGCTCGAATGTTTAGTTTCAATCAGGCTACAAACAAACTTAGGCCTGTGCTAACGTGACCTAGCTAGCTAGCATGTCTGATATATTTAGACATTTTCTTATTTAATAATTGTTTAATTGTACTCCATGGTTTTTAGTTGCTAGATACCAAAATGCATTACATGTATTGGGATAAAACACTATGTGTCGTTGTTTCTATTCGTGACTTCTTCCCGAGTTCACTTACTAACGTATGCTTATATGCAGGTTGTTGTTAGCATGTGGCATTAGCAAGCTAACAGTAAATAGTTCGGTTTCTGTGCTAAAACAAACAATGTTCGCGGATTTATTCTATAAATGAATCTGTTTATGTTCATACAAAGCAAATAATGTAACATCCTGGATATCTTTTACACGAATGCCAACATTATAGCAGGTAAACGGAGATCCAAAACTGGCCTGATGCAACTTTTGCAGCTAGCTTCCCGTACTGTGCAGGAAATATTCAACTTTTTAACATGTTATTCCCAAATAATGTTTTGTTTTTGTCTTTTATAGAGTACGTTGTGTTTTCTTCTCCGTTTTTATGTAAAACGTGTTGATTTTGCTTACTATATTGGTCGATTACACGGTGTTAAGAGCAACATGTGCAACCGAAGATTAAATTTGGCCCTTGATGTTATCATCGATACTACATCCGTTATAAAGGCGTATTACTTAAACTGCATGTGTTTTTAAAATAGTTTTTAACACCGACAAGTTATACGTAATAACATCAGCAAAAATCTGTAATATTTGAAACTACAACTCATTTATGTGGAATATATACACACTGCACTTAAGTAAATGTTTATGTTAAGCGTTTAGAAATGCGAGTTATAATAAATGTGAAACTATTAAGAAATAATGAACAGTCAAGCATGTTATATATTTTCATTGTTTTCCACCGTAAAGGATCACTTTAGGCAAGTTACATCAGATTTTACCTCCCAACATATGGTTTAAATTAATGACTAACAATCAGTTTTTATTGTTAAAATGAGTAAAAAGTTATATTAAACACATAGAACTTTTTTGAAGGCCACTAAACAACTTTCACAATATACATTTTAGTTTTACCAATTTTTTTTCGGCGGGGCGAGGCGAAGCAAGTGGTGTAGATTATTAGGAACATCCATTGGTACAATATGCCTCTGAAAATGTCTTGGTTACATATTCTTAAAATAAATGGGAAACAGAAACAATACCTCTCTACATGATTCGTTGTCTGACTTCACTTATTTTAAACATTTGACTATAACTCGATCTGATTTTGTATTTCAGGACGTTAGCAGCCTACATGGATATTGTGGACACCTTTAACCATTTAATCCCAAGTGACCAGTTGGACGACTCCCTGGTTATCGGTCAGAATTTGGAATGTGAAGCCAGTAATGAGTTCGGACCTGGACCCCAACTGGACGATTCCCTCAAGAACATGCTCAGTGACAAAGACCCAATGTTTGGGTGTGCAAGCTCACATTTTAACCTGCTGGACAATGAGGACCCCAGTTTTCACATTGGCGCTGCAGCAGGTAAGTCAATAAAACAATATTTAAATTAAGCACCACTAAAGTGTATACAAACATTTGATGTATAATGTTGTCATGTTGTGTATTTTTTTAGCTGGTCTCAGTTCAATACACACAACCCTTCCAGAGACGCCGCGAGTTAAGCTGCCTGTTGGTAGGCCTCGGAAACGTCCTTGTCATGTGGAAATTGGTACGAACATGTCCTGATCTTTGCTGCTTTAAAAATCTGTATTTCATTTTGCTAAAAAATATTAAGGTCCCACAAAAAATAATGTTTTGACACAATTATGAGAATACACATATTGTTAAATGAAAGAATAGGTTTACATAAACAACCAATTGCAGTATATTTGTTTTAAGCAAGATTTTTTTTAAAAAATGTCCTGACGAGGTTATAAAATGAAGAATGTGTCAAATCTCAACAGCAAATAAGGAAATGTGTTTTGGACATCTATCCATTTTCATGAATCACTAAAAGACAAGAACATCTCATTCAAATTGTGATTATTTACCAAAAAATAACCTTGGTTTTTTAGATGAATGGTCTATAAATGCATACATAACGTTTATCTATATTTTACATGGATAAATTCTACATGTTGTCAATCGATTCTCCCACCTTTGGGATGGGTTTGGAGTTATTTATATGAAGTGTAAATTATGTTTAAATCCAATTCTTCTATTTATCTACAATCTCTTTGTGTGGCTTTTCTTTTACTTTTTCCAGTGCCAATCATAATATATGTTTTCATCTGCTTTTCTTTAACGCAGCTGATCAAATTGGTGACTTGACGACTGATCACAAATCATCAGAGTCATTTGTGATTGAGAAAGGGGTTCAAGGATCCCGACTGAAGAAAGAGTTGACAGAAGGAGGACGCGTTGATATTAATGACCTTGATGTTGGATTGTGGTTAAATCCATCAGTCGAATTAAGGAGGTTGACCGTGACGATCGGTGGGTTCAAGATAGAATTGCTCCCAGGACCGTCTTACATTCAAACTACTGACCCATTGATGGATGATGGTTTTGCGTTTGAAGAGAACCTCTGCTTTCCAATGTTGCCTGACGATGCTATCAGCTCAAATAAGGTTGACGGTGGCTTAGACGATGATGCAACTCTTGGCTTGGGCCCATATGTAAACCCTAATGATGTGCAGACCTCCAATGGGGCAGATGCAATTTTCCCCTTCACACAAAAGGTCGACAATCAAAACGTGTCTGGGAACAAAAAACAAGCCTGTAATATGAAAGATTCAATCCAAACCAACAATAAAAATCAAGTCATGAGCAGTAATTCCTCACATGTGAAGGGGAAGACTGTAGTGAAGAGTCTGCCCAAGTCTAAGGAAGGCCCGATGTCTCCAAAAAGTAAGCCTACTGCACTAGCTAAAGCAAGCATCATGATTAAGACTACTAAGGATTCTGAAAACACGCCATCTAAAGTCACACTCAAAGGAGAAGTGCACAAACTCAAGTCACACAAGGAAAAGAAAATCGGTGACCCTTCCAAGCGACCTGCGGATGCACACCCCATTGTCCCAGGCGCTAAATTACAAAAGTTACAAATGAGCACAGAGCATAAAATCAGGCCAAAGTTGCCTGCCACACCGACCTCCCCTCTGAAGAAGATGGCCACATCTGGAAATCGCACAAGTGATTCACAAAGTCCAAAGAAACCCAGTCATCTTACGAACAGCCATAAAGTTGAGCCAGTATATATGACACAATCCCATCCCGATCATTCTCATAGAACACCAGATGAAGGAGGGCATGAGAAGCCCAAAGTTAAAAAGCCTGAGAAGATCCTCCCAAAAACAAAAAGCAAAACAACAAGAAGCATTTCTGTGGATGAGCCGCAGCTGTTCATCCCCGACAATGCCCCAGTTGTTGCGAAGAAGGACAGTGTTGAAGAGCAGCCTACTAATGCAGAAGTTGTGTGGGATGGTAACAACTGCTGCGGGCACTGCAAGAAACACCATAACAACATGTAAGTTAATCTAATGATTATAATAAAGAAAAGAAAATATGTTTTAAATAAATAACTTGGTAATAAACTAGTAAAATAGACATAATGCTTTTTTTTAATGAAAAAACTTGGTATTGGAAAGAATTGTAAAAGAAAAAAAAATCTTTTTTTTAAAGAAACATTTTAATACAAAAAATTGTAAAAAGACACATTATTATTATTAAAAAAAAATCATTGGCAGTGTTAACAATGATTACTAAACCCCTTCCGTCTTTTTTTTTTTTTTTAGGTTTATGGTGGGTTGTGGTCGCTGTGAAGACTGGTTCCACGGTGACTGTGTCGGTCTTGACCTAACAAAGGTGCATGAGATGGAGGAAGAGGACCAGATGTATGTTTGCCTGAAGTGCTGTGAGGAGGAAAGCAAGAAAGTGGAAGCAGAAATTCACAGTATAGCTGTAGCTGAAGTAAAAGAAAAGACTGAAGTTAAAGCCCAGGATCACAAGCCCACATCGAAAGCCACACCAGGCTCTTCCCAGTCTCTCTCGTCAGGGGGGGTTAGGCCAGTAATAAAGGTAGGTCAACTCTTGTTTTTTTGTTTTTTTAAATAATAATGTTTTTCTTCCCACGCCGAACAATTTACTCACTCTTTTTGCTTGGACACAATTTCATATTGTTAAACAAAGTAAACTAATAATTAGTGTAATTACAACTACAAACATCCTAACTTGTGTCTCCTGCAGCTTTTTCATCCTCTGATATTTACCATAGCCAGTGTAACAAAACAGGGTTTGTCATCTTTTTGCTTTTTTACTGCACAGCAGGTTTGCACACGGCTGGGTGGGTTTATTTATCATTATTATATGTACTTTTGTTGGTTTATTTATCATTATTTGTATTTCTGTTGCATAAAGGTAATTTAAAATTAGTACTTTATTCTCTGCATTTTTATGTACTTGTAATTATGGATTGATAACGCTTTTTTTATACACTTTTTTTAAACAGGAACCAGACAGAAGATCTGTGGATGCCAAAGAAGCTGGTCATAGAACAGGTATTGTTGATTTTTTGTTAAGAAAATATTCTAAATCTTTGCCGTTTTAACTGCAAGATTATTTAATGTCCTCATATTTTAACCTTCTCTCTTTGCCTTTTTTCCTGCCTTTGCCATAATATTTATTGTTCATTCTGTGACTCACTACAGTTTTCATCCATGCAGGTGCGAAACTAGAAGCTCGAAGAAAGTCGTCTTCATCTTCAAAGAAACCTGTGTCTGTCGAGGAAATTAGACGCAGCGTTCGAGATTCCCTGAAAGAAATCCTTATACAGAGGTAGGATTTTTTTTAAAAGATCAGTCTTGGTACCTATGATCAATTGTGTATTGGCATTAAAAACGTGGTGCGTTTTGCAGGTTGAAGGAGTCAGATTTGAAGATCTCAGTAGAGAAAGCGTGTGAAGTTGCAAAGAAGACAGAGCGGGAGCTTTTCCACTTGTACAAAGACACTGAAAACAAATACAAGAACAAGTATCGGAGCTTAATGTTTAACCTGAAAGACACCAAGAATAACGTGAGTTTGGCTTATTCCCCAGAAAGTGTGTATCATACTGAAACTTTTCATTGAATTTGATCTCGCTCAGGTGCTTTACAAGCGAGTTCTTAGAGGGGATATCTCGCCTGCTACTCTTATTCGGATGAGTCCGGAGGAGCTTGCCTCGAAGGAACTGGCAGCCTGGCGAAAGAGAGAGAATCGACATGTAAGTTTTAAAAGTACATTTCTGGGCCAACACTGCAATTTTTGATAATGTAACCTGAAGCTGTAGAAAGTTTGTCCAGTGCAAACATTCTTATTCCTGACGTCACTTACTGTGAAATCATGTGTGTCCACACTTTTGCACATCTTGAGTAAAACATTGATTAATTTTTCTCAGACCATTGAGATGATTGAAAAAGAGCAGAGGGAAGTGGAGAGGAGGCCGATCACCAAGATCACACACAAAGGGGAAATTGAAATCGAAAGCCAAGAGCCAGTGAAAGCAACAGAGCCAGCAGAGGTGAGCATAGATGTTCTTTTATGTTTCATAACAGGAACATTTTAATGACAGGATCTTCTCTCAGCCTGTTTCTCCAGTCAAAGTAGCAGAAGTCGTAGTTGAATCTCCAAAAGTCCCCGAGAACAAAGTCGACTCTGCAAAAACGGACAAAGACACAACAAACCAACACAAGCTCCACTTGTTTGATCTGCACTGCAAAATTTGTACAGGTAAGATCTCTATCAAATATCTTCTATAACAAGTTGTAATCTGAAATCTGTTGGCTCTTGTTGAAGGTCGAATGGCCCCCCCGACAGAGGAGCTTCCGACCAAAGTGGTGAAAGTGGCGACAACAGTGGTGAGGAGGCAGTCGACCAAAGCAGAAGAGACCAAGAGCGCAAATCCACCGACAGTTGACGAAGACGCTGTCCACGCTGTTCTGGAGGAGAGTCTGAGAAGTGCTAAGTTCGGCTATGAAGGACGGTGAGGCTCACATTGATGGCAATTCTTTATTTAAGAAACAAAGTAATGAAAAGTTAGTCAAGATATTTATCTTTAGTAGTGACTGGAGTATTCTGTAGACCAGGGGTGCCCACACTTTTTCGATTTGCAAGATACTTTTAAAACTATCAAGTCCAACAAACGCGTACTATAATTAAGAACACTGTGCTTACATAGGCGACCTGTGGCTTATTTGAAACATCTTTAAAGGAAGTTTAACCAGAATAAAACTGTTAATCAGAAACTACTGAGCGTCAGTAGAATATGTTGCTCACCTGCGCAACACACGCGTATTACTATATTTTTATAGGATAAAAGTGTTCATCATGTGATGGTGTATAATAAAGTGTTTTTAAGGATATAGCTCCGTGATCACATGAGGGAAACCAGCTTTTACTGCACTTTCATTTGAACCTGCAGCTTCTCTTTGGTAGATCTGACGTGATATTGTTTCTGTGACTCTCAGCACTTGATTTTGTTAGTTATATTATTTTTAAAAAACTTATTCCTTCTCGTTTTTCCGATTGCGTGAAATGCCTGCTCTTTTTGCTCTTCATTCTTGATACATATGAACTTTGTTGTGTGACACTGAAACAAGGGGTGGAGGGTCAGGGCTCCAGAGTGCGCCAGAATCACGTGCACATGCGCCCAGAATATCGAGGGTGCGACCATATTTGAAATTACGGTCGCAGGGTGTGCCAATCACAAATGAAGACCTGTGCCCTATATAATTGCTGCAGAAATAGGTTAGGTTAGGTAGAACTTTATTGATCTAAACTAAGAACTAAGCTGCTAGCTGAAAATAATCAAGTATCTAGCATCGTTGCTGACTGAAGAGCGAGAACCTAGTCCCCGCCCCCTCGCGTGTGCCCGCAGCAGAAACAAACGATCAAATAAACCCCCGATGCGGCTCCCTGAGGTTTTTGAAAATCAGTATTAATATAAATGTGGGCATTTCATTTAAATGTTTTGTAGCGTTTTTCAAATGATGCATGAAAAACGAGCATCTCTCTCCTTCACTTTAGCTATTATTTTTTAAAAAAACTGCTCGTGTAAGTCTGTAAGACGTAACTTGGCTGATATAACAACAACATCCATCACGATCATCAGAGCAGAAGTCTGACTGCACACTCCCCCCTCTCTCACCTGTCTCACTCTTTAAGCAACAGTAACAGTATCAAGAATGAGGGTTATAGTATTTTACTTTAGTTTTTGTTCAAAAATGTAAGTTCAAATTCATGGAACCCTAAAAGAATGTATTCCACACATTGCAGATTGCTTTGCACCTATCGATGTAGGGTTTTTCTTTTACAATCTATTCAAATACTTTATTCTTGGCTTTTAACATTGATTTATAAGAGTATTTGATGTTAAGAGTTTGACACACACTTGCTGACTAAGCACAAACATGTCTGTTTTTGTATGATGTCACAGGTCAGAACTCACCGTCGGGAGAGAAGGAGAAACTTCTTTCCTCTCCAACCTGACGTCGGTGTGGCGCGGCTTCATCAACATGCATGCAGTGGCCAAGCTCGCGATCAAAGTGTTTCCTGTTTCTGGTGCTCTAGACAACTTGACTGAGGTAAAAATAGACTTTCTCCGTGAGTCTGTTTTCTTTCTCTACCACCGAAACCCCTGTTGTAACACTCGCCATCAAAAGTCAAGCTTGAATAGCATCTCTACATCAGAACCCGTTTTGGTTGGCATAAAGTGCAGGGGACCTCTGCCAAGGAGGTTACTTTTTAGCTGACATTGGTTTACTTGTTATTTCTAAATGACATGATTCAAAAAGTAGTTGATGGAGTTTTGGAATTGGGTAAACTTTTGTTTTGTTAGTTTCAATTGAATTTCATTTTAAGTTTAATTTTCTTTATCTTTTTAATGACACTTTTTAAGAGAGAAGAGAAAAACGGGTTCCAGACTATCACAATGAGAAACCGTGGCATGAAGAAACTACCTTTTAACAGGCAGAAACCTGGATCAGAACCACAAACGTTGTCAACTTCTCTTCTGCTATCAACAATTGCTTGTCAGTAGAGTGTGTTTTTGTTGTGAGCAAACACAACACTTGTGTAACAGAAGTTGTTTTGATTGATTTTATAAAGAACAATGAGAGGTATGCGTTGTCTCAGTGCTTTTTGTGATACCAGAGAACTTTTCAAATTATTGAATTTATTTCAGGATCTTCCAGACAGCATCCAGGTCGGCGGTCGCATCAGCCCGCAGATCGTCTGGGACTACTTTGAGAAAATCCGGGCGACAGGAACCAAAGTGAGTTTCTGTCATTCTGAACCTTACGTTTTTAATATTATGATAAAAGAATACTTAAATGTTTAGCCTTTTTCGCCTCTAAAGATTTTATTTTTCAATACAGGAAGTGTGTTTGATTCGCTTCTCCCCCGAGACAGAAGAAGATGAGATTTCCTACACTCTCCTGTACGCATACTTCAGCAGCCGAAAGCGCTTCGGTGTTGTTTCTAACAACTTGAAGCAGGTCAAGGACATGTACATCATCCCTCTGGGCGCCACCGAGAAAGTTCCACAACAGCTTGTGCCCTTCGACGGACCAGGTGAGCTTTAAATTAACTAGATTACTTTGGTAACCGAATACCTTTTTACAACTTCATTTTATTTTTTTGTTGTTTTTAATTTTTAAAATACGCATCGTATGTTGTACTTCAGTTCTTGTTTCTTTGATATTTTTACAACTTCATTTGATTTATTTTTGTTATTGGTTTTCCAAAATATTCATAAATCTTTTTTAAATCTTCTTTTTGTACTGTTATACTGTAGTATCTTAACTTGATTACCTTTGCATCCCAGTGCTGTTCTACATTTTTTTTTTTTTTTTTTTTGAGTACTTTTTAGCAACTTAATTTTATCCATTTTTGTTTTTCTGTAAATGTAAAAATCAAGATTAAATTATTTTACTATTCTTTTTCTCCCTTTTTTACATATCTTGTAACTTGTTTATATTTTATTAATTTAATATTTAAAGTTGTTTTACCTGATTATATTTTTAACCCTCTTCGCTTGTTTCCTCTCGCAGGGCTGGAGAACAACCGTAACAACCTCCTGCTGGGACTTCTCATCCGTCAGCGAGTGAAGAGAGACTTTCTTCCTGTCGACCTAAACGAGACGGCGAGGATTGTTCCTGACGTTAAGCCCATCGTCCTTCCTCCCAAACCTAAACCAGTGCCGGTGGAAAATTTCTTTCTGCCCGCGATTCCTGCACTGAAAGTTGAGAAGGAAAAAACGCCTCTGGTCCTGGAGGAAGAGGAGGAGCCGATGGAGGAGAGTTTGGATGAGACGTCTGCAGCCGAGGAGAGCGGATCTCTGGACCTCAAGCCTCTCAGGTTCCTGCCAGGCGTGCTGGTGGGCTGGGGCGGAGAACTTCCTCCGCTGCCAGACTTCGGAGAAAAGCCCAAATCCTCTTTATCCGCCGATGATGTCACGGCGATAAGTCCGGCTGAGAAGCCTGACGCGGCGAAAACCTTGTCGGTCACCGAGCAGAGAGAGCGCTTTGTCATCAAGAAGTCCAAAAAAGTGGAGCCAGAAACGCCAAGCAAGACTGAAAAACCTGTTGCGCCTCCTCAACGCCCGGTTCTGTCCTTGAGGGATAAACCTACGGACGTATCAACCACCGCCTTCCTTGCCAGTCTGTCCCAGAACGAAGCCTCCGATGCCACCGCAGACTCCAAGTCCACCCTCAGTGGGATCTTAAAGAAGCCGTCGGTGTACGTGAATGAAGGAAATATGGCGGAGGCGGGGCGTATGTCAGAAGATCCCAAACCTGCCCCGTGCACCAAAAAAACATCGATCACGACCTTCCATCAGGGCTTCCTCCAGATCTCCCAGGCGGAGAAGGAGGCTAAAGATCAAAGCGCCGTAACAACGGAGGAGCCGGAGAGTCGAGCAGCTTCAGTGACGGAGCTTCATGAACCTCACCAGAACAACAACCTGACTCAGAACACGGACGACCATAGCCTGACGTCGGACAGCGAGAGCGCCTCACACTCTCTGTCCTCGGAACATTCCTCGCAGCCCAGGGAAGCCCGGCGCCAGGACGAGCTCTACAGCGACCCCTGGGATCGGCCCCGGAACAGCGAGGACAGAGAGCGCCACAGGAGGGACGACCGCCCGCCGCACCACGACAGGAAGAGTCGGCACCACGACAAGAAGGATCGCGGCCACGACGAGAAGTACCGAGAGAGAAGTCGTCATCACAGTCACTCGGAGGATCGCCATGGCGACAAGAGGAAGGAGCGGCGGGACGGGGAGGACCACAGCGCAGGGCGCCACAAAGAGCGACATCGGCACAGACGGGACTCGGATTACGACAACGGACGTCGAAGCAGCCACTCGTGATCACTCGTCTGATCTGAGCTTTACCGTTACAAAGATCTCTTTACGTTTCCGTCGGCAGCTCCACCCTTTTCTTCCAGGTCAACATTTCAGTAACTCCTCCTTCAGCCTCGTGGATTCTTCTCTCGTTTCTCACCACGCTTGACTGTCTGTGCTGAATGTACCGGAGACGAAACTTCTTTTTTAAAGCTTCCTTTAAGATATTTTATACTTTTCATTTTAAGAATGTACATTTGGGTGTGTAAATGAATTTTGCCTTTGCACTGTTTTTATGTACAGTTGGTAATAAAGCGAATCCTTTTTTATTGTTGATTATGAACAGACTCATATTTCATTTGTACAGTGAATATATTAAATTAAAAAAACACGACTCTTGTACTTGTATTTTGTCTTGTTTGGTCCGAATAAACACTATTTAAGATGCTTTGATGGTGGCAAAATTATAACTGACTAACCAACTTATATCAGAATAGAGTATTTTTACTCAATTCCTTTTTTTTCTAGTGCTTTTTGTGCTCTACTTTTTTTACTCATTACTTTTGTATCGGTCAATTGTAGTCAAGAATATTAACTAAATTTATTTAGTTTTACATAACTTTGTTATTCAGATTCTTTCACCAGATTACTTTTGTACTTTTATCTACGGAAGCGTGGATCTGCCAATGTTAAAAAAATATAAATATAAATGATTGCAAACCAAAATCTGTGTTTTTCATGAACAAATCTTCATTTATTTATGTTTCTGGTTAAGGATCAGACATAGCCAAAACATGTTTTTCTTCAAAAATGTGCAAATTACCATTATGAAAATTAATAATATTGGTTTGTTTTCTCTTTTGTCACATCACCTACACATATAGACACATGCATTATGTTTATTTATTTTTTGTTTTCAATACAAAGCTCAGGATCATTCGAGCAATTATTTCAGGTTCTACTTCTTGGTGCTCGCCCTCCAACTGCTTTACTATTGGTCTATCCTCAAGGAATATCCAATAAGGGTTTTCTTTTTTGACCCAGTTCCAATAGAGCCTTATGTATTTTTAATAACCAAGCAACAGCGGTTTCAGTCTTTTCCTGTATGAGTAGTAGTAAGTTTTGAGCTGATAGGTTGCGTTGTAAACACTCATTGCATGTACTTAGATCTCTCCTTTAATCTCGGAATCCGCTTCATCAATGCCTGACTGCACCTTGCATGGTATCTATGTTTCCTCCTCTTTGACAATTTCATTTTCAGCATCCCTTTCATCAAAGTCATATTCATACTGCTTTTCCAATAGTAGCTCTAGTGACATCACAGACACTCAGTTCTCAGACACAGAATGACAGTCATCATTTTTACAATCTTTACCGGCACCACTTTACAACCCACCCTGGTAGGGGTTAGCAAGCTCCCATGGTTCCAGTCACTGAGAAGCGTTGGTTCCAATAAACAACTCCACATTAGCAGGGATTTCAATGATGTGAATGTGATCAAGGTACCACCATTTTCTAAGGATTTCAGTGTTGGTTATATTTGTATAAGTGTTCCGGGCATTTTTTATTGTAAACATCTGGAAGATTGTGATACCTTTCTCCATTAAGGTTGGACACTTCCAGGCCACACAGCCGTTTTGCTGCTCATTGTCAGTAATCATATCTTTAATCTTTTGTCATTTAGGTTCAGATTTAGCATTAGACCTTCGGTGCAAAATGTAGATGTTGACCCATTGTCCAAGAATGCATAGGTTTGAATGACTTGACTGCCTTTTTGCTTTTACCTGAACTGGTACAATTGACGGGTTCCCTTGCCTCTGGCCCCTGTTTGGCTTCCAAAGGATTCAGCTCATAAAGCGTTATTTACAGTTGGCTCAGGCTCACTGCCACATGTGTCCCTGGTGCTCACTGACTTTCCACCTTTTTAACATGGATGTGTAAGGCTGTTGTATGCCTTTCCTTTCATTTTTCACAGGTTATGTGCTTATCACAAGTTTGACTCCAATGCCCAGTGTTCAGACACCTAAAAAAAGCTCCTTTTTCCTTTAGGAAGTTTGGACATTTTATTGTTTGTTAACAGCACAAACATGGGTAGCAAAGTTCTCTCTACTCACTTTTAGTTTGACCATAAACACATTCCCTTTTGACAAGGATCCCTTTTGCTGATGTTTAAATATCTCCAATTACTGGATCAGACAAGAGTTTGACCTGACGTTCTACAAAGTGAACGCTATCATTGAAACATGGTCTGCGATGTTGATTCTCACCGATGTCATATGCGATCTATCTAAAATGCTCCCTTAATTTAAAGAGAAGTTTAGACAGAATGAGTTCGCTATTGGCAGACATGTCCAATTCTCTCATGTCCTGGAGATCAGCCATGGCGTTGTTGTATCCACAGAAGAACAAGCAGACTTGGTCTTCAGGCTCTTGATGATCAGCACTTGGAATTTTGTGAGAGTCCACATTGCAATTTCACATGAATGTCTGGTGTGCTGGGGCTCTTTTTATACACACCTGGGAATGTATGAATTACAGTATTTGTCACACAGGTGAAGCACTGATCTGTGATTGGTTGAATCATTCAAAGATACAACAAGACTTTTGTCTAAGACACATCTGACCTTTCTGCCCTAATTAAATTATAAAACTAATTGAATAATACAAAACCTTATTTTGGTCTGATAAGCATAATCTAGAGACCTTTGTCTTTTATATAAGCCATTTCTGATTTCAATTGATCAACTACAGGTCAAGTTATTATTTGTTGTTCCTACAACTTAGATAAGCAACAAGACTTTTGTCAGGGACTGTATAAATCAATGAGAAATAAAGCAACTTCCACTTGGTCTGTCTGACTTCTTCTTCTGAACAGCTTCAGGTCTTTCTAAATACGTCTCAGTGTTCTCAAACTGATCTTTATGTCATCCACTGTGTCTAACAGCTGCTGAATATTACTGTGTTGCAAACCTAACATAAAGTAGACCTTCATCAATTCCCTTAACAGTTGAGCATTATGTAATAATATAATAGTTGAGTATCATGTAATAACACAACAGTGGAGTATTATGTAATAAGATAATACTTAAGGATCATGTAATAACATGATAGTTGAGTATCATGTTGTCATGAAGCTTGTTTCCTGATTCAACCTTCTCTGATCAAGCCACACTTTAAAGTCCTTGTTTCCCCTCATTTGATTAAAACAAACACAAGTGAGCCTGCAAGTAAAACCTAATCCCATGAGGATTCAAGAGCCGAACAAAGACAATGGTGCGGGGCCTTGGCAGTTTGGCATGCTTTAACTTATTTTTGGCCCTGCCCATGGAGTAAGTTTGGACAACAGGGTAAATATGGGCTGATCCAGTTGACCATCGGAGACAGGAAGTCTCCAAGTGTCATCCACCTTAGAGGAGAATAAACAGATGGACTGAAGGAATCTGCTGTGTGACAAGAACCCATTTGCTAAACAAGACCCTGCTTGGATAAAACTCATTGATATGTCCTTATGTATGTAGATGTGTATGTGTGTATGGGTACATGTATGTGTGGATCTTTGCTGGATTCCCTAATGAAAGCGATCACAAAATAATGAGAACTAATCTGATAAACCTCAATGATATGATGCCTAACCCCATAATACCTGAATGTGGTTATACTAGTCATAAAATTGACGTGTTTAGAAATGGTGGGAAATAATCTAGATAGAACAAGAAGATTAAATTAACCCAAGATGATTTGGGGTTGTTGGGGAATGAGACATGAAGTATTGAACAGCTGCAGAGGAGTGATGTAGGAGGAAGGAAAAGGTCACCATTCGTGGAGCTCAACGCTGCCCTCACCTCTGCCTATCACCAGACCCCTCGTTCAAAGAACCCCCGTGGATTTGGCTTTTTCTTTATCTTTTTTACATTTTATTATATTTATTATTATTTATTCTTTTTTAGTTTAAAAATAATCATCAACAGTAATAAATTCTTCACACTGATGAACTATATTTGCATTGATTTCTGCTAATTGTCTTAATAGTAATTGATTTATTTCTTAATCATTGTTTGTGTCCATGGTTTAAATCACGTATGTGTCCATGTTTATTTCCATTTTTTATCAATGTTTGTGCTGAATTTTCATCAATGATTGTATCCATTTTGTGTCCATGATTGTCAATTTTTGAACCAATGTTTGTATCTATGTTTATGACCATATGTGTCCATGTTTGTGTCCATTTTTTAATCAATGTTTGTATCCATGTTTATGTCCATATGTGTCCATGTTTGTGTCCATTTTTAATCAATGTTTGTATCTATGTTTATGACCATATGTGTCCATTTTTAATCAATGTTTGTATCCATGTTTATGTCCATATGTGTCCATGTTTGTGTCCATTTTTAATCAATGTTTGTATCTATGTTTATGACCATATGTGTCCATTTTTTAATCAATGTTTGTATCCATGTTTATGTCCATATGTGTCCATGTTTGTGTCCATTTTGAATCAATGTTTGTATCTATGTTTATGACCATATGTGTCCATTTTTAATCAATGTTTGTATCTATGTTTATGACCATATGTGTCCATTTTGTAATCAATGTTTGTATCTATGTTTATGTCCATATGTGTCCATGTTGGTTTCCATTTTTTAATCAATGTTTGTATCCATGTTTATGTCCATATTTGTCCATGTTTGTGTCCATTTTATAATCAATGTTTGTATCTATGTTTATGACCATATGTGTCCATGTTTGTGTCCATTTTATAATCAATGTTTGTATCTATGATTATGTCCATATGTGTCCATTTTGAATCAATGTTTGTATCCATGTTTATGTCCATATGTGTCCATGTTTGTGTCCATTTTATAATCAATGTTTGTATCCATGTTTATGTCCATATGTGTCCATGTTTGTGTCCATTTTATAATCAATGTTTGTATCCATGTTTATGTCCATATGTGTCCATGTTTGTGTCCATTTTATAATCAATGTTTGTATCTATGTTTATGACCATATGTGTCCATGTTTGTGTCCATTTTATAATCAATGTTTGTATCTATGTTTATGACCATATGTGTCCATGTTTGTGTCCATTTTATAATCAATGTTTGTATCTATGTTTATGTCCATATGTGTCCATGTTTGTGTCCATTTTATAATCAATGTTTGTATCTATGTTTATGTCCATATGTGTCCATGTTTGTGTCCATTTTATAATCAATGTTTGTATCTATGTTTATGACCATATGTGTCCATGTTTGTGTCCATTTTATAATCAATGTTTGTATCCATGTTTATGACCATATGTGTCCATGTTTGTGTCCATTTTTAATCAATGTTTGTATCTATGTTTATGACCATATGTGTCCATGTTTGTGTCCATTTTATAATCAATGTTTGTATCCATGTTTATGACTATATGTGTCCATGTTTGTGTCCATTTTATAATCAATGTTTGTATCTATGTTTATGACCATATGTGTCCATGTTTGTGTCCATTTTATAATCAATGTTTGTATCTATGTTTATGTCCATATGTGTCCATTTTGAATCAATGTTTGTATCTATGTTTATGACCATATGTGTCCATGTTTGTGTCCATTTTATAATCAATGTTTGTATCTATGTTTATGACCATATGTGTCCATGTTTGTGTCCATTTTATAATCAATGTTTGTATCCATGTTTATGACCATATGTGTCCATGTTTGTGTCCATTTTATAATCAATGTTTGTATCTATGTTTATGACCATATGTGTCCATGTTTGTGTCCATTTTATAATCAATGTTTGTATCTATGTTTATGTCCATATGTGTCCATTTTGAATCAATGTTTGTATCCATGTTTATGTCCATATGTGTCCATGTTTGTGTCCATTTTATAATCAATGTTTGTATCCATGTTTATGTCCATATGTGTCCATGTTTGTGTCCATTTTATAATCAATGTTTGTATCCATGTTTATGTCCATATGTGTCCATGTTTGTGTCCATTTTTAATCAATGTTTGTGTCCATGTTTGTGTCCATTTTTAATCAATGTTTGTATCTATGTTTATGTCCATATGTGTCCATGTTGGTTTCCATATTGAATCAATGTTTGTATCTATGTTTATGTCCATATGTGTCCATGTTTGTGTCCATTTTGAATCAATGTTTGTATCTATGTTTATGTCCATATTTGTCCATGTTTGTGTCCATTTTTTAATCAATGTTTGTATCCATGTTTATGTCCATATTTGTCCATGTTTGTGTCCATTTTTTAATCAATGTTTGTATCCATGTTTATGTCCATATTTGTCCATGTTTGTGTCCATTTTTTAATCAATGTTTGTATCCATGTTTATGTCCTTATGTGTCCATGTTTGTGTCCATTTTTAATCAATGTTTGTATCTATGTTTATGACCATATGTGTCCATTTTTAAATCAATGTTTGTATCCATGTTTATGACCATATGTGTCCATGTTTGTGTCCATTTTGAATCAATGTTTGTATCTATGTTTATGTCCATATGTGTCCATGTTGGTTTCCATTTTGAATCAATGTTTGTATCCATGTTTATGTCCATATGTGTCCATTTTGAATCAATGTTTGTATCTATGTTTATGTCCATATGTGTCCATGTTGGTTTCCATTTTTTAATCAATGTTTGTATCCATGTTTATGTCCATATTTGTCCATGTTTGTGTCCATTTTTGAATCAATGTTTGTATCCATGTTTATGACCATGTGTCCATGTTTGTGTCCATTTTTAAATCAATGTTTGTATCCATGTTTATGACCATGTGTCCATGTTTGTGTCCATTTTTTAATCAATGTTTGTATCCATGTTTATGTCCATATGTGTCCATGTTTGTGTCCATTTTTAATCAATGTTTGTATCTATGTTTATGACCATGTGTCCATTTTTAATCAATGTTTGTATCTATGTTTATGACCATATGTGTCCATTTATTAATCAATGTTTGTATCCATGTTTATGACCATATGTGTCCATGTTTGTGTCCATTTTGAATCAATGTTTGTATCTATGCTTATGTCCATATGTGTCCATGTTGGTTTCCATTTTGAATCAATGTTTGTATCTATGTTTATGTCCATATGTGTCCATGTTGGTTTCCATTTTTTAATCAATGTTTGTATCCATGTTTATGTCCATATTTGTCCATGTTTGTGTCCATTTTTGAATCAATGTTTGTATCCATGTTTATGACCATGTGTCCATGTTTGTGTCCATTTTTTAATCAATGTTTGTATCCATGTTTATGACCATATGTGTCCATGTTTGTGTCCATTTTATAATCAATGTTTGTATCTATGTTTATGTCCATATGTGTCCATGTTTGTGTCCATTTTTAATCAATGTTTGTATCCATGTTTATGTCCATATGTGTCCATGTTGGTTTCCATATTGAATCAATGTTTGTATCTATGTTTATGTCCATATGTGTCCATGTTTGTGTCCATTTTTTAATCAATGTTTGTATCCATGTTTATGTCCATATGTGTCCATGTTTGTTTCCATTTTATAATCAATGTTTGTATCCATGTTTATGTCCATATGTGTCCATGTTTGTGTCCATTTTATAATCAATGTTTGTATCCATGTTTATGTCCATATGTGTCCATGTTTGTGTCCATTTTTAATCAATGTTTGTATCCATGTTTATGTCCATATGTGTCCATATTTGTGTCCATTTTTAATCAATGTTTGTATCTATGTTTATGTCCATATGTGTCCATGTTGGTTTCCATATTGAATCAATGTTTGTATCTATGTTTGTGTCCATATGTGTCCATGTTTGTGTCCATTTTGAATCAATGTTTGTATCTATGTTTATGTCCATATTTGTCCATGTTTGTGTCCATTTTATTTAATCAATGTTTGTATCCATGTTTATGTCCATATTTGTCCATGTTTGTGTCCATTTTTTAATCAATGTTTGTATCCATGTTTATGTCCTTATGTGTCCATGTTTGTGTCCATTTTTAATCAATGTTTGTATCTATGTTTATGACCATGTGTCCATTTTTAATCAATGTTTGTATCTATGTTTATGACCATATGTGTCCATTTTTTAATCAATGTTTGTATCCATGTTTATGACCATATGTGACCATGTTTGTGTCCATTTTGAATCAATGTTTGTATCTATGTTTATGTCCATATGTGTCCATGTTGGTTTCCATTTTGAATCAATGTTTGTTTCCATGTTTATGTCCATATGTGTCCATTTTGAATCAATGTTTGTATCTATGTTTATGTCCATATGTGTCCATGTTGGTTTCCATTTTTTAATCAATGTTTGTATCCATGTTTATGTCCATATTTGTCCATGTTTGTGTCCATTTTTGAATCAATGTTTGTATCTATGTTTATGTCCATATGTGTCCATGTTTGTGTCCATTTTTAATCAATGTTTGTATCTATGTTTACGTCCATATGTGTCCATGTTGGTTTCCAGTTTGAATCAATGTTTGTATCCATGTTTATGACCATATGTGTCCATGTTTGTGTCCATTTTTAATCAATGTTTGTATCTATGTTTATGTCCATATGTGTCCATGTTGGTTTCCATTTTGAATCAATGTTTGTATCCATGTTTATGTCCATATGTGTCCATTTTGAATCAATGTTTGTATCTATGTTTATGTCCATATGTATCCATGTTGGTTTCCATTTTTAATCAATGTTTGTATCCATGTTTATGTCCATATGTGTCCATGTTTGTGTCCATTTTTAATCAATGTTTGTATCTATGTTTATGACCATATGTGTCCATTTTTAATCAATGTTTGTATCTATGTTTATGACCATATGTGTCCATTTATTAATCAATGTTTGTATTCATGTTTATGACCATATGTGTCCATGTTTGTGTCCATTTTTAATCAATGTTTGTATCTATGTTTATGACCATATGTGTCCATTTTTAATCAATGTTTGTATCTATGTTTATGACCATATGTGTCCATTTATTAATCAATGTTTGTATCCATGTTTATGACCATATGTGTCCATGTTTGTGTCCATTTTGAATCAATGTTTGTATCTATGCTTATGTCCATATGTGTCCATGTTGGTTTCCATTTTGAATCAATGTTTGTATCTATGTTTATGTCCATATGTGTCCATGTTGGTTTCCATTTTTGAATCAATGTTTGTATCTATGTTTATGTCCATATTTGTCCATGTTTGTGTCCATTTTTGAATCAATGTTTGTATCCATGTTTATGACCATATGTGTCCATGTTTGTGTCCATTTTTTAATCAATGTTTGTATCCATGTTTATGACCATATGTGTCCATGTTTGTGTCCATTTTGAATCAATGTTTGTATCTATGTTTATGTCCATATTTGTCCATGTTTGTGTCCATTTTTTAATCAATGTTTGTATCCATGTTTATGTCCATATTTGTCCATGTTTGTGTCCATTTTTTAATCAATGTTTGTATCCATGTTTATGTCCATATGTGTCCATGTTTGTGTCCATTTTTAATCAATGTTTGTATCTATGTTTATGACCATATGTGTCCATTTTTAATCAATGTTTGTATCTATGTTTATGACCATATGTGTCCATTTATTAATCAATGTTTGTATCCATGTTTATGACCATATGTGTCCATGTTTGTGTCCATTTTGAATCAATGTTTGTATCTATGCTCATGTCCATATGTGTCCATGTTGGTTTCCATTTTTTAATCAATGTTTGTATCCATGTTTATGCCCATATTTGTCCATGTTTGTGTCCATTTTTGAATCAATGTTTGTATCCATGTTTATGACCATATGTGTCCATGTTTGTGTCCATTTTTTAATCAATGTTTGTATCCATGTTTATGACCATATGTGTCCATGTTTGTGTCCATTTTATAATCAATGTTTGTATCTATGTTTATGTACATATGTGTCCATGTTTGTGTCCATTTTTAATCAATGTTTGTATCTATGTTTATGTCCATATGTGTCCATGTTGGTTTCCATATTGAATCAATGTTTGTATCCATGTTTATGTCCATATGTGACCATGTTTGTGTCCATTTTGAATCAATGTTTGTATCTATGTTTATGTCCATATGTGTCCATGTTGGTTTCCATTTTGAATCAATGTTTGTATCCATGTTTATGTCCATATGTGTCCATTTTGAATCAATGTTTGTATCTATGTTTATGTCCATATGTGTCCATGTTGGTTTCCATATTCAATCAATGTTTGTATCTATGTTTATGACCATATGTGTCCATGTTTGTGTCCATTTTGAATCAATGTTTGTATCTATGTTTATGACCATATGTGTCCATGTTTGTGTCCATTTTTAATCAATGTTTGTATCTATGTTTATGTCCATATGTGTCCATGTTGGTTTCCATTTTGAATCAATGTTTGTATCCATGTTTATGTCCATATGTGTCCATTTTGAATCAATGTTTGTATCTATGTTCATGTGCATATGTGTCCATGTTGGTTTCCAATTTTAATCAATGTTTGTATCCATGTTTATTTCCATATGTGTCTATGTTTGTGTCCATTTTTAATCAATGTTTGTATCTATGTTTATGACCATATGTGTCCATTTTTAATCAATGTTTGTATCTATGTTCATGACCATATGTGTCCATTTATTAATCAATGTTTGTATTCATGTTTATGACCATATGTGTCCATGTTTGTGTCCATTTTTAATCAATGTTTGTATCTATGTTTATGACCATATGTGTCCATTTTTAATCAATGTTTGTATCTATGTTTATGACCATATGTGTCCATTTTGAATCAATGTTTGTATCTATGCTTATGTCCATATGTGTCCATGTTGGTTTCCATTTTGAATCAATGTTTGTATCTATGTTTATGTCCATATGTGTCCATGTTGGTTTCCATTTTTGAATCAATGTTTGTATCCATGTTTATGACCATATGTGTCCATGTTTGTGTCCATTTTGAATCAATGTTTGTATCTATGTTTATGTCCATATTTGTCCATGTTTGTGTCCATTTTTTAATCAATGTTTGTATCCATGTTTATGTCCATATGTGTCCATGTTTGTGTCCATTTTTAATCAATGTTTGTATCTATGTTTATGACCATATGTGTCCATTTTTAATCAATGTTTGTATCTATGTTTATGACCATATGTGTCCATTTATTAATCAATGTTTGTATCCATGTTTATGACCATATGTGTCCACGTTTGTGTCCATTTTGAATCAATGTTTGTATCTATGCTCATGTCCATATATGTCCATGTTGGTTTCCATTTTTTAATCAATGTTTGTATCCATGTTTATGTCCATATTTGTCCATGTTTGTGTCCATTTTTGAATCAATGTTTGTATCCATGTTTATGACCATATGTGTCCATGTTTGTCTCCATTTTTTAATCAATGTTTGTATCCATGTTTATGACCATATTGTCCATGTTTGTGTCCATTTTATAATCAATGTTTGTATCTATGTTTATGTCCATATGTGTCCATGTTTGTGTCCATTTTTAATCAATGTTTGTATCTATGTTTATGTCCATATGTGTCCATGTTGGTTTCCATATTGAATCAATGTTTGTATCTATGTTTATGACCATATGTGTCCATGTTTGTGTCCATTTTTTAATCAATGTTTGTATCCATGTTTATGAGCATATGTGTCCATGTTTGTGTCCATTTTTAATCAATGTTTGTATCCATGTTTATGAGCATATGTGTCCATGTTTGTGTCCATTTTGAATCAATGTTTGTATCTATGTTTATGTCCATATGTGTCCATGTTGGTTTCCATATTGAATCAATGTTTGTATCTATGTTTATGACCATATGTGTCCATGTTTGTGTCCATTTTTTAATCAATGTTTGTATCCATGTTTATGTCCATATGTGTCCATGTTTCTGCCCATTTTTAATCAACATTTGTATCCATGTTTATGTCCATGTGTCCATGTGTGTGTCCATTTTTAATCAATGTTTGTATCAATGTTTATGTCCATGTTTGTGTCCATTTTTTAATCAATGTTTGTATCCATGTTTATGTCCATATGTGTCCAGGCTGGGCCCATTTTTTAATCAATGTTTGTATCCATGTTTATGTCCATATGTGTCCAGGCTGGGCCCATTTTTTAATCAATGTTTGAATCCATGTTTATGTCCATGTGTGTCCATGTTTGTGTCCATTTTTAATCAATATTTGTATCCATGTTTACAGTATGTCCATATGAGTCCATGTTGGTGTCAATTTTTTTAATCAATGTTTGTATCTATGTTTATGTCCATTTGTGTCCATGTTGGTGTCAATTTTTAATCAATGTTTGTATCTACGTTTATGTCAATATGTGTCCATGTTTACTTCCATTTTTGAATCAATGTTTGTATCTATGTTTATGTCCATTTGTGTCCATGTTTGTGTCCATTTTTAATCAATGTTTGTATCTATGTTAATGTCCATGTTTGTGTTTTTTAATCAATGTTTGTATCTATATCTATCTCCATGTTTGTGTCCGTTTTTCAATCAATGTTTGTATCCATGTTTGTGTACTTTTTACTACCCATAATTTATTTTATAGTTGTCTAACTTTTGCACTTAATTTTCTTTTAAAATTAATACCATTATATTATTTATTATGTAATGTTATGTTAACTATTTTTGAGATTTAGTTCAACTGAGTTCCAACATTTTTACCGTCGAAAGAAAAAATGTTACAAACATAAAGACACTACATTAGTCACTAACTCAACTCAAACATAGAATGAATTCACATATATTACATAAGGGATTAGTAAGAATACATTACATGTGTATAAAAAAAAAAGTAAGAAAAGGATTTGGTATACACTTTATTACATTCTAATATATTCATATTTGAATGGTTTTTTTTCCTTCAACAATATCATGGCTGATCTTTGACCTACATTACACTTGGAACAACAATAGATGAACACGAGCAGGATGAATGAAAAGTCAGACTAGTGGTTGACATTCATCTCAAATGTACCATTTGTTCAACTCAACATTCGAACTCGAGTCACACCAGGAGAGAGTCAGTGCTTCAATGCAGTCACACATTTAGTCCATCATCTGTCGTTATCTAGTCTTAGGACTAATACGCAGTTCTCATGACAACCAGGTCAGAACTAATGTTAGTACCGTTTCCAAGATAACATTGTGGACACTCAAATGTGATTGAAAAGTGGTTGAAAAGCTTAATAAAACACAAACAAATTGACATTTTCGTAAAGTTATTTTCACTTGAAGATTCTGATTTGATCAAGCAAATGTAGAAAATACTGACTTTGATTCTTCATGTATCGAAGATGTTCAAGTGTAAATTGCACTTTTCTAAACCTTTAAAGGGCAACTAATATGACAACCCAACTCTCCTGGGTTACCATTGTAAATGTTGAAGTCTTCGTCTCCAAGATGCAATAAGTCTCTCATCATGATGATGCTCTGTTTTAAAGTTAATACTTTATAAAGTTCTTCCCGCGTGAAGTTCCATACTTATTAGTACAATAGAGGTCGAGGATCAATTTAAGAGACACTTAAATCAACACATTAGTTGCCCTTTAAAGATGGATTATCTCTCAGGTCACATTTTTCCAAACAGACTAAGATGTGAAAAAAACAAAAACAAAAAAAGATAGTCCTTCAATTGTTCGAGCAGGTTCTCCAGATATTACGACTTTCTTATAAGGAGTGAATCCAGTCGAATAAAGATGAACGTAACTTTTGAGAAAACCTCAGATCCAGACAGAATATTTGGTAAACAACTTCAAAACACACGTATGGAAATATATATCAGACAATAGCCATAAGACGATTGAATTGTTTAACATTTAAAATTTCTCACTTTGTTTTCTAACTTTATTATTTTTTAATAACTTAATTCAATTTCTTAATTGAAAGTTTAAATTAAATTAAATTTGGGTTATTTGGGAATAAGTTAATCTTTTTTTTCTTCACGCATTCCAATAATTAAATAATACATTTTCTAAATGAAACATTTTAATGTATAGCCTTTTTAATTTAACATAAAATTTTGGTATAATAGTGTCACTGGACAATACTGAATTTAAAATGCGACGATTAATAATAATAATTAAAAAAAATGTTTAGAAAATGTATTTTTGAATTATTGGAATTCAAATATGAAATTCTATTAAAAAATGCAGTTAGAAATTAGTTTTTTAAAATTAACTTATATATATATATATATATATATATATATATATATATATATATATATATATATATATAAAAAGCATCCTGTGTGACTTCTGTTTGTATTACTTTTGATTGTTCAAGTGCTTTGTGACCTGGCTCTAGAAAGGCACTCTACAAATCACTATTACTTACTTACTTCCCTTCAATATAGCAAATATTGATGAAATGTTAATTCCACTCATTCAATAGTCTTATGACACTGATATACTTCCATTCAGACACAAGAGTATCTATTCCAAACCAACAGAACCACGGAGTCAGAAGGTCGGGGGTTCAATGGCTCAACCATATTTCAGCGCCATATATCAAGGAATATGGAAGTATATTAGTGCCATCAGAATATTAAATGGTTGAATTTAACATTTCAAATATCGTTACATTGAATTTTTTTTTTATTACAAGAATTTAATTAAATAATTTGAATATAAATATGTTCAATTTTTTTTAAATAATTGAATTTGTTTGTATGCAAAGGTTAATTTGCATATTTTCAAAACACATTACCTAATTTTACACACATTCAGTTTGAGGGTGCAGTTTTGAATTTTGTATTTTTTAATTTTTAAAATGAAAACATCCAACTGAATGTGTGAGAAATTATGTTAATCATTTTGAAAATGTTCGTATTTTGAAATCAAGTATTCAATAACAAATTAAACCTATTTTTATTCAAATAATAGAATTCAATTATTCCAAAAACAAATTCAACGTTACAATATTTGAAATGTTCAACCTTCAATATTCTGATGGCACTGATATACTTCTCTACAGGAACACAAAACTACTTACAGAAATCACACAAATATATCTAACATGTAAACTGATTAAACATCCCTTAAAAAGATACAAAGAGTACAAAGTATTTTTTTCCCACCACATGTTGCAACAACATGAACTCTGACCTCACAGGTCACGTTCCAAAATACTGTTTAAAGGTCATGACCTTCCTTTGGAATAAAGTGGAGGAAGCTAACATGCTAACGTTCAAATCTCGCCAGCTTTAGTGCTTTCGTTTGGTTCGTCTTTTCTTGTGGTTGAATCGTTGTTCACAGGCAAAACGCTCGTCTTGATAAAGTGCATATCAGCGACTCGACGCCACATCACGGTGCTCAGATCCTGGACCGTGGACCAGAACCAAGTCGAGGAGGAACTTCCTACTTCATGATCGGCACTTCAGGTCAAACTATGGCTTTTAAAAACACATTTTAGAGTCAAAGGTTATTTGAGGCTGAGAGGGTAAACTTCTGACTGGAGCTCCTGGACGCTTCTGGAATGTTGAGGAGGTTCTGGGTCTACCAGCGCCCACTGACGCTCGCCATGTCGGCATGGAATTGGCGGGAGAGCCGACCGCTTGCTCCACCTTCCAGGAAGGAAGATCTGATTGGAGGCTCGAAGAGTTTCCTCCGGTTCTTGTTCAGTTCTGTAGGGAGGGGAAAACTGACGTTTTAACCGTGGCTCATCTTGTAATATTTGGTAAAAGCAAAATTGAAGATGAAAAGTTAAATTGTATTATACAATGTACGTCGTGATATTATTATTGAAAGATTTAAAAAGTGTCCACACAACCACAGACATGAAGACGAACAAAAACAAACATGGACACAAACATGAAGACAAACACAAACAAACATGGACACAAACATGAAGACAAACACAAACAAACATGAAGACAAACAAAAACAAACATGAAGACAAACACAAAAAAACATGAGCACTAACACAAAAAAACATGGACACAAACAAACATGAAGACAAACACAAACAAACATGGACACAAACATGAAGACAAAAACTAAAAAACATGAGCACAAACACAAAGAAACATGGACAGAATCATGAAGACAAACACAAAGAAACATGAGCACAAACACAAAAAAACATGGACACAAACAAACATGAAGACAAACACAAACAAACATGGACACAAACATGAAGACAAAAACTAAAAAACATGAGCACAAACACAAAGAAACATGGACACAAACATGTAGACAAACACAAACAAACATGGACACAAATATGAAGACAAAGACAAACAAACATGGACACAAATATGAAGACAAAGAAACATAGAGCTGACCATAATGATGATGATGAAGATGAAAAGGATAAAGATGACCATAATGATGATGATGAATATGAATATGAAGATAAAGATAAAGATAAAGATAAAGATAAAGATAAAGATGAAGATGAAGATAAATATGAAGATGAAGATAAATATGAAGATGATGATGATGATGAAGATGAAGATGAAGAGGAAGTTAAGGATAAAGAAGAAGATGATGGTGATGATGATGATGATAATGATAAAGATAAGGACATAGGTGAAGATGATAAAGATAAAGAAGATGAAGACTATGATGAACACGATGATGAAGAAGTTGATGAAGAAGATAAAGATGATGAAGACGATGATGAAGAGGATGAAGAAGATAAAGGTGATGATGAAAATGATACCTGAGATGGCGAGCAACATTTTCCGGCGAGCTCCAAAGGTGGTGATTCCCAGTTCCTTCAGATCCTGGTCAGTCAAGGTCAAGAACGTCTGTAGGTCGATCTGTCGACACACAAGTTACTGTAGTAAGGAACAACAACAATATTGTTTTACAGCCAACATGTCAATCATTATTTTTACATAGTATTTTTAAATATTCATACCAATAAAACACTTTAACTTAAAATTCTAAACACAAAACACAATCATAATTCATCCTAACAGAACATGGGAAGCTAATAAACTGTTTTTATATATTGAAAGGGTGCATTTGATGAATACATTTTTTCCACACAGTGTTTAATATTCAAATTTCAATGACTCAAAAATAAATGTTCTAAATATTATTTTTATTGGTAGCATTTCTAATTTATTATAAAAATGGTGGCACTTTTATACCAACATTTTTATATAAAATGTAAAGGAATATGTATTTAAAAATATTTAACTTTTATTTTTATTTTTTTAATAATTGGAATTAAAACACCAAACCTAAGTAAGTAATATTTGTAGAGCGCTTGTGGAAAAGTATTAATTTTAAAAAAGATTAAGTAAGTTTTATTTCAACAATAAAGTGCAACCTTTCAATATCTCTTTGTTTGAAATATATCATATTATTAAAATAAATAAATACATAATAAGTCAATCTTTTTAGAGATACAAATGAATTCAATTATTCCAAAAAAGGATCCAACAACATCTAATAAAAAAGTTTCAACATTTGAAATGTAACATTGGAATAATGTGCAGCAAAGTGAAGATTCCTGGACAGAGAGTGTTTCCTGGGACTCACCTCCTGCTGCTGGAAGACGTCGGTGTACTTCCCTAATCCTAGCTTGCTAAAGAGCTCCGGCAGGTCGGAGCCTTTGAGAGACGAGTTGAGGCTGCAGCCGTTGCTACCGGTTACCGAGGAGATGCAGTCCATGTAGTTGCTGCTGCTCAGATAATGTTCCGTGGCTGTTTCAAGACACTTGTTTAGAACCTGATCGTGAATTAACCTCTCATGAATGTCTCAACATGTGTGTTTCCATGACGAAACGTCAAACTCGCACCAGATTTGTTCTGCTTCCTCTTCGGGCTGTTGACGGACGACGGGAACTCTGCATGGCTGGACAGGCCGTTGTTGCCGTTTCTTTCCCTCCAGTTGTCCGAGTCGCTCCCGTTCCCAACTCCCTCTCTGCTGCTGGAGCGAGACAGAGACAGCGGCGCCCCCTGGAGAGTAGAAGATTAGTTTCCCAGTTTCATGGAGGAATAGATTCTTAATTCTTCGTCTGTGAAACATTAACTTTAACACTTACTTTAGCTTCAGGACGACAGAACAACATGATTGAAATATTATTAATATCATGAGGTGAAAAAATGTTTAATTAAAATAATTTAAAACACTTGTAAAAATCATCAATCATTAGTGGAAAATATTGATACACTTAAATATCGCAATATTTTATATTAGGATAATGTGTCAATATTCAACAGCATTGTAAAGATTAAATGTTTTTATTGTTTCGAAATTATATTTTATTTTCATCATAGTTATTTCATGGTTTAGATTTTTTTTTTAAGTTTGTGTAAAACATAAAAAATACAATTACCATGCAGATATTCACAGCGTTTGTTTATTTTTGTGTGGCAATTAAACTACAGGCTGCTAGATGGCAGCAGTCATTACGTCCTGCAGCTAAAGGACGAGAGGATACAGTGAACTTCAGAGGCTTTTAAAGCTGATGTTTGCACATATTTTGGTTTCATTAATAAAAGCAGTTATGACTTGGTCAAGTGTCAGGTGGTCTGTAAATTCTGAGTCAAGTACTCAACAATACTACAAATATATTCTTGTTCCTTCAGTATGACTATATATAGTACCGTTGACTGTGTATCGACAGTCATCTTTTAAAAAAGTAAGTAAGTAAGTAAGTAATTTTTATTTATATAGCGCTTTTCCAGACCAGGGTCACAAAGACCTTAAACAATCAAAACAATATTCAATAAAATATATATTTTAAAGATCAAGATAAAACTGATAACACAACAGGAGTTCCAGAAAATCAAGGAAAAGCCTGAACAAATAGAAACGTCTTAAGATGTTTCTTAAAGGAGTCAGTAGTAAATATTCTTTAGCCCACAGACAAATGCATTAGTCAAACCATAACTGGCTAATGCTAGCTAGAACACAGCTACAATTAATAAGCAGCTAAACCTCTGACCTCGAAGGTGGTGCTCATGCTGGGCTTGTAGGGCACATGGTTGGCCCTCCTCAGCTCTTTAATGGTCTCGGCCGGCATTGACTTGGAGAATCCTAGACCGCTCCAGGTGTTGGTGGGAGTTCGGACTTCAGTCACGACCGGCTTCTTCAACATCGCTGAGTGTTTAGAGAGAAGATAAACCTCAGGACCGATCAATGCATACATTACTTGAGCTATAACCTGATTCTTGAAAAACTTTATTTCAGTATTGTTTTATATTTAAACTTCAAAATAAAGTGCAGCTGAGATTCAGCAGATGATGAGAGATGAATCTAGAAAAACTTCTCAGTAGAAACTTTGATAAAGGAAGAAAAAGGGGTCATAATGTCACATACTGTAGCTTCTCTGCACAACTTCATCAACTAAGATTTCATTCATGTACCTGATAATGACCTATGAATGATTACCATTTAGATTTCATCCAATACCAGTGACAGAATACTTTTAAACATACATATCCTTCCAATGCTTCCTAAGATTGTTAAATAATACATTTAAAAATGTTCTAAAACATTTGAATAAATTCAACTAATTAACTTTATTTAAAGTTTATTGTTTATGTATATTGTTGTTATTTTCAAAATGCATAAAACATTTTTTATTTTTTTAACAACACTGAACTGAATCACATTTTTGATTTTTAATGTTATTTGTGATAACATCTAATGAGATGAATGAGTTCTAATACATTTATTTATATCTAGTCGCTCCAAATCTACCTTTTGTCGCCAATAGCTTCTTCTGCTCATAGTCAAACGCCTGCAACACAAACTTTGATTATGACCGACAAATGTTTTGACTCTTTGGCCAGTGAGAGAAGAGAGAGAAATACCTGCATGTTGGCAAAGGAGGTTTGAGGAGCTAATCTGATCCTCTCACTCTGCTGAGCTGCCCTCTCTGCTGCTCTCTCACTCCCCGGCGCCCTCTTATCAGCAACAGGACTATCAGAAGAACTGGACTCTGCGTCTGAGAGAAGACAGTCGGAGCTGCAGAGAAAAAATAGTTAGTTAACAGACCCAAGTGCCTCAAGAAACAAGTTATAAACATTTAATCATGAAAACATCTTAAAAAAAGACAGGACTGCAGGAGTGGAAGAAAGAGGGAACATACTTCAGGAGTAAAATAAAGAGGGAACGTACTACAGTAGTAAAAGAAAGAGGGAACGTACTGCAGGAGTAAAGGCGAAGGGAATGTATTGCAGAGGTAAAAGAAGGAGGGAACGTACTGCAGGAGTAAAAGAAAGACGGAACGTACTGCAGGAGTAAAGGCGAAGGGAATATATTGCAGAGGTAAAAGAAGGAGGGAACGTACTACAGTAGTAAAAGAAAGAGGGAACGTACTGCAGGAGTAAAGGCGAAGGGAATGTATTGCAGAGGTAAAAGAAGGAGGGAACGTACTACAGTAGTAAAAGAAAGAGGGAACGTACTGCAGGAGTAAAGGCGAAGGGAATGTATTGCAGAGGTAAAAGAAGGAGGGAACGTACTGCAGGAGTAAAAGAAAGACGGAACGTACTGCAGGAGTAAAGGCGAAGGGAATATATTGCAGGAGTAAAAGAAGGAGGGAACGTATTGCAGGTGTTAAGGAAAAAGGGAACGTACTGCAGGTGTAAAAGAAAAAGGGAACGTACTGCAGGTGTAAAAGAAAAAGGGAACGTACTGCAGGCTGCAGTTGTAAAATAAAAAGGGAACGTATTGCAGGTGTAAAAGTAAAAGGGAACGTACTGCGGGTGTAAAAGAAAAAGGGAAGGTACTGCAGGATTAAAAGAAAAAGGGAATGTACTGCAGGTGTAAAAGAAAAAGGGAACGTACTGCAGGAGCAAAAGAAAAAGGGAACGTACTGCAGGTGTAAAAGTAAAAGGGAACGTACTGCAGCTGTAAAAGAAAAAGGGAACGTACTGCAGGTGTAAAAGAAAAAGGGAATGTACTGCATGTTTAAAAGAAAAAGGGAACATACTGCAGGTGTAAAAGAAAAAGGGAACATACTGCAGGAGTAAAAGAAAAAGGGAACATACTGCAGGTGGGAGTTCTTGGTTCCCTGCAGAAGCTCCAATGCTTGTCGTTTCCCAGACGACGTCTTGCATGACGCCAACATCTGCTTGAGTTCGCTGCCGTTGGCCGAGTGTGACGGACTTCTCGGCATTCCTACCTCCACGAACGTGTCGGGCCCTGAGGAGAAGACTTCAGTCAGAGACTTAAACTCACGTCCTTCTGGAAACATCAGAAAATAAATTATTTATGAATATAATAGATAAACACTGATGGAACAACTTACTTTTATTCAATTATTATTGTGAAAAAAGTCATATTAGCATTTGATTCTTGACACGTCATGATTGTTCAAGTTTACTTGAAAAATATTTCAAGTAGTCATTTTTTTAGTCTTGAGGTTTGTTTTGAAGGTTGTATCACTTTTTCTTAATTATTTTCTAATCTGTAGTCATTGAAAATAATGAAGACATTAAATCAGTCTGTGGTAGGAAAAAAAAGGCTGTGGACCCCTGTATTTAATATTGACTCATGTTGCTTTAAGCATTACATTTTCTTTTTATAAAAATGTATTGAATCATTTATATATCAGAAATTACATTTTTTCCAACAATAACATTTAAAAAACATCACAAAGTTTAATTCTAATGATTCAAATGCACAGTTTCTAATAAAAGTATATGTTTGAATTACCGTAGTAACCTTTAAATTCAATCTAAAAATGTTGGTATAATAGTGTCAATAGAAAATACCTATGGAGTACAGAGCTGCAAATCAAGCAGACAAATATTAATCTGTGATAGTTTGGTACTCTTTTGGTATTGTCTGTTGGCACTTATATATTTTATATCTAATTTAAAGCCTATGAATTTAAAAATAATACATTAAGACAAAATATTTTTGAATTATTGGAATTAGAACTCAAAGTCCAAGTGTACACAAATGTTTGAAGAAGCAGCTCAGGTACTCTTTTGGTATTGTCTGGTGACTAATGTACCAACTTTTTATATTTAATTTAGAAAAGCTAGGAATTGAAAAATATTGAATTTAGCTCATTTAATTCTGACTTATTGTAATTAGAATATCATAATGTACATGTAAAAACAAAATCCTCATTAGTTTAGAAAATATTCCCTTCTTTTACATTATTTTATAAAAAAAAAAAACCTATTCTTTCAATACACGAGTTATTAAAATAAATCATTCAATACAAAAAAATGCCTCAATAAAAGAACCTCAGGTTCCTCTTGCCGCTCAATAAGTAGATAGATAGATAGATTTTATTGATCCACTGCAGGTCTCCTTCAGGAAATCTTCCTGACACGAGTGAAGCTCTAGAATATGTTCAATAAAGGAACATCAGTCTTTCTTTGTCAACATGGAAGCTCGACTGAAAGAGTTCCTTGTAACTGTTCAACAAAAGTGTGGTTTGGCCAGAGTGAGTGAAAAAAGACACGTCAGGGTTTAAAAACAGCAGCTGCAGGTCTGAACGTGTTTCATCCACAATTACGAGTTGTGAACAAATGATGTTAGACTAACAAAGTCCTGCAGGGTTTCCAACAATTTCTCTCTTTTCTTAAACTCAGAATCCGCGGAGCCGGCCGGAACAGATCCAGGGACAGAACCAGAGGAAAAGCACCAGTGAAAGACAAGACGCGTGAGAAAGACAGAGAAAGAAGGGAGATGCTGGACCACAAATAGAAGAGAAGAAAATGCCACAACAACACATGAAGGAGGAGATGATTGAGGACCGTTCCAGTCGTCCACAAGAACCTCAAACTACATTTTTTAAAGTGACAAATCTGAGCTAAAAATGTTACGAAGCTGATGAATCCAGTCGCTCAGAGGTCATGAACTATGAAGGACTTTTTAAGTGTTACTTTAAGAGAGCTACACCAGACTGAGATGTTTTAGTAAATTATACTTCACTCAGAGTTACAATGAAAGACTGATGATTACGTCGAACAAGCCACCTTATAAAAACACTTCTGGTTCATTTGGAGACGTTTTAAGAGCACGTTTTTCTTTAATATGGAACCTTTTCCCGCTCACATAAAAACAACCAAAATAAAAACACTATCAGGTTCAGGACTTCCCGGCAATATAACCAGCAGGAATTACTGGTTAACTGGAAAACTACAGATAGAACTAAGATGGTAATAAAAGGATAAATTAAATTTAAACAGAAATAGTTTTTCGCTAGTTTCGATCAATACATCTTGTAGCTTCACCTTGCTAACCATTGTCGTATTAGGAACTTTAATTGAATCTTTAAAAAAAAGCATTTTATTGTCTCCCTTTTTTCAACTTCATATTCATTTTTTAATATTTCATTGTTTTTTTTAATTGTACTTGCAGCATCACAGAACTACGGAAGTATATCAGCGCCACCAGATGAATATTTAAATTTAATATTTCAAATATTGAAACTTTGATTTATTTTTTATTGAAATTATTATTATTATTATTCTTAAAATATTTTATTCAATAATTTCTCTATTGCAGGGATGCTTTTATATGTTAAACAATCAATAATAAATAGAATATTTTCTAAACGAATAAACATTTTTTTTTAATACATTTTGATTGTTCACAATTCTTCACACAAATTAACATTTTTTTTTTTAAATTCGTAGCTTTTTCAATTGAATATAAAACGTTATTATAATAGTGTCACCAGACCATACCAGTAGAATACCGAGCTACTTGATCAAACTTTCAGCCAATCGTAGTCAAACTAAAATTGAATTATTTTATTAATATGTTGCATGTTGCAATTGTTTTTGATTAAAAACAAATTCAACCTTTCAATATTGGAATTATTTAATAAGGTTATTAAGAAACCCTGGTTAAATGCTTAAAAAGAAAAGAAAACTATTTTTCAATAAAATAATTAAAAGTTTTAACGTTTCAAATGTTAAATTCAACTGTCCAATATTCGGACGACACTGAAATACTATATTGCATTTTATAAGATTTCAATGGAGAAATTATATAATAACAAATATTAATGATTTGTGTATATTTTAATTACTAAAAATACACAGATCACATAATTATAGAATATATCTACAAAAATACAGTGACGCATGTAGTTGTACAATAAATCACAAATAAAAAATACAATAAAAATGGAAATAATTTATCAATTGCTTCACCTTCATCTGGGTTGGACTTGCTGGACCGAGGTTCTGAAGGATTGTGTCCACTGGCCTCTTGAACAGAGTCACACTGAGTTGGACTCAAAACTGTCTCAGCGAGAGACGCCGTCGAGATTCTGCCGTAAACGGACGCAGGATGCTGAAGAAGAAAACACAATTTAGTCTTTCTATCTGGATTGTAAAGAAATATATTTTCATTCTTGGTCTGACCTTGACGTGGCCGTTAAGCGAGCAGGGGCCTTTGTTGAGGTCTGACACCCCGTTGGTCTGCTTGTCTATGGGGGCCAGACCAGGAGGGGGCGACGGCGTGTTCTGTGTGAAGCCCTGAACTCCAGACAGCAGGATGCTGCTGAGGGTGGCCTGAGTCGCGGGGTGGAGCATCAGCTGAGAGGAGTAGCCTGAGAGATGAACAATCAGATCACAACTATGTTATCTTTTAAATTATAACTTTTATTTATTTTAAATTTACAATTGTATAACTTTCAAACACACAATTTTGTTTCTTTTAAGTTATGTATATATTTTTCTATAAATCTACTATTTTATTGTTTTTAAATGGATAATAATATTTGATTTAAATTTACAATTCTATTTAATAGAATATACTGTGGCGGACACTAGGACCTGAGGTGTCTTCTCACCCATCAGGGTACTGTGTTCAGTAGAACTTTGTTCAGTTGGTTTTGCGAAGTGAAAAATAAAGTCCTGCTACACCTCGACTCCTGTTTCCTCACTTTTAACGCAGTACATACATTTAATTTTATTTAAAAAAAAAGTTTAATTTAAAATGTTTTTTCTTTTAAATTGACAATCATTTATATGTTTTTTTTTAATAATATTTGAAATACAAAGTAGTTTTTTTTTCCCCCAAACATCCTCCATCTGATCATTAAAACCGTAACAACAAACACATTATATTTAAGATATTATATTTAAAATCAGGATAAATCTAGTACCTGAACTGGACCAGAGGGAGGGGGGTGGTGTCGGGGTGGTGGGGCTGGAGGTCTGCAGGCTCATGGAAGAGTTTAAAGTGTTGAGGACAGTGTTGGGGATCGGAGAGTTGGTGAGAGACGGTGTCGCTCCCAAGAAACCTGAGATTAAAGATGAAGGAAATCAGAGAAAATACAAGAACAAACTCAATTGATTTGCTTCTGCCAAGATGATATTTTCATGTTTTTCTCTTTGCAAATGATTCAAAAGCTCATAATTAAATTTAAACATTTAGGGATTGTTCACATTTGGAAAAGAAACGGTGTTCTGAACTTGGATCTGAATGAGTCCTTCATCTCAGGGTCAAAGTGACCCGCAGGCTCGAAAACAGATGTGTTTATAGTATCCTATGTGACTTTACATCATTTGTATCATCATTTGAAATTTGTTTTATTCATTTAAAATAGTTTTAGGGTTGCTAAACAATACAGCTCTGAGGTGACATTTCTCAACGTCCATCATCTTGATTGTATTGCTGTTTTTAATTAATTAATTAATTTCACAATTTGCATGATAATGTCATATCAACAATAAGAGTCAATTGAAATAATAGTCATAAAAATCACAAATTAAGAGTCAATTTACATACATACCATGGATGATCATTTTAGTCAATTGAAATAATCTTCACATTATTTTTTTAAGAGTCTATTTACAAAATCTGCATAATAATCTCATAATACATAATCTGCATAATAGTCTATTAGAGTCAAAAACTCTTAATTTTGTTTAAATATTTAAGCATCATTTTAAATCTTTCATCCAATTAAATTAAATGTTAGGAACATTTTCTTTGGTAATTCAACCAATGGAATTCTAAACGCCAAACTGCCAAGTCTATGTTTTCTTGTGAAGGTCATTCTGAGATCCTTCTGTCAGAGTGTTTCATTCACAGTCTTGTAGTTTACAGGTTAATATTACGCCTCGTGTAAGTGATCCACTGAAAGGCCGGTCGTGGTCGTGGCCAAACAAAGTCTTTAAATCTAATCACATGTTACAAGGTCCAGTGAAAAAAGAAAACTATTATTTTGGTATTTAACCGTCGACACAGAGGATTTCCTCGACACGTTCAAGGTCAGCGTTGCTCGACGGCACATCTGGAGTGTCTGTGCGAGCGCTAACAATGAGGCGTCTTGATCCAGACCAAGTGTATGAAAACAGAGGGAAGCAGGTCTGTGGTCTGAACCAGGGGCTCGTGTGGCTCCAGGAATCCGGAGCAGGATTCTCCTGGCAGGCCGGCCTGTAATCCGAGCAAGAGGCATGTAGTCATTACTGAAGGCCAGGATGTGGTCGTCCACTGATTCACCCCAGAAAACCATTTCTGCTGCTCCGGGACGTCATGTTTGCACGACTGACTCTTCCAATATCATTTTTACGTCTCACTCCTCGCAGGACTGATGGAGCGTGAAAGAATCCACGCACGGAAATCCGACCAATTATCAAGACCAGGACCTGGATGAGAGGGTTGAGGGCCGGACTACAAATCCACCCGGGCCCCGGCCAGACCGCTGACCCAGAACTATTGTGTGAACGTGTGTTCATGCATCCATTGCTGCAGAACTTTTTTGTCAAATAACGGTGACATTTTCAGTCATTCTTGCCAAAAAAAAGACTTTTTTATAAACACCTCAAGATGTTTTGATGTCAGTCATCCCTTGTTTAGTGCCCGAGTTACAATATCAGACAATGTTCACTTGTTTAATTCACATAATTCATTGAACTTGTATACAGTACATATAAGGTGTCATCCTCTCAACAACCCTGTCAGGAACGATGAGCAGGGTTTAGAAAAGCATCATGGGAGTTAAGTGTATAAAGACCATTGAAGGTAAACGTATGTCATGTTGTGTCTCTACTGTACAGCAAAAATGGTAACTTAATATCCATAAATGACAAGAAAATTATAGAATATACTGTAGAAACAGATTACTACCGGAACTAAGGAACGTGGGCTCAATTTACCATTTCAAGTCTTAACTAATCCCCGCCTTTTCTGCCAATTTATACATCTGTATTTACTGCTGCTTTTTAAGTTGTAGTTTATTTTGAGGTGTTTTAATGTGTTTTAATGACCTTGAGTGTCTAGAAAGGAACATTATAATGAAATGCTTTTGTATTATCAGTAGTATTGAATGCTGAAGAAAAGTTAACCAAATAAAAAATATATATATATTATTGACTCTTTTATTGGAGGAATCTGTCTTAAATCTCTATATATGTGAAGGTTTTCTACTTAAACATCTGAGGAAAAAAGGAAATGAGGGGCCATATTTTACAAAAATTGAACAAAAAAGTAGAAACAATTAAAAATGAATCTCTTTCATGAGTTAAATTCAGAAATCAAACAGCAAAAACTAAATAAGGTTGAAGATGAATAAGGGAAGGTGTTATGAGTAGCTGATGATCATAGTAGTATTTTCGCTCTGATGTCATGAGGGCCACATATATACATAGAAACGGCCTCATGTGGCCCCCCCTCTCTACTTGGTCCACCTCATATTTATGTACAGTATACGATAAATATTAATGAAAAAAGTGCCCAAATCGATCCATGTTACAAGTTTAGTAACAATTCATGTGAATTATATATTTATTTTAAAACATTAGGTCAGTCGCAAATTTGAAAATGAATATTATCTCATGATTTTTTCTTTAATTGTAAATCATTATTAGCCCTTTAATCAGCGGGTTCTGTTGGAACTACAGTACAATGTGTATATTTCTGATAGTTTAAATGTTTCCTCCTGAGACGAGCTGATCTTGTCCCCCAGCATATAAAATACAAATAAAAATACAATAAACAATAAAATAAGATCAACAGAATTATACCCAGATTGCGGAGCCCCAGGCCAGCCGAGGCCAGGATGTCGAGGCCAACAGGGCAGATGAGGGACGGTGACGGGGCGTTGGTGGTGGGATTCAACACCAGAGTGGGTGAAGAGGACGTTAACACGCCGTTGCTCTCCAGGCCCAGCAAGAACTTCCTGGCGTCGTACATGTTCCCGGCGTTCCTCTCCACGCTCTTGACTATCACAGACTGGGAAGCAGAAGAATAAAGAGGAGGAAGATCGAGTCAGGAATGTTGGAGGGAGGAAGGAAGAGGGGGATTTGGAGAGATTAGAAGGATAAATAAGGAGGAAGTTTGGGAGGGAAGAGACGTGGGAGAAAAGTTTGAGTAAGTCAGTTGATTTTATAAGACAACAAAAGTGAAACAACTTATGGAGTTTTGACAGCTGGCCTTGAACTCTTGAGCTTTTCACCTCATGTTCCTGTGCTAGTATTTACTGATGGGTTGACCAGTGTAGAAGTAAATCACTGACTATTTAATGATTCAAGTTAATATAGTGAATGTTGAAAAATTGATTTTTGTTTTTTATTGAAATGTTGACGTTTTGACCAAATAGTCACATGATTGTCTGTGGGTCGATTGGGTAAAGTTTAATCAGTTACCTCTGTATTCTTTTGGTACAGTCTGGTGACAATATTATACCAACATTTTTATATTGAATTTTAAAGACTATAGATTAATTATATTGCATATAGAACATTTATTTTTGAATGATTGGAAGTAGAATTTCAAACTATGTATAAAAATCATGAATTAATTGAGAAAATATTAAATTGTTTTGATTCAATAATTAGAAGAAAAAAGGTTTTATTGAATCCAATAAAAACTAATGTATGCTTCCAATATAGAAATTATTGAATTTAATTTAAAAAAAAAGTTATTCAATGCTTGAAAAGAAAAACAACATTTTAAACTTTTAGCATTTAAAATGTTAAATTCAACAATCAATCAATTTTTCAAAGTTACTGACGACTGCCTATCAACTCAAGATTGAGACATAATTTATTTTTGCAAACTTTCTAAGGTTTTAAGAGGAAAGCTTCATACTTGTGTCACTGCCGACCTCTGACCAAATTTTTTTTATTAAAAATAAATAAATAAATATTTCTTCAATTTTTTCCGCTTTAAATGAGTCCTGAGGTAACTGTGGTGGACGGTTGGTCACAAGAATCAGGATCAATCTCAGACTCTCCGTCAGGACCGGAGAAATGATGGGCTGGATTCTGTCAGGGTCCATGTAATCGCCTTATTAAAATGTTAAACTTGAGGGTTTTAAGAGCAACTGGAGCATAAACGTGTTCACTCTGGCACCTGAGCAGCTCTGGAGTATGTTTAACCATAACCCAACAATTCTCAACAACAATCCAACCATTTTCAACTATAAACAAACAATTTTCAACTGTAATCAAACTATTGTAACTGTAATCATTATTTTCTACCTCACTTAACATGTTCTGAACTACAATGTTATTCAGACACTATTCAAATCAATTCTCTTGAATAAAAAGTTGTTTATTTTATGAAGTAATCCGAGGAAACTCACAAATGACACGTTGGATTCTTCGGTGTGGAACACAAAATGAAAGAGTGCGACTGTTGAATGACGGCAGACACTTTTCACGCTGAGCCAGACATCAATTTCCCCCGAAAAGTACGTTTGTGTGGCGTGATTCCCTTTGGCCGCGGCTCCCAACTTTCCTTTTCAATTTCCTTAAGAATCACTGAAATGTGTCACGACAAGCAGCCATTTTATTCCTATCCCACGCTGTGACGTCGAGCAAGTCATTTTGAAAATGGAAAAGATGCCGGTTCAAATCCAGATGTTGTCTCAGCAAATGAATATTTAATATGTATCTTAATTCTTACACAATTAACCTCTTTAAGGTTTTCAAAAACTTAAGAGAACTTACATTTATTTAATTAGGTATATTTTTAAACATTTTTTTTTTACCATGACGACAAGAAGTACTTTAGTCTAATCTTTAATGAAGAGTTTGTCAGATTAAAGATCAAAGTTTTATTCTTCAAGTTCATAAACAGGAATACAATTTAAATTTAAAGTAGATGTCCATCAAGTTGTCCTTCATGTAGCGATCTTTAATCACATTTATATTTTAGACAATTTTAATGTCTTAATAGTCCAATCAAAGTACTAAAGACATAGACTTGACCAAATGTTTTGACTAGAGATTTAACAAGTGAACGTTAAACCAAGTTAATGTTAAAAATGTGTTCAAAAAAGAAGATAAATACAAGGCCCTATTTTCTCTAAAGGTTGTGAGTTAAATACCTTGCTGGGTTGTTTGGGTTTGGGTTTGATGCTGATGAAGACGTCCAGCTGCTCCATGAGAGCTGTGATGCACTGAGCCTCCACTTCCACGTCTTCTTTAATGTCAAACATCAGGACCAGAGGCAGGCAGCCCTGTGGAAAGAGGAGAGACGTGAAACACTTGTTAGTGTGACACAGCGGTTTAACTATGCTTCAACAGTAGAAAAGCTAGAACACTAAAACTTTTTAACACATCAGAATAATAATACAGTTAAAAATATAATAACTGATGCTTTTTATTGTTGTCCTAAGTATTTTTATAGGGTTGTATTTGTAATAGTTAAATATGTACATATTTATTTATTTATGTTGTTGTATTATTTATTTATTTGTATATACATTAATGGAAGTGAGTGTATACATAAAACAATAATGACAATATTTTAAAGTAATATTTATTTAAAGGTAAGAAGGCAGAAAAACATACTGTATAATACAATAAAGGCTATACATATTTAAAATAAACAGGATCAAATATAAACATATCTTGCTTTGTTGGGAACTTTAATCAGGTCTGACTGTTGAGATTCCACATATTTAACCCAGTCACTTCGCTCTCTCACTGTGGATTTATTCTGATATTATCTTTCAAATGTCTAGATGTCTGGATTATTTAACAGTTTTTGGACCTTCAACTTTACTTTAGTCACTGAGTTGGTTCTATTTTATTCATTTTTTTCATTTCATTTACTTTATTTGATATTATATCTTGTAATTCCACAACAACAACAAAAAATAAATCCTGTTTTTTTTCTTTTACATAACTGGCAATAAACATTTTCTTATTCTGTTGTCAACTTGTCTTGCAGAAAGATTCCAAAAATGTATTTTATACATCCTATATTTCAGGAATGATTATCTTCTTTTACACTTAAGTAAATACAAATCTTGGTTCAACATATAACTTTTAGCAATACATTGATGTCACAAAATAAACAGTGTGACTGTAAAACTGTAAATCAATAAAAGCAACAGAAGAGGTTTCTGGACCTCAACAAACTAATCACGATGGAACCTAAACTTTTGAAATAAAGATAAATATAAATGTGTCTAAAGAGGCTAATGCTTACCGCTCTTATAAACACCCTTCAAACAAAGTGTCCAATAAATCAAACATGCTCCTGGATTCTTCCCCACACTGTAAGGTTCTCCCCACAAACATCTTTATTTTCAGCCAAACTCTGAAACTCCTTCTGGTGGTTTTGTGTAATGAGCAGATCTCAGATCTACAGTCTGGCCGTCCGCTGGTATTTCTCTTCTCTCATCCGTCATAAATCACACTCTTACACTCAGACAAACGCCACAGTTTGGTCGAGTCACTTCTCTACAACAACGTTGGCTTTCGGTAAATGTCTCCGGGGCCAAATTGGGGCGACCGCAGACAAAGAGCAGCCGTGGCAGAAATACAACTAGAAATTATTGCTCCTCTAACAGAAAAGGTTTACAGCCAGAAGCAGAACTTCACAGGGTCAGCCTGGTTGGGAGTTTAAAAAAAACAAGGATTTAAATAATACATATAAATAATGAAAATGTAACTTCATATATGGAGGGTGAGAAATAATGCTAAAGTCATTAATAAAAATATAGTATATGAAAAAACATTTTAAAATAGTTTGAAATATTTGAAGTCATGTATTAATAACATTGAAAAAAAAAATGTATTACAAGAGTCAACTTGCATAAAATAAATCTATTATGAGATTAAATTCTTATAAAAATACATTTATTACGAGAGTAAACTTGTATAAAATACATCTATACAAACAATATATTTTTTTTACTTCATTATGAAACTTTAGTTAACAATTAATAACAAGATTAAAATTATAAAAATGCAGCGGATATGACCACTTACACTGGTTATGTCATCAAGTAAGATATAGACTTTAATTCTGTAATACATTTATTTGAATACAACTTTATTATTCTACTGGTCCTTATACAAACCCTTTATTTAATTTCGATTGTTTATCGAGTTTCATGCTCCTTATCTTTGAAAAAATGTTTCAAAGTCCCACAATAGAATAAAAAGAACTTATTCAGTCAATCATAAGTGTCATGATTAAAATAAGATTTCAAAAAAAGAATTTTGGATAGAAAAGTATTAAAAGTGTATTTTCTTTTATATGAATATAAGTTAACTCTGAAGGATACTGACTATTTATAGGATTTAGGGATATTTCCCTAAAAAAAAGGTCACCTGACCTTTGAGGGAACAAAACTGAAATTTCTATTTGTGCTGCAACAGTTTAACGTCCTTCTTTTTAAATGAGCGACTCAAGGACGACGTGCTGGTATTTAGTCGACCTAGACCTCAAGTCAGAAACCACCTCAAGGCTTCTAGAAACCTCAGCAGGCCTCATGGTGGGCGACACTTCATCAGAAGCTTCACTGAAACCTCCTGGTCATTTGTCATGTCTATAAATAAAAGATAGAAACACGCACCATGAGGCACTGGCGGGCCAGGCAGACTGAGTCGATGGTGCCCTGGATGTAGACCGTGGACTTCTTCTGGGGACAGTTGGGGTCCGGGAAGTGGATCTGGGCTCCCGTCCTCTGCGTGATGTGCTTGATGTTGCTGCCGTTGCGTCCCTTCATGAAGAGGTGGTGCTGCGGGGCGATGTCCAGGTGAGTGGTGACGGAGATGCTGCTGGCCAGGCTGCCCACCAGGTGCTCCAGCAGCAGAGCCGTGCCCCTCTGAGGAGAAGACGATGGTTATTGACCCGGAAACATCATCCCAGACTCAGATATCTTCCAAATTCATTGGTATGGAACAGTGACGTGCGGTGAGGTTCATGGTTGGTGAGGAACTGACTCCTTTAGTGTCAGTTTTAAACCCATAAGGGTAACTTATTTAATTGGCTACTGGTTACTTCATGTCTCAACAGCATTCTTCACACACACACACACACACACACACACACACACACACACACACACACACACACACACACACACACACACACACACACACACACACACACACACACACACACCCCCCCCCCCCACACACACACACACCCCCCCCCACACACACACACACACACACACACAGACTTCGCTAAAAATGAAAAAAGACCATTTCTATGTTTTAATTAGACTGATGTCTTCACCTCGCAAGTTATAGCATACATCTGTCATCTTTGACGATATCATGTGAAGATGGTTTTAAAAAATACAATTTAAATAATAATTTCTCTAAAGTTCTATATTAAGATTAAGTTCGATCTATCCATCTATTGAATTGTTATGATACTTTACAAATATACTTTGTGGGATATTGGATTACATCCTCCAGATCTTTTGCAATATTCGGTTGTGGATAAAAATTGATTTATAGCTTCATCTTTGACATTGACATACGAGTCATAGCTGAAATATAATTTTTTAATTACCAATTTATTTAAAATTCTGTATTAAAAATATTTAACCTGCCATATTCAATTATCTGAGATCTTTCAATTGGCTGAAAATCTAAATCCGTTTTAAACAATCAATAGATATAGAAAAAAAAGAATGAACTGATAAATAATTTAAAAAGGATTAGCAAACATGGATTTAAACAGAGTACGACCATGATAATAAAGGATTACAAGGAAGACACAGCTGATTCAATGCTCTTAATTTGAAGAGGACGTATATCTGAACAAATGTCTATTGAATGGCATTTGGAGAATTTACTGTGAAGTTTAGCGAGAACTCTCCAGATTTAAATATGGCTCAAGATTGAAAAATTCGAGCGATAGTTAGCTTGACAGCAGAATGATAAGAGTGCTGTACTTGTACAACACTGTTATCCACCACAAACGCAGTTGAGAGGTGCATTGAGAGGTGAGGCACTTGCCACCTGCCTACCCTGACCGCATGTCCCTGGTATGACAGTAACATCAGAATATTGAGTGAATTTTACATTTTAATTGTTAAAACTTAATTGTTTCACTTAAATGTTGCTTTAAGCATTTACATTTTCTTTAAATAATTGAAAAGTTGAATATTCTATATATTCTATATATACTGTATATTTTTTTAGTCATAGAGTTTGATACTCAAATTCCAATAATTCAAAATAAATCCAATATTTTTTCATTAGTAAATTCAATATAAAAATGTTGGTATAATAGTGTATATTATATATATATAATCGTGACACTTTTATACTAAATTTTTTATATTGAATTTAAAAGGATAAGAATAAAAAATATTGAATTCGGACAATGCATTTTTGATTAACCATGACGACTGTCGTAACAAAATAAATAAAAGTTTCACGAAAGTTTGACTAAAAGCGTTTTAACAATCTTCGATTCAAAAAACACAATTCAAACCCCTTTCTTCAGAGCACAGGAACCTGTAATCCTCAGACCACAGAGTTTGTGAGCACTTCACAGTTAATATTACGTCCATAATTTAATGTAGATGGTTTAATGAGGCTTCATTAAACAGTGTCGTTGTGATCGGTAGTTGGAGCCCTTGGTTTAAAAAAATATTAGATTTGTCTAATTTTTCAAATTAGTTGTTAAGAGCAGAATATTATCGAGCAGAGTGCCATCTAGTGACGTTGACAAAAAGCACACTGATTCATTGATCTCTATAGCTGTTTCATGAAGCCTCTATAGCTGTTTAATGAAGCCTCTATAGCTGTTTAATGAAGCCTCATCAACTGTTTTTCATGAAGCCTGACATCCCGTTCATGGCTAAAGAAAGTTGACTTCATGACAGGTTGTTGTGACAGACGTATCCAGAAGCCACTTCAACCTCCTGTCAGCGTCACTCGGGGTCATGTCCTCACATGATAGAGTTTCTCTTGGGTCAGCAGCTGACGGGAGTTCATCGACACAGAGAGATTACAAGCTGCTTCCATTTCATTCTCGAGAGAAAAGGGACTTGTAAAATCACTCGACAAACGAAAAGATCCATTTTAAGGCGTCGAGAAAATTGAATGTCAGAAGTTGTAAACAACTGCAAGAACATGTCGTCGTGTCACTCGCACGTTATAAAGTTAACATTAACGAGCAGAGTTCCAGCCAAGTTGCCAATTTTCCTGAGAGTTTTGGAAACATTTCAATTTCCAGCAGCTGCTGCCCAGTTGAACGAACTCATCATGGAGTATCTCCTCTGAGAACCATCAGTTGACCTGGTTTACCAGTCCACTGCCAGACAGAAACCCAGAGGTTCTGGATCTCTCACAAATTCAATGATTCCTCTCTCGGCGTGACCTCTGTGAACTTTGCCCAGAGGCTGTTAAAAAAAAAGAAGAATACATTGATATGTATCTATTTTTTTTCACTATGCTTCATTGGCTTTCAAATAATTATTTTTCATATAATAGATGTATTTTGGTTTATTTAGTTTTATTTAAGTTTGTTTGAAACAGAATCATTCCATTTCTTTTAATTACAATTAACATTCAAATATTTACAGGGTTTATTCATTTTAGTGTTGTAATTAAACCTGAACTCCAGCTACTTTTGAAGCTGATGTTTGGAAATATATTGGCTTTACAGTTCTATTAATTCAACCCATCAAACAATTACAAAATTGTTATTGTGAGCTGATATCAAACGAGCGCCACTAAAGGCCTATGTGTGAAATGCACGGCCCACCGCTGTCGTATGTCGTGAGCTGAATATATCGTGAGCTGAGCATATCACGTTGTGAGCTGAATATATGATATTGTGAGCTGGATATATTATATTGTGAGCTGAATATATTATATTGTGAGCTGAATATATTATATTGTGAGCTGAATATATTGTATAGTGAGCTGATTATATTTCGTATAGTGAGCTGAATAGAGCTTATTGTGTGCTGAATATATTGTAGTTGGAGTTGAATATATCGTAGTGTGAGCTGAATATATCGTATCGTGAGCTGAACATATCATATAGTGAGCTAAATATATTGTAGCGTGAGCTGAATATATCGTAGCATGAGCTAAATATATTGTAGCGTGAGCTGAATATATCGTATCGTGAGCTGAACATATCATATAGTGAGCTAAATATATTGTAGCGTGAGCTGAATATATCGTATCGTGAGCTGAACATATCATATAGTGAGCTAAATATATTGTAGCGTGAGCTGAATATATCGTAGCATGAGCTAAATATATTGTAGCGTGAGCTGAGTATATCGTATCGTGAGTTGAACATATCATATAGTGAGCTAAATATATTGTAGCGTGAGCTAAATATATTGTAGTGTGAGCTGAATATATCGTATCGTGAGCTGAACATATCATATAGTGAGCTAAATATATCGTAGCATGAGCTGAATATATCGTAGCGTGAGCTGATTATATTGTATTGTGAGCTAAATATATATATCATATTGTGAGTTGTCTGTATCTAATTGCGAGCTGAACATATATGGTGAACTGAATATACCGTATTGTGAACTGAATATATCGTATTGTGAACTGAATATATCGTATTGTGAACTGAATATATCGTATTGTGAACTGAATATATCTTATTGTGAACTGAATATATCGTATTGTGAGCTGAATATATCGTATTGTGAACTGAATATATCGTATTGTGAACTGAATATATCTTATTGTGAACTGAATATATCGTATTGTGAACTGAATATATCTTATTGTGAACTGAATATATCGTATTGTGAACTGAATATATCGTATTGTGAGCTGAACATATCGTATTGTGAACTGAATATATCTTATTGTGAACTGAATATATCGTATTGTGAGCTAAATATATCGTATTGTGAACTGAATATATCATATTGTGAGCTGAACATATCGTATTGTGAGCTGAACATATCGTATTGTGAACTGAATATATCTTATTGTGAACTGAATATATCGTATTGTGAGCTGAATATATCGTATTGTGAACTGAATATATCGTATTGTGAACTGAATATATCGTATTGTGAGCTGAATATATCGTATTGTGAACTGAATATATCGTATTGTGAACTGAATATATCGTATTGTGAACTGAATATATCTTATTGTGAACTGAATATATCTTATTGTGAACTGAATATATCGTATTGTGAACTGAATATATCGTATTGTGAGCTGAACATATCGTATTGTGAACTGAATATATCTTATTGTGAACTGAATATATCGTATTGTGAGCTAAATATATCGTATTGTGAACTGAACATATCGTATTGTGAGCTGAACATATCATATTGTGAGCTGAACATATCGTATTATGAGCTGAACATATCGTATTGTGAACTGAATATATCTTATTGTGAACTGAATATATCGTATTGTGAACTGAATATATCTTATTGTGAACTGAATATATCGTATTGTGAGCTGAATATATCGTATTGTGAACTGAATATATCGTATTGTGAACTGAATATATCTTATTGTGAACTGAATATATCTTATTGTGAACTGAATATATCGTATTGTGAACTGAATATATCGTATTGTGAGCTGAACATATCGTATTGTGAACTGAATATATCTTATTGTGAACTGAATATATCGTATTGTGAGCTAAATATATCGTATTGTGAACTGAATATATCATATTGTGAGCTGAACATATCGTATTGTGAGCTGAACATATCGTATTGTGAACTGAATATATCTTATTGTGAACTGAATATATCGTATTGTGAGCTGAATATATCGTATTGTGAACTGAATATATCGTATTGTGAACTGAATATATCGTATTGTGAGCTGAATATATCGTATTGTGAACTGAATATATCGTATTGTGAACTGAATATATCGTATTGTGAACTGAATATATCTTATTGTGAACTGAATATATCTTATTGTGAACTGAATATATCGTATTGTGAACTGAATATATCGTATTGTGAGCTGAACATATCGTATTGTGAACTGAATATATCTTATTGTGAACTGAATATATCGTATTGTGAGCTAAATATATCGTATTATGAACTGAATATATCGTATTGTGAGCTGAACATATCATATTGTGAGCTGAACATATCGTATTGTGAGCTGAACATATCGTATTGTGAACTGAATATATCTTATTGTGAACTGAATATATTGTATTGTGAGCTGAATATATCGTATTGTGAACTGAATATATCGTATTGTGAACTGAATATATCTTATTGTGAACTGAATATATCGTATTGTGAGCTGAATATATCGTATTGTGAACTGAATATATCGTATTGTGAACTGAATATATCTTATTGTGAACTGAATATATCGTATTGTGAGCTGAATATATCGTATTGTGAACTGAATATATCGTATTGTGAACTGAATATATCTTATTGTGAACTGAACATATTGTATCGTGAGCTGAACATATCGTATCGTATGTTGAACAATACATATATGTTAAATTAACATATATGGTGAACTGAATATATATTATATTGTGAGCTGAATATATCATATCGTGAGCTAAATATATTATACTGTGAGCTGAACATAGCTGAGCATAAATACATATTTAGATACAGAAGTCCAGATTTGTGGTGCTGATGAAAGAATGTGGCAGCCACTGACCCTGGAAAAGAAAATTGTTGTGTTGGCAGGGAGGATGATTGTTAAGAGTTATCATATGCGAAGACAAAAACACACCCAGAATATGTATAATCAGGCCCGAGCTGCAGTTCAAACACGCTACTTTTTTCCTTTGGCAGCTTTAGATATAAGATCAGCAAAGCATCTATTTAATTCTCAGCACTTCTGCGGTGAACATGAGAAATGTTCAAAACCGCTGAAGTCAGCAACTATGGCAGCCTTGGTGGGCCTCCACGATCCTTCCAAACTCCCGGGTCCAGTTAGATAAAAGGTCAGCGGTCAAGAGAGTTTAACGCTTTAAGAAAAAACTTAAGAATTTACAGGGAAATATTTTAAGCGCATGTGTAAAAGTCAAGAAGTATTCCAGCCCACAATCCAAGAATACTTTATTCCTCTGGACAGTGTGGCTAACATTCTTTTTAAATATTAACTTTTATGCGCGTGAACAAATTATTCAGAGACATTCGATCCAAAGATATTCTTCTCAAACATATTTCCTGCTGATTCATGCTACTTAATCCCAAAATATTCTTATTCAATGTGTGCCTCGCAAAGTTAAGAAAAGTATTCCCATGGTCATGCAATAAACAAATAAGTTATTTTACAAAGATAATTGGAATATATTTCATATCTAATTGAGTGACTGATGGACATATCTACTTTATTTAGTTGTTGGTTATTTATTAACAATGCAATTGTATTTATTTATTTTTATCTACCTTGGGTTAATGTTTTTTACTGCAAAAAAATAGTTGTACAATAATTTGGTTTGCACTAGACAAATTGTACATTATTTTTTAATTTAATTAGGCAGTAATCAATACATCTATTGATTTCATGTAGTTTTACTAATGTGTACACTTCCGTTTTAAAAGAAGAGAGAAAATATTATTCTCTTAATTTACATTCACAGCCGTGTTTGGGCCTCTGATGCCGATTCATTCTTTGTTTTATAAGGAAATGATGATTATGGTTCGCTGTTGTGCTTTTACACCAATACTAGAAAATCAGTGAAGAATGAGAGGTGGATTCATAGAGTTATACTATAAAGTTTTATACACATGTTGCTATTGTTGACTAGAATTTTTTTATTATGTTAAAACCGTAAATACAATGGCCTGGGAAAATTGCCAGAAATGTAAATTCTACGTTAAATTTCAAAAATTCTATTGCACAAGTTATTATTGTCGTTAGAAGACCCATAGGATTCACATATTGCTGCTTTAAAAATGCAAACTACTCCACAGTCAACATTTGTTTTCTCTTCCTAAAAACTTGTTGATGATGCTCAATAAGCAAAAAAATGTTTATAAAAAACAAATATACAAACTTATCCATTTATCATCTGGATTCTCCCGCGAGAAATGTAATTTAAAACACATAATAAAAAAGCAGGAAAAATATTTCTGCAAAGTGAGTACCAAGTAGAACCAGCTCACCTTGACTGCGTTGGCGTTGTTCTGCGAGCCTCGGACGACACCGGTGGCGCGGTACATGCGTGTTGGGGGCTTGAAAGAAACCGTGAGGTTGTACGTCTGGGAGATGGCCTGGATGTTGGGCGAGCTGGGGTCCGCCTGCATGAGGGCCGGCAGCTCAAAGGAAAGAACCAGAGGAAGAAGTTCCTGCAGGACAAGATGGTGACGGACAAATAAAGTCAGTCATTGACGATTGTTTATTTGTTATCATTCCTCTAATACTGAAGCATTTCAATCGTTGAACTTTTTTCTTTCCCCCTCTCATATAGTGATCAAATGGTATCTCGTATGTATCGAACTCCAGGCCCGGAGGCCTGAACAACTACTTCATTCATCAACCTAATGGCAAAGAGTGGCCCACGGGTCACGTATGGCTCTTAGACTGTAATTATGCAGCCCTCAGGAGGTCAAATTTAATGAGGAGACATATTTCTGACAGCTATTTTCAATTTTTGCAAAACAGCCTTTTTGAAATGAAGACAGTCTGTATAATAGTTAATAGTTATAATAGTTGTTCATAGTTCTTTATAGTCTTATAAATCAAATGCAGGATGTCCGTTTTCTCATTTTTCCCCATCACAACAGTCGAATGATAAAGTGTGGCCCTGAGAGATATTAATTGCGCACCTCTGACCTTACGTTAAACAATTTCAATATTTTCTTTTCAGTACTTTTTAGGATAAGAGGAGAACAAGGGTTAAATGGACATGCTTCATATAATGTATCAGGTGAACTATTGTTGGTTTTAAAATCTTATTCTGCGTCAATATTAAACAAACTGAAGAATTCAGTGTCAGTGTATTAACTAGACTGATGAAGTGTCTGTCAGACATTCCGACACAAAGGCCGTTTGTAGTGTACGGGCAGGACTTCTTTGGGGATTTCTTAAAAGTTTGAGAGCTGAGAGGAGACAGGGAGGCGATGAAAGGTCTGGCCACTTTCTTCACCACAAGTATGTTTTTATTTTCCAATGTTTCTCCCGCAGCTACATCAGGTGAAACCAGGGTATTCAAATGCGAAAGGTTTGTCTGCCGGTTTCGAAGCACAGTAATAGATCTTCATTCAGCGTCAGACTCCTGCTGCTCCTGCCTTCCCTCAGTCCTGACCTACATAACTGCATCCCTCCGGAGCTGAAACGTGATATAAATGTACGGCTGTGCTGCATATGGAAGTGATCGCGGATGCATTTCTTTGGTCAGAGCAATTTATGCTGCTGCCTTTCACTGCGAGCCAAAGCCAAGATGGCGCCGTGCCCAACGGTCCGTGTTTGGATTACTGTGAGTGAGTGGTCTTTCCTCCGCTGGTGTGTTGATTCTGCCTGGTTTGTCTACATGTCCAGAGAGAATCATTTGTGTTGTGACAAGAAACAGAGACCTTGAGTTTCTTCTGATTAGTTCTTAGCATCATAACAGGATTTAACAAGAACAGATTTTCCAGAATCGATTTCTGGTTTTTATTGTCATTTTATTCCAAAAAAAAGTTGACATGAACATAATGAAAAGACACAAACAAGAGCAGGAGCAGAGGAACGATTAGTTTGAAAATATCTGCTGAGCAGAACCAGATAAGGTGTTCCTGCAATAGAAGCTGAGGGAAATAGTTCTGCTTAAAGTGACAATCTACAGAAACAAGCTAACAACCTTAATGCTTCACCAATTTTGGCAGAGTGGGCGTGGTTATAGTAAACAAGATGTCATCTCCAGAAAGTGGGCGGGGCTTAAGATCATTTTCTAATGACAATATTTAAATGAAAATAGTTTTGTAGATATAGACACATACTGATGAGTAAAATAGAGGTCAAACACCACTTTAATACACACACAAATCAACACATTAGTTGAACTTTAACTGATGGTTTTATCCTGTTCTCTTTTCTTGAGTGTATTTGTGTTCAGTGGTGTCTTACACAATATAGGCAATATATACAGTAAGTAATTACTGACCCGTCAAAAAATTGATATAATCTACTTATTATTAAAATCATGTAAAAAGTCTCTTTTCTAAAATGTTCAACACCCTTTTTTCATTTTCTTATAGACAACCTTAAACACCCACATGTTTCCAATTAATTCCTCAATCCCGGGCACCCAGAAAATATTAAGCCCATTTATCTAGAGCGCCCACTAGTGTTGTGTCTGTGAGTCAATAATTCATTCACGCTTAAATATGTTCATGTGGTTTTCATCAATGTGTCTGCTGGATGTTTCTCACATGTAGCCCGTCTTGTTGCTAGTCCGTACACCCTCCACCAAACTCCTCTGATCCTTTTCCATTTGGAAAAATACATTTTTCGTACCTACTTCATTCCTCCGCCCGAGACGCTGAGAGATGACGTGAACCACTACAAACACTTGTTAATGCTACGCTCTTGTAAATAATGTGAGTGGAGTGAACACAGGTTATTTTCCACTCATTTCACAGAATGACAGACACGCTGAGGTAGACAAATTCTTGGCCCAGGGTGTGGTTCGGATAAAAATATACAGCCGTTTCACTGTAATAAATTGTTTTAGGGTTGAAATCCTAAATAAAATAACCTGAGTGTAGCACAATGCTGGCAACTTCAATTCTAGGCTTGTGTCAACTGCATGACTTTGTTAAGGAATACTTGTCCAAGAGCAGTGTGTGTGTGCTGTAGAGATCTATCCCATCACCTTTTAGATTAATACCATGAAGAAACGCTGGTCTAGAATTCCCATTTGATCGTTTCTTAGTGACGGGCCAACTATGAGGTTTGAAAGAATTATCAAGATTTTGAACAATAATGCTACAATTTGACTTGGCAGGTGGAGTCCACTTTTCTGCTGTTTGTGGTTGACAAGTGATCTGGAGAGTTTAAGGTCCCTTATGAGACATGGTCTGCTGTCCATTTGAGTTGTCGATTTATTTTCTTTTTCACCAATCTAGTAAAAGCTTAAGAAAGACAAAGTTTGTTTATCTTGGTTGTGGGGCAAACATTACTCTGAGAGTTATAATGTGTGTCTTGCTACTGGTGGGACAAGTCTTAAAAATCTTGCCAGCAAGGTGTCCAGGAGGTATCCTTTAAGTGAGTACAAGATCACACCTTATCTAGCTCACCACAACGCATAGGAGCACGGGTACTACTCCAACCCTTTCCCTGATGTCAATGCTCCTCGTCTCGGTTGTGCGGATCATATCTCACCAGTGAAGATGTTGCGGTGTCTCAGAAACTAAAAATAGCTCGCACCCTCACCAAGGGAGACGTTTCGGAGACGTCTTCTGGCAAGGTGATAATCATTTTGCGCAGAAGAGGCGGCAACGTCTCAGTGAAGTCGTAGATACATTACAGAAACTACAAAGCCTCGGAGACACCGCCAGTGATGCATTTTCGTGGAGACTTCAACGCAAGCTCTCCTTGTTCTTAAGAAGGTTGCAGATAGGTCTCAGAGATTTCTCAGAGATGATCTCCAAGATCAAGGACAACGTAAGTCTCTGCGATCTTGTCACAACCTAATTGAGACCGAAACGTCTCTAAATAGTCTCGGAAAAAAATAGAACATGCAACTCCCTGGTGACCAGACTCGTGACCAGTGAAGTCGCTGCCAGGTTGCAAACTAGTCTCTTGACTGGTGCGATAGGCCATAAAGCAGGGGTGGGCAATTAAATATCCTCTAGGACCACATTATATACTGTGACTGTTTTGAGGGGCCGTTAATTCCAGAGGCGAGGAGCGAAGAGCTAAAATATAACAGAAAAACTTTGAAAAAACTTAGCAAGTAAGAATAGTAAAGAAAGAAATATCAGCATAAAATAAAACTGGCCTTTCATGTAGAAGAAACTGATGGGAAAATAACTTATTCCACTAAATATTATGTCAATAATTTAGATGGGTAAGACATCTTCATAAAAGTAAGAACAAAAAAATCAGAAACGAAAAATAAATAAATATATATTAAGAGTTAATACAATAATAAACACAATATTAAATCGTAAGCTGTAGGAAAGAATGTCTATGTTAGACTCTGACCTCTTCAGGGCAGCATTAATACAGTCAAAGGGCCACATCTGGCCCCCAGGCCGCACTTTGAAAACTTATTTTAGATGCTTGCACCTGTGAACTTATTCTTTGGGTCACTACTCACCGCTGGTGTTCCATAGTTGGGTTGAACTATAATTCCTTTGCTAGGGGCAGGATCTCATGCCTTACTTGGAACCCCATCTTATAGCTTGTGGGAATCATGGCCTGAGATTTTAATCTTTGCTGTTTTGAGCTGGGCTGTGAACTTCAAGGTCACAGGAGCACATCATCTGCAAAAAGCATTGATCCAATCCAGAAACCACCAAACTTGGCGCCTTAAAAACTTTGGCTTTGTCAAAATATTCTGTTAATGGAGGTTATGAACAGAATCGGTTACATCTTAACAGAGAGTCCTTGTGCTAAACCATAGTCTATCCGGACCAAGGTCTCCCATTTGAAGAATCCTGAACTATTGAACTATTAAATTTCCAAACTATTCATGGAAGAAACTATTGAATAAGGAAAAGATTTTCTCTACCTAAAAGAATCCAGTCGACCAGAGGGAAGCCCGACTTTGATCCACCCTACTTATCCGCTGACAGTGGTCTTTCAAGAAACACGTCTCAACAGCTCATAATAAAGATCCGTTTGTACAATAGTAGAACTTTCATTATTTTTCTTTCAGAAGTGGGTCAAGTGGCCTGCGGCTTCGAGCTTAAGAAAAACACATATTAGGCACCAAGAGGAAGGAGCTATTACATATGCTGACATCGAGCAACGCCTGACCTTCAGGGCCCTCCTCCCACATCTCACTCACTCACTACGTGGACGATGTTGGTGTTGGTCACTGCTCAATGCAGGGACGGGTTCAGAGATGTCGGGGCTCACAAGAGGACAATCGTATGCTGATCAGAGAGGTTGGGACTTCCAGGCAGTCAAAACCTGATACAGATGAAGTCCGGAAACTGGCTGGAGATCGGCTCGTTGAAGGATCTAAGAAATGTGCTGGCATTCAAGTTTACGATCGACCAAAGATGGAGCCAGAGAAAGAAATTTCCAACCTTCGAGTGAACCGGCAACAATATTCTGTGAAACACTTTTGTCTTCTTTAACACTTTTCACCTCTTTTAGATAAATTTATCTTATCTAATGTTGCATCATCTCATCCGTTGGCAGACAGATCTTAAATTTGATTGGTTGAGATTCATTCAAATAAAACAACCTTCCATCTGGTCCAGTGGCTCCTTCAGTACAAATGCTGGCTGGCTGATACTTGTTTTGAACCCAAATCATCTTTATTCTCCTCAGTCTAGGGGAGATACCCATCCCAGTAAACTTATTTGGCACCTGAAAAACTTTTCTACTCTTAGCAATTCTAACTGATGATAACATACAATCAATCATTGTTATTTCCTGACTGTTTTCCAGTCGGATTCAGGTGTAGAGAGAAAGTAAATTCTGAACTTGTTGATTGTTTATATTTTAGATTGAGATTTCCATTTGGAAGATGAAACAAATACATTTTTCTGTTTTTTGGACTGGTTAGTGTCATTTATGTCAGAACCAATGACATTAACTTAAAGTGATTTTTGGAATATGTATTTCTTCAAAGTGATATTTAATGTATTTTTCTTCAGCCATGCCCTCTGGTCTGATAGAAAAACGGGCGTGGCTTTGTGTGGCGTCAATGGTTGAAATTGCCAGCAACATATAATTGACTTTCATAGTAAAAATTAGTGAAAATAGAGAAAGATAAGTGGGATCTACGTGATTTTCAGAGTTTGTAAGAGTTAAAGGAAATCTTATCCATCACAGAGTCTTGGTTGCAGTCATGGTCTCGCCAAAGCAGCGGCTTGCTTTCCATTTGACGTCAACGAAAATTTCAGACAAGCTACACTTTCCGTCAGGATGTAGTCGAGGTACATCACGTTATAAGACTTTCTCTCTTCACGTATCTAGACTGTTAATACATCAGATATAATGCACAAAGTTCTTTGTTGCAAAATGAGACTGATATATTAAAATCAGTCGAGGCTGTTAGACACACAACCACACATCATGATCACATGGAGAGACAAGCTCAACAAAACTGAAGGGAAATGGAAGTTTTTGAAAGAAAGGTGTTCGAATTGGCCACTTCATAATAAGGGGGTCCAATTCTGACACCCACACAGCAAGAGGTACCATTACAACAACAGAGCCACACATGAGACACAGTAGGAGGTTAATAACAGTCCTGAAGGAAAGTTGTCAGTGCATCAACCACCTACACTCAAAGAGCAGCACCTGCAATACAACTCAACCTTGGGAACTGGATTGTATGGAATGTCTATGGAAAAAAAAAAACTTGTTGGTCTCAAACCCTGATTCAAGTCCAGAAAAAACACACACACATGCTAAAAGATCTGTGTGTCATTTTTCTTAGACCCAATACTTATAATGGACTATTAATCCCATAGGTGTGTATATAAACATTTTCTGATTCTAAAATGATAAAAGTTATTATTTTTTTTGTGTTTTTTCTTTTTTATTATAAATAATTTAATTCAACAATTACTTTTTTGAAAGTTTAAAATCTAATCAACAGTTTGTATATTGACAGGTGAATCTATTGTTATTGAATACATGTATTGAATGTTAATTGAATTAATTAATTAAATAAGTTGTACATTAAAGGAGCTTGATTTGTTTTTTGTTTATTATAAAAAAAGGAATATTGACACAAAACAGGCAAGCTTGATCTGTGCAGATTTAGTACCGGTACAGTAAGATTTCAACTGGTGGGTCACTGAGACATTTTCAGCTGAAAGATTGTTTGCTTTTAAATTGAAGTAACTCAACCATTACTTTATATTGATAGTACTGTAGACCAGTTTACCAAACCCTGAGGGTCTTTAGTCTGATCAAAATATCGAGGACCCTTTACAGCAAAGTATTTTGACCTTTTAATGACCATGCCAACTAGTTTGGTAAAGCCTTACCTTCTAATAAGTTACTTATAACTTTATATTACATCATATCTCAGGCACCAATCCTTCATTTTCTCTTTTAATATATTAAACATGTTTTTCTTTAATTTGAGTCACTACAAGATGATGGTTTATCAAAACCAAACAAGGTCAGAAACTCCACTGTAGGTCTCAAACAGAGAAAGAAAAATAGGAACAAATTCATCATTTCACATCACTTTTGAACAAAAGTGTCTTGTCATGAGACTCCAGGCTCATCAAAAGAGACATCAGGAATAGGAGCGTAGAATGCCACACTTTGTTTAACATGGCGCCGTTAAGTCAAATGCAAAGCATTGAGAATCAAAGACTTAAAGTGCTCCAGGATGTCTCGTTGATTTGTGACAGTGTTTTGATAGAGTGGATCAATTGCTGACAGAAAAATGACTTGTTAGCGTTCAGAATTTGTCCTACATTCAACTGACAGGGAAGAAAACCACTCTGTGAAGAATTTGGTTTTGTGGTTATTGGCTTGCTTCACCTCCTAATTTTGAAGGATTTGAAGAAAATGTTTTTGCTGCCGTCACAAAACGAGATGATTTGGAAAGTTTTGAGCATCGACGTTAAAGGCCTGGAAGTTCAGAGCGTCTTGTAGTTCAAGAGAAATTAATTTGTTAGCCAGCCCAAACAGTCGGTGCGAGGCAGAACCACAAGCGGTCAGAGTAAGAAATAACATCAGGAGAGGTGGTCAGATATCTGTCCCGCAGAATTGCATGATAAAACACTGACTGATGGGGAAGAGAAAGATTAAACTCACTCTTATTTTTACCCGAGCCGCCTCCACACCTCCAGGCTGACCTGCGATGGAAACCTGTTAAAAGATATGAAACAAAAGTGAATCAACTGTGACCTGCTACGAGACGACAAAGACTCAACGTTATACATCAAGTCTGAACAACTTTTTTACGTTACACATCAAAAACATCAAGTATTGTAGACTTCAAAAAGTGCTCTGGCAACAGCAACATATATTTGAAGTTCAGTAAGTTGTGAGTTTCTGACAACACATTCCATGCACGGATCAAATTGAGAATTCAAAAGCCAAAAAAAAAGGGGGTTTGAAAAGGTTTCATGAAAACTGTTTCTTTCTATTCCTTTGGTTTTGCTATCAGTTTAAATGAATGCATAGTTTATTTTAATTAGAAGTTCAGGCTCATATATAATGGAGCAGGGAGTGGCCTTGGAAAGTGGCCTTAGAAAATTAGTAGACTGTAACATGAAAAACCCATCTTCAATTTTAATATTTCTCTAAATCACTTTATAAGTTAAGTCAATTTAAGGACAAAAAAGTTCTTAATGAGATACAAATGGATAGATAAACTCTACACCTTCTTCCACTCCTTCTGAAATCCGTTTTGCTTCTCAGAAATGATAATCAAAATAACATTTATAAGTATCAAGCAGCAGATAATAAAGCTTTATAATGTTCTTTGCCTGAGCTTGAAAACTGATCATATGACAACCAGGGTTTTCGCTAATCATACTGTAGGGGATCAACACCGGGGGTGATTTTCTTTATTTTTTGCCTTTATTTCTCAAAATTTGTCCTTCAAAATGCAGGAAATAGTGTTTCAGAGTGGACCCCCCAGACAGAACTCGCACCTGCAGTGCTCACTCTTGCGCCTTCGGCGCTCACTGCGTGGCTGCACCGTGAAAAAAGTCCTGGTGAGAACCCTGACGACGACACATGTTTGTTCTTAAAAATAAAATCGTGAATGTTAATGTTTTAAAGCGAACTTTTCATTGCTCTCACACATGGTATAAAATGTCCACATGTGAGACATGTTTACCGTGGTTTGTCACAAAGTACAACATAAGAAATCGTCTGATTATGAGTAATAGATCGAAGCACGACTACTTGGAATGTCGTTTGCCAAATACCGCATGAGCTCCTGTTGTGTCGGCTTATTGTGTTCTCTTCCCGGTAACTTCAAAAGTCTCACAGTACTTCATATGAAAACACTTTCTCTGCTTTAAAATAGTTTTATAGTCACATGACTCTCATAGACTCGCCCAGAAAAAATGTAGAGAGTAGCATCTTTAAAATAACAGCCAGAGTTCTACTGAGTCATGACTGTTTAAAATTGAACCAATTATTAAAGAAATCATGAAAAATAGTGTAACATGTTACACAGTGCTGCTTTTATTCAAGTATTAACTGTGTTTATAGCTTCAACGACCAAAATGATTCATGTTTTTCATAGCGTCCAACTAGTCATGTTCCATCACCATAGGTCTAGCAGAAAGAGGGAATGTTACATTAGGAACCCACACAGTCCATAATAAAAAGTTGACTGGGGAGAAACAGGTTTTTAAACGTAGGAAAGCAGCAATAGTTCACACACAGGTGCAGAGGAGAACCAGAGCCTGGCAGAACCTTCTGCACTCCAACATTTTCTGAGCCTTAAATTTAATTAGAGCAAGAGCTGACTGCTCTTCTAGTGTGTCCAGCCCAAACACAGCAGCTTCCTGCGGGCGTGCCAATCACAACAGCCAACAGGACCAGAGTGGAAAAGCTGTGATCGGTAAATGGACTGGATTTACTCACATCAAAAAGAACTCGCACTGAACTCTTAGCGAGGTTGTTCTTGAAATTAACTCTGGAAGGATCGCGGCAGAGAAACGCTCTTGGCAGAGAAGCGAGAGAAGCACTTAGAAGATATAAGACGATCGCGCTGCCATGTTGTGGCTCGGCAGAAACTTTAGGAACGCGGGAAGGTCACGGCACACTCCATTCATCACGCCCTCGCGGGTTCACTAACCTGGTTGCTTTTCTCCGCCTGGTTGTTTCTGTTGGAGTCGGGGAAGTGGATGTGGCAGCCCGTCTCTTCCATCACTCTCTTGATGTTGTTGCCACCTTTGCCGATGACATGCGAGTGTTCCGTGTGGGAGACGTCCATCTTCAGAGTGACCCTGTTGCTCTGACAGAGGAGGAAGTTGATGTTGGGAAAGTGTCCATTAAAGCTGCCATAGTGTATGTTTCTTGTGTTCTAGTATGAACTCTATAATGAGTGTCTTTGTTTTGTGCGTTTAACTGCGGAACTCACATGACATTTTTTATCAAGACTGGACAGCAGATATGGTATCAGAATACTGTATCGTTTAATTTAACATTTCAATATTCATTATCAGTCAGCTGTCTGGAACATGAATATTGTTCAATTTAATTTAATGTATTTAGTTTTATTTTTATACATTATTTTTTCATTATTTATATGTCATATTTGTCACTGGCAATAAACGTTTTGTGAATCTAAAATGATAAAAGTTATTATTTTTTCTATTTCTTTTTTATTATACATAATTTGATTCAACAATTACTTTATTCAAAGTTTAAAATCTATTCAACAGTTTGTATATTGACAGGTGGATTTATTGTTATTGAACACATGTATTGAATAATTTGTGTATTGAATGTTAATTGATAAATTAATTAAATAAGTTGTATATTACAGGAGCTCGATTTGTTTTTTGTTTATTAAAAATGATGGAATATTGACACAAAACAGGCAAGCTTGATCCTGGATTGCGCAGATTTAGTACCGGTACAGTAAGATTTCATCTACTAATTTAATCTCTAGGAAGTTAGAGCGAGTGGCTCATTGCTCGACTAGATTAGGTCTGGTAAAATGGCACTATAATACCTACATTTTTATGTTGAATTTAAAAATTTGAATATTTGAAATGTTAAAAAAAAAAAAAGAATTAATATTCTGATAGTACTCACATACATCCATACACAGACTGCTGTGTTTTTCATCTGTTGTTGTTCTGTAAATGCTTGTATTTTTTGTTTAGTATATTTTTCTGTGATTTCAATGTCAACTTTGGGCCATTTTAGTTTAGTTTTATTTTATTTTATTTTTATTCCCCCAATCTGTTCAATCTTAACTATATAATCGCTGCTATATAAATGATAACATTTTACGTAACAATCTTTACTTGTTAACCATTTAGATTTGTATATAAAGTTGTCCCTTGGACGGCCACAGGAGTAAATTTAATGGATTAATAAAAAAAGAGGAAAACAAATCTTCAAATAAATATAAACGATTTCCTTTGTGCATAAAGAGATCCAGTTCTTAAAATAAATCCTCCTTGTAAAGAGCAATGTGGCCCCCAGGGGGTGCTACGACTCAAACACAGGTATGTGATTCCATGTGTTACCATGGCAACAAGAGCAACACTGATGTCCTCGGTGTGTTTGTGCGTCTTCATGATCACTCACTCGTCACTCGAGTGCTTCCAGTAATCAGAGGTGAAAGAAACAAAAGACATTCAGGCTCTTACCTTTGTGTCCAGCACTGACATGATTCTCTCTTTGGCTTCTCTCACGTTCTCTCGCTTCCCACACACTTTGATATGTGGATCTGCAGAGAAAGAAAAAACTGTTTTAGAGTCACTGATGATGAAGAGATGGACAGTAAAAGTGAGAGAAGAGTTCATTAGTCAAAATTCAATTTGTCAAAACATGACGCGGAGGCTGGTCCGGAGACACACTGAGACACTAATATCAGTCCATCAAGCCAAGGTGAATTTATACCTACATAATAATAATTTATTAATTATTAAAACACAACATCAACTCTTCACTTTCATATTACCATTGGTTGGATACAAGTTCTTCAAAGCATCAGGGCACTAAGAGATGACCTTGCTACTTTTAAAGACGAGTATAGGGAACAACTGAATGTTCAACTTCTTGGTGCTTCATTTATACTGTATGTCCAATATAACTGGAGATAATACTACATTATTTTGACTGGATCACATGGATAAAAGAAAGACCCCCCCAATTTAAAATAAAAAATGTAATAAATAATACAATTAATAAATAAATTCTGTTAAAACATGTAACAATGACCAGAACCACACGTTAAATATTTATAATAAAATGGGTTTTGCAAAAATAAACTGTGATAAAAGGTTTTAGGTCTGAGGTAGTGATAATATTGAATCAATACTTTTGAAAATGAGAATCGTATCCACATACAGCATTTAAGTAAGTAAGTATTTATATAGCGCTTTTCCAGACCAGGTATCAATACTTTTTTTTAGACACCTACTGCTAACTTAGTTAAACGCATATCACAAATTCCCCAAAACAAACTTTAATATGCCAAGAAATACTCAATTATATTAAGCTATCACTTTTCTTCCCAAAATGTTTAACTTATCACACCATGATGGGAGTAGGCTGGAACGCAGTGCGCCAGATCACCATTGGGAGAAATCAGGGTTAATTGCTTAGGGACACAAGAACACAATCTTATCCAGCGCTGGGATTGAACTCGCAAATTCTGAGGCCACAAGCCAACAACTTTATTTTCCGAGCTTCTTCACGCAAAGATTTTCCGGAAAACTCCTTTCCGGAAAAATTGATGTTGTGTAAGTTAAATAGGACATCAAAGGATGACTTTAGCCATTTTTATCTAGCTATGCTAAATGTAGCTAATTACTTTTTTTCTTCTTCGTTCAAGCTAGTTCACTCGTTCATATTTTGATCTTTTCAATCACAAACTCATTCTGTTGATCAGAAACAGGATGACAGGAAAAGTCAATCACATCTATATAAATGAGGTGTGTGTATTGTCTAATTGTATAATCTGGTGATACCATACGTATTACGATACAGAAACAACCATACGCTATACTGTGATGTATTGTGATACTGTAGAAACAAAGATATATTTGTAGTATTATTGAGTACTTGACTCTGGTGTTGCAGAATTTACGGACCACATGACTCTTGAGTAGTCCTAATTGATTTCATTTTTCTTTAAACCAAAATATGTCCAAACATCCTCTTTAAAAGCTGCTGGGGTCCACTGTATCCCCTCGTCCTTTGTCATCCGGATTTCCTTTTTCATTTATGCATGCAAAATAACCCAATAAAGTGCTTTCAAATATCCATGTCTTTGTTCGACCGCTTATTTTTTGATTGACAAGTCGGCACCTGCTGATTCTAACAATAATGTTACTTTTAAATCATAATAATAAAACGTTTAGTTGCTCATGTACATGTAATCACCCTTGTAAGTGCGTGACCCTGGTCTAGAAAGGCACTTTACAAATAACCATTACTTACTTACTTACTAAAAACGTCTTCCTGGATGCCTGTCCTGGAATTCTTTTAATTTAAACGATGTAAGTTCATGTCATCAACATCTGGGTCTGCCGTGGCGCCAACAAACCGTGCACACAAATTCAATTGTGCTCACTCGTGTACCGAGTTCAGGGTTTGTGTTAACAGTTGTGGGCTACAGGAAGTCAACTAAGCCCCCTTCCTGGAATATCCCCTCCCCCATTCATACAGATGTGGAGGGGAGACGTTTAGATTTTCACATGAGACTTTCTGGGATTTATTGTTTGAGCGCCACCTGGATCTTAAAGTCGTGTGCGAGAGCTGAACAAATAAATACAATGAATTATATAAAACATGACAGAGTCCATTATACTACACACTTTGTATTAATGCATTGTTAGCAACCTTGTTTGTGCCATTTTTACACTTACATTTTAGTACGACAAACCATTATTAGAATATGGCATATTTAAAAAAAAAAAAAAAAAATCAATTGCTTTTTTGTGACACAAAGATCTGGTGTAATCATCTCAACTTGTTTCTTGAGTGCATGTTCTGGTTTCGACAAGATCAGATAGGATCGAGAGTTGGATAAGAAAGAGAGCGACTGAGAGGAAAAGTTGCTACTAAAGTCTAAAGAAGTCATTGGTTGAACGTCTTTTCTCTGTATGCATGAGACTCAGGGTCAGTTAAATATAACTTCTGAAAGATACCAAGAAACTAGTAGACATGCAATGTTAGCCTGTTTAAGATTAAATCCCCAAAAAAGAATTTTATTAGGTCTTGAGTAAACTATGACTGGCTCAAGTAATGTTTTCATTGATGTCATATGTAAACTAAATCAACAGTGTCCTTTGGATAAGCAGTGATATTTTAAACATGGGAACAATTATTCTTAATTTATTTTAAAAATAAAATATGAAGTATTAAGTTAAAATCATGAAAAAAAAAAGTTTTGTGTAAGACCTTGAATATGTGAATAATTTACATTATCCATGTCTTTGGTATAAAGAAACATGGGGAAAACATAAGTTATATTTAATAAAATGGACACAAAATCAGCAAAAAAAATAGTAATCCAATGTACTTCTTTAAGCAAACGATAGCACAAGAGGAGCTTCAACTCGTGGAGGAGAGAGATAAAAACGAGGGGGAATTTTGTGAATTCCCTTTCCTCCTCCTGTCACAGCCACTGCCACCAGAAGAGGGCGCAGTGTTCCTCCTCCGTTCCTCCTCACTGATCAGCACATCTGGCAAACATTAGCCAGACTAAACGACTGTTGCAGTGCTCAACACCCCCGCATTTTTAACCCGAGTATGCAGCTCTTTTTCTTTTTTTTTGCTGCCTCCTGTGAAGGTGGGAAAGAAATGCAACATCTAAATCCTTCATCTGGCCGAGACACACAACAGCCAGGAAGACAAAACAAAAACAAAAGCTTGCAGCAGCAACAAAGATTCTTGAAAGAAATGTGACAGATTCCAGCTCAAGATGGAGCTTCTGGCCTGGCAACATGTTGAAAGTTGAAACATAAACAACTTGTTGAATCCTCCTGAAAAGTTGTTTAAGAGGGTTTTGACAATCAGTTCTCTTGAAGAAAAAAATTTGTGTAATAAACAATATATTAATTTATATAAGGTATTTTACAATAAAATTAGGAGTAAAATGTTATTTCGCCACAAAGGTATATTTAACATATTTTTTTATGCTCCTCTCTGACTGCAGTGGACACAGTGCAGTGGAGGGAAACGGTCTCAACAACTTTTTAAACAGGTTTGAGCAGATAGCCTGACCTTAACTGCAGCCCACTTCAGAACCTGCCCCACCTTCCTGTGCCCCCTTTAGCTCTGCTTTCTAGCTTCACCTCACTCCAGGTACGAGATGAACTTCGTAGGATTCGTCCAGGGAAGGCTGCTGGTCCTGACAAGGTGTCTGCTCGGCTGCTAAACACCTGCGCTGCTGAACTACCTAAGCCGCTCCATCCTGTCTTCAACCTCAGTCTACAGCTGGGAAAAGTACCAACCCTGTGGAAGACTTACTATATCGTTCCAGTCCCGAAAAAGATCCAGCTGAGCGAGCTGAACGATTAAAGACCGGTGGCACTGACTTCACAGCTGATGAAGACACTGGAGGGACTGGTCCTCAAAAATCTCAGGCCACAAGTCCAACACGCACAAGACCCCCTGCAGTTTGTCTACCGGCCTGCAATTGGTATAGAAGATGCCATCCATTACTTCCTGCATCGGACCTACTCCCACCTGGATAATGGAAGCGGCTCAGTGAGGATCCTGTTCCTGGACTTTTCTAGTGCCTTTGTTGGACGCATCAGGGACAACAGCGAGGACGAGTACAGGAGTTTGATACGTGACTTTTTGGACTGGAGTGAGAGGAACCACTTGCAGCTGAACACCTCGGACCAAGGAACTGGTCTTGGACTTCGGGAGGTTCAGGACAAAGCCACGTCCAGTGTCCATCAGAGGTGACGAGGTGGAGATAGTTCACAACTATAAGTTCCTCGGTGTGTGGCTGGACAGTAAACTGGAACAGAGACCATGTGTATAAGAAGGTTCAGAGTAGTCTGTACTTTCTGAGGAGGCTTCGATCATTTAACATGAGGATGCAGGAAACTCCCCTGCATGTTCTACGAGTCAGTGTCTTGTTCAATGCTGTGGTGTGTTGGGGTGGGAATGTGTCCAAGAAGAGTGTCAACAGGTTGGACAGGTTGATCAGGAGGGCTGGGTCTGTGGTTGACATGAAGCTGGACTCACTGGTGACAGTTGCCGGAGGAGACCTCCAGAGGGATCAATAAAGTTTTATCCATCCATCGCTCCATCTATCTATCTAAAAAAATAAATGTCTAACCAAGAAGAAAAAAGAGAGGTAGTCTTTTTTCTTAATGATTAGTTATTCTCAAGATAATGACTTATCCAACAAATATAAATAATATCTCTACACTAAACAAATACGAAACTAACATGCCCAGGGGTTCTGTGCTGCGATCTATCTGTTCAGAGTGTGTTTCCAAATGAACCATTAAAGGTGCACTGTTTATACCCTGGTGATTGACAGTTGTTGTTGGAAGGCTGGGCGGCAAAGCATCCTGGGAGCTGTTCAGAATGAATTCAAGTCACCGTTACTGATAGTGTTGTCGAGAGCGATGGAACCTCAATAAATTACTCGTTATTTAGCTAATCTAATCTGAAACTATCAAGATTTCAAAATGTCTCCTGGGTTTTTGTTAAAATAAAGATTGAATTGATTCTTTACTTATCACTCTCTTGAATAATGAAACTAAATTACAGGAACTCTTAAAGCCTGGAAGAAAGCCAGAGTGAGAGTGTCGTTGAGGGTCGAATCAACAAAAATGGTTGAATCAATTAAACCAGACGATGAGTCATATGCAGTAAAAAGATATTATTAAGATTGTGATCTCATAAATTTAATTCAACTGACGTCTGTCTGACTATATCTATATGAACCTTTGACATTACATTTTTATAATTGGGTTTATATATATTTTTAGTTAGTTAGTACATATTGCACTGCTTATTCCCTTCAGAGGGCTTAATGTATCCCAGCTACTCGAGGCAAGAGGCTGGTCAGTTGATCAAAGGACGCACACAGACGACCTCTCAACTATTTCGATAAATACTATAATAAAAATTAAATAACATAAATTCAAAATAATTATAACAAAAATAAAATGTTTCTTTCCTTTACTCATTTATTCTGTTTAATTGTTTGTTTATTGAGTTCTTTATTTTTTGTCCTTGGAACTGAATTCAGAACTTTTCCAACGTCTTCATTCTTAGATCATTGAACGCAGCACACTCACAGTTGTGTTAATGAGATTATTTTTTTTGGTCTCATATTCACAGTGAATTGTATTAATAATCATCAATTGTTTTGAAGTTACCTTTAAATCAAGTGACCTCAAAGGGCCCCACGTTAAAAAAATAAATAGTATAATTTAATTTTAATTTTACAATTAAAATACCAAAACCAGGATATTGGTTAAAACAATAAAAGATCTCATTAAACATTAAAAAAGCAGTTTTAAGACACAATACAAATGTTGAATTAGAAAGAAATGTTAGACCCTTTTCAATGTATTTTTTAAACCTCATTCAGTGTCTTTAAAGGTTGGTTAGCATTAGCTCTGCAGAGGTACACTTGTTTGTTTTTTATTATTTAAAATTTTCAAGTCAAAGCTTAAATCAAAAAAAACATTTCCTAACAAAAAAAACAGGTTCCTTCAATTTTAAAATATAATTCTATTAAATGGCTTCAATCTACAAAAACATTTTGAATTGAAAGAAAAAGGGATTTAACCTTGAGATATTTTTCGTATTTGGACCATATCTATATTTCTGGTCAGGATATCTGCCTCCTAATTATTCAATCCAAAATAAGTTCATTGTTTTTTTTAATGAAGTAAAAATAGTTTTGAAGTATTTCTTTTTTTATACAGCATATTCAATAATAAATAAAATATCTACGCTTCTCTTGTTTTTATCTCATAGGAAGCCAAAAAAAAAATTCACATCTTCATTCTGAACCCTGGAGGATTGAATAATAAATCACCTAACACTATATATTTGACAAAAACCACTGAAAGTACAATGTGGCGCTCTCTAGAGGCTGACGCGTGCTGTGATCACCGTGATAGGTGGACAAGCTAGCTTAACCGCATGTGATAAACAGCAGCAGTATTTTGGTGGAGCGTGTGTGTTGATGAGCAAGGCACTCAAATAAGACGAGCCCTTACTCACATCTGCTGTGAGTAACCACTTCCAGACTGCACATGAAACACGGATGAGGAAACATGTCGACCCATAGATCCAGGAGAAGTTACTGTCCACAGATGTTCTGCATCGTGCGATGATGTCAGCTCTTTATAAATAGAAGCAGATCATCACCAAGGATCTTCCAGGACATTCTTAACCTCCAGGTGATTCTCAGGAATCCAAGGCTTTGACCTCTGACTACACAACCTTCAAGAATGCATTCGCTCATCAAGTCATTACGGCACTTTCACGCAACACAAAACACACGATGAATCACCTGAAACCTTCCAGCAGGTGTCGACCTCTGAATGAATCGCAGGTCAAATGATTACGAGTTGATTATTTATCCACCGAGAGTAAGTTTCACGACCTGTGAGCGTCAAATATGTAGTCAGGAAGTTGCATAACATCGTTCCACATCTGGCTGAGAGACACTGATAAGTCCCTGGGGGGCAACATGTCGGGCATTTCTCCGACCAGACGTCACCAGACCTCTGCTCAGCCCTCCTCTTACAAGCTGCGATAAAGCTTTATTGATAACAGAACATCTTGGACCGTCACCAAATGACTCTCCATTCAAGACTCCCACTCAAATCTCTCCTCCCACACTTGTTTTTCCTCATTTGTCTCAAAATTAAAGCTTAGGAAAATGTTTTTCTTTCAGCTCTTTGCACAGAAGATATTTTGAGTTCTGAAGGATTTGGAATCATTAATAACATGCGAAGAATTCTATCACACATTTAAAGACATTCCATTCCTGCTTAACTAGAATTAGGGATCTAAACATGTGTGGGAATATCCTGAGAATGAGTGGCAGAAGTCAATCATCAATATGGATGCACTTTTATTTTCGATACTGTATCAATACTATTATATATTTTTGTCATTTGATTTTTAAATTAATTTATTTTTTGGCCTTCAAATCATATTTTGATTTTACCAAAGTTGTTTTATGGTTTATATATCAAGAAAGTGTATACAATGAAAATGTTTGGACATATTTTGGTTTAAAAAAAAAATGAAAGCAGTTACGACTTCGTCAAGATTCATGTGGTCTGTAAATTCATACACCGGAGTCAGGTACTCAACAATACTACAAATATACTTGTTACTACAGTATCACAATATGTTTGCCTCAAGGAGGCGCTCTAGCAGTTGGATGACATAAGGAAGAGGAAGACAACAGTTTCAAAGAGGTGACAGTAATGCAACAAAAGCTTGATGTCAACAGCCAGTAAACACGAAAAAAAACTACAGTCTTTTTTACTTTTAGTTTGTGTATAATGTGATGAAAAATACATGTAGAAATGCTTGTGATACTTTTAAGATAAAGAAGATCCATCAGATTGTTGAAGAAGAAAATAAAGATTCTACACAAGAGATTTACATCAATGTATGGATGGTGAGACGCTGGAGACGCCAGCGTAAAGGAAAAAGTAAATTACAAATTACTATTTTGGTAGGCTTATTTTAATTTGAAACAGCTGTGTTCCTGACATACTAAATTCATATAACTTTAAAACGTAAGTGATTTATGAATTGTGTCAAGGCTAGCCAAGCCCAGCCTAGCATTTATCAAGTCAAATGACAGCAACTAACAAAATCTGCCACTCAGCCTCACAACGTAATTCATCCATCCTTAATTTTGCAAATAACTTGATTAAATATTATTTTAAAACTTAAACGAATGTAAAAATAGGGATAGAATAAAATTATTTTAAAGAACCTTGTTATAATCTATGCTCTTTAATTCAAAAATGTAATTAAAATGTATTCTAAGTACCGTCCTTATATGTAAATAAATCATGTTAAAATGTGAACAACTGCAGCTTTTATTCAGGTGCGCTGTCTGTTAAATAAATTACGGTAATCTTTGACTTTCTACATGGTTTTATTTTTAAACAGCTTTTTGTTCTCAACCCTCAAACAATCCACCAGAAAACATGGAATCTACACTAAAATTCAAGACACATCTTATGGCGTTCATTGAAGAAAAACGTTGTTAAAAAACAGCAATTGCCTTTTTTAGACTTTGCTCCGATCTTGAGCTTGGATGGCCACGCGATCTGCGTTTGGGTCTCGTCCATGATCTGAAAGACACGCATAGTAAAAACAATTAAAATTAAACCACAACTTTTGACATGATATGAAAAGGTAAAATGAGAAAAAAAAAGTTGTGTAATCGACGACATGCCAACATAGTAGCGAGACTTTCTCAACTTCTGCCTCAAAGCTTCTCCTGAATTAAACCTTCAGAACCACGAGGACAAGTGAAGCTGCGACTCAGCAGACATTCGATTACAAGCAACACCTTCAGTGATGAATGGTTTGGGGATAAAAAAAAGTTTGATTCCCGATTTCTATTTTGTGCTCGACTCCCTGATTGTCCCACTCACCTCTTCGCTGCCAAAAAGAAATGCATCCAAAAGTAGTTTGCTTTTCCACATTAGAAAAATGCCGTAAATGATCAACGTTAAAGTCTTTTGACAAGTCGGGGCGACGTAACGAGGAACATATGGATGTACAGTGAAAATGATCCTAATTACCAAACCTCCTGCGACTCTTCAGAGATGGAAAATATTCTTTTAGTGGGTTGAACGCACTTAAATGTAGCATTAGTACAGTTTGAAATTCCGAAATTCCCCACACACTTTCACGGCAACATTTGCAAAACCTTTTTGTAATATTAATTTTTTGATCATTTTGAAACTGGGAAAATATCTATAATTCTCTGAAAACTTTTGATGAATCCTCAAATTACATTTTAAAAACTAGAAAAGCACTGATATAGTGTCAAGGAGCACACTTATGGAAGTATATCAGTGCCAACAGAGTATTGTTTGGTTGAATTAAACATATGTAATGTAAAAAAATGTTGCTGTTATTTAAAGCATATTTTAAAATAATTAAATTAAATAATGTATATATTGAAAGGTTGAATTTGGTTTGGAGAATGTTTTGAAAATGAATGATCCTTTTTCTACAGAGTTTAATATTTTAATTCCAACACAAAAAAAATAAATTTTCAAAATGTAATATTTTTTTATCCCTAATTGTTTGAATTCAATTAATACATCAATAAATACAATTCAAAGTTTGAACATTTGAAATGTTAAATTCAATCATTCAATATTCTGATGACACTGATATACTAACATAGTGAACTTGATCAAAAAACATAGAAAACAATCAAATGAATAAAATACTTCAAAGACTCAAGACCTTTGTTGGCCTTTTTGGTAAAATATGTTCTGTGACTCAAACAGGTTGTGAAACATTGTTTTAAATAAAATGGCATGATTTGCAGTGGAAGGCTTGATATAACATTTTAGGTGTTTTAATATTTTCACCTCTCTGTACACTCTTGATGACTTGAAGATCAGATTAAAGTTTTAGTTTTAGCTGCCGGTCATTCATTAAAAACTAAGATAATTATCATTGAGGAAAGAAAAATAACTCTTCTCTGAGTGTGTTTTATGTTTTTTTTAAGGGGTTTTCTGCTCTGGGTTGAGAAGTTTGGTAAAGATTTTAAGCTATTGGCTCTTAACACTCCTTGGTGGTCGACGGATTTATCAGCTGATTTTTATGTGGCAAGAAAAGTTGGGTTAAGTTGTAATAAAGAATATACTTGAATGCGTTTATCATTTGAATATTAGGGAAGAGTTGATGAGGCTTTGTGATACAGTGCCCTAACTTTCAGTCAGTTTCAGAGCTCAGTGGGTGGCGCTCTCAGTTACAAACATTTGTTGGATAAACATTTAGATTAATAACAGAGAGGAGAGTACCCCCTAGAGGCCTCTGAAAAAAGATTTTGTGCAATCTAATCAACTGATTTTAACGAATCTTCACCTACTGCTTCATTTAACCCCATCAGTTGTTTTATGGAACCTCATCAGTCGTTTCATGAAACCTCATCAGCCGTTTCATGAAACCTCATCAGCCGTTTCATGGAACCTCATCAGCCGTTTCATGAAACCCCATCAGCCGTTTCATGGAACCTCATCAGCCGTTTCATGAAACCCCATTAGCCGTTTCATGAAACCTCATCAGACGTTTCATGGAACCTCATCAGCCATTTCATGAAACCTCATCAGCCATTTCATGAAACCTCATCAGCTGTTTCATGGAACCTCATCAGCTTTTTCATGGAACCTCATCCGCTGTTTCATGAAACCTCATCAGCCGTTTCATGGAAAATCATCAGCCGTTCCATGGAACCTCATTAGCTGTTTCATTGAACCTCATCAGCTGTTTCATGGAACCTCATCAGCTGTTTCATGGAACTTCATCAGCTGTATCATGAAACCTCATCAGCCGTTTCATGAAACCTCATCAGCCTCTTTAATGAACCTTCATTGCCCCATCCCAGCTGAACACAACAATCTATATCTGATGTTTTGTGGAGAAGAAAAGCTCAAACTAAAGATGATGTTGGCAATTTAAAAGCACAAGTGTCTAAGGTTTGCTTTGTGTATGCAGAGACTAAAATTCATGATGGTCGAAAAAAAAATCTTTTAAAGACTGACGTTTCCTTCAGCCTTGATGAGCAACAGAACCAGGTGCAACTGTTCAACCACCAGAACCATTTAAAACCTAAACCTGCCACTCAATAAAAGTGTCTTATCGAAGCCAGCTGTGGTTGATGGTTCTCCTAGACGTGTCATTGAATAATAACAAAACATTGAGGGGTTTGCAAAACACTATTGCTCATGGTAAAAAATCATTGAAGCGGCTGGAACAGAGAAACCCTCTAAAGACACATTTGTCCACCTGAAGACTCCAGTTTCTTTCTTGGCTCAGTTTGAAGATCTTGACACACGGTTAACATCAGAGCCGATCATCACAAGTATTTTTCATCTGTTGGTCAACATCTCATGTTCGAGGAGTTACAGATCCTTTCTCCCAGATGAATGACTGACGTGAATATTCTGAATTCCTGTTCGATGAGCACATTCATGCGAGCCTGAGCCACTTGACATATATTAAGATAAAGATTAACTTAAGAAAACAAAGCAGTGATGAGCCGGTGAGACGCCATGAAAGATTAACTTTCATATCATAAGAATTTTAAAAATCATGGAGGAGTAGAGGTTCAAACCAAGTTAAGTAGAAAAGCACTACAACAGTGCAAAACCTCTGCCAAGGAGCAAAAATAATATGACCTGGGGGATAATATTTATATTTTATTTTATTAATATATTCTTAAAAATCTTTTCATGTTCTTCTTCATTGATTAATCTCTGCCATGTATATTATTTTCTTTGTACTTATTTGGGAAAATAACACACAAATATGAGTACATCTCTTGCTGAATTGTTCCATGGTTAATTACGTTTTTAAAATTTCAACACTCTATTTTTTTATATTTACAACAGTGGGGTTTTTGGAAGTACAAAACAAAACTGTTTATTGTATAATGTAAAAAAAAACGTAAACATGCAAATCTGAAAACCTGTTTAAGAAATATATGTTTCAAACTATTACAGATGTTTCAACTTAAATGTGGAAGTTTTTATGACCTAAAATTATGACGCCATATTTAATCTCAATGAATACAATCTCCCATTATTAGTCAGAAACAAAAAACAATCTTGGTCTGACCTGAATTAAAAACAAAGCAAATGGAGTTCTGAAGACTCAACTGGAACATTCCGCCAAATCTACCTTCATTGACGGTGCTTTAGACTTCCTCAACTTCTCCCTCCAGTCGTTTAAAAACATATTCACTGAGACCCGTTTCCTGTCCGTCGCTGCTGTTCTTGGCAGCAGCTGCAGATGGGACTGATTTCTGCAGGACCACACACCATTTTAAAAGGCTGGCGTTTATTTTAACGAAGGCTTTGTGGATACCTCTCCTATGGGTGAAGATATTTGCAGGAACGAGGCCCCGGCATCGGCCACTACTGAGACGACGACCATGATCACTTCCATGGCAGCACCTTTACACCACGATCGGTTCCTTGACGACTTCCAGCTGCCCGTGAGTGAAGTCAAACAGTAGGTTGTGAAGCTTGAGCCACATGTGCTTCTAACACGTGACTGAGTGTGTGAGAGAGTAACGTTGCAGCTGTTGATCCAGCCCAAATATTTGTGTGTTTGGGTGGAAGACTTGGTGCCATCATAACTCCACATGTGCGTACATCTTTAGTTGACAATAAGTTCTTAAACTTTCTCCAATTTTCTCTGGAAATATTTCAGAATTCTAGGGTTTTACTGGAAACTGTTGTCACGGCAAGATTTACTTAATCAAGTACAAGCACAGAGAGGGAACAAGAAACATCGGATTGTTGTGTAGCTCTTTAGTTAAATTACTGCTACAAACGATATCTACTGATCTGTAGGAAATATTATAATATTATAATATGATATACGCAACACGTATATTTCAGACTATAACAGTGCATCTTATGTATTAATATTGGTAGCGCTTACTGTATTTTTTGGAGCATAAGGACTATAAAAAGCATTTTTTTATACTACATGACGGATAGCTGTGGTACAACTTTGTAGTATTATGCCGGGAAATACTACGGAGCCTTGTGGAGTAATATTACAGAGCCTTGCGGAGTAATACTACAGAGCCTTGCGGAGTAATACTATTAGGCCTCAGGGAGAAATACTACAAAGCTTCAGTGAGTAATACTACGGCGCCTCATGGAGTAATACTTTGGAGCCTTGTGGATTAATACTACAGAACTTGGTGTAGTAATACCACAAAGCCTTTGCGGATTAATACTATGTATAGAGCCTCAGGGAGTAATAATACAGAACCTCAGGGAGTAATACTATGGAGCCTTGTGGAGTAATACTACAGAAACTTGCGGAGTAATACTATTAGGCCTCAGGGTAAAATACTACAGAGCTTCAGTGAGTAATACTACGGAGCCTCAGGGAGTAATACTACAGAGCCTTGCGGAGTAATAATATTAGGCCTCAGGGAGAAATACTACAGAGCCTCAGGGAGTAATACTATGGAGCCTTGTGGATTAATACTACAGAACTTTGTGTAGTAATACCACAAAGCCTTTGCGGATTAATACTATGTATAGAGCCGCAGGGAGTAATAATACAGAACCTCAGCAAGTAATACTACGGAGCCTTTTAGAGTAATACGGTGGAGTCTCAGCCGTCGTTGAACTATTCGTTTTTTTAACAACATTTGATCTCTCTCTCTTTCTCTCTCTCTCTCTTGATCTAAATCATCAGTCACTGATTATATATATGTAGATATGTATATATATGTATATATATATATATATATATAAACTCTTGGGATTGAGGAGAACTTATTGAATCATTCCCAAAACATATTTAAAAAAATCCATGTCATGGGTAGAAACATGTTGGAGGAAAAGGGTTCATACTGACCTACTAGTCGGTCACAGTCAACGTCATGAATAAGAAATAAAGTCAGAGATAAATCAACTGTAAAATATTGGTACTGTGCTGAAAACGTGTTGTCACATCCAACACAAGTTTATAGCTACACAGGGAGAAATGAATAACTGGCCTGAGATCTGAACGCAATGGCACATCACAACTGGCATTATTCACCCAACCACAACTCCTGGGAAAGACGAGTGGAAAGGGAATTAGGATGAACTGGCTGATGGTTCAAAGGCTTCGCTCAAATGCACTTGGAGCAGCTCTGGTGGTTATCTCCAAGAGTTAAGCTGCTCACACAACCTTCACGAAGGAGTGAAGTTCTACCTCTCAAAACCATGTCGCAGCTTTCATCCAAATCATTGTTCACTCACTCGCACTTCATTTGCGAAGAATTCCTGGAAATCTATCAAAACCGGAGACATGCGTTTCCACTAGAGAAGTGGTTACGCCTGGAATTTTGTGAAGACGCAATGTCGAGAATTTTCAGAAATTCAACCAATCTTGATCATTATTTGCAACCCTCTGTCGTCTTCCCGCAAACAATAGAATGAAAACACTGAAAATACGAGTATACAGAACACAGCTCAGTTTTTACATTAAAAAAAAAATTGCTTTTGTACTTTTTATTTCGACTTAGTAGTAAAAATTATGAGTACTACTGTAACAGTAACATCTTTGGCTTACTAGTCAGTCATCTGAGAACAAGAACCATTTGGGTTTATTTCAGGAACGCTGGAATCAAACTCAAAGCAGACATGAGTAGGATTGTCTGATAAGACACGAGTAGTAACAATGAAAAACATCCCTAGAAACATCAGGTAGAGCCAACACTTTGATCCAACTAGAATCAAAACAACAATTAGATGTTTTTTTTTTTTTTTTTTCATCATTATTTTAGTTCCACTAATGTGTTGGTATGCGTGTGTGTTAAAGTGATGATGGACCTCTATTGTACTCATCAGTATGTGTAAAAAACTTTCTTTTCATTCAAATATTATTATTAGTACTTCATATTTAACTCTGATCTCGTAACCTTTCAGACAAACCTTTTAAGTAATAAGTTCAAAAGATGATGAGGGACTTGAACATTTTAAACATGTCGGGAGAGTTGGGTTTTCACATTCACTTTCTCACTGAACCATTGTTTTAGTTGTGCTAGCCTACAAGAGTGTTAGCTTGTTTTATTAGCTGTGATCACACTTCATTAAATAAAATCTCTGCCTCTGTGGATGTTGTACATATGAATTAAAAAATAGATCTACCACACCACATATATTGGTTGAAGTTAATTCAGCGTAAGATGCTAACTTCTCGTAGCAAATTAGAAGCTAACTGTCATATAAAATATCTATGTAATAGATGCAGGATTGTGTTGGTAAATTCACGCTAATCTCTCGTCTCACTAAACTAAGGCTAAACTCAGACAAGGGGCCAAAATCTTTTAGCACTCTTGGTTGAGGGCCAATTAAGTTTCATATTTAACAAAAATGATCAAATTCTGATCAAATCCATTTCCTTCAACTTCCGTTTAGGAGTTATAGAAAGGCACTGTATAATTCTTGACATCCATAATCTCTGTTCTTTAACTTATCTTAAATACAGACATCTTTATAGGTCAGCAAATTAACATTGCAGTGTTTCCTTGACATATCACAGTTCACCTTCCACAGCTTCACAGTTTGTTTTTTTTCGTAATTGGGCCAGCAAAACAGTAAACTTCCATGATGCCATTCTATACACTGCTCTATTTACCAATGGCTGATTGGAAAATATTGAATAAAATTCTACACCTATGTTGCTTTGTCAAAAGAGATTGACAGCGGTGATTTGTTTGCTGGGCGGCAAAGCATTATGAGAACTGTTCAGGTTACTCAGAGGGTTGTGTAGAGGGATGACACCTCATATGCAATGGTTAGTTTGCAAGTTTAAGAAAACTTTTAGATTTAGATTTCCTTTATTAGTCCCACAAGGGGAAGTTTTAGTAATCTCTCGTCTCACTATACTAGTGGTAAGCTCAGACAAGGGGCCAAACGCTGTAAACGCTGTTCATTTAAACGAGTGTAAAATTAAACGTACACAACTTCGTGGATATAAGGCGATAATAAATTACTTGGCCGACCATATTTGGCCCCTGGGGCCATGACTTTAACACGTTTGCAATAAAACCAACAAGAAGGCTCGTCCTGGATCTGCTCAAGAGAAGTGTGGATGAACAGTGACGCCCGCTGACGTGAGGACTACACATGTGCTTCATTACTCTGGCACAGACAGGAAGTGAGTCCAAAAAGCACTTTTCTCTTCTCATCAACTTGAAGGTTTTCCACACACCTCGTCCTTGTTCTCTCTCAGCAGTCTGGACTGACTTTGTGGAGCTGGGCAGAAGTGGCTATCACGCTATCAGAGGCGGCTCTGCAAATGTATCCAAATGGAACATGTGCAATGAAAACACGACTGTAGATCTGCTCCAATGAAAACATCTGTGCTCGGAATCCTAATTGAAGAATTTAACCCTTAGTTATCACTTGAAACAAGCTGTGACAATAACAACACTTTTATGTCTTCGACCAGAACAAAGAAGCTTTCTCCGTGAAACTTCTCGCTACATTTGAGTCTAGAATGACCCGTCTGGTACCGAGAGACCTCGTGAAAATAACAAAAACATGTCTGGTTTGTGTTGTTTAGCTTCAGTTTCCTTTTAACATTAAGGTAAATCCAAATATTTTCACACAATCCTCTACGAAAACCCAACCAATCTCTTAGTCACGACTTCAGCAAGATTCTGATAAAAAAAATACACTTTTTTTAACAGAATTTGGAAGGGTTAGTAAACTAAATAATGAAATACATCGTTTGGAATAGCAACACTTTACCTCAAAATAATGAAACAGCTGATGAATAGAAATTATTTTTCCTTCTCGAAAAATTTTAAAAATTCTTAATTTTCCAGTCTATCATGATAAAATAGGTCAGTCCAAGAATTAGAACGGTATTGTACTGCAGACACTGAAAAAAAACAACAATTACTTCATTACTTTCAAAGGGTTTTCTCAAAAAGAACAATGTTTTAATATAAGAAAAGTATATTTTGTTTCTTATTTTTTCTTTGAATTCTAACTGCGTCTTAGACTGTTGAAAATTTTCCAGTTTGTATAAAATAAAAATGTTTGATTAAAAAAATGCACGTTTAACATGCAAATATTCACAGCGGTTTTTCATATTTGTGTTGCAATGAAACTTGTGGCCTCTAGTAGACGGCAGTCTTTACGTCCACAACAGCTAAAGGAATAATAAAATCCTACAGATCCCGGCGATGACTGAGGATGAGAGGATACAGTGGACTCGAGCAGCTTTTAAAGCTGATGTTTGGATATATTTTAGTTTCAAAACAAATGAAAGCAGTTACGTCTTCGTCAAGAGTCATGTGGTCTGTAAATTCTGCAACACCAGAGTCAAGTACTCGACATTACTACAAATATATTTGTCTTAGTTCCTAGAATATCACAATATATCTAGATTCTTGATAATACACACCCCTATCGATTCAGTGTACCAAAAGATGGTCATAAGGTTTCCAGATCAGTCAAGGTCTTCAAGGTCAAAATAACACGTAGAGAAGAAGCATGTGAGGCAAAAGGAAGTGTCTTGTGGTAATTGAGCAAATAAAGCCTGTGTGTCTTCAGATGTCTTGTGCATATCTTCAGAAAACATCAACTAAATCTTTGAGCTGCAAACCTCTCTTCTCTCTCTCACACTTGACCTTTGACCCAGTTCACACTGCAAGCTGGCGTGTTGAGCTTCATTACATAAGTCAGGAAAAACTCTCTCGGTGTTGTGTCAGCTGTGTGAGTGGATCAGAACCCTGCAGCTCTTCAACGTCAGAGTCGCTCCGCTCTCCTTGTTTTCTTTGACTTAACTGACACCTGCCTTCCCCCACCTCCCCCACAGACACTCACCTTCTGGAAGAAATCCTCTCCTCCATTGACTCTCCCGTCAGAAGCAGCTGCAGAGACAGAAGAAGAAAAGTTCTATTAAATCAGAGAAAAACTCACGGTCATCACATCAGCTCCACCTGATCATCTCCTGTTATATTATAACTGGCTCTCGCCCAGAGGAATTCTAACACTGACATTCCCGGTAATTCCCAGTAATCCCAGTGATTGGTCACAGCTTCTGTGGAACAAATTGATGGAAACAGACATAAATGAAGGTCAGATCGTGGAGATATGATGAGTGTAATTTAGATTTGAATTTCAACAGATTACGTCTAAAAACACAAGCATAGAAAGAACATTCACAACCTTGTATAAAGCAGCAGTAGATACAATTTTGACCTAAATTTTAAGTCATAATTTTCACATTAGTCTCATAACTGTCTTCACTGTTGGACACTCAACTGGTTTATGGAGGATCAGTGATAACAGTTGCATTTATTTCTATCGTGGCTGAAGTTCTGAAAGAACTTATTGAAATCTAAACAGATTCAATTTTATTGGAAAGGTGAATCATAACTGAGGTACTAGTTTGGTTAAAGTAGTTCTATTTGTAGTAGTGGTAATTGTTAATTGTAAGTTAGTTGTAATTGGTAATTGTGTTGGAGTGGTTGTACTTGTTTTAGTTGTAGTAGTTATTCCAGTAGTTGAGGTGTAGTAATTTTGGGAGTTTTAGTAGTTGTAGTATTTGAAGTTGCAGTAGGTGTAATATTTGTAGTTGTTATTATTTTAGTACAGTGTTTTTCAACCACTGTGCCGCGGCACACGAGTGTGCAGTGAGAGATCGTCAGGTGTGCTGTTGGAAAATATCCAATTTCACCAAATTAGTTTAAAAACATTAGTTATCTGCATGTAATATATTCCATATCGAGTGCCTGAGCTGTTGTAGTGACTGGGACTGGGATTGTAATCATGAAAGTGTATATTGTTAATTTAGACCAGGGGTGCCCAATACGGGGTCACTATTCACCAGTCAATAGCGAAGCTGTTGCGAGTAGATCACATGACATAATTAAATGTGTTATGAGAAAATAGACACAAGAGCTCAGATTGCTTAGTCTGCATGTCAATAAATTGCAGGTTTCTCACATGTGATCAGAGATATATCCTTGAAACACACTTATATTAATACACCATCACATGATCACATGATGACTGAAGAATAAGCAGGTGGGTTGTGCAGGTGAGCCACAAATTCTATTGAAGCGCAGAGACGGTCAGACAATTTTCATCATCATCCACAGTATGTCAGGCTGAGGGACATCAAGTCTGACACTATGGTGTGCAGTACAGGAGCACCTCAGGGGACAGTACTGCCCCCTCTCCTCTTCCCCATATACACTTCAGACTTCTGCTACAACTCTGAGCTAGATGCATCAGGGGATAATACAGGACTCTGATACATGACTTTGTGGACTGGAGGTAGAGGAACCACTTGCAGCTGAACACCTCAAAGAACAAGTAGCTCAACTTGGACTTTGGGAGATCCACATCCAGTGTCCATCAGAGGTGACGAGGTGGAGATAGTCGACAACTATAAGTACCGCGGCGTGTGGCTGGACAGTAAACTGGACTGATCCTGCAACACAGACCATGTGTATAAGAAAGTTCAGAGTAGACTGTACTTTCTGAGAAGGCTTCTATCATTTAACATGAGGATGCAGGAAACTCCACTGCATGTTCTACCAGTCTGTGGTGGCCAGTGTCCTGTTCTATGCTGTAGTGTGTTGGGGTGGGAATGTGTCCAAGAGGAGTGTCAACAGGTTGGACAGGTTGATCAGAAAGGCTGGCTCTGTGGTTGGCATGAAGCTGGACTCACTGGTGAAAGTTGCTGAGAGGAGATCTCTGGACAAACTACTGTCCATCATTGATGATGACAGTCATCCTCTGAACACTGTCATCAGTGAGCAGAGAAGCAGATGGAGAGCACGAATGCTCCTTCCCAGATGCAACACTAATAGACTCAGGGACTCATTCATTCCTCGTGCTATCAGATTGTATGGTGGCAGGAGGGGAGTGAAAAAATGATGTATTCTATTCTATGTTAATCTTTGTATCATTTTCTTTGATCTTTGTTCTTTTTAGTTGGCTTTCGTTATCCCTTGGCCTCGTTTTTAATCTATTGCACTTTGTGAATCCATTGTCTGTGTCTGCTGTCAACTGGAATACCAATTTCCCAAAGGAGATCTCCAGAGTGATCAATAAAGTCTCTCTCTCTCTCACTCACTCACACTCTCACACTGCTGAGCACTTTACTGATAAACAGTTTTTTTTTGTTAAACTTCAACTTAAGATCCACTGATCTTCTCTGTAAATGCTGTATTCTTGTTAATAACTTTGTATGTAAAATATAAAATTTTACATCGTAGCTTGTCTGAACTCGTTTATTTATGCAAGTCAGCCTTTTTCAATAATGGACCAGACTCAGTCAAAAGCTTCAGAGAACATAAAGAAACGACAAAAGAGCCTTTTTTCCTTCTTTAGTAAACAAAAGCACACGTCCACATCCATGACTATATTAATGTGGTTTCAAAACTACAAACTGAACTTGTAGAAATGATAGTAGACAATAATGACTAATTTGCTTTTTTCTCTTCTTTCTTGAAATAAAATAAATGAAAGTTGAAGGTATTTTTATATATTTAAGGGATTTTCCACCAAATCTTAACTTAACAATATTCAACAAAGACTGGGGTTCCCCAAAACCATAACAACCAAGAAGGAGACAATGTTCTGATCGTCTGATCTCAATTCCACCTGCAAACAAAATCAAGATTTATGGAAATATCATTTTCTAATCAAGTGAACTGAGAGAGAATTCCCTGAATCCTGAGTCACTCCAGCACATCTGTAAGTCCTTCAGTCCGCGGCGGCGCTGCTGATACTAAATACATCTCCTCGTCCGCTGAGGATTCTCCTGTTCCTGTCGTTTTAGGGATAGTTTAATGGGGAACTTTTGGTTCCTGAGGTGGATCATATCTGGATCAGACACCACAGCTCAAGCCCAAAATGATTAACCCGCCGTCGTCATGACAACAATGAATGCATGAATGAGTGACTGAGATGACCCTGGGTTTCCTCTGCTGTACCAAATTTACTTGAACTCACCAGAACACTCGACAGATCATTCCAGACAAAGATTTATTATAATTCCACATCTTTCTCTTAGTGGCATAATTACAGTGTCCTTAAAATGTCATTGTGTGACCATTGACCTCTTGGATCACTACAGAAGACTGCAATTTCCTAAAAAGGTCAATTCATTAAATGGATAAAATTCTAACCATCCATCATTGTCGATGTGGTGTGTGTAAGGAATTAAGTATTAATGCTGGTGGAAACATGCAATCCATCATGCGGTTGTTGTATCACGAGACTCCGTAACGTTCACTTGATACTGACGTCCTGCCTGGGCTTATTCTTACTAATATGACTTCTAGGTTGTTGTCTGGAGAAGTGAATGATTTTTAAAAGTATGTAGGAACAGTTGCTATCCAAACAAGTGTCTTTGTTATCTCACTTTTTTTTAACAAATTCACCCACGGTGTGTTGCAACAGGTGTCACACGACACTGCAGTTGCACTGTTTAGACACTGGGGGAGTCCAAAACAACCTTTTCAATCTTACCTATTCGCCTTTCGCTTTTCGACCTGTATGTCTTTAATTGAGAACAATATTGTCAGGTTTTAGTTACAGAATTATTTCTTTAATAACAATGTGAGCTTATAACTGTAGAACTACGTTCATAAATGTATGAGACACTTTTACCCAAAGCGACGCAGAAACAGACACTGATGGGAGTAGGCTGTGACCCAGCTCAGTATAAGGCATTTCTTACTCACAGACTCGTCTTACCAAAAAGAAGAAAACAGCCAGGATCGAACCCGAAACATGATTCGATTATATAGAAAGTTTTGTAAACATCACATGAATATATATCGACTTACTTAAATATTTAAAACATGCATTGACTAACACTAAACATGTTTATTTTCTAGAGAGTGATGAGACTCACGCATCATCAGTTCACTGAGTAACATTATTCTTGTCTAATATAATGTTTTTGTCTATTTGATATTTAATTCTGTTAATATGGGTTATTTACAACTTTGTTGACATTACTTGACACAACACACTCACAGAAAACCATGTCAGCTGATTGGACGTGCTACCTCCAACCAACTCATTTAGTGCGAGTCCAGGTTAAAATTGTGAGACGCTGTATCTCATCGATGACTTTAAAACAAGAGACAAAAATAAAACAAAAGGTTGGACTGAGAGACTTCTGACTGCACATCTGCTCTGGATACACTGAAGTATAAATCATCGGGAAAATCCCTGAGACGAGCGTTTCTAAAACATCAGGTCTAGTATTTACGTTTTGGAACCGATATAAGATTTACAGTTTTTCTTTCTTCTTTGTCTCAAAACTGAGATGTTTGTTGTTGTTTTTTCAAGGAAAGGTAGCAACTTGTGCTAACACACAGGCTAACAGAAGGATGATTGACAGATCGTTGTATAAATGAATTATGTTGGATGAAGTCTTAATGATGAAATATATATATATATATATATATATATATATATATATATATATATATATATATATACATACTAGTCCTGGTCTACTAATGTTATTATGATATTGTCACATTTACCAGTTTAAGTGGCATTATAAATGATGCAAATAGTCTAAATGTGACACCTTATTCATATTTCTAAATTGATATTAATGTTTCCAATGTCGCAGATGAATGTAATATTTAGATATTTTCTATGCAGAATATTTTTTATAAGATACAAAAATGTTTTTCTCTGCCCTCATGTGAGTCCAGAATAAATCTTTGATTATGGAATATGATTTGCATTTTTTCTTTATACCATAAGGATTTGTATGAGGCTAGTAATGTCACCGACACCACTCACAAGAGGGCACCGACCACTACAACGAATCAACCAACAATACCTCCAGAGTCTCCTGAAAGGGGGGGAGAATAAGACACTTCGACAGGACGGATATAACGGTCACGGCTACAGCAAGGACACGGCCAATGAGACGGCTCACCCAAACCCCGCTAACCGGGAAAGTGTTGGAAGTAAAGTGCTTTTGCTGAAGAATCTGTAAGAATGCAAAGGGACTTAAGATACACCAATCCAAGAGCTTGTGTGGAATGGGGACAAGAAAAAGAAGCGCATAGTTGTGACTACTATCTACGAAGTGGAAATTACATCAGTAGAAGGAATCGAACAGCAAGTGAACAGGCAACTGCGGAGGTAGTTGGGTGTTCCTGCAAGCCTCAAGTCGGTAGGACTCTACACCAGGTCTTGCCAGTCATCTGTTGTTGAGGAGTTTAAGGTGGCCAAGTGCAAGGTTGTAGTGATGTACAGAGACTCTGCTGATGATAAAGAGGGGCAGTCGTCACTACAAGATCTGGATGCAAGTGGGAAGCTGAATCAATAGTGGCACAGGCAGAAGGCCTGCTAAAAAAGACACCCATTAACCCATTAATTTCGGAGACAGGGACTTGGATCAACTCATTTCAAGCAATGGGAAAAGGCTGAAGAAGGACATGATCCAAACTGAGGTCCGACAGCTGGAGGAGGAAGAGAGAAGGTCTAGGGCCGTTGAGCTTTGAGCACTGGGAGCCTGGACAAAATGGGACTTGCCAAAGTGAAAGATAACCTTGCCTGAGATCTGGAGACTGGAGCCCTTCCGCATCTTTTTTCTGCTTTGCTCTGTTTATGACACACTTCCATCTCCCGTAAACCTGCACAGGTGAGGTTTGAAACACCCAATGATGGTGAGATGCCACCTAATGACATCTTCTTCTGGCCGCCAGCTACAGTCGCTTAACAAGGGACTGAGAAAGAGAGCATGTGGATGTTTTCAAATAGTCATAATATAGCATTTAATGTTACTTACACAGTAGATTGAACCTATTCAGAGGGAAATTCGGGTTCTCCGAAAAATCGCAAATGACTTGCGAGTCTCTTCACTCTAAGCACAATCCTTAGTGTGAGCCCATGTCGGACCTCAAAAATCATTCTTCACATAACACTTCCAATAAAAAGTGTTACTTCCCGCCAAAGAAACATATTTCAATAAAAGATCACATCCTCTGCTGGAAGTTCACGATCCTTTGCATGAACGAACCATCATGAGAGATCTGCATCATTGGATGTTGAGATCGTGTGGAGTTTAAGCGGCTGGTCCAGAATTAAGATCAACCCGGCGCCGCTTTTTCTGAACGAACAGATAATGAGTGGAAGTGGACTTGAAGCTGAACCAGCCGTCACTACATATAAAGACGGAGGATCTACAGTTGAACTCATGAAAGGATGGATGTTGGCGGAGGAAGTGGAGTCTGTTCTCCATTACCGTCTCTGGGAAATTCTGCTGTTTGACACTAGAGGAATGTAAACTGTCCATTTCTACAGTTATGACTTCAATCTGTGCTCCAACCCTTTTAATGTCATTGTTTCCTTCCAATAATACTCAGTTTGCAACGTTTGTTTTGAAGCACGGAAAATGGAAATGAAAATGGCTTCAGAGAAACTAAAAGTGAGATTTAAGAAAAGGTTTTGCTGTCCTGATTTAATTTGTTGATACTTAAATGTATTTTAATATTGCATTTTACATATCAGTTGCTCAATCTATATATGTGTCATTTAGCTTTTTATGATTAATTTTAAATTTATTTTTAACTGCCTAAATTAAATAATTTTCTTAGAATTTATTTTTATTTTTCGAAACATTTTTCACCAAAGATGTAACAAGAATTATCTTAAAATTATGTTTGCACTTTCTATATAAAAACATTTTTTTTATTATATAAAACTGCTGTTACATGCCTACTCGTTTATACCGAAGTCATTTTTTTTTGTTGTTCCTATATCATTTATAGGAATTTTAACTATCAACATTTTCAAAGATATGCTGATAATCATCTAGACGTCACATTATCAGCTGAAAGTTTAGCTATTACGTTAACACTAGTTGTCACTAGTGTTAGGATTATGATATAACTATAAAAGTATATCTTGCCATGTCAAACCTTCCAATAGTCCCATTGGCCAAATACGGCCCTGGATACGATAACCTAGGACCGGCAAAAAAAATTAAAGTTTAAATCAAATTTAGAAACTGACAAAGCTTGAACTTTGACAATTCTCTCAAGTCACTGAGCCGGTTCAATAAAAACCTTAAAATAAAATATTCAGTTTATTGAACGCATGATTGGCTAAAAGTTTGTGATTGTTATATGATCATTTTTCTATAGTATTTGGTTTACGATATAAGAATTCTATGCAGGTTAAACCTGAGTCACAAGGGCCACATCTTGCCCTAGAAATGGTAATGAGGGAGCATTAAAAAAAAATAGTCAATCATCAATATCAAACGTCCAATAATGCACTGCAACATTCCGACATTAAAAGTCTTTTTACAATCCATTAAAACCTTAAAAGAACATATTTTTACAAAGTCGGATGGTTTTGTCAAAAGTAACAAATAATTCAATTAAATTAAGGGAAAAACGATACATACAAAACAGTAGAAAATCAATCCTAAACTCTATTTAGTATTTAAAACCTCAGTCACATGTTTTGACTTGTTTACCATCAATATCACTGAGATGTTAATAGTTTCTTAGAATCAAACACGTTTCTTGAAGAATCAGCTAAATCTTAATTACTGGAGGTTTTAGACAAAAACCTTCAACATGAATAATATACCACACAACTCTATATGGAAACTTCATTCCACTTAAAATTAAGCTTCCAAATCCAACTGCATTCTGGGACGAGTGTCATCAACAACATTCCTGCAGTTACAAAAACAGCAATGATTAATATGGAAGTCAGACTTATGAGCGAGAAAGGCGGCACCAGAGAAATGAATTCCATCCAGTTTTATAATAAAGCAGCAGGCGAGTGTGTTTGTTTTCACCAACAACGTTCCAACATCTGTCCCTCGACTGCGGCTCAGCTGACTCAACATAACGAGACGCCTCGGGGAGTCCAACAGATACACCAAAACTCATTTGAATTCACAAATGAACAGATCTGGAGACAAACCGCAGGGACAGAAAGAAAATCATTGAGATTTAAGATGATCTGATGAGTGTTAATGTCTTTCTTAAGACCGTCACCAAAACCACCGGCCAGATTTACAAGGGCAGGGGTGGAGCTTGGGCCTAGTCCGAAGCCGTAAAACGTTGCGGCAGATCCGGAAATATATTAATTTATTTCTGAGGAAATATTTCATGGACCTGGCAGAGCCGAGACTCCAGAAGCTGGAATTAAGTTTAACCTCAATAATGACTCCATGTTAAACCCATTTTCAGGGTCAAACAGTGTGTTTGCAGATCAGCAGCGGTTGACAATGAAACCAAACTGCAGCTTAATTCAAAATAAGAGATTCTTTATTCATATAGAGTCACGCAATCTCAAAAAGGTCGAACAAAAATGATCCTCATTGAAAAAGTTTGTAGGCAAACTTATGGAAGTATATCAGTGTCATCAAAATATTTAATGGTTGAAGTTAACATGTCAAATGTTGAAATGTTTATCGTAATGAATTTCAATTTCGTTTCTTGAAATGATTTTTTAAAAATTAATTTCTATATTAAAAGGTAACGAGAGTATTTTCTTTTGATTAAATGGTTAAATATAATATTTTAAATGTAGAAACTAATGACGTGTTGCAAATTATTTTTGAATTGGCTTTTCTTTTCTTTTGTTCTAAATATATATTTTTAATCGAGATAATTTCAAATGAATGCATTTTTTTAAACATAGTTTGATGTTTTAATCCAATAATTGAAAGAAATATTTTCTAAATTCAATATTTTTAAAATATTAGTCTTTTAAATTCAATATAAAATAATATATATGAATAAACAGTGTCACCAGACAATAACAACAGTTCAGAGTTTGTCATTTGTGCTTCTGTGTGTTCTTCTGGGTGTCGCATAATTGGCTAAAAGTTTGATATTATACCAATATTTTTATATTGAATTTAAAAGGCTACAAATTAAAAAATATTGAATTTTGAAAAGGTGTCTTTGAATAATGGATATTGGAATATCAAACTATGTGCAAAACATTAATTCATTTATAAAAATATTCTATTATCTTAAATGTAATTATTTAAAACACTCATTCAAACTTTTATTTATAGAAATTATATATTTTTATATTAAAAATAATTCAAGGTTTTTTAAAAATGTATTTAAAAAGACAAAGTTACAAAAAATTGTATTCAACAATTCAATATTTTGATGACATTGATTTACTTCCAATTTATTTATTAAGATTAACTTTAAAAACAATCAAACAAAAACGTTCACACAGATTCATCATTCAAACAAAACAACTTCTCGTTCGTCAAACTTCCATGAACAGGAATTTTGTCATTCAAGTAGTTAAAATAACCTCTCCTGGTGAAATCTTCCGGACACGATCAGAAAGTCTTAAGTGACTGACAACGTCACACATCGTTTACAAACACGGCTCTAGTGTTTCCAAGGAATCTCAGAGCTGAGGAAGTTCAACATCAAGCCGTCGCTGATAAGATGTTTAGGCTATCGTTCCTCCTACGTCTTCTTCCAGGAACAACATCCCAATCATTACGCAAGCGTGTTCAGTCCTGGTGCCTGGTATGGACGGAGGACCCCCTGCTGAGAGGAGGGAGTCTCACTTACAGACGAAGAGTAAACATGGCAGAGGTGCTGCTGGGAAATCATGATCATGTACGAAAACTACAAAGACTTCCTAGAGTCATAAGTGACCTTTTCACCAACGCAAATATAACTACAATGACTGAAGTGTGAGGCCAGACAAATAGAAGATAACTTGTGATTTATTTATGGTGGTTTGTCCCTTGACTTCAATAGAATAACCAACTTTTAATACGCCTATAAATCGCAATATATTTATTCGCAATACAGTATTGATATTCAACAGCACTGTATCATTTTTTCTTATTCGTTTTATTTTATATCATAGTTCTTTTAGGGTTTATATTTCATTAAAGTCTGAATAAAACTAAATAAATTTGATTTCGTATTTACTACTAAAGGTCAACAGAGATTTATTTTTTGATCGCGAGATTCCTGGTGATGGCTGAGGACAAGAGGATATAGTGGACTCCAGTAGCTTTTAAAGCTGAATTTTGGACATATTTTGGTTTCAAAACAAATGAAAATGGTTGCAACTTCATCAAGAGTCATTTGTTCTTGACAATACTACAAATATGTATTATAGTACAGTATCACTATGTATCGTTGACCCTGTATTGTGATACGTATCAAAACATTCTGGACAATACACACCTCTAAAGGAAACCCAGGTGACATTTCATTTTGCTCACTAGATCATCTCCACAAGTTCAGAAGGTCCAACAATAGACGCATGACACAAGGTCGAAGCTGAACTAAAAAGATTTCGCCTAAGAAACGGTGGCTTCGCTTGATGAAGAAGTTCGGTGAAGAAAGCCGAGATTGTTCTGGATGTCAAGTGAAAGGAGAGAAGAAAGAACCACAAGCCAAGGTTCTCCAAAGATAAACACAGAGAACTCCTGAGAGAGGGGGGTCACAGGCTGGGCTGAGAGTGTGTGAGTGTGTGTGTGTGTGTGTGTGTGTGTGTGTGTGTGTGTGTGTGTGTGTGTGTGTGTGTGTGTGTGTGTGTGTGTGTGTGTGTGTGTGTGTGTGTGTGTGTGTGTGTGTGTGTGTGTGTGTGTGTGTGTGTGTGTGTGTGTGTGTGTGTGTGTGTGTGTGTGTGTGTGTGTGTGTGTGTGTGTGTGTGTGGCGGCGTCCACGCATGCGTGTAGCAGAAGTTCCCCCCTCGTGAAACATTTCTAAAATAGCCACCGCAAACCAGACAGAATGTAAATCCGCACTTTGAAAAGAGGCAGAATAACATTTCTCTGCTCCTGATGGAAGTGGGTCAGTCCGGCTCGTTCCTCTGAAATTAGACGCCCGCTTTTATTTTTTCTCCTAATCAATTACAGGTTTTTCCGGCAGAGTTTAGGCTCAATTGCAGCTTCTGAAAGTTTCATCGAGGCCAGGATGAAGGAATTCGACGAGTAAGCAAAGTGGAATAGTTTAATGGTAGCAGCATGTTCAGGTGGAATCAAGAGAAGAGGTGAAGAAAAACCTCTCAACTCGGAGAAGATCCTCTCAGAGTGACTGAAGGTTCAGTCGACGTTCACTGAAGAAACATTTATATCCAACAATCTTTTACTGCTCATCCCAGGTTGTGTCTTCAGAAAGCTCTTCCGGAAAAATACCAAACTCTTCATAGATATTCCACTCCGCGTCACTCCTGGATGACTGAGTTCATATCCAAGAGAGTCCAGACAGAGAAAACTAATCTGACTCGATCGAATCCTCCATGTCCAATAAGACTGCATGACTTCTCTTTGTCTGGTCTCTACAGGAAGATCATGGGAAACCAACAAGAGAGTTGACGCCTCCAACAACGTAGTAGTAGTTCCAAAGGTCTCTGAGACACTAAAACCCTTAGAACGACGTACAGTGGTCCCTCGCCTGCTATTTGAACAGCAGATAAACCTTCTTCAACTACAGAATTTAGTGGAAGACACAGATAACCACACCCACCTTTTACATGGTGCCAACACTGCATTTAAGTTATAACGCTATGTTGCTACGTCGAATGTTGTGATTGGTTTACTGGGCGGCAAAGCGTCACCGGGCTGGTTAGGTCAGCGTTACTGAGAGGGACGTTGAAAGGGATGACACCTCATATTCAATGTTCCTTTTGCAAGTTCATGAATGCTATGATGTTGATATGAACAGTCTGTAACGATAGAGATTTGTAGTATTTCAGTAAGATGACACAAAAGCTTCTCAAGTCTAGAAATGTAGTCCAGATGTTGTAGTAAACGTCAGAGTATTACCTAAATATTTGCTAACTAGCAAAAGAAGCTAGTCTGATTTCACACTAAAATACAAGAAAAACCCAACGCTTAACGGACAAAAAGTACTTAAGCAGATATCAAGCGACGCTCGGTCGTCAGTTACAGAGAATGTAAAAAGTTTCCAAGTGAAGATTCTAATTCCTAAATACTGAAAAACTATTTTCAGGGACAAGAATAAATTCTGTATTTTGTGTTGAACTTGTTGAAGATGCTGAGCTTTTATTTCAAACTTCTGAATGAGATAAGACTTGTTGTGATGTCACTGTTGCAGTCAAATGTGGCTTCAATTCATTTCAATGTGGCCCTTACAAGTTAGAAGTTTGGACACCCCTGTAGTAAGGCATGTTGTATATTAGAGTATCATGTGATGATCGACCAGAGACAAACTAATGATGAACGAGTTGAAGGTACTTTAGATGACCAGGGAAGTGGACAGTAGAACTGGAAGCTGCAAAAACCCTACAGTTTCTTCAGACTGGGTCGGGAGGACGTGGATAAGGCCTGCAGCACATTCCCCTGAAGACGCTCACTTCCTGTCTGCGGGACCGACTCAGCACCTACTGCAGCTCACACACGCTCTTACGGAAACTGAGCTGCCAGGAAGTCGATCCCCAGATGAACATCGGCACTGACCGACTAAACACAGCACAGACTCTTAACTTTGAATCCAGATCACATGAAATATTCTATCATTGAGGATCAGGAGCAAAGAAATACGCTTCCAAGGAAGTTACTCAATGTGCAAATGAACAGATGTGGAGAAAGTATTTCTTGATACTACACTACATTGTACACATTATTTCAGTTGTCCATTCTCTATCACTTATTCACTTCTTGGGTGGAGTCTGTCCCAGCTACTGCGGGTGAGAGGCGGGGAACACCCTGAACAGACCGCCAGCCTGTCTCAGAGAGACACATAACCACTCACACACTCATACCTACAGAGAATTTCCCCAAGTTCCTAATCAATCTCTGAATGTTTCTGGACAAGAGTGCCTGAAATAAACCCACACAAACAGCTGTTTGATTTCAGTGGAAAATTGATTGATTAGTGTTGAAAACTGTTGGATTACAGTTGAAAATTGATGGATATGTCAAAACAGTTTGATTATATGTGAGAATTGTTTGATTATAGTTGAAAATTGTTAGATTACAGTTGAAAATTGTTGGATTATAGTTGAAAATTGATTGATTAAAGATGAAAATTGTTGGATTAAAGTTGAAAAATCACCACTACATCCACAGCTGGGGTCACAGAAACCTTCATTGTTATCTAGTGAATCCATCAGTTAAGTGAGGCCAGGCTGTGGTCAGTCAATTGTGAGAGACAACAATATAAAGTTGGTCTTTTATTTCCTCATCTCTACACGCAACACATTTTTCTTCATGACACGGAGATATTTGATAAAAGCTTGTGGTCGCCAAAGCAGGAAAACAAATTAGTTGACTGGAGAAAATGACTCACTTGAGTTTAATAGCATGTTATTATAGAGAGCAGCAAACATGCAGTTACACAAGTTAGGGAATCCCAGCATCAGCGCGGACGCAGGAGTTAATGCTAGTCACTGTTAGCTCTTCCCAGACGCTGTATTTCACGCCATCATTTATGTGACAGACGTCTCCAAGCAATCCGCCCGGGATTTCTATTCTCCGCTGCCAAAATGGACAAAAGTAAAAGTATGTGGCAATTTGCGTTTGTTTCGTAACTTCACACTGCAGTTACTGATCCAAGTTCTTTAGTTCTTCACAGTCGAGCGCAGGAGCAAGTGCTGTAGGGGTGGTCCGGGGGTTTAGAGAAGTAAAACGATGCCATATTTCCTTTCGTTTATTTCCGCTAAGCGACATCAGAGAGGAGCCGCCGGCGCGTCGCAAAATCACAAAGGAATAATAAATCCCACCTCGTTGTACAAACACACACAACAGTTAATAAATGACCTGATGCTAAAAACTTAGCTCATTAGCATACGACGAAGACGAACAGGCTTACACTTGTTTGGAAGTTCCACGATCTTATAAGAAAACAACTGAGACGAGATGAAAAGTTCTTAAAATATGTTGCTTTAGCAAAGGAGGTTAAAAAAGATGAGTGACTGGATCACTAGTGTTTAAGTAACACTCATAAGTTAGTCTTACTTCAGTGTATAAACGTCGCCATAACAACCGAGCCTAGCAAGCTGCGCCGCACAGCTCACAGACAGACAGAGACGTAAATTACAAAGAGACATAGAAGTACAAATTGACAACTTTACAGAACGTGACCCTGATTGGTCAAAGTGCAGATTTAAGTAATGCTTGATTTGACTGATTGATTGATCAATGAAAAATCATTATTTATCGCAAATGTTATCGATATGCATATCTCACATGCAAATATCGCAATATCAATATTTTTTTGATACATCGTGCATTCCTAGCTGGTACCTTTACTTTGATATCTGTTCCTGATTGATTCTAACGAAAGGACAATTATATTACATTTAGAAACAAAACAAGTTTTCGTTTTTTATTTTTTATTTACAATTAACAAACAAATATTTACTATTTTTGTTAATTATTGTGTTGCAATTATATTCATGCTGCTAGATAGCGGCAGTCATCACGTCCACTGCAGCTAAGCAGGGTCTCTAAACCAGTCCACAAAGGGTCGGGATGGTGCAGGTTTGTGTTCCACCCGCTTAAGCATGTACAGTTTAACTTATGAGGTTTCAGCCTAAAAAAGCAACACCAGAATGACACAAAACTGATTACACTTTGAAGACTCCTGATTGGGTTAAAGGGAGGGCTCTTGATTGGTTGGAACAAAAAAACCTGCACCACCCCGACTTCTTTGAGGACCAGTTTGGAGACCCCTGAGCTTAAGGAACAATACAATTCTGAGGACGAGAGGATACAGTGGACTCCAGCAGCTTTTAAAGCTGATGTTTGGTGAGAAAACAGTTACGACTTTGTCAAGAGTCATGTGGTCTGTAAATTCTGCAAAACCAGAGTCAAGTACTCGATAGTACTACAAATATATCCTTGATACTACAGTATCACTATATATCACAATATATATATTGGATGGATGACAGCTAGTTGAAATAGTTCTTGGTCAGATTGCAGTGAAGCCACATCTTGTAAATTGGTTTTAGATCGGATCATTCGGGAAGATTTGAAGTTGTGACACTGCAGAACAAGAAAACATTAACTGGACTTCAACAACTTTACATCTAATATAAATAGATCACGACTCGTCCAGATATTAGACATACAGTCCAGCATCACTGAGGGAACGGACGTGAACTCAACACACGATATGCACGACTCAGGATGACGAGTCGACCTTCCGATGATGTTGCAGATTTATCAGCACTTCCTTATTCGAAAAGTAGATGAGGTTCCACTGGGGTCAAAGGTCAAATTTCTTCTTGGGCTGATATAACGCATGTTTAGAACATGAACCCTCTGAAGCAACACAGACGAAGCGCTCCACGCTGCAGCTGTCATGGCAGCATCGCCTGCACTTCCCAAACAAGAGGCTGACAAAGACACTTAAAAGAAAAGTGGATGACCAGGCACTGAGGATATGGGGATAAACATTTGTGTGACGTGGCACATGGTCCCATCCACGGACGGCGTCTGGTGAAGTTGTTTTCCTGGAAGAGTTGCGATGACATGGAGCGTTGAGGAATGTTCCGAGGAGCTACAGAGAAACCAAGCTGCCGACTGTGTGTATAAAAGACTAAAGTAAAGTCAGCGACTCGTTCGGTAAACCACAACAACAGGTCCTTGAAAAGCATTCCAAGAACTCTGATTTGTAGTCGTTGTCTTCAAACTAATGGTGCATGAGTGGATTTAGGGGGACAGACTTTACTTCGGCCCTTTAAAGCTAGACAAAACCAGAAAACGGGGCCAATAGCGGCGGCTAATAAATCCCGCTATCACTAGCAACACACACAGATCAAGTATTTTGACTTCACGACAGAAGCTACTCTTTAGGGATTTAGAAGAAAAAGTTATTCTTTAAAACCAAACTGTCGAGAATCTGATGATACGATATGTATCATAATACGATATATTGTGATAATGTAGGAACAAAGATATATTTGTAGTATTGTTGAGTTGTTGGCTCTGGTGTTGCAGAATTTACAGACCACTTGAAGAAGTCGTTTGTCATTTGTTTTGAAACCAATTTATGTCGGAACATCAGCTTCAATAAAAAAATAAAGAAACAACTGGAATAGTTTGTCCTGAAACATCTTCAACAATGAGTCAAAATAAAGACAGTAATGTCTTCAACAGAAGCAGTGTCTCGGACGAAGAGGCAGGTCATGCCGGGGTTCCACAAGGACACAACTATCCTCTCACAGGAAGCTCATTTCATCTCCCTGATCCGATAAGTTCTGCCGTGACCAGACTTCAACACGGCAGGTAAGGATGGAACTCAGGAACTAAATGATCAACAATCTGGCTCACACACTTTTCCTATCATTTCGGGAAGTGTTGTAGAGAGTTTCTAATTCACTGATTCAACTCAGAAATCTTCCCAAAGAATAGGTTATTGGGAAAACATTGTTATTCGGGTCATCACCGGAGAAAACTTTTTTTGAATGCCTTGCCGACTCAAGTCAGCAAAAATCATGAAGAAGAAAACAGTCTTACAACAAATTAATACTTTTTATTTTTATTTTCCAATTATTTAAATCATTTTTTTCAGCAAAATCACCAGTATTTGTTAATCCTCTGCTGCAAGTTCTTTTTAGTACTACCTGACAAATAGTGAGATCAAGAAGGAAAGACATTATGTGTTGTGACACAATTATGAAAAGCCAAAGTCGTTAAAGGGAATTTATATACTTTTGGCAAGTAAATTATATTTATAAAATATTTCAAACAAATCTCAAGGTAATTTATAGTTAGGTTTAATATCACATTCATCTGGAATCATTAGACAGTGACAGTTTATTTCCTCTTTTAAATGTTTATTGTTGTCGGAACACTTGCATAAGTGCTGACCCCTTGTGGATGATAGAATGGCCTTAAAATAGTTATCCGTTTTAGCCCGGAATTTACCAGCAAAAAAAAGAAAGAAAATAACTTAATTCTTCTGTAAAGTTTATTTTTAGACCAAGGGCTAAATGATGCTATTTAAACTAATAATGCAACCAATTTATCAATTTATTAAAAATGTTTTATTTGATGTTAAAATGAAACAAAAGATATTTTTTTCCCTTCCTTCCTTTACTTTAATTAAGCTTTCGTCAGACTTTTCTTACCCAATAGCATGACTTCCAGTTTCCTGCGGTCCACTCGGAACCGCTCCTCGGTCCACTCCGAGTCCGGCAGCTGGTGCGGTCCGCTCAGGTCGTCCTCGGAACCGGGCAGAGGAGAGTCGCCGCTGCGCTCGCTGTTGGAGCCCTGGTCGGACTGCTGCAAGTATCCGCTGAGAGGGTCGCACTGGGCGGCCATGGTGCTGCACATCCCGCCGAGAGTCGAGACAAGTTCTTGTGGTCCGAGGGTCAGATCATCGCGGGTCTGGAGGTTCTGCAGGCCGCGGGATCGCTTCTCATTAAAGAAAAAGTTCTAAAAATAGTGAGGAAGACTCGGTCCAGTATGAGGAGGTTCGTCTGGAGGGTTCATGGAGCCCCACAGCAAAAACATACCAAACTCAGGAAAGTTTCACGTGTCATCCCCAAAAAAAGCGGGACTCCTCCCAGAGTTTGGACTTTTTTCCTCCCCCAAAACTTGTTCATGCTGCTGCTCGACATCAGAACTGATCTCCTTATTCAATACTTATGAATATAAAACAATGAAATCATAATTTAATATTGACTTTTAATTATTGGTTAATTTTCAAAACACCATTTTAGTTCAATAAAATGATAAACCTTTTAAATGCAAATTTATTCTTTTTCTACCACTTATTCCCTTCTGGGTGTAGCTTCTCAGTTTCATCGTGCGAGAGGCGGGGGACACTCTGGACAGGAGGCCAGTCTGCATCAGGACACAACCATTAACGCACACACACTCATACCTACAGAGAATTTCCCCAAGTTCCCAATAAAGCTCTGTATGTTTTTGGACTGTGGAAGGAAACTGGAGTGCCTGGAGTAAACCCACAGAACACAGGGAGAACAGACAAACTCCACACAACATGGAAGCAAACCGGCAACCTTCTTGCTGTGGGGGGACCGCACTCATCGCTGCGCTTTTCAGTAGTTACACTCTGAACTTGACTTGACTGAAAAAAGCCAAAAATAACCAGTGAATAATGCATCGTTCATTTGAATTTAAAAAAATTAAAAAAATTCAGTCACAATTAATAATCTTAATTAAACTGCATTTAAATATTCTCTTGTCATCTTTAGTTATTAAAAGAGGGAATTATTGTATTTACTGCTTCAGTGTCAAGGGATTTTAATAACCTTAACGTTTCTTTTTACAATATAAGTAGAGCCAATTATGACTTTTATTTCGATTATCCATAAAGTATTTTTTAAATGAAAAAAAATATAAAAAAAAGAAAATAAAAAAATTACCCTGAGTAAAAAGTGGCGTTTCTGGAGAAAAAAAGTGAACAGGAGGAAAGAGGAGGAAGGCAGGAGTAGCGGTGAAATCAGAGTTCAGGTTGTGAGTGAGTGGTGGACAGAGATCAAGAGAGGTGAAGAAGAGAGAGCAGATGGGTCGAGAGATCCATCTAGAGAAGTGAGAGAGAAGCTTCTCAGGTCAGTCGTAAAGCCTGCTATGATACATGACTCATGCAGCCGCTCCGACACAGAGACAGGGAGGAAGAAGCTGCAAATCTGCGAGACCTAAAACGTCCCTCAAATGTATCTATACGCTGACGACACACTGCATTTCTTCTGTGTGTCTATAGAGGAAGTTCTTCACATCCTGAGGAAGCAATACAGGAAGAGGAAACCAAAACAAAGTCGCAGCAAGTCGACATGAAAGTCGGGTCCGGAGGAGATATACGTGAGATGAAAGAAAATCCCCAAATCATTATTTCCCAGTGTGTAGCGAATCCATCCGAGTACATTTAGGAATTATTACTACTTAGAAATACATACCAAAGGTCTGTCAAGAACCACCTCAGCCTTTGACTTGCAAGACGTTTAACATTAGGAGATAATTAAAACTGTTGTCGTTTAATGTGTATACACGCTTGAGACAAAAAGGTAAAACATGAACAGGGTGAGGCCATTTTGAATGCTGCTCAACTGGTTCGACACTTGAGGAATTTCACCTGGCAACCCTTAGGTCGAGACGACTTGAGTTGAAATTCACACTTACTTTCAAAATATCATGTCTAAATAGACTAACCAACCAAAGGAAATATAGGAATAAGATCAAACTTCAATGGCTCCCTCTAGTGGACTAAAAGAAAACTAGATGAGAAACAAGTCAGTGTTTTTCTTTTATTTATTTATTTACGAGGAAACAAAAGTCACAATCCCCTTATATGTATTTCAAATCAAATGTTGTTTGAATGATATCTTAAAAGGAAAATAAAATGAGGCAATCCCAATACTATCATAGCACTAATAATAGTAATAACAATCAAGGATTAAAGGTGGTAATAATGCCAAATTGATGGAGAAGTAAAAAGGGTGAAAACAAAAAGGTCAGAGAAGTAAAGGTGCTTCAAGCGTATAAAATAAAGAAACAAAACACTTGAATGGAACCAGTGTGGAAGCAAAGTAGTGTCTGAGAATCACATGGCATATTTCCGAGTCCACTCTTTCGCTTGTTTGTTGTACCTGCAGGCAGAAGAAGCTCCGACATCAAGATCACCAGAAATTAACACTTGAAGCGGAGTAAAGATCTCACCTCTGTCTGTCGGATTTGTACAGCTGTGCAATGTCAGGGACTAGAGGGTCGTCTGGGTTTGGATCACATAGCAACGAGCATATGGATAACAAGACTGGAGGAGACAAACATAAGAGCTTTAGGTGGCTCTGCTGGATTTGAAACACTTAAGCAACATTCATTTGAGAAAAGTCCATGTTTGCTTTATGGAAAAAGATTTGTCTTTTTGATTTTAGGTATGCATGAGTGACAAAAACTTTATCATTATTAGACTGGAAGAACATTTTTAATTTGATATAATATGATTCAAGTTGTATGAAAGAATATCACTGTCATCGTAAAAGTAAAATGTATTTACAAAACTTATTTTTTAAACAAAGTTTGAATGTAATTCCAATAATTCTAAAACAATGTTTTAAATGTAATATATATATTTTAATTCAGTCTTTAAATTCAATATAAAAATGCTGGTATAATTGTACCAATTTGGTGTTGTTTAGACATACTGAGTTACTTCAGTCACATGATCGTTTGTGTCTCGCATGAGCGGCTGAAAATGAAACCTTTTAATTTAGAGCTGAAAGAGGAGCTTGTTTTCAGTAATGAACTTTTGACTAGTGCAGCTTTTGATGAAAATTGAATTTGAAATATTGTCATCAAATTAACTTCATCATGAATGACACTAAGATGGTAATTATAATTAGTATAGTGAGATACTGCTAATAATAAAACAATTGGAAAATATGTAGTCAGCAGATATTGTAACAAGCAACAGTTAAAACATTTGTAGTGACAAAGCAAACCATAGGTAATAATTCAGAGATAGATGTATAAAAAAAAATACGTTTGAACTTTCTTTCATTACAAATCTTGTTTACTATTAGCATAACCGCTGTGATTGGTCAAGCATGGAGGTTTGTCACTATGTGTCATCAATCGCGATAGTCTCCACCTCCAGAGGAGTTGTTGAATAAACAAAGCGGGCGTGATTACGTTTGCCTTTAGGAAGAGTCATCATTATGTCATAATGGACTGCGCTCTCGTAACCCTTTGTTCGCACAGATTTTGGATTAACTTTATACAGTAATAAATTCCAAACAAGGTCATGATCAGGCACTTACTGCATCTTGGAGAGAAAGACTTTTAAACATGCGAGTGAGTCAGGAGCATTAGGTTTCCATGTTAGATGACCTTTAAAAAATATTTTTTTGAAGCTGATATTTTATTATGTTACATTTAAAGTGTGTTTTTGTGACTCTTGTTTGTCTGTCTGAGGGAAAGATAATTCATGAAGTCGGTGTTTACAAGGGAAATATTAAACACATTTGAGATACATGAATTCATAAATTGTTGCCTGTGTTGAGAAAAATATTTGTGCTTCAGTAAAACCACAGAGTCAGGGGCAAATGTGATGTGAAAGCACACTGGAGGCGCTTTGGATCAAAGTGACCATTAGTCCAAACGTGTCTCCAGTGAGAGGCAAAAACAGCACTAAATTAAAATTCCGGCTAAAATCATAAAATGAAGATGTGGACAGAAACACTTGAATAAAGACGTGCATTGATAAAGAAAATTGTGTTTACGTGTCTTTACCTTTGGAAATGGTGAGTGCGGGCGACCACTGTGACCTCAAGATGTCGAGGCAGATGCTACCATTGCTATTAATGTTAGGGTGATAGATTTTTGTTGTAAAAGAAATCTGGAAACAAAAACAGGAGATTAAAAAAAATCAGAGTCAGATATCTATAGTCTAATTAACATGCACCAAAATATATGTATATAGATAAAACTTTATTGATCCCTGTGGAGGTCTCCTTCGGTAAATTATGTTTCACTGATCATGAGCCCCACTATGTGCAAATTACATATTAAATCCTCACATGACATTGATAAAGGATCATATGACAAACATAGTGATCACATAAACGATCAAAGTACATACATTTCATCATAAAAGCGAGTACACCTCATATCTGCCAGATATTTAAGTATACGTTTTCATGGGACAACCATGAAGAAATGACACTTTGACACAAAGAAAAGTAGTCTGTGTGTTGCTTATATAACAGTATACATTTATTTCCCCCTAAAAATAACTCAAAATATAGCCATTAATAGCTAAACCCCTGGCAACACAAGTGGGTACACCCCTTAGTGAAAGTTCCTGAAGAGTCAATATTTTGTGTGGCCACTATTGTTTTCCAGAACTGCCTTAACTCTCCTGGGCATGGAGTTTACTCTAGAGCTTCACAGGTTGCCACTGGAATGTTCTTCCACTCCTCCATAACGACATCACGGAGCTGGCAGATATTCAAGACTTTGCGCTCCTTCACCTTCTGCTTGAGGATGGCCCAAAGATGTTCTATTGGGTTAAGGTCTGGAGACATGCTTGGCCAGTCCATCATCTCCACCCTCAGCCTCTTTAGTAAAGCAGTGGTCGTGTTAGAGTGTGTTGGAGGTCATTTTCATGCTGGAACTCTGCCCAGTGACCCCGTTTCCGGAGGGAGGGGATCATGCCCTGCTTCAGTATTTCACATTACATGTTGGAGTTCATGTTTCCCTCAATGAAACGTAACTTCCCAACACCTGCTGCATCTTTCAAAGACAGCATTTGGATGCGATGCTGAGCATGTGCACTCAGGTTCTGAGTAGAGCCTGCTCTTTTAAAACACTGGATGATCCTGGCCATTGTGCTGCAGCTCAGTTTCAGGCAATCTTCTTATAGCCTTGGCCATCTTCATGAAGTGCAACAGTTTGTCTATTAAGACCCTCAGAGAGTTCTTTGCCATGGGGTGCCATGTTGGACCTTTAGGTGACCAGTATGACAGGGTTTGAGAGCTGTACTACAGAAGTTAACCCAACTGCTCCCTATGCACACCTGGGAACTGGTAAGACTAACGGTCACATGCCATTTTTGAGGAAAAATGACAAGCAGTGCTTAATTTGGACATTTAGGGGTCATCTCTTAGGGGTGTACTCACTTTTGTTGCCGGAGGTTTGGACATTAATGGCTTTATATTGAGGGAAGAATAAATTTACACTGTTATATAAACTTTACACAGACTACTTTCCATTGTGTCAAAGTATCATATTGTCAGTGTTGTCCCATGAAAAGATATACTTGAATATCTGTAGAAATGTGAGGGGTGTACTAACTTTCTGATACACTGTGGAAAGACAGTGTCTTGAAACAATAATAATAAATAAACAAATTAATTTAATAAATATTGTTTTCAATGAAATGCAGTTGAAATGTATTTGGTTCTAATTAAATATTGTTTGACTACTGTTAAAAAATTGTTGTATTGCAGTTGAAAACTGATTACTGTTGGAAAATGTAAGATTAAAGTTTACTTATTTATTCTAGTAAATGGTTGATTTTTTAATTGTGCTATTGTATACACATATTTTATAGAAAATGTGTTTGACTCGACGTGTACAATTGATTAAAAACTTAAATTTTACTGAAACAAGACTAGATTGAAACAAATAAACAAACCTTTGGTGGTTTAAAAGGATAGTCAGTGGGGAAGTGGATTGTCAGGAAGAATAATCCTCCCTGATATGGACTATCATTCTGGGGGTAAAAGAAAAGAAAGTTAGAAAAACCAATCAGTTGAAATTACAATAAATGACTGGATGGTAAATTGTGTTCAGCAAATAATAACATGCGTTTCGTTATTTAATTATAAATATCTAAAAGGGTAACTAAAACGCTAAGGGTAATTTGTGCAGCTTTTGGATACCAGATCAACAACAAGCTATAAATGTATACAACACACCTGCCGAAATAAGGCAGAAACCCACAGAGAACCCGACTCAGGCGGTCACTGCTTTAACAGGTCAGGAGGTCAGCGTGAAAAAGAGGAAGTGAGGACCAGGAGGTGGAAGAATGAGGGCCCAAGCAGAGCTTGGGGGACAAGAGGGAAAGCCCAGAGGAGGAACACTCAAATTGACAGAACAGAAGAATTTTTCTTCTCAAAGCAACCTGACCAACCTGTCTGGGATTTCAGCCTTTAAAACAAGCTACATAGTTTGAATTTGTCTTTTTGAGTTAGAGGTTGGATTCTTGCTACAGAAATACGGGGTTGACATAATTTGCTGCTATGTCAACTCCATAGACGAGAAAAGTTTCAAAATGTTGTACACTTTTATAATTAAGAATTTAAGTCTAACCAGATGTTTATTAATTATTTTTTACACTTTAAAAGTATTTTTTTCCCCCAGTTTCTTGTTCACACATGACTTTAAGCTTCATTTCCTCTTTTGTCATTTTATTTATATTCTACTCATTTACTTTTACTTTAAGAAGTATTTACTGGATACATATAATCAAAACTATGATGAAAGAACAATATATGCCATCTTTGACAGCAAATTCTTCCCATCTTCACAAGCCTAACTATAAAATAATAAATGTAAAATATGTTGTCATTTTATAACCTGAAGTAGGGTTGGGTGTTGCTTCACAATTTCAATTCCATATTCGTTGTTTTGATTTCAGTTTCTCGTGAATTAAGAGGCAGGATCAAAAATGTTGATGAAACAAAAAATGAAATAATCTTGACTTTCTCTATCAATTTAAATTCCATGAACTTCTCACAGTGCCATTTGCAACCAACATGAAAATAAAATCTATTAACTTGAATATAAATAACATCATCTATGAATACATTTTCACAGGGGTGGACTTTCTTCAGGAGCTTTACTTTAAAAACATCCTGAACACATTTACTAGAATCGAAATTTAAACTTTTAAAAAAAGTTTAAAGGAGAATTAAAAAAGCAGGTCTTGGTTCTAATCGAGTCTTGATACTTGATAAGAAACCTTGATCAGTGATCGCTGAACATAATCGAGTGGAAAAGCTTAAGATATTGCATGTTCAGGAGATAATAATGAACTTTGGATATGAAAGTACAACTCGTGACGTAATTGTAGGAAGGAACCATCTGGTGTGGAAGCGGTCAGACATCAGTAGCGAGTGGATGGTTGTGGGCTTTTCATGGACAATATAAAGGACTGTAAAGCCAACATAAAACACTATTGTCTAGAGATCCAGAAACAACTTAAAATACAGGAAACTCATCCAGAAATAGCTCACCGGTCCCGTGATAGTTGCTTGCCAGTGAAACACTACAGGAAAAATCAGATATAGACACATGTGAGGAGAATATATAAGCAGAATAAACGAGAGTGAATAAAATATACTCACAGTCATCCCCGACAGGTCCAGCTGAACAAGACGACGGAGGATCTCTCTGTAGGTCGTTGTACTCCTAAACACATAACATTCTGTGACACTCTTTTTCGCCTTTATAACCCTCTAAATCCTTCATCTAACATGTAAACGTTAACAACTAACTTTGTTGTTCATCAAAAGTGAGCGACAACCTCGAGCTACTAGTTAAGCTCCAGAGCTAAGTTATTCCACTGATAGCTTCCGTGTTTCTCAACATCGAATAAATCGTTTAAAAAATTGACGTCACGTACCTTCTGTATTCTCTTCAACGCCATTTCGAATCTCCACGTCGACCTACACGATGCTGAGGTGCCGTCTTTGACCGCTGTCAAACTAAAAGGCTCGGACTTTTTACCGAATCGGAGCTGTTTGTTTTGAGAGTCTGCTTCTGTCTTTTGTTTCCGCGTTTTTGTTTAGCGACGAGTAACACAGCGGTGCATTGTGGGGAATGTAGGTTCGCGCAGAGACTGTTAAAGGGCCAGCTACACGAAGGGGAGGCTTTTATCGTCATCGAGCGATTTAAAGAACAATAAATCATTATATAACTAATTTAAATTTCACAATTTAAGCTAAAGAATTTTATTTAATTTTTTTTCGAATTCCTTAAGTAAGAAAAATAAATTTTGCACATATTTTAATTTTAGTTAAATCGAATTAAATTCCTTTTTTTTTAAGTGTCAAATCCTAACATAGTTATTTCAAGACACTTCACATTTTAAATAATACTATATGGGAGAAAAGAAAAAAACCCACCATAGAATCATGGCAGTGGCGTGGAAAAAACCCAGCAGAAACCTCAAGTAGAACCAGACTCTCAAAACAAACAGCTGTTTAAATATGTGTTAAAAGTGTTAAAATATTCCTGAATATAGTGTTAAAATATTCCTAAAAACGTTATGGAATCATATTTCTTAATGACTTTATTAATAAGTCACGTATACTTGTCTTGTTTTTTTATTTGTTGACATGTAGCTGCTCATGATAACCTGCAGATTGAACGATTGGTGGTCAAGTTAACCATTGTCAACAGATTTATTCGGCACGATGGGGTATTTATTTATTCTGGAGGAGATTCAGGCAGACCCAGGACACCCTGCAGAGATTCACATCTCACTGTAACCTGACCAATCTATCAGAGATCTCTGTCTTGAAAATAACTTGCATTTTCCTTTAGTCTAAAAGGTCTCTGTTTAACATTCAAATACATGCAAAATGGAGATGCAACTTAAGTTGCTGCTGTTCATCTTTGCTAAATAAATAAATAGAATCTTTTTTTTTTTTTAATTAATGAGTAATTCAAGTTGGGATGTAGTAGAAAAAACATCTTTATCAGGATATATATACTTTTGTGAATAACGTTGAATACATAAGTAAGTAAGTAAGTAATTTTTATTTATATAGCGCTTTTCCAGACCAGGGTCACAAAGCACTTAAACAATCAAAACAATAATCAATAAAATATATACTTTAAAGGTCAAGATAAAACTGACAACACAACAGGAGTTCCTGAAAATCAAGGAAAAGCCTGAACAAATAAAAACGTCTTAAGATGTTTCTTAAAGGAGTCAGTAGATTCCATCAATTTTTAGATTTGCATTTATTAATATGGTATATAAGGACTTTAAATGTTCACACAATTCAATACAACAATATTTTATATTTTACTCATTAAAGTTTAAATGAAATGTATTCATGTATTGAGAAAATTGAAAGTGAAAAAAGTAACTGCAATGAATAACATTTAATTGTTTACACTGAATATTTGTATTAAAAAAAACTGACAGTTTAATGTAATGTTACTTCATCAGTTATTTGTATTCATTAGTAAACACATCAATTTGTGGATCCTTATAAATATAATCCAGAACAATAAGCAGATACGTGTCCGGTCACGTGTTCTGCAGCATCCAATGATCAAGACTATAAATTCCACTCCAGGGATGAAAAAAAAACGTGTTTACAAAAAACGCGATAGAATACAATCCAGTCACGTGATTGGCCCGAGTGGATCAATGCGCGTTCGCGACGCGGGGAGGTGTCGCTCCCGCGCTTGAGACGAGCATCGTCGGCTCGGAGGAGGAGAGAAGAAGAGGAGGAGAGAGAAGAGGAGGAGGAGAGGAGGCAGAAGACGAGAACACTCCGCCACAAATGTCTGCCTCTCCACGGTGCCGATGATCGAACCTCGCATTCCTATGTGCGGCCCCTGACAGACCCACCGCCACAGACTTCCACGGAGGTCCACGGACACGCACGGCTGGTTCAGGTGAGCGTTTTCCTTCCGTGTCTGTTATCACGGGTGTGTTTGGCGTGTGTGTCACGGACACACACTCGTGTTGCTAACGGCCTCGTGAGTCTGCTGTGTGGAGCTGCAGGCCAGTGTGTGTCGCCGAGGATGTGTGTGTGTCGAAGGATGTGTGTGTGTCGAAGGATGAAGAGTGTTGTTCGTCGAAGAAGAAGCTGCTGTCATGATCAACTTCACATCCCTTTTTTCCTGACAACGTTACTGGCAATGCACGATGGGAATTTCAATTGAGGCGTTTTTCATAGCGTTTTGACATTTTTTTATCCTAGATTAATCAATTTTTCTACACATCTTCGGTGGATCTTCAGTGAAGATTGTGTTATTCGTATAGTATTTACAATGAAATATGAAATAATCTGGTGATACAATACGTTTCACAATACAGAGCCAACAATGCCATATATTGTGATGCTGTAAAAAATTGTGCTTGACTCTGGTGTTACAGAATTTACAGACCACATGACTCTAGACGAAGTCATAACTGCTTTCATTTTTTTTTTAAACCAAAAAATCTCCAAACATCAGCTTTAAAAGCTGCTGGAATCCACTGTATCCTCTCGTCCTCAGTCATCACCCGGAGCAGAATTTCCTTTAGCTGCAGAAATTTCATGACTGCTGCCATCTGTGTTTGGAAGTTAAATTGCAACATCCAAAATAAATATATATATATATATATGTTTCTTTTTATTTTTATACACACACACACACATATATATATATCTATATATAGATATATATATATATATCTATATATATATATAGATATATATATATATATATGTGTGTGTGTGTGTATGTACAGTATATATATAGAACATGCATAAAAATGAAACTAACTTCTTACTCCATTATTTATGTGTGGTATAAATAGATGGTGTTTTGTAACATTGCCACCTCTCGCTACTAGCTAGGAAACCTTTGTTTATATGATGGTTATTTACTGTTTTAAAACTGCACAGAAGCTTCTACCGAAAAGTTAACCAAAATTGTACTGCACATGGAAATACTGTGGAGTATGGGGTTATTATTGTTGCTTAACCGTTGTGAAGGCGTGAAATGTTTTGCAAATATACCTGTATACGTGTATCGGTACAGAGATCCACAAATGCGTACCTTGATTATTGACTACTTGATTTGTAAATGTGTAATTTAGAAAAAGTGTGCTCAAATCTATAAAAACGGACAAGTTAAGCATCACAAACATTGCACAAGTTCAAAAAACAGCTCTTTTTGTGCTCTCGACTTTTGCAAACAGTCCAGCCACGGTGTAGCAGGATTTGTAAAAAAAATGCCTCAGCTGCGATGACAGCGTCCTGCCAGTAGGAGGCGGATATGCCTCCAGGCAGCTGGATAGAGTTGACATGGAAACAAACACGAGTCCCGGACATGACATGGTAAAAAAACGAAAAATTATTTGTGGCCAGGAAAAAATGAGTGTTGTGGATACGAAATAATGATCTTGTGGTATCAGGAATTAATCTAAATCTTAAAATTAATCTATGGCATTTTACCCCAATTACGACATCAGCCAGTTTAGCATAGCTATAATATATGTCACTTCACCTCAACATCCCGGGTTCGTGACCCGTTTAATTCTTGTCATTTTTACGTTATTGTATTTAAAATGTTATAGTGGTTTAGAGAATTACATATTTAGGTATAAGTCTCAATAAGAGAGAGGCTCTGGTGTCAGTAATGTGAGAATATAAACACCGTCTAAACAAAAATGTCTGTTATTGAGACAAATACATAAATATTCTTTACATCAATACAAGATTTTAAAAACAATTACGTAAAAATGAAAAGAAATAGTCTCGAACCCAGGAAGTTGATGTAAAGTGTCGTGAGCTGTACGGGGTAAAATGCCATAAATGGACTAAACGATTTAGATTAATTCCTGATACCACATGATTGTTATTTCGTGGCCAAAACTCAATATTTTCTGGCCACAAATTATATATATATTTTTTAACCATGTCATGTCCGGGACTCAATCGTGTTTGTTTCCATGTCAAGCGCTTTGTGACCCTGGTCTGGAAAAGCGCTATATAAATAAATATTACTTACTTACTTACTCTATCCAACTGCATGGAGGCATATCCGCCTCCTACTGGCGGGACGATGTCATCGCAGCTGAGGCATTTGTTTACAAATCCTGCTACACATTTGGCTGTTGCAAAAGTCACGTGAGCAAAAAGAGCATTTTTTTCTGTTTATTTGAACTTGTGCGAAGTTTGTGATGCCTTACTTTTCAGTTTTTATAGATTTGAGCACACTTATTTTAAATTACATGTTTACAAATCGAGTTACACATTCATAAATCGAGGTTCCCATTTGTGGACTTCCGTACTGATACACGTATATATTTGCAAATCATTTCACACATTTACAACGGTTAAACATCAGTAATAGCCCCATAGTGGAGACTTGCCGACACCTCTTACAACAATACTTTTTTTTAGTTAACACTGCAGCAACTGAAAAAGAGCCATTCACAGTTTCTTATTCTTCTCAGTATTTGTTGCTTCTCATGAAGGGCTGAGACCCAAGGAAGGGTCTGTGAAGGTCGAGAAACTGTAGGAATAGTTAAAAAAGCAAGATACCATCATATACTTCCATATTCTAAGGCTAAATTGTTCTCTGGACTTACAGGATCACCTGGTTTTTGCTGTGGCTGACTTGCTCACCGGATCATGGCACAGACCAGCACTGGAGGCCAGGGGACCAACGGGGTCGCAGACGAGTCCCCAAACATGATCGTCTACAGAAAGGTAGGGCTGCTGGGTCTACGAAACATTCTCTCAGTGGATGAAAACAGTATTAAGAACAATGTCTCTTGAGTTGTCGTCTATTTCAGTCCACTTGCGTCATAAAAAGGTCAGGTTGCATCCAAGAGTTCGATTCCTCTTCCACCCAGTGATATGTCACGGTGTCCTTGGGCAAGATCTTGAACCTGCTAATTGGCCACGTGATAGCCGGCGCTTGGATTTTTTCCATTAGTGGATTAATAAAGCGAAACCTTTACCTTTAGCCTTTAATGGAGACGAGATGTCACAGGGTTTTCAACCAGTGTTCAATAAACTGCCGCTGAATTTATTTTCATCTGGAAGTTCATTAGACAAGTGTGAAGAGACTTTCATATGACTTCACATCGAGAAGAGTAGTTCATCTAAAGGGAAGATGACATTTGTTCGCCTCTTAGCATTGTTGACACATGAAAATTGTGTTCAAGATTGACGTGTCATGTTTTTCTGTACTGGTCAAGTCCACCTAAGGTCGCTAGATAATTATCAGGTTGTTCTGTTGGTAGGGTTAGGTATCCATTGAACATCTTCGGGAAGGGTCCCAATACATTCACTTTGATATTAGTTTGCGAACATTATTTTATAATATAATTTTATATATTTTTATAATATCTTTTTCATTACATTTATTTGGTTCAAGTAAGGGATCTTAAAGGTCTAAAATTTCAATAATGCACCATGAGATTATATTCTGTGTTTTTACAGAGTGGGTGGATCACGTGACTCTTTGTAAAGTATTCATTTCAAAAGCATCACTCCTTGCAACACCCTTGTTGTCCAGATGAGTGTGTTCTTCTTTACTCTTACAAGCTGACAGGAAATGGTGGTTTCCAAGTAGGAGTGTAGCGATGCACCAATCTCATGAAACAGTTCAAAACGATATATTTTGATACACTTTATTATTTTTTGGGACTTGGTTTTTGAATGAACAAATGCCGTTAACTCTAAATAAAAATGTAATTAATTTATTCAACACACACTTAATTGAATATAAATTAGGAAAAGAATATCTATGAAAATAATAATTACTTTCAAGTATTTGAGATCAGCTCCGTTATGACAAAAAACATAGCAGAAAACAAATTATACCCTCTTGTGTCTACCTGTTATATTTGGACGTTATATTTGGCATTTTCTCAATACCTCTGTTAAAAAAGTAAACTTTATATTATCTAATTCCTGCTTTCAAGAAAATTAACATTTTTGCTTCTCTTACTTTTATTTAAAAATAAAAAAAATAATAAAAAAGACTCCACTTATCCTAGCAAATAACTTTTTCAAGGCTAGCTGTATTAATTTGGCGCTAAAGAAAAATAATCAGAAGTGGCTGCCAGTCATCCAGCATCCACTGCAAAACCATTGTGCAGTGAATAAAGGATCATCGTTCCTTTGGGCAAATATCAAGCACCTTTCTTTCTATCAATAAATCACATTGCTGTGGTAAACAATCAGGTTATATCACACTGCCACGGTTGTCCCATAACATACCTTGCCTCTTGTTGCTCGAAATGTTCAAAGATGCTAATATAATACATATAATAAAAATACTATCGTACTGACCCAATATATTGTTGTGTTTGTAGTTCTTTTCACGAGATTGGTCTGCAATATTTGAAATGATTCTGAACATGGTTTTTATTCGTTCGCCTCGTTTCAGGGCTAGTTCCTCCGTCAGGATATAAAGATTATGTTACGTCGGTCACAGAGGTTACTTTCTATCATCTATACTATCTAGGGACCATATCTGTGTCTGTTCAAAGGGGAATGCAAGGGAGAGCAACAGCACAATTCCATCCAACCGGTAGTAAATCGCAACATAGACTCTGGCAGAATAATCTCTTCATCAAGTTGGACATTTGTAAATCACATGGGCATGAATTCTTGATCCAGCCATCTATTTTCTACTGCTTATTCCCTTATGGAAATAAGTTTCTTAGGGTGAGAGGCAGTGGACACCCTGGGCAGGACTCAGGTAACACGGTGACATACAACCATTCACACACACACCACTACCTATGGACAATTACCTCAAGTTCCCAATGAACCTCTTTATGTTTTTGGACTGTAGGAGTAAACCCACACAACATTGGGAGAAAACAAACAAACAAGTTGCCTCTCTCTCATGCTAACCACTGTGCCACCGTGTGCCCTGAATGAAGTAGCTGGTTCATTTGGGATGGCAAATCCCTTTTGAGGATCCCTCCTAAACGCCTACCCCGGGAATTGTACCTTAACGTGTTCAACTGGAAACACTACGCGGTTTTCCTAGAATAGCACAAAGTGGTTTATAGAGAGTTAAAAGTCCTCGAAATTAGATAGAAGATGAAAGACAGAATGCCATTCTGCTAGAACACATTAGGACTAGGGTTTTAACAACCTTAGAAGTGCCAAAAATCTTCTGAATTTCAAACACGAAAAACGCTTTCAACTTCCGCAAACAAAATTATAAACATTCGATGGATTGTTTTCTGAAAGCTTTTTCTTTAATTGCACAGCGCAGAATGTCACTAGTCACATGACCGGCTCGCTTTGGCACAACTGGACAGAGGAAGACTTTTCAACGTACTAGAGAAATTATTACAGGTAAATCACACTTTTTTGGTTCACCTGCCTAAAACTGAAAACCCTTTGACTGTCAAAGCTTGTAGAAAAATCTTATATTTTGTAGGCCGCAACATAAACCGTGGTTCTGTTACCGTGACCTTGCTGCGAATGACCAGATAACACCATGACTGAGACACCTCAAGACATCACTGAAGCATTCACAGGATTTGAATGATTAATTCTCAATGATCAATCTCCTCAGCTCATGGAGTGACTTCACTGTCTGGCAGATTTTTTTTTTCTCTTATTCCTTTTATTACGGTTGTAGTCATCAAGAGAGTCTCTGAAGTTTCATTTCATCGGATATCATGCCGAGCCAGATCTTGTAATATTGACCTGTGGTCTTTACTGCAGTTCCCCGACATTAAGCTTGGCTTCTTTTTACGGCTATTGATCGGGAAGTCTGACCATTGAGGTCCAGTAGAACTTAATACGTCTTCGGGCCTCTCTTCTGAATCCATATCTGCCTTTCACACAAATCATCTCCGTATCCCTTCTTTCCTCTCCCTCTGCTCTTGTACACACTATTGTTATGCACTTGTTATGTTTATTCACTCAGTCAATTTCGACCACTCCAAACACTTTCTGTTAATTTCTCCTTATTTAACTTCCTCACAGAACCCTGCTGACCGCCGGCCTCAGTCGCAATGATTTGAAAGGAGGGGAGATTGAGTCTCTGGAGAGACTTAAAGTTAAACCCCTATCGCGCGTTGACCCCTGAACACGAAGCCAAAAATCTTTTCAGAGAAAATACGATGTTAAGACCCCTGTTGACTCGATGAGTCAGCAACAACACTGGAGTGGAGAGCATGCTTTATGAGTCCTAGGTTTTCACTCACACTCCTGGCCTTTTTTTCCAGCATTTTGAAGAAATATTTTTTATTTCCGAGAAATACAGTATATATTTTTTCAAATTATTAATGGATATCTTTCACTTCATTTTCATTTTACATTTTATTTCTTATCCTTTATTATCCACATAATTGACCGTATTTTCAATGTACGTTTTTTAACTATATTGTTTAGTATACGTTTACACAGAAAAATAGATTTTAAAATATATTCATACGATTCAAAACATTTCTTCGAAGGTTTCTTTAAATAACGGGTGCCCAGGGATCGACCGATCGATCGCAAAGCTGTTGTGAGTAGATCGCGTGACATAATAAAATATGATATAAATAAAGAAAGAAGAGACTTAGATTGGCTGCTATGCATGTCAATCAAATGGTTATTGAACCGATTGGCTGACGATTTGACGAGCAGCTGTCTGAATCCTACGTTGATTTGGATGAACAAAGTTGTTGGATTCGTATCGCACACAGATTCATGCATCTGAATATTTTTGTGCATCATTTTGTTTTTAGTAGGAAATCAATACAATTCTAAGTACATGGGCAACTGAACTTGTCTGCAATGAAGGATGTGACTGACACTGACCTTAAGTTCAGGTCTAATGGACATTTTTAGAGTTACTCACAGAGGACAAGTATCAAAATATGAGTAAATATGCTACTTTCTTTACTGCAATATCTGATATCTACTTATTTATGCAAGTAATCTTTCTGTAAAGATGACTAAATCCACACATCCTTCCATCATGACTGATTATCAGTCTATTCAGTCCAAGTCATCTGAGTAATGTATGTGTACTATGTTGAGCAAATCTGATGAAGGTAGATCTTTTGAACTGAAAACGTGTGGGCAACCCTGCTTTAAATAATTGACTGTATTTTGATTTTTTCATTTGGTAAATTTTTGGGAAAAATGTTATACTATTCATTTTCGGCAAATATTCGAATACATACTGTATAATACATAGTCATTTGCATAAGATTGGGGAACACATATTTATATGAATAAATTACTTTCATATTTGTATAACAGTATTTTGTCCTTTTTAAAAAAATATATTTGTTGAGTTCTCCAATTATTTAGTATAAGTTATGGCATTTTCTATATAACCTCTAAAGGGTTTTGTCCCAAATTAAACACCATTTTTCAAACCCATTATGGAAAAGCCCTTCCAGTAATTATAAAGGAGGAAATGAAAAAAAGTGTAAACCGTTATTGATTTATTGATTTTTGGTTTGTATGTTCTCCCAGTTATTGAGTTATCCGTGTAACCATTTACACGTGTTGACATTAAAACCCTTTATTTATTTATCTATATCAACAGAAATGACAACAACAACAACAAAAAAACCATTGAATTTGTTGTTGGTTTTAATTTCTGGTATAACTAAAGGTTGTTTGGACAAATATAATAAAAAGAGGAAAAATAATGAATGATAGTTATATCATTATTAATATTAACTATCAATATTTAAACATGTTCCATTGGTTAAAACAACTTCACTTCTTAAGTCAAAAGCAATGATATTGTTATTACAACATGTTTTGTTTTTTTTACTATCTGTTAATCAGATGATGATAATTGATGGGAGAGTAGTGTTTGATGAACAACAACAAGAAAAGGTGACATAATTAACTTTAAATATAAAGTTCATAAGTTGTTTCAAAGTGAGGTTTCGCTGCTCTAACGAATCTGTTCTACGGTGCTCCACCTCTGCTCCGATCACTCTTTACTAGAAGCGGCAGATTACGCAAGAGCAGCGAAGGGAGCAGCGTCTGTGGCGATAGTGCCGAGATCGCCTCTCCTTAGGGACCACAACCGTTTTCCTTCCACTCTCACGATCGGTCCTCTCTCAACTCCCTCCATTAACATGCCAGGAAAATGGATGGGCGAGCTCAGGTGTTGAGCTGCTTTTGGATACTTTCATTTCCTGGAGGGCGCTCGACTTGTCGATTCACTTGTCGTCACATGACTCTGTCACACCCTGGTCTTCAGGCCCATTGATAGAATGTGGCGTATTTTATGGACATGGTAACGTCTGGAATGTTCCGTCAATATCTGCCGATAAGAAGACGACGTGGTCAGCGCGGTGCACCCGAGGCGGCGGTAATTACATGTGTGATGTGAGCACATTACTGTGTTCCTTCACGCCTGCTCACGTGTAACATAAATTATACGCCGATGCATCCACAGGCACGTGTGAGGCTGTATATAGGCCAAATGTTGCTCAGAGAAAGTGCTGAATTTTTCATGCAACCTCAAAAAACAGCTCTGACGGACTTCAGAGTCACTCAGCAGGAACATCTCTTCCTCTGCCGCCGCTCTGGTCTCTACGTGACATGCAGGAGCGACATTAGAATGCTTAAAGACTTGTGTCGCTGCTCGTCTACACCCATAAATATGCAGGGATTTCAGCAGCTCCTTCCGTCCTTGGTATGGATCAGGACATGATATGAACCTACAGATGACATCAGCACCTATAGATAGATAGATGGATGGATGGATGGATGGATGGATGGATTGATGGATGGATGGATGGATGGATGGATGGATGGATGGATGGATGGATGGATGGATGGATGGATGGATGGATGGATGGATGGATGGATGGATGGATGGATGGATGGATGGATGGATGGACGGACGGACGGACGGAGTACAGCTGTATATTGGCAAGAATCTGTTCATACGATACTATCACGATACAGAGTTAACTATATGATATATTGTGATACTAAGTTACAAAACACATGCTGGACTCCACTGTATCCCCCATCCTCAGTCATCGCTGGGATCCTGTAGAATTACATTCTTCTTTTAGTTGCGGAGGACCTAGTGGCTGCAGCCATCTAGAGGCTGGAAGTATAATTGCAACACAAAAATGAACAATCGCTGTGAATATTTGCTTGTTAATTGTAAATGTGGAAAATCGAATTATTGTTTTTATACACACCTTATTAACATATAAACCATAAAAGAACTGTGGTAAAGTATGTTTCAAAAGCCAAAAAACTTTTTTTTTTAAGTGCTTAAATAAATGAATAGAGTGCTGTTGTGTGTGCTGTATTGATCATATTGTGGAACAAAAGTCACTTACAATTAACAAGCAAATATTCACAGCGAGAATATTCTGTCACACTCCTTCTCTTGTTCATAGAGATCCGGAAAAAAAGATGAACCTACAGATACAATATACACCCAAGTTAAGAGTTTAAACTTAAAATTATTATAACCTGTCAGAATAGTTTTTTATGAGTTGCAAAAAATCACTCAACTTAATTTCAATTTGTTGTTCTTAATACAATTATATAATATATTTTATGATAATATTGGTAGATTCGTTTTTTTTTTATCTTGCTTTTTTACATCAGGATCGAAAATGTGGTATGTATATGTTTATTATTATTATTTTTTTTGTTCATGGTTCCACTATAGTTTTGCTATCATTCTAGACTCAGGATCCCAAACCGAACTGCGTGGGTCAACAGAGGTCAATCGTTGATGAAACTGGGCCACACCATTTTATCTTTTTTTAAGTACGTCTTTGATCTTAATTTTATTTTTATTTTGTGTATTTTTGTTTGTTTCACTTAGTTTGTTTCTTTTATCTATTTCAAATTCTGTATTTCTTAGAAATGCTTTTCATTCAAAATTTATAATCAAATTATTAGTATCAAGTTATTTAAATTATAATTTATCATATCGAGGTCCAAATAGAATCATATCACAAACCACATATGGCCCGTGGGCTTGAGGCTCCTCTTTCAGATTATGGTAGAAATAATTATTTAATTAGTTTTTTCTGGTTATTTGTTTCCATCCTAGGGTCTAATCAACACTTGATGTACCAATACAGTATGAACAAGGAAGTTTTATTTACCTTAGAATGTGGTTCTTTTCTTAAGTTTAATGTTTTCCCAATTTTGTTTTATTTTTAAAAAATGCACCTAAATATTATTCTCTCTTTTTCTAGCAACGAAATCTAGGTCCAGTCGGCAGAATAATATATATCTAATAATAATATTACCTTTCATTATTGATGAACATGTTTGCTTTGTTTCTCCGGCGTCATCATCTATGTGCAGCATGGACACAAGAGAGTGACTTTGTGGACCAATAATGAACAGAACTTTATCATGGAGTAATTGAATGATAGTGGCGCGGCAGAAGTGAATTACTGTAAGAATTAAATCACAGAGTAATATTAGGAAATAAAGACCATTGTTACAGCTCTGATCACATTATGTATCGTCACAGTTGAAGCGTGAGCTTCTATTGTGTGAAGTCGTTGGCCGGCTCATGCGTCGGCCCACTCGTATTTAAATGTGCGCTGCCGATGGGCTCTTGGGTAATTGTTCCACCAGCAGGAGCCGTTTGTGCTTCTGTTTCCGTCCAGAGCCATTAATCCTTCCCCGTGTGTGATTGTTCTTCTCCTCGTCCTTCACATACAAACGCTGTCGTTATTATCTTCTGTCCATGCTGCTCACACACACAGACACACACACCTACACACAAAGGCACATGTGTCACTGGTTTATCTTTCAAGTAATTGGTCTCTGGTGTAAACTACAGCAGATGACAATGATGGAAAAAGGCTGAAGATAGAAGTCGTTACAGGTAACGCTTGATGCTGCTTTAAGCATCAAACACATGAAGAAGGCTGTTATTGTCATTGTTTTGTTCTGTTGCTAATATAGACATTTTAAAAATCATAATAGGTATTACTTGCATGGGTAATGACTCATTGTCAGTCTTTATTTGAAATCAGCTGAATCGAATTGAATTAAATTTGGATTTTTAAAAAAACAAAAGTGGATTTTTTTTTAATATATAAATAAAAGTGTCCAAAATATTTTAGTGCTCTAGGTCGAATGTTATTTTACCAAACTGTATTTTCACTATTCCCTTCAAATCCATTTCCTTCAACCTCAGTTTTATTGTTTAATTAGATGTCGTTCTATAACTATTGACGTCAATAATCTCTAATTCCTTACCTTGAACATATTTATACGTCAACATAACAACATGAACATTGACCATCCAGCGGGCAATTAGGGATGTAAACAATTAATCAATTATCGATTAATTGTTAATAAGAGATTACTCAATTAATATAAATTAATTTAAATTAATTGCGTTTTGAACCCGTAATTCCTGGCGAGTCTGCATGAGGGAACAGAAGCGAAGCAGGACAAGACAAACGACAAACGGTACACTGATAGCATGAAGAGGGCAAGACAGAGAGTAGTTTGGAGTCACTCTAAGTTTATTCAGATGCTAAAAGCACAAATGTGGAAGTATTTTAAAGTACAACACCTCCACAACTTGTTGAATTTCCACCTAAATGTGTCACATTCAGCAATGCTACAGGCAGTAGGTGGTTCTTCTCAGCCTACACTCACCAGAGCGTTGGGACGAAGGGTATGTAACTCCATGAAAGCAGAGGGCATTACCCAGCAGATATGTGACATGGTTACCACACATGTTAGACACGTCTCATCAGCCTATATTTTAAGTTTAATAGAGCAACATACATCCAGTCCTGGGCTCGTCTACATGTGACGATTTATTTTCATGCTTATATAGTATTGTATTCTTCAGTTCAGGAATGTGTTTTTTAGCTGCCATTATTAATGTTTATTTTGTCTCAGATGAGAGATGAGTGTAATATTTAGATATTTTCTAGAATATGTTTGATAAGCTACCAAAATCGTATTCCCTGCCCTCAAGTGAGCCCAGAATAAATCTTTGATTATGGGATATGATTTGCATTTTTTCTTTATACCATAAGAGTTTATATCATAAGATAGCATTTTATGTGACGTATACAGGAGATAGAACATATTCAGAGGGAAATTCGGGTTCTCAGAAAATTTGCCGCTTATTAATTAATCAATCGATAAGATGAAACAACTATCAATTAATGAACTTCTCGATAATTTGAATCCCTACGGGCCACAAAACATTATTTAACAGGCCAGATTTCGCCCCCAGACCATGAGTTTGACACATGTGCTCTACATTGTACATACTGTATTTTTCAAAATATAAAATGTCTTAAAAAGTCCTTAAGTATTAGTTTTGTACCAAAGTAGAACTGCGAAGCCACACCACGCTTATTGAGCCGAAAACACTGTATATAATCATCATTCTATCTAATGATGAAGAATGTACAATGTCGTCACATACCTTGTTCACAATGTTGTTGTCCTTCTAAATTTCTGCCAAATACAAAAAAAATATACAGAAAAACATAAAAACCTCAATTATTAGGTTTAGTTACTATTAGCACCAACAAAATAGTACTTAATCCAAAAAATGAACAATTATTTTTTGAGGTAGCCTATATTAGTAGATATAAAAAAGGAATTATCTCACACGTGGAGGCAATTTGTCCACCAAACAATTGACTGGAGGTGTTTTAATAACCTTTTTTGAGGGTAAAAAATCCAGCAATATAAAGTTGACTGAGTCATCGTAACAAGAAAGTTGTTTTTCAGAGAGATGGAAAACAGATTTAGCCTTTTTGTCTGTCTCTTTGTTTTGGTGAGATTTGAACCAAAATGTCTTTGCCTGACTCGGTAAGGAGTGACGAACAAAGAGCAGTATCAAACGGGCGAAGGTATTAGTGTGTGTTATTGATTCGCCAATTGATTCCGACGTTGTTTACCTCAGATCATCTCGCCGCGCCGCTTCAAAAGGCCTGCATCGTTGCAACACAGCGGTTTTCAGACAGTGGTCAGATAATGCACTTTAGAAGAGGTTCCTCTGATGAGACCTGGTTTCTCTCACATGTATATATGCAGTACTTCTTACTAGCTTCAGATTTTCCTCACGTACATCTTTTCTTAAAAAAAACATTTGAATTAAGAGATTACTGGAGTAAAATGTTCTCAATTTGTTTGTTCTCTGTCGACACTTCAATAAAACATTTGATATGATTTCACTTCCTCAGCAGTGCTAACAAATAGCACCTACAAAACCTCATCATCAAGTCAAACAGAAGCTTAGTCCTGCTGACTGTTGCTGACAATACAGTACATTTAGCTCAACTGGAAGATAGTGAAAGAAAATTAGCAAGAAATCTAATCAACAAGTCAAAGATTATTTTATTGTCGTTCCAGTTACTAATAATAATGAAGGGAAGTTTGTTTCTGACACCCAGTGATAATACAGCTTAATAAACAAGACAAAAACTAATCATAATATCAACATTTTCATTATAATTATTATCATAATCAGCAATATCTTATTTTTGTAGTTATTGTTATGCAGTAAATAAAAATGAACCCCCATAAAACAGTTGTGTTTGTCTGGTCTAAATTTTCATCAGAGACAACTTCATCAGGTAAATGAAAATTGATCATGAAAATTTAAATATAGAATGTAACCAAGTTTATTGCATTGTGAGTAAGTAAAGTTCTTAGAGTATCAGCTACTTTGGCTGAATTTAAGGGGGCGCAAAGGTAGGTAGAAGACCCCCTTTTCTTCAGACACATTCTTACAAATGCACCTGATCAACATATAGACAGAATAATGTGTATATTTGATTACTAGTCAATAACTGGCCCTCCTCTAAACAGAGATTAAAAAAAAGTCCAATTTCAAAATGCTGTAACCTGAATGCTAATTTAAAAAAGAGCATCTATGAGGTTCACCCTTTTTTTTTTTTAAGTTTCCTGATTGATATTTGTAATATAAGCTTTCCTGACAATCTCTTAAATTTCTCCACTCTGAGACGAATAAAGATATACATCTTATCTTCCTTATGATCAAAACAGTAAACATAAAATGCATTGACGAAGACGTAAGAACCAGAATTTTAAAGTTGATCCTGAAAGAAACTGGAAGCCAGTGAAGAGTTTTAAGGATCGGAGAAATGTGAGTTCTTCTACTAGAGCGGGTCAGAATTCTCGCTGCAGAGTTCTGAATCAACTGCAGGCGAGACAGATCCTTCTTGTTAAGACATGAAAACAAACTGTTGCAGTAGTCGAGACGAGAAGACACAAACACGTGGATACAAGCTCCAGATCATGTTGTGACAACATTTTACTCAGTTGAAGGAAACAGTTTCTGGTCAGTTTTCTGCAGTGTTGAACTAGAGACATGTCTTTATTAAATAAAAAAACAGGTTTCTCAGTCTCAGTTTGACAGACTGACCCAGGTCACCCAAGTACTGACTCAACCCTGGAACCTTATCGTCAGGAGCAATCACCAGAGTTTCAATTTTGTCCACATTTAGCTGTAAAGTGTTTTCACTCAGCCATTGTTTTATTTCTACCAAACAATTGACTAAGCTGTTCAGCCTCTGGGGCTCAGTTGGATCAAAAGAGCAGTAGAGCTGGATGTCATCAGCAAAAATGTGATAAGAAACATCAGGAAATCTCTGAATGATTTTACCGAGGGGAATCAAGTACAGCAAAAACAATAAAGGACCCAGAACAGAACCTTGAGGGACTCCACACAACAGATCTGCCGATTCAGACCTCATTTGATTGGCAGATAAACTAAAACTGCGCCCAGAAAGGTATGATGAGAACCATTGTAACACAGACCCAGACAGTCCCACTTAATCCCTCAGTCTGGTGATCAACTGTGTCAAAGGCTGAGGACAGATCCAAGAGAACCAGAACAGTGAATTGACCCGAGTCAGCCGACATCATGATGTCACATGATACTTTCAGTAAGGCTGTCTCCGTAGTGATGTTTACGGAAGCCAGACTGAAACTTCTCATGGATGTCGCTCTGATCCAGGAACAAAGACAGCTACTCAGACACCACCTTCTCCAAGATCTTCGACAAGAAAGGGAGCTTAGAAATAGGCCTGAAATTACTGAGGTCATTTAGGTCTAAGCCTGGCTTTTTGAGCAGAGGCTCCACAATGGCATGTTTAAATGCATTGGGAAAAACCCCTGTGGAAAGGGAGAGGTTCATCATATTGGTAACCCAGGGGCCAATAACATCAAATACTTTGATAAAAAAGCCTACAAGGAAGGACGTCATCTGAGCAAGAGGAGGGTTTCATCTTATTCACTAGGGATGAACTATCACCCAAAGATACAGCACTGAAGGAAGTCCAAGAGGAGTAGAAGGGCTCAGAGACAGTAGGGGTTCCAAACAAAGGGGGAGAGATTTTCTCTTTGATCAATTTAATTTTGTCAATGAAAAATCTCAACAATGCATTGCTGTCAGCTTCACAGAAGACAGGCGTGATTTGAGGAGCAGGAGACACAAGAGAATGAATCGTGTCAAACAACATTTTTTTTTTCTTATTTTCTGCTACCAGTTTTCTGATGTAATCAGATCTAGCAGTTTCCACCATCTCATTGTAAGAAGACATCAGATCCCTGAGGGGAAGTCTGTGCACCTCAAGTTTAGTGGACTTCCAGAGACGCTCAGTCTCCTCAGACTCAGGAGATCTTCATTAGTCCAAGGGCAACGTTTTTTCTGAATTTTCAATTTCGATTTAACGGGTGCCACTTGATCCAGTATTTCGACACAATGAGTAGTGAAACAGTGAATCAAACTGTCCACGTTTGGGCAGTCATCAAAGGAAAGAAGGTCAAACAAGCAGAAAAACTGTCTGCAGTATCGGCTGAGATGACACGCCTCTGAGACCTAACTTTCAAAGGCTTAGGTTCAGGGATGAAGTCCAGGTTAAACAAGACAAGAGATTGATCACTCAGATGGACATCATGTACAGATACATTAGAAATGTCCAGACCAAGAGTAAAAACTAAGTCTAAATGTGGCCTTTTTGATGAGTGGGTTCAGTAACATGTTGCTCAAAATGAAAGGCTTCTGTTAAAGTTAAAAGTTATTTAGCAGAGCAAGATGTGACGTCATCAACATGACTATTTGAATAATGGAAGATAAGAAGTCACTAAAGTCTTTCAAGAACACCACCGCAGGACCACGCGGGCGGTAGAATGACACACAATAGAAAGGCCTTGTAGAACCAACCAAGATCATCTGACACTCAAAAGAAGTGAATTCCTGTGTCTGAATCACTTTGCAAGAACAACTCTCCCTAAAAACTGTAGCAAGACCACCCCCATGACCCCCATGACAAACTATTCCTCTCTCTGCCAAGTCTCAGAAAGACATAATAAATCCAAATTAACTCTTGTAAAAAGATTATTAAAAGTAAAGGATTTATTAGTAATGGAGCGAACAGTCAGAAGTCCCACATTCAGCACCGATGACGTCACTGATGACACCGCGCCACTGACAGGCACGCAGAGCGGGATCTTTTGAAGAGAACAGCAGCGGTCACGTATTAATAAACTTTATGTTTTAGACACATAAAGTGTGTCTAAAACAATTATATTTTTATTTACAATTAACATGCAAATATTTGCAGCATTTTTTCAATATCCTCTTGCAATGAAACTTCCGGCCGCTAGATGACAGCGCTCATTCGTCCTCTGCTGTTAAAGGAACAATGAAATCCTGCATGATGACTGAGGACGAGAGGATACAATGGATTCCCAGCAGCTTTTAAAGCTTATGTTTGTACATATTTAGGTTTCAAAACAAACGAAAGCAGTTACGACTATGTCAAGAGTCATGTGGTCTGTAAATTCTGCAACACCAGAGTCAAGTATTCGACAATACTACCAATATATCCTTGTTCCTACAGTATCACAATATATCATATTGTTGACATTGCATTTTGATAGTTATCGTATTGACAATAAACACTCAACATGAGTCAAAAGCTAATGTTACTTCAGAGGAAACCTTTTTTTGTTGTTGAAATAAAACACATTTCAGACTGATAATGAAAAGAACAGAAGTTAAGGCCCGGTAACAAATGCCCCACGAACCAGAGGTCGAGGATCAAAGAAGTCCATGGACAGGTTGATCCTGTTGACGCCTGTTTTTGTGTCGTCGTAACATACCTGACTACCAGTCTCATGGACTTGTTGCCTGCTCAGGTGCTCTCAGCATATGAAGGACGATAATTACATACTGTAAGTATAAATAAATGTATAAATACATAACAAAATGTATATTTAAATAAATGTGTGTATAAATATCAACATGTCAAAATAAATAAATGACTTCTGATTTAATTTTTGTCGAAGAACGGTGCAATTTCTATGTATGTATACAAATTTATTAATTTATACATTTTGACTTTTATTTATATGTACATGTATTTATACCTTTTTTGTCTTTTATGTATCTATACATTTTGTCTTTAATTTATTTTTGTTTTTATACATTTATTTATAAATGTATTTATACATTTTGTCATTTAGACATTTTGTTGTCTGTATGCAAATTAGGTAGGCGATGTGAAGCAGTGATTGGTTAGACAGGCAAATAAAACAATCGATGTCGATCTCAAACTACCAATCCTACAGCAAACTAGTCTATAGCATCAACGCTGCACTGAGAGTGGAAGAATCTTTTCTGAAATCTTCGCAAACCAACTTGATAAGTTGCCTGTTCATGTGCGTGAGACTGATTTAACAAACCAGGAGCCTCATGAAAGACGACTGTGGATCTCCTACTTAAAACTGTCAAACACCTTTAATTTGTGGTTGACAGTTTATCCGTTAACATCAGCAGCTCATATGGCTCAATGTTAGAGCACTTGCCTCTGGACCCAAAATTTATAAATACATGAATGAATGAAAGACGAAATGTATAAATACATGAACAAAAAAATACAATTCAAAATGTATAAATGACTAAATCTGTAGATATACATAGGAATAATGCCTTTCGATAAAAATGTAATCAGAAGTCGTATGAGTTGCAGCCTGTTGCAGCAGCTCCTTACAATTTTATTATTTATGTGTTGTTTTTTTTATCTGTAAATTGAGCTTCTGTAATTATGTTAGCTATCTTTTCTTTTTATTTATTTTTGACATTTTGACACGTTTATTTATACATTTTATGATGTATTTATACTTATGGCATTAATCGTCCTTCATATCAGCATACGTTCATCCTTCAATACAAACCCTGCGTTCAAACCTCTTAGTGGGTAAAGTGGGCCGAGCCGAACACATCTCTCTCTCGGCTGATGGTGCATCTGAAGGGGATCGTTGCCGCTCACATTCCCCTGCAATCAGAAGATCAGGAGAGACACGGAGGGAGAGCGAGATGGAGAGGGGGTGAGGTGGGACAATCTATAATTGCTAGATCAGAGGGAGATCTTTGTTCCAGTGAAGTAGAGCCTTTCGTGCGTCATCAGCCATTTCTCCCTCAGTGTTGGAAAACATGCCTGATCTCTTCACCAACACGTCGTCGTAGAAAGCTGGAGGTGTTGGACGCTGTCTGATCAAAACGGCTTTTTTCCTTAATCCATTTTGTGTATGTTTACACAAGTAAACACCTCGAGCTAATTAGAATTAGTGCGGCGTGTTAATCAACATTACTTTAATGTCAAAGTGAAGACGGAAGTGAAGCAGATATATGGAACGAAAGTCCTTATCAAACACCAGGCCCCGAAGGCAACGTCAGGTTCTGTTGTGAGGTCCGATGTTGATAATCCGGGTCGAGAATTGATTTCACTAGTAGCGACAAAAGGATTTGATTAAGCTGCTCAAACTGTGGCCTGGTGACCTTTTGTTGCCCTGAATCAAGGCGTACAGTGGTCCTTGTTTATTGTGGAGGTTTTGTTGTAAATCATTTTCGCTGTTCTAATGCATGTTGAGGTGTCATAATACCTCCTTTAAAATGTGCCTTAAGTCTGAAAGATACAGTACATAATTCTAACATGAAATAATTCATGCTCTTTCACCCTGTTAAATATATTAAAGCTCCTCTGCTTGTGCTGTGTCCGCACCCTTGTCTATACATTACACCTTTTTTGTTTAAATAAACTGAATTGAGGATTCCTTTTCTTTTTAGTGGCTAAGTTCAGGGTTTTACTCAGGTTAGTGAAGGTGTCATGAGACTGACTGAGTTTGAGGAAGTGGTAAAGGGAAGGAACGAGAGTCATTGTTTCGTTAACAGTGTGAGACGAGAACACTACGTATCACGTATTAGACTCCTGTACTCGTCCTCGCTGTTGTCCCTGATGCATCCAACAATGCATCGGAGTTGTACCAGAAGTCTGAAGTGTAGATGGTGAAGAGGAGAGGGACCAGTACTGTCCCCTGAGGTGCTCCTGTACTGCACACCATAGTGTAAGATGTGACGTCCTTAAGCCTGACATACTGTTGTCGATCAGTGAGATAGTCCGAGATCCAGGAGACCAGACCGGGGTCCATATGTATCTTTGTCAGTTTGTCCTGCAGCAGAGTGGGCTGGATGGTGTTAAAGGCACTAGAAAAGTCCAGGAACAGGTTCCTCACTGAACATCAGTTATTGTTGTTTCACTGCTGCGACATTATTGCCAACAGAGGTTTAACGGTTCCCCAGGGTGCAGATTTCACACAAAACTACAGTTATGCGTTTAAAAAAACACCCCCATGTGACGTAAAAGTAAAAAGGCTGGATAATGAAATTCCCTGCAGGCTTCTCTGCCAGGCTCGGGATCTACACTTTCTCCTTCCTGATACGAGGCCCACAGCGGGAGTCGTCTGCCAGGGTTATGTGAGGGCGTGAGGGAGCCTGGGCATTAAGATAGAGGCTGGATCAGACCTCGCCTCTGTCTGCCGCTTTAAATCCGACTCAGCATTTGGCGAAAAGATTACTGGAAGAAAAAAAAAAAACCTCAGGAGGGATCTGCTGCTTCATAGGTACAGTTAGTTTGGCCAGTGGAGAAAACAGGAAACATTCCAGAGAGATAGTATAAATCCTCTATTGTTTTTCATTGTTGAATGACCTGAATAATTGGAAAAAGTGCTACGATTTGGCCGAGGTGTGTCTGTGCATGTGTAGGTGTGTGTAGTAGAATGACTCACTTCATTATTTTTCCAAAGCTCTTTGCTCTGAGAGTGATTTCATTATTTACTTAAGTTATTAATCATGGTGTGTTTGAGTGAACGCTTAAAATGAGGTGAGGAAATGAACGTTAACATTATGACCACTGCCTTATCTTGTGTTGGCTCGACTATTTTCCAGTCTACAGGAGTCACTTTTTATCGGAAGTCGAACATGGCTTTCCATCCTATTAATTAATTTTCTCTGTCCTGATATACTACGGAACATATGCTTCCTCAAGTTTCGTGTTTGTTCACTTTAATTATCGCTTCAAATTACATATTCCGGTCATTTTGCACATCCGAGTGGGAGAAAAACTCCTGAATTAAATTCAGTAAATCAGGTCTGTTAGATGGTATCACACGAGGGGATAAAGTTTTAAACACGATCCAAATACAGGGCTAAAATCCATTTTCATTTATAGATGATTCTATAACTTGCACAAGTTTAAACGTAATGTTCTGTGTTAGTTTCAAATAAACACTTTATACTAACTCAACACTGACACAATGAAACACACATTAGATCTCCTTGCATGGTCCAACATTCTTTTGGCCCTTTTATTTGTTAATTGTTTGCATTTTCAATCTCAGTTTAAGAGAAAGCAATTCCACAACAGATGGCTGTGCGCTAGAGATGACACTGTTAATGTATTTTAATGAACTGTGCATCATGTTGACACCAGGGCCTTTAGATTGACATGAACATGACAAAACATTATGAACACTAGTTCCATCCTTATCATTTAGAGTACAAGATAAAATACCTGGCATTGTGCAGGAATTGTTTGAAAGATACAAAACCCCGAAAACGATTTAAATGACGAATAAGAAGACCATGTAATTTAGTTTTTAATATCCAAGAGTGCTAGCATCATTTTTTGCCGGTAAGTTTGAGACAGATTCTGAAAAATGATGTAGTATCTGTTAAGACCACAATGAAGGACATACATGTTGGAGGACTGAAAGGCTGTAACCTGTTTAACATTTGAGCTACAGAGCTCTAATTTAGTTTAAAGAAGAAAATAAACCTATTCATGCTTTTACACTTGTAATAATGGAGTAGTTAGCACACAACAGATCTTTGCCTTTTGGATATTTGCAGAAGATTAAGGCCATAAGGTAAAAGTCATCTTTATCTTTCACACACAGATCAGTTCATGGAGGGAATTTCAAGTCCAAAAAGTTCTTTGTAGCACTGTGAGAGAACCAACTGATTCAAGTGCATTGGTAGTTATAGATACATTCAACACAGTTGTGTTTACAATATAAAAATGCTTTTGAATGTTTGTTTGTTCAAAATATTCATGTTTAATGGTACCAATACTCACGATCTGTTTGACAGCACACCCTTCTGCAACAGTCTGAAACCTTAAAAAAAGGGCATATATACAGTATATATATGTGTATGTAAAGAGTGGAACTCGGACAGTTGGCTGTCAGAAACATGTTTTGTAGTTTCACTCTGACCTCTTGAGGGCCACATAAATGCAGTCAAAAGGCCTCATGCAGCTACTTTAGTACATGCCTCTTGCTCACACTTTAGTGTTGAAAACAAATCTGCAAACCAGCTTAAACATAAATCAGGTGTTGCCAACAGTTCCTTCATCAAGTCTGAAGGTCCTTGTGTTCCTCCTGACCTCCCCAGCTGCTGCTTCTCTCAACCTTTTATTCTTTCCATTTCTCTGATGTTGCACTTCAACTTCCATGGCCATCAGTGACCTCCTGACCTCGCCCACATGCACTTCCTCTCTCATTCTTTGTCTGTGTTTTAAGTCATCAGGAGTCGAGTCAGAGTTCAGTCGACTTTCATCGTCACGGACGAGAGTCTGAATCCAAACATGCTTCTCTCTCTTTGTTCTCCTGGCTCTGGTGTGAAGTCGTTCACCTCTGACTCATATTTCTGTTACTAGATGTTGCGTTGTCCTCCTCAAACTGACGAGCTCATCATCTGTCAGCGTCACATAGAAGCATCAGAGTGAACTGACGAGATTCTGAGCTGCATAAAAAAGTCAGTTCTTCCAAAGGTTTTCATAGTTTGGAGACACAAATTTGACAGTTGGAATATTCAGACTTTTGACTCACACTGTGCACTTTTCAGCTCGTCACTACTCTACACTAGGAGTTTAAGGAAGTATTGATACACTTAAATATTGGGGGGGAGGGGAGGGTTTCAACATACTGTTTCAATATTTCTTTAATTTCTTCTTTTTGACTATTTTTAGAAATTGTGTTTTGAATTTATATATTTTTTTAATATTCTGGTGTTTGCTTTATGTTGTTTGGTATATCATATTTCTTTTATGCTTATAATCTTTTTCAGTTTTAGACAAAAACTATTTCAGTACAGTTTTAGTTAATGTTCTAACTTGTGGGGGGGCTGGACCTTCACAAACATGGTTTTCTGTAAGTAAACTTTATGCGAGTGTCTAGTATCAATAAAGTTGTAAATGTACTAAAAGTAACAGAGTTTCACCTTTTTTTCCGCATTCCGCTTCATCACTATCTATCCAGCAGTAAAAGTCTCAGTGGCACTTTTACAGATACTAACAACAGATACTGATACAAACACATTATTTCCAAAAAATTATTGATATACTTTCTAAAACATGTATCAACAATCTCCTGCTGTCAGATCTGAGATCGAGGAGGGAAATATTTATAGCATCTTACTACGGTATATCTAACTTTATGATAAGAGCTTCAACAACGTCACACGTAAGGCTCTTATTTTTGGAAGAGCACAAACAAGCAATAAAATAAAAGCAGGTTGAGAGAGAGAAAAAATAGTAACTTTTCATGGAGTCGATCCGTCTTGGACACATCTTTGTGTAGAAAATAAACTTTCATATTCATATTTTGTAATCATAGTTCTTTTATACAGTATTACTTTATATTACAATATATGGTATCGTTGTATCGTGATACATATTGTATCAACAATGTTTCTTTCATGACAGTGTATTGTTCAACACGGTCCATTGGTTATGGTTGGCAGAGGTCAGTAGCCGTAGCAACAATTACTCAACCTAGTTTAGATGCCAACATGAGTGTTGACGTGTTCACTGCTCACTGTTTGGTTTCTGCTGCGTTAGCTCTCAGCTGCTGTGTCGGCATCACCATGACAACCACACCAGCCGTCTGTCACACGCCGTTATGTCACCCACTTCAACAATGTGTTCAGTAGAGTCCAGCAAGAGGAGTGTGTGTGTAAGGGTGTGTGTGTGTGTGTGTGTGTGTGCGTGTGTGTGTGTGTGTTGATGTGTATAGGTGTGTGTATGGGTGTGTGTGTGTGTGTGTGTGTGTGTGTGAGCTGATGCAAGTTGGTTTTATCTGATGAATGTTCACAGCCTTTCAGTAACAGTAAAAATGCCTCCAACATTTCCTTAAAAAAAATGTAATAAAAAAAAATGTAATTTCTTATCCTCACAGTTAATTTGATCATATGATTGTGTTTTTTCCTTAAACCATAGTTCTAGCGACATTATGGCACCATTCAGTGAATCTTTTATATCAGGGGATTTAGGGACATGTGGTGAGATTCATGGCTGGTGAGACTCCTGGATTGAGATCTACGATTGAAAGTCGTGAAAAGAGAATCTTATTTCATCACAAACGTATTAAACAAAACCCTATTTCTTTCTACAGATACATTTTGTTTTATATTAATCAATATTTATTAAGGATGACTAATAGGAGGTTAGAAAATATTGATGCAGAAGTATATCAATATTTTCCATGATACTGTAGCTATTCGTTAGCATTGTATTCAGTCTATTTTGGCCTTCAAATCATATTTTTAAATTTTTATGATTTTAAGATGTATTCATCTTCGGATGGCAGCAGACCACAACATCCTGGTCATGACTGTGGATGAGAGAATAATAATAATAATAATATCTATTTTTATAGCGCCTTTCTAGACCAGGGTCACAAAGCGCTTTGACAGCCATTCACACATACTGATGGGAGTAGGCTGCAACACATGCACCAAGTCTGCCATCAGGAGCAATCAGGGTAAAGTGTCTTGCTCAGGGACACAACGACACAAGCTTGTCTGGAGCTGGGATTGAACATGCAACCTTTTGGACGGCAGGCAACCACTCTACCATCTGAGCTATGACGCCAGACTTCGTCAAGAGTCATGTGGTCTGTAAATTCTGCATTCTGCATTATATTGTGATACGTATCATATCGCAAAATGATTGCAAAACACACCTCTTTGTCTATCAAAACACTAAGAATAAATAGGTTTTAGTTTTCCCTGCAGTGGCTTTTTATCTGCCATCAGCTGCATCAGGATGTGGCTTGAAAAGACTCTCGGCGGAGCCGTTTGGCGATCATTCAATCCGTCAATCAAATCTGTCTAGTTGTTGGGACAAATCTGTCTTCTTCAAGATGTCAGAAGGTACAAAGGTCTTAGCTTCGACTGGTGCTTGTTTTCTACCACATCTCTTCAGGTGTGTGTCTGCAAGTTTGACTTTGAAGTGAAATATGACGATAATCTAGCAAAAGACACAAGTAACTTTGTTTAGCTATAAATATACCAACATAATATAAAGTCAAGTAACTGTGATTTAAACTATACATATACCAACATGATATAAAGTCAAGGTACCGTGATTTAAACTATAAATACACAACATGACATAAAGTCAAGGTACTGTGATTTAAACTATAAACATACCAACATAATATGAAGTCAAGTTACTGTGATTTAAACTATAAATATACCAACATGATATAAAGTCAAGGTACCGTGATTTAAACTATAAATACACAACATGACATAAAGTCAAGTTACTGTGATTTAAACTATAAATATACCAACATGATATAAAGTCAAGTTACTGTGATTTAAACTATAAATATACCAACATGATATAAATTCAAGTTACTGTGATTTAAACTATAAATATACACAACATGACATAAAGTCAAGTTGCTGTGATTTAAACTATAAATAAACCAAAATAATATAAAGTAAAGGTACTGTGATTTAAACTATAAATAAACCAACATGATATAAAGTTAGGTTACTGTGATTAAAGATATCAATATACCAACTTGATATAAAGTCAAGTTACTGTGATTTCAACTGTAAATATACCAACATGATATAAAGTCAAGTTACTGTGATTTAAACTATAAATATACCAACATGATATAAAGTCAAGTTACTGTGATTTAAACTATAAATATACCAACATAATATGAAGTAAAGTTACTGTTATTTAAGCTATACATATGCCAACATAATATAAGCTATAAATATACCAACATAATATAAAGTAAAGATAGAGATATACATTTACCAACTATGTTCTTAAGAAACGCAACAAAACTGCTATCCAGTCAAGAGTCCTTTTCGAAACATCAGAAAAAAAGATAAAGCCAATCCAATGTTCAAAATTTGTCCTTTATTTTCTGTCCAAAAAGACTAACGTGCAAATAAAAACAAGCCTTTAGTTAAAAACAGCAGTTTACAATAGTAACGGATAAAATATATCTAAGCTTCTGATTTTCCTTGTAAAATCTTTTTTTCTTCTGCAGTTGGCAAGCACCTCTGATGAATTACATTTTCATTGGAGTTTAATTTTGTATTGCTGATAGAAATATTGGAAAATAATTATTATTTTACACACATTGAGCTTTAAACAGCAGGAAGTTAGTTCCACCATTTTAACTTTCAGTCATGCAGATTTGTCCACAATCCTATTTAGTTTTGAGAATCAATCTAAAGATGTTACGATGACACAAACCAGAGCAGCTTATGACGTCCCTTTATTGGCTCAGTAATATAATAAAGTTGTTTTTTTGATGAGACAATGGCTCACAAATTTCCAGAGACATGTTAATAATCTATTTCTTTTTTTTACTTATATCTTCTCCTAAACGTCCCTCACCGTCTGCAACATAAATCCGTTTGTTGTGTTTTACTGAGCCTCTGCATCAGCGTTTCAGATCTCTCAATAAAGACCCACATGTACATGTATCGTCACGGCGATCTCTGTCTGGGTTATCAGTGGTGGAGGAACAGGAGGACGGAAGCTTCATAATGCATCAGGATATGAGCGGAAGGATAGTCTTCATGGATGTTTCAAGCTGAACCTCAAGTCTGAGTCAAGTGAACAACCTTATGAGGAATTTTGTTAAATAGAGTTCCTGAGAGTGAAGACACTCACATGTCAATGAAAAAACCTTGGTGTTTAAATGAAAGTCATGGAATGTTGTGTGAGAGTGTCATCATGGAGGCATGTGTTACGTCATCAACTCATCTTGTGAATTAAATCTATCAACTCCATCATGAAACTCATTTCTCAGATAATGATTGACAGTCAGAATTCATCGACGCTTCAAAAGATCCACTGAAGCTTATCGACGTTGTCTTCATCGCTGTGTAGTTCAAGTGTTGCCGGCGTCAAACAGGTTATCATTTTATCGCCTGTCTTGACGTCCGTGTCCTCTGAGTGTCTGTCAGACTCGTGAAGGTAGACGTCAGCTTCTCTCTCATTGCTATTCAGGACGCCCAGTTGTCCTGAGCGTCTGTTGCACGTGCCAAGGAGGAATGTTGGGAACGAGGGATGAGGAGGGGAGGAGTAGAGGCCCTCATGTTATCTAAACCTAAAAATAGACAACATCCCACCTGACCTTCTTTCCCGATGCATCAATGTTTACATGAAAAAAATCCTTTTGTTTTCCTCTTTGTTTGGTAAACATGATGACGATGTATGTCTGTCGTGGGCTGATAAGACGACTCCAGTCTTATTCCAGGAACAACAGGCTTGGTTTGATGAAGGATTATCTAGAGAGGGATTTCATGCAGACTTCACTGTTGCACAACCTTCACAACCAGCAACACTAAACACAAGGGCTAAATGAGTTTCTTCGACGTCGTTATTAAGAGTTAAACTGCCATTATATTAAAAGTAGGACACGGCAGAACCAAAAGCAGTCAGAGACGAAGAGCCTGTCAGTGTTTTTTATTCTGTTTTGCTTGTTTTAAAAAGTACAAAAATAGGTTTCGATTTTAACATTTGACAGTTTTATTTAGATTTAACGTGTGCGGTATCTATTATTGTTTGTTTTATTATCCATTCCAGGTGTGTTATGCAGTGTTGTGCTATTTAAGTATTTTATTCAAAAGTGAAATGAAGACATTTTATTCATATCAATGTATATATATCTTCTCAGTGGATCGCCACCTTGCCATGGTGGAGAACTTTGAGTGTTCTAGTAAATCTGAGAGCCCTGGTAGGGCCACCCTAGGCGATAAGGTCGAGGGGGAGGAACCAGACAAAGTGAGATCCAACATGGAGCAGCAGTGGCCCCTGGAGGTAAAGTGTGCAGGCCCACGTGACTTACCAACCACTGTCGCAGCTATAGGTAAATGGCATGGGCAGGTGGGGCTCAAAGCCATGGTCAGCAACCCACAAGGGCACTCTGACCTAAAACTGCTAGGAGTTGCGCCCCACAGTCCTTAACTAGCATAGTAAAGCCGACCGTAGAGAACAAACTCATCCCAAACCCTATATTTCCAGTGGTGGGAGTCCGCAGGATCATCGTAGCAGATGGTGATACTGGTCCTTCTCTTGGAGGACATTATGACGACAGAACCTTAAACCCACGAGGGAGGTACCCTCACAGTACCCCATACAAGGCAATTATGCCCTGTTGGTGACCATTTAAAATGGGAACCTTCAACACATGCTCAGTGAGAGAAGAGGCTGGGCTGGAGGAAGTAGTACACTGTGCCGAGGTAAGAGGAGTGGAGATCCTGGGAATACAGAAGCACAGACGAGTGCACACTGAAGACCAGGTCATTTACCACTGAGTGGAGCAAAGCACATTCATCACTGCATCTGCATGGCGAAATAAGGCCAAGGCTGCAACAGGGGACATAGGCCTATTGTCTATTGCCTATTATCAGGCAACCCAGTGACAACTGTCAACGTTGTGTACTCACCCACCAACGTGGCGCTATCTGAGGAGGTGGAACAGTTCTACGAGGACCTCACAGCAGCGGTCCATGATGTCCCAGCAGACAACTTTCTTGCAATCCCGGGCGACTTTAACGCAAGGATCAGAGGACGCTCCCTTCCCCTTCCACGATTTCACTAACCATTATGGGCATACCTCACTGACCTTCTCATGGATCAATTTTTGCCAGCGAACACCGTCTTCCAGAAGAGAATAGGCAAGAGGTGGACCTTCCAAGACCGAGCATCAGGCTTACTACGTCAGCTGGACTACATCCTAGTTAGACGAAAGTGGAGGAATTCCACCCTGAAAGCTGAGCTTTACAGCACGTTCAGCACTGATGGCTCTGATCACCGCATGGTCTCCATGAGGGTACGACTGAGCCTCAGTGCCCCTAAGCCAAGCCCCAAGATCCGGTACGACTGGAAGGCACTCTCGACCGACCCAAACCAGGTATAAGGAGGAGGTAATGAGCCGCTTTCAGCGTTTTGTCGAAGGAGCAGAGCCCAGCGGCGAGTACAGGTTTTTTGTGAGGCAACAAGGGCATGTGTGCCTGTGCTGCAAAAAAACAGAAGCTCTCTGCGGTCCAAACACCTGGTGGTCGTAGCGCACGTGGCAAGGTGGAAGAAGCACGGCTTGACATTGAACGAGAGCCTACTATGGAGAAACGTGGAAGACTGAATGAGGCCAAACAATTTCTCTTTAATACCTACAACAAAATCAGGGGGGGAGCTTATGAAGAGGGTGCACAGAGTTCAGGCTGTGCATGGGAAGAGGCAGTATAGAGAAGCATTGAAGGTCATTAATGTGATGACTGGACGGAAAAGGACCAAGGAGGAACAGGTTGAAGGACTAAGCCCTGAGGAGACGCTACAACATCAGACGGAGGGTGGGGGGGAGGAAATACCATTATTCCTCTGTAAACTCCACATGAACAATGGCCCCTTCATGGTCACTGAGTTTGCCAAGGCTAAGAGCATGCTGAGAGAGGGTAAGAGTGTTGGGGACCGACGCCATACCTCCGGAGGTCGTAAAGAAGTGTGGTCTCGACAACTGCCTCCTTCAGTTCTGCAACCTTGCTCTGATCGACAACAAGCTTCCTGACATATGGTCTCTCTCCAACATCATCCCAGTGCTCAAATCTGGAGAATCTCTCGAAAACAGACAACTACCAAGGCATCAGCCTGACGTGTATCACAGTGAAGGTCTACAAAAGCATGATACTAAACCGGATTCAGCCTGCAATCGACCCTCCCCTGAGGGAAAACCAAACGGCTGTCGAGAGGAGAGGACCACAGTAGCCCAAATCCTGGTCCTAAGTAGATTAATCGAGGAGGTGAAGAAGAACAAGCTGTGTTGTGCTTTATTGACTTCAAAAAGGCATTTGATACAGTACACAGAGGCACCATGAAGAATATCCTGAAGGCCTATGGTGTCCCTCCTAACCTGCTCTGGGCAAAAGAGAACATATATGCAGGCACGCGGGCCAAGGTTGGGCCCAGATGGCGACAGCTTGGAGTTTGATATACGGGCTGGGGTAATACAAGGAGACACCCTAGTCCCCTTCCTCTCTGTCATAGTCCTAGACAAGGGGTCAGCAACCTTAACAACTCAAAGAGCCATTTGGACCCATTTCCTACATGAAAGAAAACCCTGGGAGCAGCAAAACCCTTTTGACTTAAAAAAAATATATAATTCCATAATGTTCACTTTCTCCGTTTTCTTTTATGCTATATATAAATTAACTATAAACAACGTTAGTTAGTGATCGTTCACTCAAAATTCAAACTAAACTTATTTTCTACTCTTATGTCGACTAAGGGTTAGGATTATTTTCAGAGTAATTGTTCTTTTTTAGAGTTATGGACAAAAATGTTTGTTCATTTTAATATAGCGACTGTTGCTCAGTTGTCTTCATCTTCATCTTCTTCAAAAATGATACTTAAAAACATCCGAATACCTCTTTGGTGTTCATCTGTAATGTCCCTCTTGTATTAAAGCCTCGACATGAGAAAAATTGATCAGAAAAATATTAAACAAGTCTATAGTTTAGGCATGTTTTGAGCGGAAGATACCAGGCCGTCAGCCTAAATCTCTTATAGCAAGGCTTCAATACAAAAGGGATGTTACAGAGGAGCAGTATGGAAGCATTTGGATGTTTTTAAGTGTCTTTTTGGACGAAGATGAAGACGAAGACAATTGAGCTCCAGTTGCTACATTAAAATGAATAAACGTTTTGTCCATAACTCTAAAAAGAACAGATTACTCTAAAAACAATCCCAACCCTTAGTTGACATGAGGTTGAGTGGAAAATATGTGAAATTTGAAAACTTTAAGCGTTGATAATTATCATGACAATATTGTGTACTGTATATTTACTTCAGTTGTTTAACTGAGTCATAGTTGTTTTTCCCATTTCTTATGTCAAGCACTATGTGACTCTGAAGGTTATTTATATATACATTAATATACATCATACTTGTGTTATCATAATCATCATCATTATTATATTATTATTATTACCATCATTTCAACAATGCAGAATACAAAATAAAAAGGCATTAAAAACGAAATGATTTGATAAGACCGAGACAGGTGAGTGGGGGGGGGGGGGGGGGCAATGTTGTTCTTATATCAGCAAACTTACGTCTCACAGTACCAGTTCTGGTTAAATAAAAGGTAAATTGAAGAAGAGGTTTGCTCGTTTTTCAAGCACTTTGGGAAAAACTCATCAAAACATTTAAATACAATTTCCCCGTTTGTACTTACTTATTTTTAAAAAAAACTCAGTGAGCCGCATCAGAGGGCTGAAAGAGCCGCTGTATGCCGACCCCTGTCCTACACAATGCGCTCAGAAAGGCTATCAATGGGCAAGAGAAGGATCTTGGCATTACATCAAGGAGGTCAAGAAGGCACCATGCAGTAGTTCTGACTGATCTGGACTATGCGGACGACATTTTCCTGCTCTCCGACCACATGGAACAAGTGCAGGAGCTCTTGAGCAGAGTGGAGTCAGACTGTGATGTTCACAATACAATTAAAGTTTTATTATGAGCAAAAACATAAATAAATTAAGAACATTAAAGAAAAATCGCACTTTTTATTTTCCTGATTCCGTCAGACTTAAACACTTAATACATTTCTTTAAAATGTAATTTAATTTAATTTAAAGCATCTTTCAGAACACTCAAGGCCACTTCACAGATACCAAGGAATATAGAGGATTATTCAATATATTTCCATCAAGTGTCTTTGAGGACACATTCTTCCTTTCTATGAGCGGTGAAAGAAGATTGTTAGCTTTTATATTACAAATACACTCAAAAGAAAATTAGAGTTAGAGTAGATCGAGTTCGTTGTTGTTGTTCGGGGTGTCCAAACTGACGAAATTTAAAAAGACGTGCGCAAATTGCACAGTTTCCGCCGCCCCTTGGATTGATAGCGTTGACGCAGGCTGGTTGCCTCTGCCCGAGCTGTCATTGGCTTCGCCTCCGCTCCCCAGGCTCGCTCCCGATCGCTCTCCCGTGTCGCTCTCTCGTGTCGCCTTAGAAAACCAGGGAAAATCGATAAATTTGACTGAAGAACCCCGGAAAAAGGGGTGCAAAAACCCTATTTCTGAAAATTAATAGGAAGGCACTGGGATAAGGAGAGGATGGCGCCGCACCACTGCACCATCCTTCAGGGAGAACACTGGTAGTAACAAGGATATATTTGTAGTATTGTCGAGTACTTGACTCTAGTGTTGCAGAATTTACAGACCACATGAGTCTTGACGAAGTCATAACTGCTTTCATTTGTTTTGAAACCAAAATATGTCCAAACATCAGCTTTAAAAGCTGCTGGAGTCTGTATCCTCTCGTCCTCAGTAACTAGGCAGATGTTTCTGTGCTACCCTGTTTGATTGGAGGAAACATAAATAAACATTTAGAAATTTGAGATGACTAATCAGCTAATGTTCTCCAGTACCTTAAATCCTGTTTTTCAGTTTCAACTTGACTTAAAAACATGTGAATAAATTGCAATCATGTGAAATCCTCTTTTATGTGGTCTACTTCAGGTCAAGAGTGTATTTGTTCTCATTTCGTTTTAAGCACTTATTGTGATGAAACTTTCTACGTCAAACACACTTTCCTGGCTGGAACGATATTGTCAAAATCATAAAAGGGGCCCAAATATTTCAACAGTAAGTTTAGTAGTAAGTACTTTAACAATTACAATTTCTCCGATAAAGTTTTATTTTTCAAGTCTTGAATGATTTATAAAATGACCTGTTGGGTCCAGTTTGACACATACTGTGTGATATTGAATCAGTAATTTTTAAGCTTTAACTGCTGAATCCTTGGTTTGAATCGGCTTCTTGGTCATGCTTGAATCGTTTTGTTTCCCTGATTTAGTGCACAGCTCGATGAATCTTCAAATTGAAACTAAAAATATTTCCCTCACGGCTTCCAGTGAGCCCTCCATCTGTTTTCCCATCATGCTTCAGTCAAATCGTCTGCATTAAAGTGATCTCAGTGAGTCACAGTATTAGCCATAATGAAGCCAGGACAGGTGAATTCATTTCAATTAGACACAAGGATTTCCTCAACACACAACTGCTGAATACATCAACATAAATCATCTTTCCTTTCCTCATAGAATCATTTATGAGCGCATGCCTTGGAGTGATGAAATCCCGGCAGGTGGGCAGGAGGATATTTGGCTTTCAGTGGATTATGTTCTAGCACATGGCCAACCTTGGCTGAGTCATCTCGCCCACTGCCCGCCCACCCAAAGATGAGAGAGTTTGTGTGAGAGAGTTTAGAAGGAGAGTGATCTTGCCCATGGCCAAATATCCTACCATCAGACAGGAAACACCCCATCACTATAGATTTACTGGGCAAAGAAAACAGAGGTCAAGGACGGAGGTGAACCTCGCCCCAGGTGAACACAGACTAGGAGAGAACTGTACTTGTTAGAATGACCTGATCCGGTCCTTTGAAAATGCAATCGACAATATTGTTCCATATAGTTCTTACAACCTTATATATGACTAGAATGTATTTCCCATGACAAATAACTCAGTAAACAAGCAGGACTCGGTAAACAAGCAGAATTATGAGATACTTTTAAAAACTTGGCGGATCATCATAGACAGTGTTGAGAAAGTTCACTTTCAACTAGTTCAAAGTTCAGTTCACCAATTTTAAAAATAAAAATGTCAGTTCATAATTCAAATTTTTTCAAAAGTTCACTGCTCCAATATAAAATATAGTGTCAGATTTCATCATGTCAGAAACGATAAAAGTACACAGAAATAAAACAACACAAGTGTTGTTGTGAAATACAGTAAAGGACAGCATATATTAAATAAATGTTAATAAAATAAAATAAAATAAGAGACTCTTACGTTTAAGTGGGACTATACAATTACGGGTCCAGACATCCAATTGTAATCCCTAATGAACAAAGGTTTAGACTGGGGCAGTATTTCTGTCTATTCAGTACATTAAGACCTGTTACTACTGTGTTTCAGCAGGATTCTGCCTGCAAGTCTCTGGACGAAATCTGTCAACCTACTGACGAAAGATAAACGGAGAGAGCGAGATGTTCACGGACACCAAAAAAGGAACACGTTCACAGTAACATCCATCAGGCAAAATACTCTACGTTCAGTTCATGTTCTCAAAAATATGAACTATCGTCCAATGAACTACGCTTAATTAACTCGTTCAGACACACCATATAGAGGCTGCACTGATTTTAATTTTTCGGCATATATTTGTCATCTGATATACTGCAGAAAATTGTAGAAAGACTTTAAGTACCCCCTTAATATATATTGTGAACTGTTTTCTCGTAGAAAAAGTCATGGTCGGGCTCCTCCTTACATAACTGATCGGGCTCTGAGGTCTTTGGATCAGAATCTACTGATGGTTCCTCGCACATGGTTCAGGACTAGAGGAGAGAAATTCTTCCGGGCTGTTGCTCCTAAGCTTTGGAACGATCTTCCTCTCTGTTTGGGCTTGATGGATCTACTGACTCCTTCAAGAAACATATCAAGACATTTTTATTTGTTCTGGCTTTTCCTTGATTTTCTGGAACTCCTGTGTTGTTCTCGGTTTTATCTTGACCTTTTAAGTATATATTTTATTGAGTTTTATTTTGATTGTTTAAGTGCTTTGTGACCCTGGTCTGGAAAAGGGCTCTACAAATATAATTTACTTACATAATTACTTACTCACTGCTTTACAAGGGGTATCGAAACCTTCAAAACCTCCTTGAATCCAGATTTAACTAAACAAACATCACAACAATCTTTTCTTATCGACATTTTCTACAAAAAGTTATTTTGCCAGAAGACGGAGAGATGAAAACAGTGATATATAACCTTTTTGGCAAATGTAATATGGGGATGTATCCTGATGTTTATGGTAGAGATCAAGAATGTTTCATACACTAGCTCAACATTACTCTTCCGTCGGCTGGACGTAAAATCAAATATTTAAAGTGCACCAGAAGTGTCAGAGTAGCAATTGAAACGTCGCTTAATAGTAAAGTCGCTGTCATGATGTACGAGTTAGAGACACAAAGACAAGAAGAAGGGATGAAGAGAACAAGGCTGTCATTGAGATGAGAGGAATGACTCAGGCAGAGAAGTTTTAAGCTCAAAATAAAGCCATACAACTTTATAGAATTGTTTCTGAAAGTTGCTCACTTGCTTTATTATTCATTCATTGTTAAACTAAACATATAAATTTACTTATTTAGTTATTTCCCTTTGAGTATAAATGATATGAAAAGGGTAACAAAAAAATGCTATTTACATGTTGAAAAGATATTTTAGCTTTTATTACAATGTCATGCTACAATTACACAACTTTCTTTCTATGATATTCAAGTTTTTTTCTTTTCCTTCATTTTCTTTTTGCTCTACAGCCCCTCCTTACAATCATGCTATTTAATGTGGCACCTTGAGAAACTCAATTGTACTCTACTGGGCTGGATCGATTGCACACATTGAGAGTAGAGGAAAATTGAAGATGGAGATACCAGGTAAAAAGAAAAGAGGAACTCAACTAGTGAGATCCGTGGTTGTGGTACTGAATAGGGGTGTAGGAAAATATTGATACACTTACTGTAAATGCTTTGATTTCTTTTTTTTTTTACCATAGTGTCAATTCAATTTTTTCATCTTAATTAATCAGCTTTCTTTTTTAAATGTTGTTTCTAGTAAGGATGTAAGAAAATAAAGACAAATGCATAAGTAATATATTAAATACCACAATATTGTTTGTACATGAACAATACTCTTTTTTGCTTGCAAATCATATTTTATTTATTATTAATTTCATAAAAGCTTTGTTATAGTTTATATTTCAATATAGTGTGTATTTACTTAAATCACTCATTATTATATCTAAAATTAACATGAAAATATTCACAGCATTTTTTCTGTTGCGATTAAACTTCCCACCGCTAGATGGCAGCAGTCATTACATCCTTACAGTTGCAGCTGAGGAAACAGCAATGACCGAGGACGAGAGGATACAGTGGACTACAGCAGCTTTAGCTTAAAGCTAATGTTTGGACATATTTTGCTTTCAAAACAAATGAAAGCAGTTACGACTTCATCAAGAGTCACATGGTCTGTAAATTCTGCAAAACCAGATTCCAGTTCTAGGCAATACTCCCAATATATCCTTGATCCTACAGTATCACAATATATGACTATATATGGTATTGTTGACCTTGTTTCGTGATATGTAGCATATCACCAGGTTGTGTTCAGGTGCGGGAGAATGGCTTGCTGATGGGAAATGCCCCAAAAGAAGAGGAAGAAGATGGAAACTAGAGTAGCAGAGATATTTTTCACAGTGAAATTAATCCACAAATGTACGGGAGACAGATTTAGTGCTGACGGTTCATATCCATGCTTCTGAGAAAACGTCCTTTTTTAACTAAATCGTGTTGCTTTCACTAAATTGCAGGCAGAGGATTTCATTCTATAATTTGGAAACGTCACCACTAGCATTAATAGAACAATTTGAGCCAAAAATAAATAAATAAATATAAATATATATATATATGTTTTTGCTTTCATTTAGCTCGTCTCACAGAAGAACCAGCTATGCTGTGAACAATTCTCTCAATAATGACAAACAGTGTGTGGATCTGTCTTTGTGTATTTACTTCTACTGCAGTATTTTTTCCTTCTAATGTTTTGCTCCAAATGGGGTCCCTGGTTAGTTCTGCAGTGCCATGTTACACAATAGTGAAACTAAATCAGAAACCGAGTGTCCCTATTTAAAAAGACACAAACAAAGCTGAAAACCAAAACAGAAAATGTCAACTGAAGGAAGAGGAAGAGATGATGCCTCACGCCTATAATCCTGTCGTCCTCCAGGAACCTTCAGACACACTTAAACTTGTTCTTTTTATAAGAATGTGCTCCTGGTATTGATTAGGTAGAACATATTCAAAATAAAGAAGTCAAACAAGGACTTTCTTCAAGGAACAGTCTTTGTTGGCTGCCGACCTCTCATCCATGATTCAACGCTCGCCTCCCTTCTCGGAGTTCGTATCTCCCGGGGGAGGAAAAGGTGGAGGAGTCTGGGGAAAAATTGAACATCCTTCTGCATTCCTACACCAGGGACCCTCACAAGGGCCTCAGGGGAGCAGAGATGTGTTGAAGAATTCAAGCATCTCGCATGACATCACCGTTGACCTTTCAAAGTTGTTTCTCATCAACTTTTCTGATATAGGTTGACTGGATTTGATCAGTGCTTTAACTAGAACAAAGAGAAAAAAACTAAATTATTCACTTGTATTTTCAACTATCATCTTTGGTTCAATACCTACTGCTCATGAATGTAGGTCAGGGTAGAAACAAAGATCGACCAGTACACTGATAATTTTGCCTGTTGACTCAACTCTCCTTTTACCAACACAGATTGGTGCATCGTCTGCATGACTGCTGACACCGCCCCAATCTGCTTGTCGATCTCATGCTCTATTCGAACTCACTCGTGAACAAGAGCCTAAGATACTTGAACTCCTCCATTTAGGACAGGATCTCATGCCCAACCCGGTAAAGCTCCCACCTTATACATAGTTGCCATTATCAGGGTATCAGATACCCCTTACGCCCCAGGACTCTCCGTGGAAAACAGTTAAATGCCTCCTCCAAATGCAGAAATACACATTAAGACATGATAGACAAACTCTCATGCAACCTCAAGGATCCTGGCGAGGATATAGAGCTTGAACAGGAACTATTAAATTCAATATTTCAGGATCCAATTGTTAACTTTCAAAAGCAAAAAGTCTGTGTGTTTTAAGAGTTCACCAGCTGAAATGTCATTGTCAAATTTTTGGGGGAAATTTCCATGTTCATGTAAAACTCTCACCTTTTTGCAATTAGAATTAAGTTAACAATTAGTTTAGCATTAGCTAACACTACAGGAATAAACTAAAGATTCAATTTCCCTAATATCTCATTTATAAATTTTATAAACTATAACTAAACTATATTTTTCACCTTTGAAGGTTATCATACTCATTCATTTAGACTTCAGAATACTGTAAACAATAAAGTGAATATAGAAGCAGAGAAAGTTATTTCTCAGTCGCAGGTGTTGTTCGTGTTAAAGATAAAACACATAACAAGTGTGATGTCAATGAGAATGCAGCGATAAGTCACTGGTTGAGATTCTGCAGATTAACGTGAAGGAAGAGGAAGTACGAGCGCACAGTGACAGCAGAGACAAAGTGAAGGCTGGGAGAACACAACGTGTGAAACACGGCGTTCCTACAAACAGATGTTTGGTTTGACTGGCGGCTGAAAGGTGCTTGATTGTGTTCACGCAAACAGACTCCACTATTCTGGAACGAGACCCAAAGCAAACGCCAGTCAAGCGGCAAACTGCAGGTGTTGTTAAAATGGCTAATCGCTGCTTTGCTGCCCGCCTGCAACAGCAAATACAAGTGAACTGGCTATTTGGACGAGTAATTGCTTCCCCCGCGGGTGTCTGTGTCACCTGGGCGTCTGTTCTTCTTCTTCTCCGAAGATCGCCTTCTGTTGCACAAATGCAGAAACATTTAAGATACAGAGTAACTTTAACCTCTGTTTCATTCTGCTGCTAGTTAAAAAAGTATATAGTTTAATATTAAAGCAGAACTTTTGACTTTCTTTCTGTGATGATTTTGAACAGACTTGACTAACACAGTAGTAGTAAAGTCAGTATATACTAAAAAACGATGTGTAAAAAAGCAATTATTTTGAAAATATTCTTCTTTTTTTTATTGAATTACGCAATATAAACCAATTAAATGCTTAAAAAAAATCAACATTTATAATGTTTAAATCAAACATTCAATACTCATAGATGATTTTTCAAAACTATGAAGAAGCTTAAGGCTGGACTTCAATGTGTTTGCGTGGTTTTTATTTTTGACCATCTGGTTATTCAGTCTGACTTTAGGGTGCGAAGGGGAAGGAGGGAGAACATCATCATGCATAACAACCACACAGAAATATCTGCTTCAGGTTTGACTCCCAAATATTCCCCCAGCACCACAGCAGAGCCTAAGAGGCAGGATATTAAAATAATGTGATTCCCGCGGCGAGGACCGAATAATATTCAGAAACCATGACTGTATTTTACTGAAACTCAAAAATAACCCATTGTGATGCTTTTATGAGGAACCAGAGGTGTAAGTAAATATAGTGCAATTTATTAATGTGTTTTAATTTTTAAATCATAATTCTATTTATTGACATTAAATGATGATATTGTATCGATATATGTTTATATATATATGTATATATATATATATATATATGTATATATATATATTTTTTTTTTTGTTGTTGTTTATTTCAAGGCTTTTTCAACTGTATGAGTACATTTTTAAAAGTGAATATTAATATGTCATTTAAAAATAGAATAGTGCGGGACAGCATTGTTAAAACTGTATGTCAAATATTCTATAAAATAATATTTTGGATCAAATGCCATATTATTTAGATACACTTAAATATAGTGATTTGCTTTTCCACAATACTTTTTGATACATTGTATAATTTTTTGGGGCTGTCAATCATATACTTTATTTTTTATCATAGGTCCCTTATGGTTTATAATTCAATAAAATGTGTATAAATAATTATAAAATAATTTGTGTTTTTATTTTCAACTAACATGCAAATATTCATGGAGTGAATTCTTGTGTCATTTTGTCCTCCGAATCTACAGTAACAATGAATACAACGAGATGCTGGAGATGACTGAGGACGAGAGGATACAGTTTATAATACTATAAATATATTCTTGTTCCTACACTCTCACAATATATCGCAATATATCTTAATGTTGACCCTGTATTGTATTAACTGATTCTTCACATTGCACTCACCTATTTTGAATATGTCAAGGATTCATTTTAACAAAAAAATAAAAGTTCAAAATGGAGCTCGAGGCTTTTGGGGGATTTTTTCGTTTTCTGTTGAGTTTTACGCGTAGGCGGTAAACATAGTATCACAAAAATCTAAAATATTCCGACAGAAAGCTGGCATTGAGGACAGACAAATAGAAGTAAAACAACAACAACACACACCTCTGAGGACAACGGGTAGAAACAAGCCGCTCCATGCAAACCCTCCTCTCTCTATCTCCCTCCTGCCATCTGTTTTCACACCTTTCTATCTTGCTCTTTTATGAATGAGTGACGGCACTGCCACAGATGTCCTTGTGACATAGTGGTCGCACACTCTGTTGCCGTGGCAACTCGGCAACGCAAGGCAACTGAGGAGCGACTTAAGATTCAGAGCGCTGACACAACCTTGCCGTTTTCTCAGAATACCTGAGTCGTATTTGAAGAGCACAGGGGCACGTGATTTGTTTTACATCCACGTGTCCATTGATCTAAAACAAGCCTCTTGTTGTTGATGTGAAATAAACATATTGTGAAGAAGTGGTATTTAACAACAGAAAGAGAGAAGTGCATTATGGGATGGAGCCTGACAACTCCAGAATTCAACCATAGAACACACTTTGCATTTTCTCCTATATAGTCACATGACTGTGAAAACATGGGGCAAGAAAAGACGCTTTAGATGCATTAGAAAAACAGGACATTAAGTGTAAAAAAAAACATTTTCTTAAATATTTTGCCTAGAAATGTAACTGTGACCTGCTGTTCAACTGGAATGTTGTCAAACTCAAACTAAACACTGACTGACTTCTGCTGGCTCTGGTGAAGTGAATGGTGTAAAGCAGGTCCCCTGGACCATTATGTGGCCCTTGAGTAGATTCAAATGCGGTCTTCATTATATAGTGTATTATTTATGTATTTATAAAAATCTCACCTTGTCCTTTAATTCAGTTTACAGTAAACATGTTTGAACTATAATTAACAGAAAATTTATCAGAAAATTTGAAAAATTATCAAACAATTTTCAACTATAATCAAACAATATTCAACTGTAATCAAACCATTTTCATCCTTAAATCAAACAATTTTCAATTATTATCAATTTTTTTTAAACTATTATCAAACAATTTTCAACTATAATCAGACAATATTCAACCGTAATCAAACAATTTTTATCCTTAAATCAAACAATTTTCAATTATTATCAAAAACTTTTAAACTATTATCAAACAATTTTTAACTATAATTAAACAATATTCAACTGCAATCCAACACTTTTCAACTAAAAACAATGAATTGTCAACGATAATGAAACAATTTTCGACCGTTATAAAAAACAAAATCAAACAATTTTAACTAAAATCAAAAAAATTCAGCTCATCAAACAGTTAACAGAGTTAACCTCAACATTTTCAAATAATTTGTAAGATTAAGAAACCATGAGGAAAATGTTTTGTTGAACTGTTTGAAGATGAAGGTTTTCTAATATAAACTTGTGATTGAGAACATGCTTATGCTCCCGTCGTGAAATGTGTCCCTCATACTAAACAAGTTTGGACTCCTCTGGACTAAAGTAAAACAGTTGAGTAGCTGTGCAGGCGATTGATTTTACAAAAAGGTTCCTGTTAGGTTAATAGTGTTATGAAAGTGTGCTCGTAAAAGGTCATCACTGTGTGAAAGTCCTGAGTCAGCTAATCTGTGATCTTTCTTTGGATGCGAGTGAAGCATGGATCAAACTTTGATATGATGGTAGGAAACATGGAGCGCTTGTGTGCGGAAGAGAAAGTACTTCAGCCCCATTTAAGCAGCAGCCTGTCGTCACAGAGGCTTATATAAGTGGTGATAATCCAATTACAGCAGCCGGAAAAATGTGTTTGAATTCCAACACTTTGAGATTTCTCCCCCTCACCTTAATCTAGGTCAGCACTAGAGGAGCAGATGCACAGAGCAGACATTGAATATTTCAGTAAAACATCATCTCACTGGATTCTTATGATGCCGTTAACACTTTTCTTTTCTGTCCTGAATCTGCATCTACAGTCCATTTAATTCCCAGACCAGAGGCGGAGAAGAAGGAAGTTCATTAACATGAATAAGATTCAACAAAGTGGATCTCCAAGGATTTCATTGTCCTTCCAAATAAACACAAACAAATCTCCAGTAACATTTATTAGCACTTAAAGACAGTGTTTGCTGCATCACATTTTGCGTTGTTCGATAAAACACTTAAAAGGACTCAGGATCAGAATATTGAATTAATTTAATATTTAAAATGTTGAAAAGGGTTTTTTAAGCATTGAATTATTTTTTCTTTAAATAATTAAATTTAGTTATTTGTTTATTTAAATGTTACATTTGTTTTTTAATGAACTTTATAACATTTACGTATTTAAAAAAAGATTTAATAAAAAAAATATTACGTATAATTTGATATTTGAAATCCAATAACTACAAAATAAATGTTATGAATTAAATATTTGAATTCATACCAACAGTTTTGTATTCAATTTAATTAAATTATTTTTTTTTAGGAATTTAGAGATTTTTGTTTCAAATTATTGTTAATTGGAATATCAAACTAATTGCAGTAGTTTGATAATTGTTAGAATTATGTGATTTAACTTTTGTATGTAATTATGTAATTATCTTTTTTAATTATTATTATATTACATTTAAAAAAAAAACATTTAAATAAAACAATTTAAAGTTTCAAATGATTTATTCTGATTAAAGTGATTAACCTTTATAAGGCAATGTGAGGAGGTAGTAAAAAGTGATTAGTTAATTTAATGATTTGAATAAAGATTCAAAAGAGTGTCTGTTGTTTGTCAGTCAATAAACAGTAAACATACTTGTGTGTCAAGTCATGCTGTCACACTTGATGAGGTTTGATTTTGAATTTTGAAAAGCAAACAGACAAGTCTGTCCACAAAGAAAGGCAGGAGTCTCTTAGAATTGATGTTGTGTCGCTTAAGAAAACTGCCTCTAGAGCGTCTCCCTCTCTGAGCTGCCTCAAACATGCATTATGTTGTATTTTATATATGTCATATTGGCTGCAGGTTAAAGATTTGAATGTTGCCAGCAGCCAGAGGTTTACAACAGAGTTACTCACACACTGCAGGCAGGTTTTTTAATTTTTATTTAAATGATTTTACTTTGATGTTTCATTTATCAAGTCATCCTGCCAGCAACTATCTATCTATCTGTGTGTGTGTGTGTGTGTGTGTGTGTGTGTGTATGTGTGTGTGTGTGTATGTGTGTGTGTGTGTGTGTGTGTGTGTGTGTGTGTGTGTGTGTGTGTGTGTGTGTGTGTGTGTGTGTGTGTGTGTGTGTGTGTGTGTGTGTGTGTGTGTGTGTGTGTGTGTGTGTGTGTGTGTGTGTGTGCATGTGTGTCTTTAAAAATAAACATGTATAGTTGATTAATTTATTAAATAAATAATTAAAGACAGAGTTGATATAAATATTCAGGTTATGACTTAACATACTACTGGTTTGTAGTGTTCGTGCAAATCCTGCGAAATCCCGGTGATGACTGAGAACGAGAGGATACAGTGGACTCAAGCAGCTTTTAAGCTCATGCTTGGATATATTTTGGTTTTAAAACAAATGAAAGCAGTTATGACTTCATCAAGAGTCATGTGGTCTGTAAATTCTGCAACACCAGAGTCAACTACTCAATACTATAAATATATCCTTGTTACTACAGTATCACTATATGTGTTATTATTGACACTATTGTGATACTTATCGTACAAACATATTCTTGACAATACGTACTTAACTACAAACATTTATTCTTGGATCACGATCACCAACCATCATAGTGCAGAGGGATTAATCAAGTCTATCATCTAAAGGAAGGATCAGGGAGGTGGAGGCGTTTAATTCTGGCTCAGATGAGTCTGCACGCTCTCATCTGAGCAGCTCTGGACTGAAATGGGCGGCAGATGAGATTTGGATTGAACGCCAGGACGAGATTCTCCTGATAGAATGCAGAGTTCCTTTTGAAGACGGTTTAACGATTGTCTCAAGATTCGGATGGATGGTGGGCCGGTGTATGTGTCGGCGCTCGGCGTGATTTAAAGATCAAATATGTCGTTCATTTTTAATGTCGTCTATTTATACGCTTCAATGGGAACAGATTGATTGACCTTTTAAAGCATCCCGGGGAGGAGGCAGCCAGGCTAAAAGCTACACTTGAGTTAGGAGCCATCCCTTTAAGAGCTTTGATATACCAAACACATTCAGTTGCACTCGAGGAAATGTTTAAATGCATGTCATTTATTAATATTACCAGGCATCATCATTACTCCATCAATACACATTACCGAGCTTGATAACATGAGTGTGCATTCAAGCAACACAACTTGTGTAAATGTTAAATTATTCATTCAGCAGTGTCTCTTCAAATGCATCAGTATATTCCATTTGGATTTGATTTTATGTCTCACATATATGCTATGAGGACATTTTATCCAGTTTATGCTTGACAAAAGTTAAATAAAAAAATTAAGTAATCTATGGGAGTGCATCAGTAGAACATGACCCTGGCTAGCCAACTCTGCACTCAGTAATAGAGCATTATTTTTTGCTGTGTGGAAAAAAGAAACATACAAACTTCATCAGACGACAGACACAAAAAGTGGGTGAGCATTTCTCTACAAGATCACTGCAAACAGATTTCAATTCTATTTTTCTGGGTCATTTTGCAGCTTTGCTATAGACAAGTACGACTGGCAGGGCACGAGTTATAGAAGTAAAGTGTATCCGGTGGTAAATAATTGAAATACAACTCTGTCTCAACCATGCTGCAAAAAATACTTTGATTACTAGTTGGAAAGAGCTGTTAATAAAGGGTGGGTTGGAAAAAGTGATCTTTCTCTAGGTCTATGTTGAAACTTTGTGAAACAAAAACCTTGAGGCAGCAGAAAAATGTTCTCAGTCTTAGACTATGGCAATGTTAAATAAAAGCAATTTAAATAGTATTAATAGTATATGGTCAGCAACATAAGTTAATATTTCAACGTGTCTATTAAGGAAGGAAATAAATTATTGACCATATTTAAATAACGTTTGTCAAACTTAGCTCAATAAAGGTAAGCAAGGGATATCTCCTCCAGGAACAGTTTTTATACTAATACTGACCTTCACAAGTGTTTAAATGCTATGATACAAAAGTAAACACATAGTTAACTTTTCCATGTTTACTTAATTCATTGTTGTAATAACATTTCTTAAAGGCTATTGTATTATCTGTGAACTTTAAGTGTTTATATGTAAAAGAAAACCAGTTGGACATTTATTATGAATTAAAATATCACATTTTCTTTTGTGTATTTGCTCTTTGACTTTCTTTAAAAAAAACAATAATCCGACTTCTTGATGAATACATGTTTCATAAAAAGAAAAAGTGTTGAATCTGAAGTTGCAAGAATGTTAGTATACAATACATACATACCGGGTCAACAATTCGATATATTGCAATATTGTAGAAACAATGACATAGAGTTAATATGAAGAATTTAATCATAGAAGAATTGTCAAATCATAGTCAACACACAATGAAGGAGACGACTACGATGAAGGATCTATTATTGTATTCTACAAGAGAAGCAATACAAGCATTTGCAGGATCTTTTTGGGATAAACAAATTAAAATAATAATCAACATTTTTCTTGAATTTTAAAATTATGGGATGTATATTTTAATTGAATATTTAAATTGAATAGTTCAATTGAAATGCTGATACAGTGCTCATAGATATTGATATGGTATTGTGAATAAGAATATCACAGTATTCAAGTGCATCAATATTTCTTACACCTCCATAAATGTCCACATCTAATCCTGTTATTGTTTTCATGGTGCAGGTCACAAAAGCCTCAAAACACGTTTGTGTGTCTCAATAACAAACAACCCAAAAAACTTGAAACTCCTGCTGAAATGAGAAAGCTTGGCCGACGCAGTTATCACTCAAACACAAACTCAGTCAAGCGAGTGACAAGAGCGAAGCAGAGAAGCTCAGAGAGGGTTGTGTCTTTGATGTGAAGCCCCACGGCGAGAAGGTCACCTCTAAATACCCTGGATCAAGACTTCAGATACAACCTTTGTTGCTTCTGCAGGAAAGCGTTGAGCAGTCGACTTACAGAAAACCTATCAAGACTTGAAAAGAAGTCCATTGATCTATAAACCAGCGAAAGTGGTTCTTGCTAAAGGGGGATTCCGTGTGTGAGCCCCCGAGTCTGGCGCCCCTTCTTGTGTGTCGAAGCTCTGCTGCTTTTTATTTGCCGCTTCATACGCGAGTCATCATTATTCAATGACTCACAGTGTGCCGCCAAAACACTCACTCTTATCTGTTGAGAGGCTGCAGAGAAGCAGGGACGGCTCCGGGTGGGCGGATGGGTGGAGGAAGAGAGAGAGAGAGAGCGAGAGAGAGAGAGAGAGAGAGAGAGAGAGAGACTCTGGTTCTCCACCGGGAAGCAACTTTTCCTCTCAACATGAAGCTCGAGAGCATCCAGACATCAAGAGCAGAATATTCTGGTGGCATTTCATGGTGGAGGCGTTGACGCTCTTCAGAGAATGTGAAGTGTTGATCACAGTGTCCGTCATCCTGCTTTCCACCTCAATGACTCAAGAAACCACCATCTCTCTCTGATCCTGCTTTCCTTGACATATCTCTTCAAGAATCAGTCGCGGGATCATTTAGCATAATAATTAGGGGGTTAGAAAATTTCAATGTGGCAATATATGGCAACATTTTACAGCAATGTATTGATTTTCTCCCAACCCACCCAAATATGTTGTTTTTTTTTATTATATATTTTTTTTATTTACAATTAAGAAACAAAACATGATTTGCTAATTTTTGGGTTGAATTAACTTTCAGCCGCTTGATAGCAGCAGTCATTGCGTCCTCTGCAACTGAAGAAAGAATGAAATATCTCAAGATCCCAGCAATGACTGAGGATGAGAGGATACAGTGGACCCAGGCAGCAAGCTGATGTTTGGACATATATTGGTTTTAAAAATTAAAATAATTATTATTATTATAATAATAATAATTAAAGCAGTTATGACTTCATCAAGAGTCATTTGGTCTGTAAATTCTGCAACACCAGAGTCAAGTACACGACAATACTACAAATAATGTATATGCTTGCTACGGCATCACAATATATAACAATATATTGCATTGTTGACCCTGTGTTGTGATACACATCGTATTGCCAGTGTCTTGTCAAACACACCACATAAGCCATTAGGTTTCCTACAGCTTAAAGCATCTTAAATTCAGGACTTTTTAGTACCTGCCTTTGGCGATAGCTTGTGGTAGGGCATGAACATGCAACAGCTCTGGTGGACATTCTTGCTGTCAGCATGCCAATTTGACGTTCCCTCAAAACTTGCAAAATCTGTGGCATTGTGCTGTGTGAACAACAGAACATTTCAGAGTGAGAATTGCTCACTGTGACAGCTTTCAACAAATTTGTGAACAATATTGGAGAGAAATAGTTATGTTGTGTATGTAGAAAATGTTTGAGTTCATCTCATAAAACACAGGAACAAAAACATCCCTTTATATTTTAGTTCAGCAACAACTTTCTTCTCTTTGGATCAAAACTGTCCAAGTGACTGTTTAAGAGGTAATCTTAATCGTGTAGTTGATGGGATTTAACTCCGATACAAAATCCAGAAAAAAAAAATCTGTTACAAATGTATTCATCACCATGAGATTTCAACAGCGTAATCATAATAGTAATAGTACAATGATGCAAACACTGAACTTATTAAAGTGCAGTGGAATGAGTAAAATGTCAACGAATAATTATTAGCATTTCTTAAATGCTGGGTGGTAACATAGTCTGTATATTGCTGAACCACCAGTGATCAACAGCTTAATTACACAAGCTGTTGAATTCTGGAATAACTTCTTTTTTTTGTGTTTACCGTTATAAAATAAAGTTTTAATTGATTTTTAATTCGGTTAAAGGTCACCTCAGTATCTTTGTATCTGTACTTTGATGGTAAAACTGATTCCACTTTGAACATAAACAAACAATCAGAGGCCCTCCTGAAGCTACTGTTTTGTTTCATTGGTTTACCTTGGTTTGGTTTTGCAGAAAAAGGTACGCACAAACCAAATCAAATTTCTGAGACACAATTAAGTGAAACTGTTCCATCAAATCATGCTTTGGGTAGAAAGTGACTTTTTGAACCATCATATACGATAGTAATTACATAAGGGACATTCTTTTAGCTTGTTGGGAGGAAGAATGAGGAGAACAGAAGTTCAACAACAAGAGTAACTTTCTGTTGATTTGTCATCTTGAAACGTTCTTCTTTGTGCAGTGGACGAACTGTAGTAATCACTTCTGTTGTTCTTTTCTTAGATGGAGGAAGTCATCGCTCGCATGCAGGATGAGAAAAATGGAATCCCTATCCGAACAGTCAAAAGCTTTCTAACCAAGATACCCAGTGTTTTCTCAGGTAAGAATCTTGTTCTGTTCATTCATCAACTACTTAGCACACTTTATAGCACAGTTTTATATACATATATTTATATTCTTAATCTTGGGTTAGTTTCATCACTTTGTGTTATCTGAAATATTACACATTTTTCTATTGATTTGACCAATTACGCTTGGTCGCTAGCCACTAACCCACTTCACAGGATCCTTGCATCGTGTTAAGTATGGGGGCTACCACTCCATTACCCTCAGTCTCTGACTCAGATACGGGAGCTACAAATCGCTACGACTCCCATGTTTACAGTCGCTTTGGCAGCCTACTGGGAGTACATTAAACCAGTCATCCTCGCTTTGATAAATTAACCATTAGCGAACCTTTGCTGCAGGTCAGAAACATGCATGGAGTATAATAATAATAATAATGTCTATTTATATAGCGCCTTTCTAGACCAGAGTCACAAAGCGCTTTGACAGTCATGCATTCCCCCATTCACACATACTGATGGGAGTAGGCTGCAACACATGGCGCCAGCTCTGCCATCAGGAGCAATCAGGGTAAAGTGTCTTGCTCACAACGACACAAGCTTGTCTGTAGCTAGGATTGAAGCTGCAACCTCTTGAACTGCAAGCAACAACTCTACCATCTGAGCTATGACGCCCCTAAAAGTAGAAACCTGTGATAAAAGTAAAGTGCATCCGGTGATTTTATTTCTACTTCGGTTTTATGAATGCATGAGAGTATGAAGTTATTATTGTCTCATGTATATTTTTAACTGTACAGAGGGTGTTCTGGAAATATTCAATGGTTGCACGTCTGTTTGTGATATCCACAAATGTAAAATCCATATTTTTAACCTGTATTTTTGTATTTAAATAAAATTTGTATTTGCAAAAATATCATTTTAATTTACAAGACAAAAAAAAAGATAAAACTTAAATTTCTGTTGTTGAAACTACATGTGGATCAGCAATTACAAGGATTCTCTATTTCCGTGTCTTGCAATTAGACAGTTTTGCCACTTACAAGTCTTTTTTATTCTGAGACAATCAGGACCAAAATCTGCAGAATCATCTCCTTGTGATTCAAATTACAGCCACTAGAAGGCAGCATTGAGTTCAGGTGTTAGGCAGGTGTTGATCCTGAAAGAAACTGGCAGCCAGTGAAGAGTTTTAAGGATCGGAGAAATGTGAGTTCTTCTACTAGAGCGGGTCAGAATTCTTGCTGCAGAGTTTTGTGTTAACTGACAGCTCCTTCTTGTTTAGATATGAAAAATAACTGTTACAATAGTCTAAACGAGAAGACACAAACACACAAACACATGTGCGACACATTTTTAAGAATGACTTATATTGATTTGTTTGATTAAATTTGTAGTCATCATGTAATGGTGTATTTGCCGTGGAAAACTAGGTGTGTGCGCTCTTAGTACATGAGATCCCAGATAAAAAGTCTAGGATGAGGCTGGTCTCAAACTTGTTTTTTTCAGTGCTAAGCCCTGAACTCTACTGACTCTGCCAGTGAGTCTGATGATGTCATGAGGGCATTTCGAGATTTAACGACAAAATTGGAAATGAACAGTGTTTATCATGTTATGTTTCGGGCTCCTTATATTCGAGAGTGTCTCATGTCGTTTTGACTAAAGATTTTCATTTTAAAGCCTTAGAACGTTCGATCTGACGGAGGTTTTGTTCTGAAGCTGTTTATATAGCGATGAAGTCAAAGGAAGGAAGAAGCGCGGCATCAGCTGATGACGTCACTTGACTGGCGGGAGTTTACGCCTCACTTCAGGAAAGACTTCGTCTTTTTTCTCGCTGTGATTGGGAACAGCAGATTGAAGTTTATGTAAACTTAAAGTTAGAAATAGTGTCGTAATTTTTACGACGACAAGTCCTCAATTACACATGTGTGCCTTGTGTTTTATGGGTACAAATATATAGTTATGTGTATGCAGACACTCACACATGCTGATTCAAGAGGTTGTCTTTAGTAACTTGTAAGAAAATATAGTCAAGGTTTTTTTTTTGTTTTTTTTTTACGACTACAAGTCTTCAATTACGCATGAGTGTCTTCTGGATTACGAGTATGGATATGTAGTTACAATGCAACTTAATAGTACGAGTACACATCTCATGTTACGGGTATGTGGGACTTTTGCACCCGTTCTGACTTCATACAGATCATGTTGTGACACCATTTCCCTAAGTTTAGAGTATTTTTCTCTGTTGATTGGAAACAGTTTCTGGACAGTTTTCTGCAGTGTTGAACTAGAGACATGTCTTTGTCAAATACAACACCCAGGTTTGTCAGGCTTTATCATATAAGCAATAACCAGAGTTTCATTTTTGTCAACATTTAGCTGCCAAGTGTTCTCACTCAGCCATTGTTTGATTTCTAGCAAACAATTGACTAAGCTGTTCAGCCTCTGGGGCTCAGTTGGATGAGCAGTAGAGCTGGATGTCATCAGCAAGAATGTGGTTATAAACATCAGGAATTATCTGAATGATTTTACCGAGGGAAATCAAACACAGCAAAAATAATAAAGGACCCAAAACAGAACCTTGAGGGATTCCACATAACAGATCCGCTGATTCAGACCTCATTTGATTGGCAGATACACTGAAACTGCGCCCAGAAAGGTATGACGAGAACCATTGTAACACAGACCCAGACAGTCCCACTTCATCCCACAGTCTTTTCAGCAGGATCTGGTGATCAACTGTGTCAAAGGCTGAGGACAGATCCAAGAGAACCAGAACAGTGTATTTACCCGAATCAGCCGACATCATGATGTCACTGGACACTTTCAGTAAGGCTGTCTCTGTAGAGTGATGTTTACGGAAGCCAGACTGAAACTTCTCATGAATGTCGCTCTGATCCAGGAACGAAAACAGTTAATCAGACACCACCTTCTCCAAGATCTTGGACAAGAAAGGGAGTTTAGAAATAGGTCTAAAATTACGGAGGTTAGTCGGGTCCAAGCCTGGCTTTTTGAGTAAAGGCTCCACAATGGCATGTTTAAATGCATTGGGAAAAACCCCTGTGGAAAGGGACAGGTTTACCATTTTGGTAACCCAGGGGCCAATTACATCAAACACTATAATAAAGAGCCTACATGGAAGGACGTCTGATGAGCAAGAGGAGGGTTTCATCTTGTCTATGAGTGCTGAAATATCAGCCAGCGTTACAACGTTGAAGGAGGACCACAACGTGGAGACAGGCTCAGTGACAGCAGAACGGGAGGGATTTTCTCTTTGATAAATTTAATTTTGTCAGTGAAAAATCTCAACAAGTTCAAATTCTTTCATTTTTAAATATACATGTACGCAAGACATACAGCATAAATTAAATTGTATTCCTCCCAGACCCACAATGCAAAACATGAAGTAGACAGTTGAAAGGACATTAATTAAGACATTCAAGAAAATAAATGAATAAAAATAAATAATCAACAAAATGAAATAAATAATCAACAATACTTAGCTATACAATAATTAACTAATAAAAATAATATAAACACAAAAAAACCTTAATGCACAGGTAGTGCAAGCGGAGGTGAGCGTGATGGTAGGAGAGGGAGGGAGTAGAGTCTCCTGACAGCCTGGTGGAAGAAGCTGTCCTTTAATCTGCTGGTTCTGGACTGAAGACTGCGCAGTCTCCTCCTTGACGGCAGCAGGCTGAAGAGGCTGTGGGATGGGTGGGTTGGGTCACCAGCAATCCTGATGGCCTTGCTGGTGATAAAAATGTGGGACACCAATGATCCTCTCAGCTGCTCTCATGATGCGCTGCAGGGTCTTGCGGCAGGACACTGTGCAGGCGCCGTACCACACAGTGATGCAGCTTCACAGGATGCTCTCGATGGTGCCTCTGTAAAAGGTGAGCCTCATGGGTGGTGGGGCTCTTGCTCTCCTCATTCTGCGGAGGAAGTACAGGCGCTGTTGGTCTTTTTTGTCCAGTGATTCTGTATTGTGGCTCCAGGACAGATCTTCAGAGACGTGCACACCCAGGAACTTGGTGCTGCTCACCCTCTCCACTGAGGCTCTGTCAATGGTTAGTAGTGGAAGCTGGGTGTGCACTCTCCTGAAGTCCACAAGACCGCCTTAGTCTTCTCCACGTTCGGGTGGAGATTGTTGTCTTTGCACCACGTGGCCAGCCTGTTTACCTCACTCCTGTAGACCATCTCATCAACAATGCATTAGTGTCAACTTCACAGAAGACAGGGGTGATTGAGGCAGCAGGCCACACGAGATAATTGATGATATTCATCCCTCTGGAGGTCTCCTTCGGGAAATTGTTTTTTCAGCCAGCACACAGCAATACAGACGATAGAGTCATAAAAAACAAGAACAAGGACAAAGTGCAATAAAGACAAAGGATAGAAATATTAACATGGAATATCATATGTTCACTCCTGCCCCCAAACTCATAATTAAAAAGCCTAATAGCACGAGGAATGAATGAGTCCCTGAGTCTATTAGTGTTGCATCTGGGGAGGACCATTCGTGCACTTCATCTGCTTCTCTGCTCACTGATGACAGTGTTCAGAGGATGACTGTCATCATCAATGATGGACAGTAGTTTGTCGGGAGATCTCCTCTCAGCAACTGTCACCAGTGAGTCCAGCTTCATGTCAACCACAGAGCCAGTCCTTCTGATCAACCTGTCCAACCTGTTGACACTCATCTTGGACACATTCCCACCCCAACACACCACAGCATAGAACAGGACACTGGCCACCACAGACTGGTAGAACATGCAGAGAAGTTTCCTGCAGATGTTAAATGATCGGAGCCTCCTCAGAAACTACTCTGAACTTTCTTATACACATGGTCTGTGTTAGAGTCAACTTTTGTTTGGCAGCTGGGTTGAGCAAACCAAGCGCACCTCCACAAACTGAACCAAAGCCGGGCTTGTATGTACAAATCTAGTCAACACTAAACCACAATAAATAAGTGAATAGATGGCAAGTTTGCTGCTGTAGCCACAACACATTGAAAAAAAAAAAACAACTGGTAAAAACATCAGTACTGAGGCGGGGCTTGGTTCCTAATCTCCTGGTACAAAGCTGATGATTCAATCCATGAGCCATTCAGGCTAGTGACATCAAGTGGGCAGATTACAGTTCATGTCTTGAAAATCGGGGTCTTTGTAAACAAGAGAGAACACTTTTTTTAATTCGTAGAAACCTAAATAAAACATTTATCATTTTACTTTTGCTAGAGTTGTTTTCTCACGGACATTTCTTTAAAGCATCAGCAATGCTACCGTAATGTTCTGTCATTACAAAGCACTCTAAATGTCTTGCTGTGATAGCGGAAGTGTCGGATAGTTTTACTCTAGAACAAAACCATCAAACAAAAGCTGTCAAGTTGACTTTAATCGCAAGGTCAATAGTTTGTACTAACAGACAATGGTCATGTTGATTACAACGCTGCCTTCTAGTGGCTATTAAGTGAATCGCAAGGAGATGTTAAATGTTGGGCTTCAATTGTCTCATAATAAACAAGACTTGTAAGTGGCGAAACTGTGTAATTGCTGATCCACATGTAAATGTAAATTCCCATGCAGAGTTTCAAGTTTTGCAAATGTATGTTTTTTTTTTTTAATAAATTAAAATTATATGTTTACAAATACAAATGTTTTTTAAATACAAAAATACAAGATTCAAATGTGAATTTTACATTTGTAAATATCACAACTAACATGCAACCATTGAATACATTGAAATACAAATATATATGAGACTATAATAACATATAAGAGGACCTCCGACCATGCCATCCAGTTGACCCCATTATGGTCTTTTTGGAGGCTAAGTCACAGGAAGGTGATGGGAGCCGCCTCGGGTGGAGAGTGCATTTTAATTTCGTAGTGGCGGAGCAGAGACCCAGGGGATAAACCATGTTGAAGCTTTGCTGGAGAGCCTTTCAAGTATTCCTAGAACCTGCTAGGTAACCATGTAGGCCGGTTATGACTGTTGCTGTTGATGCTATCAATTAATAGAAACGTCACACCTGCAAATTTTGTTATATTGTGTAAATTGACCGGACGCACTTTACTTTTATCACTCATTTCCTGCCCCTGGTGGTGTCATCTGGTGGATTTACATCTTTTGTAGAAATGTTATACTGTAATAATAGGGATCAGCATGTCGGAAAAAAATAACCAGGTGTAAGAACTTGAACAAAAGTAAAGCAAGAAAGGCCACTGATTCTTCTCACAATAAGAAATATCAGCTTTGAAATAGTACTTTCCTGATGTTAATTCTCACACAGTGTCAGACAAGGTTCAGTGAGACTTTGTTACAGACGTATCAGACCTCCCGGGTATATGGTAGCGAATTTAATTACCAAGAGAGCGATTGTCAAGCCAGAGAAAAATTACAATTTGGTCGAGATTATAAGAACATAATTAATGTAGACAGCCCCGTCAAAGTTATGCTGCTCTTTTGCTATGAGTTGTAATAAAACAACTGGTTGAAGCTTTTTGTTTTTTTCAGATTAGTTGTATACGTTCTTTAGATGAACAATAAATATATACTTTTTTCAGCTGTAATTTTGAATAGTTTCAAAGAATACTTCAACTGGGTATAATTCCTAGTCTGATGGAATGTTGAAAAAGCCTCTGATCAAAATTAAAGAGTGTCTAATTTTAACATTTATTTATTCTAATTATTTGCAAAGAACAGTTGAAAGGTGGAAACCATTTAACAAAACATAAATTGAACTACAACATTTTGAATACAAGCAATGACTTGCTTATCATTTTTAGGAATATGTTTTTTCACTCTTATATAAATCAATTGGAAAGTTCAAATATGTGTAAATATATTAATTTCCGAAACCATTGATTTGTTATATTAATGCATAAAGGTATAAAAGAAGAACTCATGAGAATTACAGTTTTGAACTAATGGTCTGAAATAATAAGAAAAAAAAGGTTATGAAGACACCTGCTCAACAGTTGTCTTTTCTTGCAGGTAAACAATATTTTTTTAGCCTTAAGGTAAAAACTAACAATTTCCCGGAAACATGTTTATAATTGTATTAAAAAAGATTCAGGCCTCACTAAAAGAGAAAACATTGTTGATCTAGTGGCTGACTTATTGATTCATGGTATTTGTTGTTGCACAATCATCAAAAGCACTAACCATATTTCTGATAGAGATCTCTTGACGGATCAAGAGTGAAAAAACATATTTTAAATGCAGATCGAATCTGTAAGAATTCTGGTGAGTATGGTGAAGACAGATTGAAGATGATTCAGACTGACTCACAAACTCATGTTTTTTAAATTCTCTCTTCTACCCTCATTCTTCCTCTTGTGGTGCCCAGCGCTTTGCCGCCTGTCGCCATGAGAATGTATATTTAACTACAATGTCAAAGAGATGCCTGTTGTGAAACCACCCCGCGGGCACAGACACAGGTCTTATTTTGCGTCCGGCTACGAGGGGAAAAGCTAGCTTTCAATCATTTATAGTTGTATTTTATCTATAATTATTTTATTGTTGTTATATCTGAAATGATTTCAGCATAATTAGACATTTTATTTGTCACAATATTTATTTGTTATTATTTGATAACAAAAAACAAGTTCTAAGGGGTCTTAAGTCCCTTTTGTTGTTTTCTGAGCAATTTACTGCATATTCAACTTAGATTGGGACCAAATATGTGTTTTATTTGTAGGTCTGGTTTTCCCTTTACGTATAGTCATCACGTCCCCCACAGCTAAAGGAAGAAATTCTGCAAGATCCTGGTGTGGACTGAGGACAAGAGTATACAGTGGACTCCAGCAGCTTTTAAAGCTAATGTTTGAGCATTTTGGTTTCAAAACAAATGAAAATTGTTAAAACTATGTCAAGAGTCATGTGGTCTGTAAATTGTACAAATTCTTGTTCCCACAGTATCACAATATATTGTATCGTCGACCCTATATTGTGATAAGTATAGTATTATTCAACAATAATATACTCTCAAAAAAAGATTTATCTTGAAAGTGGGATCTCTGCGGTGTCTGGTGCTCTGTCTTGACTAGTTTATAATCTCATATTTCCTTCTACTTGTGATGCATGGTCATATTAAATGAAACAGTCAAGGGTGTTGTCGGCTGTGACTGAGTCAAAGCGATCTTGTTGCTGTTGTTTACACTCGACACTTTATTACGCCATCGCTCCTCTCCGGTCATCTAAATGAATGGACTGGAGCCAAGGAGAGGCACGTTTGAGAGGGTGATGGGAAGGAATATTTGAGAATGGAATGCTCTATTAGCCGCCCACACCGTGCAGGGAGAGAGGAAGAGGGGGAAGTGAGGGGTGGTTAGAACTCTATTGTGTTCATTTGCATCCAGAAAGATGTAAAAGCAGCTTAATTTGAAGACTTCATATAATGTTCCGTTTCTTTATTTCCTTGCAGGTTCTGAGATCGTACAGTGGATGATCAAGAACCTGGATATTGAAGATCAAGGTAGAGAAACTTTCTCCATCTCATATCACTGGAAAAGCAGCGCATTGTGACTTTATTGGTTTCCTGTTGACCTTCATGTACTCTCAGAAGTACGTGACTGAATGAAGCAGGTTTTGTTACACAAAACATTTTACAATAAGATGAATCACAAATGTTTTCATTACATTTTATGATAAGATCTACTCCCAACAACGAAGGGAATATGTCTAGTTTTAAACATTTATACTTGTATACTACATTAATATATTTACATTTATATTTTTTTGTAGTTTGTATAATCCAGTGAGAACATATGACATTTTTCTAAATCTACATTATAAATAAAACAGCATGTATTGCTAAAATAAAAGTATAATATGTGCATGTTTATGTAAAGATCATTTCAGGTTAGAAATCACTTAATACTTCACAATTATTGCTCAATGTTGGGTTAGATCAGTGAGAGAGTGTTATTATATGTGTGTAAGTAAATTTGATAAACATACTAAAGCTCAGGACTTTACCATTATATGCAATAGTGTATGGTACAATTATTATGTGTATAAAAATGTTTTGCAATATAACTATATTCAGTAATATGCAGAAGAAATTTTAATTAAAAAAGATAGAGCTGTACAGTACAGAAATAGGGTTTAGACAAAGTGACTACTATTAGATTTTTTTTTTATTAAGTTGTTTTGTTTTAAACTTGGAAATGAGTAAATTATTATTTGAGGTTCACGAGTGGAGGTCAGAAAATAAATAACATTTCCTTATATAAACACTAAGGGTAAAAAAATGTGTTTCTAGATCAATAAATTAACTTCAAAAATGTATATTTTTTTCCCATTAACGTTTCCTCTCCGTAGTGTACAACCAAGACGTAACCAACACCCTCCGCACCATTTAATCCCTTATCAAATATTCTGTCTAAACTACAAACATTCAACACATATTCAAAGGTAAACTAATGAAAGTTAGATTTTTTGTTAACTCTTTTAACACCATTTCATTGGTACTAGTATCAGATCAAATCTTTACAATACCCATTTTTAATCAACCTATAAAAACTGAATTGTGTTGATGTTGAATTTGCGTCATTAACACACTTTGAATCAGATATTTTTAATAAAGATATTTACATCCCTGATATCATTTAGCAAGTCACAAACTTACTTCAATTCTGAGGCAAATACACTAGTCTAGAATCCTTATAAATCATCTGCAAAAACTATCTCTGTCTCAAGAGCTGAGATCTTTGAGTGTTGAGACCAAGATTTTCAAAAACAAGAAAAGGTTTCAACTATTCATGCAGGGTTCAGAGGGAGGCAGAGGTCAGGAGTGACTCAGTAGGACGCACAGACTCGGTCAAAGGATGGAGGCCGACTTTCTTTCTGACAGAAATGGCCAAAAACAAAGGAGAAAAATAGTTTCTGCCACTCTTTCTTAGTGAAACACAAACAGCCTTCAATCTTAGAGATTGAATCAGTGATTGACAGAAGTAAGTCAGTGGTCCGATATAGACCGTCATGGCGCTCTGATCCAAAAGCTTGGACGATAGCTTATGATTTCACAGACAGTGGATCAGTAGAAATACACTTCTTAAACTACCCTCCGCTCCATTTTCGTTTATAGAAGGAAGATAAACGAAGAGATACAAACCACAAATGCCTCCTTTCTTGGTCTTGATAAGAGTCTCAGCGTCAGTTGGGAAAAAAGCCTCCCACACTTCTTGGCAAAAAGCCAGTGTTGGTGCTGAGGTGGTAATATGATGGAAATGAATCCGAGTGGACCACCAGACTATTCCTGACAACCTGACTAATTCCTGGTTCATTCAGCTGCAAAGTGCGCAGTGAAGTCTGTAATACATGAACAGCCAGACTCCCATGATGCCCTGACTCGCTTCATGAAGACTTACCGAGTCAAAGAGGCCTGGATTGTTTAAATTAACTTCAGAATATTTTAATTAGCAGAATGATTAATGGTACACACATGTAACTAAAATAGCTATAGGTCAAATACACCTGCAGCACTGACAGCACATCAGTGTGTCAACACCGATTTTACTGGATTTTATTGGATTTTTACTGGATTTTATTGGTTTTATATCCTCCTTTATAGTCACTTTTGACCGTTCTTATCGCAATTTTATTATTATTTATTATTTTATCCATTCTTGACACTGTTTTATTTGGACATCACGACTCCCGGCTACATGCTAGCCATGGACACGTCAAACGCCGTTGCCTCTTCAGAGTTTCAAGCCCTGAGTCAGACCCTGCTCAAGACTCAGGCCGAAAACCAACGCCTAAAAAACGAAATAGTATCACTGAACTTGAAGATGAACAGAGATCTCAACTCTTCCTTGAATCTCCCGAGCTTCCTGGACAGAATTGGTCCGCCGGAAAAAAAATGGCCTCGGAAGGAGTCTCCAACTGCTTCCAGGGACTCCAGCCTGAAAGTGGCCCTGAGACAAACAATCAAGATGCGGGGTCCCTGGTGGCGGTTCCGGGTTTTATCTCAGGCCACCGACATACAATCCTGGAGCACAAGGACAGCCGGATCTCATCCATCCGGACATCGAAACAAAGGAGCCCAACCTGATCAAGCAGGCTCATCGTCAAAAGGCTGCCCTCCCGTTTCAGAACGTCCACCTCACATGATAGGCTACTGAGGGAGGCGGTTATCCGCAACTCAGGTGCCACCTGTCGCAGCCAGACCACCGATGTACTCCCGGACCTTCTGGCCTCCTTCCTCTCCGCCCAACGAGTCGTCGTCTACATTGGAACCAGCGACTTCCACCGTGGATCAGAATTGATAAAAGAGGATTTAAAAAAACTATTCGAACGTTTAAGTGAAGGAGTGACGTGGAGGTTTTATCACTTTTAATGCGCTGCCCTCCGATTCTGCAGGCTGCTCCTCCTCAACACCGGGATGTCACCAGTATGTGGAGTTTATGGTTTTAATATCATTGACAATTTTAACCTGTTTTGGAATAGACCGTTTTTTTAATTTTAATTCTGACGTACTGCACCCCAGCAAACTCGGAAGCCGCACTCTCTCGTTCAACATTCACCACGCAGTTGTTCACCCCCTCCCCCAGCAGCCCACCTCGACAAACCCCTGCAGATCCCCCTCAACATCCAGAGTTCCCCTGGAAAACGTTCACCCTCCCGCCCCAAATCAGTCAACAGGAACCATTTAAACAGTAATAATAACACATATGACCTTAACTCCACCTCAGTATGGAGGAGTATAATGTTGGTCTGTTAAATATTCGTTCCATTCATTCTAAATCGTTTTTATGTCATGATTTTATAATTTCTAATAACTTGGACTTTTTATAATCATTGAAACTATATATACTATACTCATTAGATATACTAATTTTAGGGGATTTTAAGATCCATGTCTGCTGCCTCACACAACCCATGGCCAGTTATTTTATTGACACAATTAACTTTTAATTTAGCTCACATTATTGATAAATCAACACACATCAAAGGTCATACCTTGGACCTGGTTATACACATTATACACACCCCACCAATGTTTTACTTATATTAACTTACTTTATTTACAATGGACGTGGTTACTCCATCCTCCGAACCCTTCTAACTCAAGGGTTTTTAACCCTCAATCAACATCCTCCTTCACAGAGCATTTTACTTCTGCTTTTTGAAATGCTTTTAATCTAAACAGCAGTTGTCAAAGCATCCTAGACACTGTTGCCCCTTTCAAATTAAAGAAACATATCAGACCCCAACAGCCCTGGAGAAATGAAAATAAAAATCAACTCCTCAAAGAATGCCGTAGAAATGAAAAATAAATGGAAAAAAGATGGTCTACAAGTATCCAAAGAAATGTGGACAAATTTATTAAAAAACTTTAGATCTAAGGGCAGCATTCGACACTGTTGACCACAATATCTTAATAGAACGTCTTAACGCTAGTGTTGGCATCAGAGAAACAGCACTGAGGTGTTTTTCATCCTACCTTTTAAACAGAACCTTTGCGGTCGCTATGGGAAACACCTCAAGTTCTAGAGCTAGTGTCTCCTGTGGTGTACCGCAAGGGTCACTTTTAGTTCCGATTTTATTTTCTATTTAAATGCTTCCTCTCTTTCATTTGACCAACACATAAAGAAAACTGTTCAGTCCTGTTTTTACCAGCTCAAAACAATATCAAAAATGAAACCCATGATCAATAAACTCAACCTGGAAAAACTCCCCCATACCCTCATCTTCTACCGTTTAGATTAATGCAACTCCCTCCTCTCTGGGATCTCCATAAAAAATCCCCCTCTCGCCTCCAACTGGTCCAAACTCAGCAGCTAGATGTTTAGCTGGTTTTAACAGGCGACATCACATCATCCCAGTTTTAGCCTCACTGCACTGTCTTCCTGTGCATTATAGAATCGATTTTAAAACTTTACTGATTACTTTTACAGCTTTCCATGGTCCGGCTCCCTCTTAGATCTCAGACGTGCTGACCCCCTCTGAGCCGGCTCACAGTCTTAGATCCTTTGGCAGGGCCCTGTTAGCTGTTCCAAAGTCCAGGCTAAAATCAAAGTGGACAGAACTTTTTCCATCAAGGCACCTGGACTTCAGAAAAGGTCTGCCTGAGGAGATAAGACTGGCTGAGTCTGTGCCTTCTTTTAAATCTCTTTTTAAAACACACTTTTACAGACTGGCTTTTGTGTGATGTCGCCTTTAAACCCTTAACTGGGTTCATCAATGGGCTTTTACTGTCCTTTATTTCAAGTGTTTTATCATTTTATTTAATTATATTTTCCCTTGTATTTAACTGTAGTTGCTAGTACTTTTTAATTATGGTTTGAAAAGTGCTATTTACATACAATTATTATTATTATTATTATCTATAGCAACACGATTCTGTTTAATAAATATTTTGTTTGTCTCAGTTTTGTCTTGACCTTTTAGCATATATATTTTTTCAAGTATTGTTTTGATTGTTTAAGGGCTTTGTGACCCTGGTCTGGAAAAGCGCTCTACAAATATTAATTACTTTCGTGGTCTCACAATTACACAGATATTTTCGCACCCAATTCTACATATTTAAATGTTTTTTATCAAGCTGCAGTCAGGAACATCAATGCTTCTTGTCCTGGTTCACTCTGTTACAAAAGTATGATTTGATTGAGCAGCTAACTTTCAATGCAACTACAGAACTTAGTGACCACACCCACCTTACTTTTGATCAAAAGTTCTAATATTTGCAGGAATTGGGTTCTTGTAAAGATTTGAGATTCATATCTTCTCACTAGAAAATGTTTTTCATGATCAGAGATTAAGGAAGAGGAAGAGAGTCGTCTTTCTGCTCTTCTTTTAATTCACATCTACAATCAAACTGTTCATCTTGCAGATTCTTTCAATCGTTTGAAAGTTTATTCTTATTGGTGTAACCATTACCCACTTTTAATTTTCAGTGTCTTCACAGGCTATGATCCTCATTCTTCACCAACTTCATCACCAAAAGATACAACACTTTTGGTCGATGTTAAAAGAGTCAAAATTAATCTCAGAGAAGCTTTCGAGTGTTTTTAGATTTCACGTTTGAAATTTCGTTCCTTTGCTTGGTCTTTTGCTGTATGAGTAAAGTTATTATTTCACGTTGTAGTTTTCAACTGACTTTCTGCCAATTGTTTATTTTAATTTTCCTGTGTATATAATAATGTTTTTAATGGATAATTGTCTATTCTAATATGTTTTTTTAAATAGTAAATATATAAAGTGCTTCTACATACAGTTAATAAAACAATGTCAAGTAAAAATACACACAAACTTAATTCAACAAAATAAGAAGAAAATTGAGAGGTTCTATCAGATAGAAAGATAAAATCCTATTAATGAAAATTGGTAGCAAAGGATAGCCTGATATTTTATGTCTAATTTACAATAACATATATTCACGCTGTGTTTATGCTAGATGGCAGCAGTCATCATGTCCTCTGCAGAAAAAGTAGCAATAAAATCCTGCAAGATCCCAAGAATGACAGAGGACGAGAGGATACTAAATTCTGCAACACCAGAGTCAAGTACTCAACATCGACAGAAGCAGATGGAGTGCACGAATGCTCCTTCTCAGATGCAACACTAATAGACTCAGGGACTCATTAATTCCTTGTGCTATTAGATTGTTTAATTCTGAGTTTGGGGGCAGGAGTGGAGTGAAAAGATGATGTATTGTATCTTAATCTTTGTATCCTTTTCTATGTGTTCGTTTTCCTTTGATCTATGTTCTTTATACTTAGATTTTGTCATCCATTGCACCTTGTTCTTTTTATTGCAATTTGTTCTTGCTCTTATGAACCTATCGTCTGTGTCTGCTGTGAAATGGAAAACCAATTTCCCGAAGGAAATATCCAGAGGGATTAATAAGTTCATCCATCCATCCATCCAACCATCCATCCATCTATCCATCCATCAATCCATCCATCCATATATCTATCTATCTATTTGTATCTAACACAAGCCCGAGGGGCCAAATCCAGGCCACCAAGTCATTTCATGCGTCCCACTGGACTAGATGGTAGGAAACCTTTTGAAAAACAATTAACCTAACTAGAATGTATGTGGACATCATGTCAATTAACAGGCAGTTTTGTGTTTAGATTCCATTTTTGAAACTTGTTTTCTCATCTTGAGCCTTAGTTTTTGTATTTGGAGCACAGATATATTTTGTGCTAAAATGTGCTTTTAAGAAAGTTTATTTAGCCACCAAAATTGGTCTGTTTCATGTCAGAGTTTGAGACAATTTTGACACACTGGTTTATACCATTTTTAACTTTGTTTTCATTCAAAAGGCTAGTAGCTTATTATAATGTTATTAAACATAATAATGACTTAAATGAGAATGTCTTGTCAATAGCTTTTCAGCATTTTGTATTATTAAAAATCTAAGGCAAAAGAAGATCAAAAAGAAATTCCCAGAGTTCATAGCAGCTAAAAACTCAAGAAGAGAGCATTTGCATCAGGCTCTTCCTTCTGAGGTATGAAGGTTTATAGTTTTTCTACTAGCAAAAAAAAACATTCTTCAATTTGACTGTTTTACCTACAAACACTTTGTTAGTGAACTAGTGTTAATGAAGTTCAGGAGAAACCAGAGCAGGTTTATAGGTAAACAGCTGTAAATAAGTGATGAGTCATTATTTATTAAGAAAAGGAACTATTGCCCACACACATAAATGTGCACACAGAGCGTGTATTATCGATTAAAGATAAATGTATTTAAAGATCTGTCAAAACCTCTGTTTGTTTTTACAAATATTAAAACTTGTTTCAGTGAAACATAATGAAATCAAGTCAGTTGAGAATCACTAGTCTTCTGCATTCCAGAAGTAAAAAGAACATATTTGTGGAGCGACAATAAATAACAGCTTGAGGTTGACGGGCCACGACGACTACGTCCATCCATTATCTGATAAGTTTAAATCCGGGTCAGAGGAGCGAGCGTGTGCCGGAACGTGAGCAGGGAAGTGAACCGGACACAACAACTGGTTGATTTGATGATGTGAAGGTGGGTCATCGGTGAGACCACCTGCTGTGCTCATCGGTCATATTGAAGCACCTTCAGCATGCTGCCGGAAAATGTCAATTTTACCCTTATTGTAAAAGTCTCAATTGTTGACATCCATCATCTCTGTACCTTATCTTTAACACTGGCATCTTTATAGGTCAACATATTAACATAAGCATTTATCTATTTCAAGACAATTATCCGGTGGCCAACAGAAAATATCTCAGAGGGCCAAATTTGGTCCCTGGGTCTTGAGTTTTACACAACTGATTACAAGAGTTCCAACCGGACTGTGTCGAGCAGGTATAGATCTTAGTAGAGGGACATAGAAACCCATCTGATTTACCTCTTGAAGGTCATTATTCCTCACTTCCCTTGACCACACACACCACTTTGCTCAGCTAGTGTCTGGAACAGGAAGTGAACAGGAATCTGGTGTTTTGTCAAAGATAGTCTATAGTTTTCCATATACATTATCAATGTACAATGTCCTTGAGTTTCTCTTCTTTTTAAAGTAATGTGTATTTTCTCTTGTTTTAAAGTTAAACTAAATCTCACGAGGGGCCAGAATCTTTCTGCACTCTTGGAATATATTTTATATTTACAATGGACTACCAGATTTAAGGCGGCTTAATGTTTGACACACGTGTTCTACTGTGTTCTGCATTTTATTTGACTATAAAGATTAGAGCCCTTGATTTTGATTGAAAAAAAAAGAGCATTATACACAGATACTGACAGAAGTGAAAGGTCCCTGTCAGTGACGCGGTGACTTGTGTTGATCTGTGCATTTACACTAAATCGCTTTTACATCTCAAACTTCACTGGACTCATTTATGGTGATGAAATATGGGTCATGTCTGAAGGAAAATAATTAAGAATTGAAGATGTTCTTAAGTGGGTGTCTGGTGTCTCGATAATTAATAGGAAAGCAGCTTCTGTTGGTCTCAGGGTTGAGCACTTCTCATTCCTTATTGAAGAAACGTATCGTTGCCTCTGGTCGAAGAAGTGACCTGATTGAATTACTTAATTTACTTTTGTTTGTTTTCCTGCAGTGGAGGCTCTTCACCTAGGAACACTGATGGCAGCGCATGGATACTTCTTTCCCATCTCAGATCACGTCCTCACGCTCAAAGATGACGGCACTTTCTACAGGTTTCAGGTAAAGATTATTTGATAGATAGATAGATAGATAGATAGATGGATGGATGGATGGATGGATGGATGGATGGATGGATGGATGGATGGATGGATGGATGGATGGATGGATGGATGGATGGATGGATGGATGGATGGATGGATGGATGGATGGATGGATGGATCAATAAACTAATCTTTATGAATGGTTAGAAATATTGTCCTTGGATGATGAGGTTTCAGGAAACAGTATATCCATTTTCAAAAAAAACACTAGATGGTACTTTCTGTGAAATGCAGGTATGTGTGTCAAATACCTCAGAGGTGCTATATAACATATATAACACCTTATAAGCCTTTTCCTCAACCTTGATTTTATGTTGTCTAGGTGCTCAAAATTCTGCCGAAATTTTGCGGGATACATAAAAAATTAAGAAAAATGTTGGTTTGACATTCAGTTCTCATTTAATTTAAAAGTCCATGTTGTCCAAAGCAAACTCTATTCTCCTTTCAAGGTTGAACCGTATCCAAGTAGATCTTCAACGTGAATCTGCTATGAGAGTCCCTGCTGCTACCGCTTCACTGTTTTATTAGTTCTGCTGTTGTGACCGCACGTCAATCAGTAAAAAATACATTTATTTTAGCAGATTTCAAAGATTTAAGACCTTTGACATGTTAATGCAAATTTAAAACTTTTTGAGGATCCCGGAAACCATGTAAAAAAATTGTGTGAACAACATGAATTGTTAGAGTCTAAAATATAGTACTTAGATGACTACGTTTCATGAAACATGAGCTGAGGCTTTATGATGTCCTAATTTTCAAGTGGGAGTAAAGAAATTTCTATTGGTTTCAGTTACATTTATGATTATAACACTAACATCTAGTGATGGGCTGAGGAAGTTTCATGAAACAGTATCCTCAGTTTAAAAAGGCCACTTCAGCCGTTTCATGAAGCCTCATCAGCACATCAGTACATTAACGTAAAATATACAGTAACAATATACACTGTTGTATGAGCTAACATATAGAAATGAACATTATTAACACCAAGTAAAACTATTTGCAGGTTTTAATACACACTGTAGAATTAGCTGAAGTCCCTCGTGTTGCCCGGAGATTTTTTACAAGATTCAAAACATTTTCAGGTATTTTAAATTAAAAATGTAAAGGCCATATTATTAAGCTGTACATTTTTGATAGACAGCGGTCATTTTTTTTCTGATTGCGACAGATTCCAAAAATTATGTTGAAACTGCTGAGGCATCTGGAAGCATTAATAATGAGAGACTATTTGTTGTCCTTTGCTGACAAATAAGGCCCAAAATGAAGAATTTATTTTTACATACTTTAGGGATTGCTTTAAAAAATAAAAGCTTCAGGTTGTCAAAATTATTTTTTGTGGGTGCACAAATCCACTGCTTCGAGTGCATACATCACAAACTCTGTGTTTTCTCCTCTTTGAATGAGATATTGGGTGTAGAACCTAAAACACTTTTTAACGTGACTTGAAAGTCATTACACATACTAAAAAAACATCGGCACCTTCATCTGTGACATCAAATCCATTTTGTACCTACTTTACCTTCATAAGAATTAAGCTAATGACAACATTATCCCTCACAGATCGAGTGGAAATTATTTTAAGATTTAAAAACACAAGAATAAGCTGACTGAATAACACACACACACACACGTTTGATAAAGACATTTGATTATATACTTTTATTGTTCAGTAGAAACATTTAACGTAAATAAAAAACTAGTGGTCATAGTAGGGATTTTTATTCATGATTCAAGATAAATAATTATATCTTAGATCAAGCATTAATATCATAAGGCAAAACAAAGATATTAAACCATTGTGTCCTTTATCAATAGTAATATGTTCTGAAAACCAAAGATGTAAATAATATTTTAGTATTCAGTATTTTACTTTATTCGTTTACTCCATTATTTTATTAGATACAAACGTTCTTAATCCGGTTTGTATAAATGATTATCCCCCTAAAATGACTGCATCAACACCAGAATTCTAATCTGTAGTCCATAAAAGATACTTTAGCATCATCATTTAACACAATTCTCTGTGCCGCCACACAACTGAGGTCAGTCCTAACAATGCAGAGAAGATTCCCGCTGGTGTTTCTCTGCAGATAAAGCACATAAGCTCCTTTCAGCAGTCATTAAAACTAAATGTTTTATTAGGACAGATGTGAACACACGCTCCCTTCGCATGACATGGTGCACTTTACATGCAGCCACATCATGGTTAGTGGTGGGACTCAAAATACATGCATGAATGTGTTTTTAATGACATGTTTTTCTATTCAGACGCCATACTTCTGGCCATCAAACTGCTGGGAACCAGAAAACACAGACTATGGTGAGCGTGAACATCATCTGCATCTCCAATTATTCTTTGATTCATGATTCAACACTGCAGCAGAGAAAAGCTTTTCATTATTTACAATTAGACAGAGAGGAAGTAATAATGATGCCAGGAGGAAGAATATGAAATGTTACTGGATTTTCATGTAATAGACATTTGTTTTTTTGTGTTTATGCAAATGAACTGAGCAGAGGAATGCACAGGAATATATACTAGAAACATTATTATCTATAAATTGTGTTACAGAATATAACAAAAACCTGTTATTAATAATGTCACAAATTATATATTATAGAGTGCACTTTGCAACAGGGAGAATGGATCTGATTTTGTTGGCTCAATCTATTTTTTTTCTTTTTTAACAAAAACTCACATCATACCTCCAACACTGGGAGTCACTGGATTCTTGATATTGATAAATGTGGTTCTGGTCTTATCTTAAACAATGATATGTTTACAGGTCCTTACATCATGATACAATTTTATTAATCTGATCTTAAAAGAGAATCTGCCTATTTTAGGGCTTTTAAAAGTCATCTTACAACCAGATATGTTATGCTATTCTATATAATCACATTTAGTATATTTTTCTTATTTTTGGCTGTTCTAATTGTAATTAACGGCCTCCTTAAAACAGATATTTTCTTATATTTTCTAATTGCATTTAGTATATTTTATAATTATTATAATATTAAGTTAAAGTATAATTATGTCATCTTAGAACCAGCATTTCTGCTTTACAGTCCATGGACAAATCTTACATTTGACTTCATGTCAATTCCAGAAATCTTCTCAAGTCAATTTATGTTAATGTTTGTAAAATTGATTTCACATGTCTCAAGTACATATTAACCATCTTTATACTTTGATTATCATCAAGTGGACAACATAAAATGTTGGCCCCAGGCCTTGAGTTTGGTTTCACTAGGAAATAGAAGGTTTGACTCTAGTTTCCTTGTCTAGCTTCAAAATAATTAACCTAATTTTGCTTTAATTTTGCTTTTTTTAAATATTTTAAAACACACACACATACACACACCTAGACACACACACACTCTACAGTATTTTTTTCCATTTCTTGCAGTAAGATAACGACTTGAATCGGAAATTCATCAAAGCTAAAAATAAAACTCAATATTTGTACTATGAATTAAGTATATTTTTTTAGAATTGATGTTATAAATATAAGTATTGAAAAGGTTCAGGACCTGGTATTGGCTGATTTGACAGCCAGCATTAGTACCACGCAACAACATGATGGTGTGATAACAGGAGGACGGGTGAAGGATGATATTTAAGCCACACATGAGCACACAAAGCAACAGACGCCGGCTCACTGTGTAGTCGTGACCTTTGTGAGTCACAGGCCGGTGCGAATGTGTAGTTGAGAGGATTAAATGGGTAAACGCGGGGCCACTTAAGGCGGCAAATCGGAGATCCAGATCCTCCTCAATTACCACCCTCTCTCGTCCTCACTTTCAGCTGTTTACCTCTGCAAACGAACAATGCAAAACAAAGCACGTCTGGAGCTCGCCGACTATGAAGCGGTGAGTAAATGAAGGTTGCAAGGTAGAGGCTACTCTCTTGTCAAGCTTTTGTTATCACATGTACAGCAAGCTCATTGAAAAAAAAATGTTTTAACCATTCCATGTCTGGTGTTTGAATCGCAGGAGAGCTTAGCGAGGCTACAGAGAGCTTTCGCCAGGAAATGGGAGTTCATCTTTATGCAAGCAGAAGCACAAGCAAAGTAGGTGTCAATAACAACCAGCAATTACAGCTGGGTATTCATGACATGATTAAACTTTACCACCCGATAATCTATCTGACAGCGCTCCACATGTGAAGCACATATTAAGACGTGTGACGCTCGACTTGTCTGCCCTGTGATCATAGTCACATAAATATTCATGCAGCTTCTCCTCCTCAGAGTGGACAAGAAGAGAGACAAGATCGAGAGGAAAATACTGGACAGTCAGGAGAGAGCATTCTGGGACGTCCACAGACCTGTGGTAAATATTCAGATTATCATTCAACAGATTATCGTGGACATCTATGGCCAAACTATGGAAGTATATCAGTGCCATCAGAGTATAGAAACTTCAAATGTAGATTAAAAAAAAAAAAAAATTGCTGCCAGAGTCGATTGCATCCTCTTGTCCTCAGTTATCACAGGATTCCATTGTTCCTCTTTAGGGAGCACATAAAGACTGCTGACATCTAGAGGCCAGAAGCTTAATTGCAACACAATGAATAAACGTCGAGAATAATCATGTTAATTGTAAATCAATTAGTTTTATTTTTATTTTAAACACACTTATTACCATATAAACCATAAATAACTATGATAAAAAGAAAATAACGTGATACATCAGCATATCTATATTTTCTCACACCCCTAGAACAATGCAATACAAACCTTCAAGTGACTAAAAGGGATTAGTAAATAAATGGCTATCATTTTAAAAGTTAAAAAGCATCATCAGACAATCAGCATCGTCATCACATTATTAAATGCAATACAAATATAAAATATATATATAATTTAAATATTCAAAGTTTCTTTATGTAAAATGTTAAATTCAACTTATCGACATTCTGATTGCACTGAAATACTTTTTCACATCATCGATAACGTAATGAGCTCAACTCTGCGGGGGCCACGTCTATAAGGAACGCCACATGAGTGGTGTGGAGGGGTGAGCCCCTCTGCAAATCCCCTGTCTCACAGATGAAATGCCACATCAATAACTGTCACAAGGCATCAGATCAACGTCAGTGCTGCTGCTCACCTCCTTCATACACACTTGCTCGCCATTAGCATCCTGGTCCAGCCCGGCCTGCTGCGTTTGTCACCAAGAAGAGACTCTGTGCCTAATTGGGAAATGAGTCCAATGTATGCGTCCTTGGCGCAACATAATCAATATTAATTCAGATTTCACAGAGACGCTTGTCAAGCTGCTTAGTCCTGCCGTCCTGGAGGCACAGATTAGATCACTTGTTCAGTCAGGCAGAATTGATACTTTGATTTCCTGTCAGTTTACCCGTTTTCACTAAACAAGTTGAACCTTTTTTAAATTACAGAATCTCTTAGCATGGCCGCTTCGATCTAATCCAACGTTTTCTAATTGAAAAACCGATAAATGAAATTGCAAAACATTCTTCTCCGTCTCCAACCTCCAGCCTGGCTGTGTGAACACAACAGAAGTGGACATAAAGAAATCCTCCAGAATGAAAAATCCTCACAAAACCAGAAAGGTAAAAACAACTCCATTCATCAAGAGTCGTTTCATTGTCTGGACCTTAAAATCCAAGACAGAAAAAAGGTCCTTGCTCTGCCCCCTCCAATATCGGATCTGTGGTTTTATCTTTGTTTTTATAGTCCGTGTATGGGCTGCAAAACGATATCCGTACCCACAGCCCGACCCACACCCCCGCCCCAGAGGCCAAGCAACCAACAGAAGAAGAGCTACAGGAACAGGTAAGAAGCATCTACAGCAGGAAGTTAACACTTCTTTTAAAGGGCCCATATTGAATTTTTGTCTATTATAATTTTACATTTTATAAAAATATTCAGGAAACCACACAATAATAATAAAAAAAGATTATAAAATAAATTAACATATATTTTTTGTGTATCATTCCAGTACAGAATACACAGAGATATACTAAAACCAACATCCTCATATATTGATTTTCAAATGAGTCAAGGTTAGTTTTCTACATTTTTATAAGCATTTATCTTCTTGACCTTATTTTAGGAATCAGCAATTCACATTGACATACAATAGGTTAGGTTAGGTAGAACTTTATTGATCCCTCAGGGGGTCTCATTCGGGATTTTTTTTTTCCCATTGCAAGTCCACTATTCTATTCTATGTAATGATATCTCTTGACATTTTTTTATTAGCCTTTTTTTTTTAGATGTGATCAATATTTCCATTGGTCAGATGAATAAATACATTTAAAAATTAGCTAAGTAGTTTGACATGTCAGGAATAATTAGCTGCAAATCCAGAAAATTGACATCAGCCATAAAATATATTCGGATTTGGCGTGAACCAACCAAAGTGGTTTAACTGAATTAGACTATTGTCCGAGACAAAAAATGGAATTCATGAAACCTTATCTGATCTTCTGTTTGGTAAAGCATCTCGATTCCTCTAAGAGGTTACTGGTTTAATAATGAGTTTTTAGCCTTGGAGGAAGTTCAGGAAAATATTTCTAGTTTGTTTGGTTGATTGTAGTAATTTTCAGTAAAAGTGAAGCCTGTTGAGGGTCACCCAAAGTCAATCTTGTCGAGGCCAGGCTTGACAACATTATTTTACCTTCTACACTAGTGTATTTGTTCTGCATAACCACAAGAGGGTTTTGACTTCATTTAAACACCTAACATTAGTTATCAGAGAAAAAAATATTTTAAGGTCAAGAATCCTCCTCATTGGTCAACAGAAGCTCTGTTACACTTGTATAGATCATTGAGAAATAAAGATGTAAAAGTTTATGATTTGCTATCTGTATAACCACGAGTACACCCGAGATCTTAACCAAGAGTTAAACCTTAAACTTAGAAAGTCCTTAAACTTTGAATGTAAAATATCTCATGGGCTGCAAATGTCCTGAAGCCCTCGAGTTTGAACCCCCTGACTCAGAGTCTTTGGTAGTCCCAGAGCTCTGTGTTTGTTAACAACCCCCTGCTTTCCTTCCAGATCACCTTCTGGCAATTGCAATTGGACCGACATCGACTGAAGATGTCCAAAGTGGCGGAGAGGTGAGTAACGCTCCATACGTCTTCATTCAGCGAAGCCATCGACCACTTAATACTTCCCAACATGATGCCCGATTAAAAGCAACAATGACCTTGACGAGTAATTGAGGCCAAACTACTGGCTCAGTCTGTGTCAATGCTGCCTGATTCCTGATGACAGTCCAAGTGCCTATTTGTCATTTCTGTCCCTGAAAAGAGCTTCATTCACCAGACGGCTCCGTCCTCGTACCATCAGTTGCTCTTGTGTGATCTCCATAACCACTGACGCACGTCTGACATATGCCTTTGTTGCATAGTTTGCTGGCCTACACGGAGCAGTACATCGAGTATGACCCTTTCCTAACGCCGCCGGATCCATCTAACCCATGGATCTCAGATGACACAACACTCTGGGAGCTCGAAGCCAGGTAAGTGCAGACGAAGATTGCGATTGGAAGATGACAATTAAAGAGAATCAAGGTTTTTTTAAAAGTTGCTTTTGTAAAGAATGTTATCTTTAAATGTCTTAGTATTTAATCAGACATTTCAAAAAGCTTTGTAGAACAATATGTTCAATATAATTGGTTTACATTTTTAACAGTCTTTAATGTCTCAAAGGCTAACCAGAGGTGTAGTTTTCTTGTGTTTGTAAAAGTGTCATTAAAACATTAACTTATAGCTCACTTTTGTCTCCACCAGTAAGGAGCCAGGCCAGCAACGGGTCAAGAGATGGGCTTTTGGGATCGACGAGGTTCTCAAAGATCCTGTGGGAAGAGAGCAGTTCCTCAAATTCCTTGAGTCTGAGTTCAGTTCAGAGAATCTAAGGTACTTCATTTACTTAATTTCAACGGCTGACAGTGTCTCTTAATCCAGTATTAAAGCAACTTTGTGGCTCAAGCTAACATAATTATTTGTCGTCCTTCGGGGAACACATACTGTATAATCAAATAAAATCTGATTTCATACTCCGAAACAAAAACATAGTAAGTGCCAAGAGCAGAGTCAAGGAGAGCAGATAATTCCAATAAGACACAATCAGGGTTTAGTCAAAAGAGTTATCTTAAACCAAAATTACACAATATATTGTTGTTCCTACAGTATCGCATTATATTGTATCGTCACTCATGTATCGTGATACGTATGGTGTCGCCAGATTCTTGCCAATACACAGTGCAACCAGAAAGGATTCACAGCGCTTCACCTTTTGTTGCACATTACAGCCTTATTTCAAAATGGATTAAATTCATTGTTTTCCTCAAAATTGTACACCAAACACCCCATAATGATAATGTTCAAAAAATTGAAATTGAGAAATCACATGCGTAGTATTCAAGTATTCAAATTCTTCATGATTGTTTTTTATTTATCATCCTTTTACTGATATTTTAATGTCCAGAACTTAAATTATATTCATTGTTTTATTTGAGTGTTTTTCACCTAAAACTAAGCTCAGGTGCATTCTGTTCCTGCTGTTCATCCTTGAGATGTTTCTGCAGCTAGATTGGAGTTTACCCGTGGAAGATTTTGTTGATTGGACATGATTTGGAAAGGCACACACCTGTCTGCAGAAGGTCCCACAGATTATATGATGGTCAGGGCACAACCCAAGCATGAAATCAAAAGGATTGCCTGTAGATCTCTGAGACAGGATTGTTTCCAGGCACAAATATGGAGAATGTTACAGAAAAATCTCTTTGCTGCTTTGAAGGCCCAATGAGCACAGTGGCCTTCTTTATTCGTAAGTGGAAGAAGTTTGGAACCACCAGGACTCTTGCCGGCCATCTAAACTAAGCGATCAGGGGAGACGGGTCATGGTCAGGGAGGTGGCCAACAACCCGATGGTCACTCAGAGCTCCAGAGTTTCCTGACAGAAACCATTCCTTAGTAAAAATGTACATCGCAGCCCGCCTGGAGTCTGCCAAAAGGCACCTGAAGGACTCTCGGACCATTGGAAACAAACATCTCTGATAAGTCAAAGATGTAACTTCTTGTTTGGAGGAAACCAGGGGACCCTCTTGACCACACCAAAACCATCCCTACAGTGAAGCATGGTGGTGGCAGCATTATTCTGTGGGGATGTATTTCAGCGGCAGGATCTTGGAGACAAGTGAGGATAGAGGGAAAGATGAATGCAGCAATGTACAGACAAATCCGGTAAACTAGCTCCAGGACGCTCTTGACCTCAGACGGCGACGGTTCATCTTTCAGCAGGACAAAGACCTTAAGCACAAAGCCAAGATATCAAAGTAGTGGCTTCAGGACAACTCTGTGAATGTCCTCGAGTGGCCAGAGCCCAAACTTGAATCCCATTCAACATCTCTGGAGAGATCTAAAAACGGCTGTGCCTCCCATCCGAACTGATGGAGCTTGAGAGGTGCTTCAAAGAAGAATAGGCAAAACTGCCCAAAGATAGGTGTGACATGTTTGTGGCATCAAATTCAATAAGTCTTGAGGCTATAACTGCTGCCAAAGGTGCATCAACAAAGTATTGAGCAAAGGCTGTGAATACTTACATAGGTTTGATTTCTCATTTTTTAAATTTTTAATATATTTGCCAAAATGGAAAAAAAAGAGAGGATACAGTGAACTCCAGCAGAAACCCATGTTTGGACACATGTGTGAATTTCTCTGTGAGATGGAGATTAGGAGATTAATAAAGTTTCCTTCATTCATTCATTGATTCATATTTTGGTTTCAAAACAAATGAAAGCAGTTACAACTTCGTCAAGAGTCATCAGTAAATTCTGCAACACCAGAGCCAAGTACTCAACAATACTACAACTATATCCTTGTTACTACAGTATAGCATTAAAGCGTATCGTTGCCACTGTATCGTGTTACTCATTGTATCAAGAGATTATTGCCAATACACACACCTAATTTCATATTTAATAGAAATGGTCATAAAAATACCCCACTGAAAATCCTTTTCAATTCAAATATTTATCAATCCAATGTGAATAAAATGTCGCCATCCACTTAAAACACGTGATTCAGAATAACAAAGAAATTATGCTCAGGAACCCTTTGATTACAATTACAACCAAATACTACATCTACTTTGTTGATATTCTATTCCATCTCAAATGATTTCTATAAGGTCTGCGTTTTCTAACAATATTGGGGGTCGTGTTTGGCTGAACAAAGAAAAATGTTATCAATCGAGTTCAATGGCTACAATATGACAATAATTGTAAGTATTTAAAGGGGGTTTGAATACTTTCTGAACCCACTTAAAGTTCAAATCATTCTGTTGGATCACGCTCCCTAGATAATGGAAGTCTTTCACCTAAATTAATTGAATGAGATTCACAGAGAATAGACGGAAGCTCACAACAGCTACACAAGAGATATTATGAATTACTTTTGACAAACATTCAACCAGTCAATGTGTGATCGTGTGAGGATGTTTCATTCTCACTTCTCTGAGTCGCTAATTAATGTTATAACAAAGGGAAGTGGAGTCACTTTGGTAACTCAACACAACAAAAGAAGACAAAATGTGCACAATCTTAGAACCAATGGATGGTTCTAGAACAGGGATGTAAAACATGTGCGTTAAAATATTTACAGGTTTAAATCGGGTTAAAATGGGTTTATTTACTAAACTGTCTGTGACAGGAAGTGCAAGTTTGATTCCAATATTGACAATCTTAAAGACGTAATCTCAATGATCAGTGTGTTTCTTTCCTTTAACATCAGTTTTACAGTTCAGAAATTCTCCATATTATTATTGACGTTGCTTATCTTATCTCCAACACTGGCATTTTAAAAGGTCACCATATCAAAATGCATCTTTATCCCTCAAAGTTGGAAAATGACACCATTGTATTAGTAGATCTGAGTCAAAGAAAATGCCATCTTTGCTTCATACAGGTTCTGGTTAGCGGTCCAGGAGCTAAAGAAGCGTCCCATCCGAGAAGTTCCTACTCGAGTTCAAGAGATCTGGCAGGAATTCTTGGCTCCTGGAGCGCCGAGCGCCATCAATGTCGACTCCAAAAGCTACGACAAAACCACCCAGAACGTCAAAGATCCAGGACGCTATGCTTTTGAGGACGCACAGGTGACAACATGACTTACTTCATGACTTAATAAGTAGATGTTTAAGAAAGTATGGACACAAAGATTAAAGATTCCAATACATTTTTTTTAAATCAATATACAACAATGGATTTATTATTATTTGTTAGATTTTAATCAATCGGCTTTTATTTGAATAAACTGTGTTTAAAACCAAACTTTTTTTTTTTACACATACAAATATTCAAGTCAAGTACTCGACAATAATACAAATGTATTCTTGTTCCTGCAGTGTCACAATATATCAAAATATATCGTATAGTTGCTTGTATCGGGATTAGGTCTGTATCAATTGATTAATCTCACAATATAATTCAAAATTATATATTGGGCTTAGGATACGATACAAGATATTTTGATACAAGCATTATTTTTAGAAATATTTTAGAGCACCTTGAATTTTAGTGACTTTTGATGAGTGTTCTCTTTTAGTTGAATTTATAGAACTGTATGTTCAAACATCATCGTAAAAGCAGCTGGAGTCGACTGTATCCTCTCGTTCTCAGTCATCTGTGGGATTTAATTGTTCCTTTAGCTGCAGAGAAAACAATGACTGCTGGGCCATCTAGCGGCCTGAAATGTAATTACAACATCAAAATGAACAAACACTGAATATTTCCGTATTCATTTTAATTTAAATAAAGAATATATATTTTAAACACACGTTATTAAAAATATAAACCATAAAACAACATTCAAAAATAATGATCTGAAAATACATAAAAAAAAACGATACAGTGATGTTGAATAGTGATACGGATACATGGATAAATGGATCAATATATATTGGTCTATCGATTTTTTTTCTCCCAGAAGTACTTATCTTGCATTGATACAAAGCTAATACTGAAGATGTCGTTTCCAGTCTTATTCATCTGCGGCGGTTGATTAATCCGTCTGGTTTGACACGGCGGCTCATTTGTCTCTCACAGGAACACATCTACAAGTTGATGAAGAGTGATTCTTACAGCCGTTTCATCCGTTCCAGTGCCTATCAGGAGTTATTACAGGCCAAGAAGAAGGTAGAGACGCCACTCAGCAGCCACACTTAATGTCACAGAGCAGCACCAACACATCGTTTTTACAAATACAACCTATCCAGCTGTGACCTCTCAGTGACATCTGCCAGGCTCTTAGTGAAACATCAGATTTTCCTCACAGATTTTTACACAAAGATAACAACCGGCATGGAAATGAAGGTGTAACTGTTACACACACCTTGTATTTGAAGAAATAAAATATTGACTTTATTAATTTGTTCTTTGTCAGGTTAGCATTTTACTGCAAAGTTAGTTTATAAATGTTATTTGTAATTCATTGTTTATTTGTAATTTTTCAATTTTAACTTTCAACTTTGTTAATGTAAATCAGTTTATTCATACATACTATATCTTTTTCTTATGTTTAAATTTTACTGAAATTTTACTGAAAGTTTTAACTTTTAACTAAGATTGTTACAAGTGCAATTTATTTACAGATCTTAAATGTCCCTTAAGTGGTGAAAGAAAAAGTTGTTAGCAGTTTAATGCTTAAATTTTAACTTGTATTAATGAAAAATATTTTTCAGTCACTTGTTTATATTTAATTCTTTTTTTTTTATTGCAAATGTTATAAAATGTTATTAACTTAACTTATTTAAGCAAACTTTAAGTGTCAAATGTGTTTTTTCTGTCCACAGAAGAGCAAGAACCTGTTCTAGTAACTCCAGGTAAGAAACCTCCAGTGAAAACATAAATGTCCTGTGCTGTGTCTCAAATCGCATACTAGCGTACTAAAAGTTAGTATTTTTAGTGCGTTAGTGCGTCTCAATTCTTAGTACGCCAATTTAGTGCACCATGCACACTAAATTGGCGTACTAACACGCCCACAAAACTGAGTATGGTTCGATGGACACTAACCACCCTAAACAGCCGCCATCTTGACGTTTTAAATGGAAGTTACGTCATATATAAATGCATATATATATTCATATACTTACAGTTGCATTTTCCGCAGCAGTAGAAGGATGACACGTCTTCAGTGCTGATACCAGCTTAAATATCTCGCGAATATTCCGATTCTCATATGTTTTCTTTATTTCTTCTTCCAAACTTGTAAAACGTGCTGCCAGCATGTGTCGGCGATAGCGTTCAAACAGCTGGTTGAAACATCGTTAAATAGAAGAAGATGTCATGTGATTTCCTGTTAGTGTGTAGCAGCAGTGTTTGATTTGAGACATACTATCTGTGGAGAATTTGCGTACTAGTTAGTACGTACACTAAACTGATGCATACTAACTTCTAGTATACTAAGAGTAGTATGCAATTTGAGACACAGCACAGTTCTTGTCACGTTTTTTTTAAAAGACTATTAATTATACAATAATATCGATTTAACCTGAGTGAATCTGCAGAAACACCTTTATTTTGAGGATCATTTGAAATCTTTCTTTCACAACAAAAGTTCAGTTCCTGAAAGAAATGCTGACATTAATCACAAAAGCTTATAAATGAAAGCCTTGTTAGCACAAGTGACAACAACAGACTCAAGTTAGTTCCAGAGCTAGAGACTGACAGCTGCAAAGAAAACAAACAATTTTTACCTTATCTGTGATACTAACAGATCAGCCTTTTGTTAGAATGTCCACTTTAAATTGCAGAAGTTAAATGAATTCTATATTCTGATGTCACTGATATACGTCTATATCATCTCTCCAGGGTTATCCGGAGCATCCAAGTGACCACCAGTCATGTGCCATCATGCTAAAAATCAAGGCCATCTTCTCTCTCCGGGACTTTGGGAGAAACCATCTCATCTCAACCATCATCATCTGTCGATCCGCTCGTCTCGGCCGGACGTCCAGCCTGAACTGTCCGTCGTCCACCAGATGTTGCATGTCCATGGAGGAGCTCCTCCTCTTACACTGATATAACCCCAGTATTCTCCGCAGAAGTGGGACGACAAACGAAGAACAAGTTGATCTGAAGTCAAATCCAGTTGTTTTCCATCCTATGGACACCAAGACTCTCTCCTCACTTGCAGCAGAAACACATGATGTCAGTGAGAGAAAAGAAAAGAAAGATTCTTGAAGCTTCTGACGAATCTATCCGATGTCATTTCTTCATGAACTGAAGTCACAGAATCTTTGTCACGCTACAGGAAGTGTTGTGCAGACTGAATATACAATATATATAAATATACATATATGATTAAAACATGATTTATTGTGCGTTTATTTATGTTGGCTATGATTTGATTGCACTATCGGCACATATGGTTTACATTGCACTTGTAAAATCACCTTCAAGATGACAAAGAGGCCGTCTTACGTGAGAACATGATTCTTTGTTTTTATCTCCTGCATTTATTTTTATACCATATTTAAAGACACTTTTACTTACTTGTATTATTAAAGTTGACCCTCTATCTGTTACTGTGCTGTGAGTTTTTCTTTTACACAATCCATCATCTGCATTTTATCTCTTCATAATCATTTTGCATCCTTAATTAAGATGTTTTTTAATAATTCAAAATATTTTTTTCTAAAGATGATTATATTAATATATATTGTAAAAACACACAAATATATATAAAAGGTTATATGGTGAAGTGGTGTTTGTTGCCATGTATTGAGTTGCATAAAAATGATTTAGTTTTCATCAATTTAATTTAGAGAAATAATCTTGTTCCACAACTTCTCAGGTGTTTTTTTTAAATTATTTTATTTCTATATATTCATTTATTTATTACAATTTCATCAATTTCTATTACAAACATTATTCCACCAACACATGCATTAATTGTGTTTTTTTTTTTTATTCTCTAGTATGTTTTGGCTTATTCCCATATTTTAAATAAAATATATATATTTTTATTACATAAAATATACTTTGTAACTAAAACCAAGCGATAAGATTTGCAAAAACAACCACCCATATTACTTTTTTTTAAGAACATTTTCTCAATTTGCACATTGTCCTTTTAAAATCAACTGAACTGAACTGAAATTTAATTTAATTTTAATTATTTATTTTCAGAATATCATTTCAAGAGAATATATTTATTTTATATGTGCCAGAGTGGGGTCACATATAAAATAAATTATAATAACAATAAACGATTTTAAGTCAAAGATGTAGAAATTCTAAACGGTAGATCTTGAAATATTTTGTTATTTGACACTTTATTGTTTCCTAAGTCTTCCTTCCAAAATATATCGCCTAAAAATACTCAACAATGTTATATTAATTTATTTTATATTCAACTTCTTGAAATTGTAAAATGAAATTTCAGTATCGCTGTCCACCACAAGAGGACGCTGTGTATATTCTCTTAGAAGGCATCTCCTCAGCAGCAGCAGCAGCAGCAGGCAAAGGCAGTCCTGACATGCAAGTGTCATCATCATCATCATCCTTAAGTCTCTTTTGATCAGAACGAGGTTCTTCTGTGGCGACACTTTAAACGCCTCAAAGCCACAACACAGAATAAACATCATTGTCTCAGTGGCATCAAAGAAGATCAATTGAGTTTATTTGAAAACACCCCGAAGTACATGTACACACTCCTCATTGATTTAATGAATGTATATGTAATTATAGACTTTAATTACGCCTTTGTTATGAGAACCCTGGAGGAGAGCATGTTTACCAAGTCACGTGACATGTAGGAACGACTTTCCTCAAATAGATCATCAAAGGAAACGAAGAAAGAGGCAAAGTTATCGGAATGAGAGAGAGAGAGTGATTGAAGGTTGATTTACACAATCAGAGGGCCAATAGGAAAACCCCTGGCAGTGTCGAGGAGGGGAAAGAGGGGGTGGCGAGGATTGAAAGTGAGGCAGGCTTTACTGTGAGTCAAACATTCCCAAAGACAGACACAAAGTCTCCGCAGGACAGAAGAGTCTCTCTGAGCAGAGGATTGAAGGAGCTGAGGAATGAAGCTCTGATTCTCGAGTGTTTGATGAAGGACCAACTTGAGGATACTACAGATTATGTTGTCATGGAAACCAGAACCTGGATGCGGACGCTAGGACCACTGGAGGTGTACGACCTTCCCTGACTGCATCCTTGAACTGTTCTTCTGTACTGACAGGTCAGTTTCACAAATTCTCTATTATTTCAGGTTTTCTTATCAATAAGTGATTTAAGTCATTTTAACTGTTTATATTTTATGCTGTACGACTTAAATCTGATATTTTATTGTGAAAAAAAATATGATGCCAAATGGCAGAATTAGACAGTTGACGGAGCAAATGTGAATTTTTTTCTTTTTATTTTAATGTAAAAATATTAACAACCTGGAAAGTTTTTAAAACTACAGAACATTAAAGTATTATTTATTTATTTAGTTTACTTAACAATTAGTATATTTGTAATACTCTTTCTAAACATCTAATATTGGATCATTGAGTTTTTCATATATTTTCAAAATAATTTCCGCATACATGTCTAAAATGTATCCAGAGTCAGGTAAAGTGAATAAATAAAAGGACAAAAGCAACATCTGCATAATATCTCAAAAAATTGTCTCAAGTCAGCAGTGGTCAGTACCTGTCCGACTGACGCTACGTAATAAAAACTTGTACCATCATCTACCTGGAAGTTTAAGATGATATAAGATATGTATTTATTGTTAACACTTCTTTGGGGAGATTACATTTTTCACCGCAGTTCACAAAAAAAAAGATGAAACACAAATTAAATTAAACATACAGTACACGTACACAAATATCAATAATATATCACACAATAATAAAGAGAAAATAGAATAAAATAAACACAATAATAATGAAAATAACCACAAAAAATATATCAACAACATGAAGTATAAATGCATGCACTGCAGAAGTGAAAGAGTTTCGCAGTGGTCAGGGGCTTATTATCCATCACAGCGGGTCATTGTAAGGTAGTCATAATGTTTTGATTCATCGTGTTAATAACATGAGTTCAACATCATTTCCACATAAGATTGTGACTCAATGATTCTGACTCAACCCTCGAGCATGAATAAGTGAATGTCAATCCTGGATCTTTGTTTTGTCTGCAGCCATTAAAAGGTTGCAGGTTCAATATCTTGTGTGTTCCTCAAGGTGAGAAAAGACACTTGTGTGTGTCGATGGTTCAAGTGAGCAGAAAACGTCATCAGAAGTTTGAGAGAAATAAGAGCGAGAATTATTACGAGATTATGAGTCACACTTTTATTTATAGCGTGTGATGTGCGAGCGGTGAACGGCGCTGATCCTTCTTACAGCGACTGCTCTACCTCGCACAGTCCTCTGATGTCAAAGAGGATTTCAAACACTCGACATTTTACATCGTGAGACTTGAACGATGCTAACAAATTGTGGTTTAAAACTTCAACAACAATCCTGACACTTTTGGTTCACACGCTGGCGGAAATGGATAGCTTTGATCTTTAATGGCATCATTTTATGTTCGTTACCATCTTACTCTTTAGAGTTTACATTAGCATGTTGCTAATGCTATCCTCCTTTGTGAGCATCTTAGCTATTTAGCGTAGTTGTCTTGTGTAGCCTGTGATGATTTTTGTCGACATCGCTCATGACACGGAGGTGTCAAACTCAAGGCCTCGGGGCCAAATTAAGCACCAGAATACATTTTAAGTGGCCTGCAACAGTGTTGAATCAAAAAAGTAAGTATATCACTGTGAAAACTATTTAAAACGGTTGAATTTAACATTTCAATTGATCTTTTTTTTTTAAGCACTGAGTTATTAAAACAAATGTTTCTATATTGAAAGGTTGACATAAACATGTGGATATTATCCAAAATTTAGTTTTTTTCTACATAGAGTTTGATATTGTGAAATAAGTTACCACTGATTTTAAGATGATGACATCGTACAAATAGGAAACCTTGTTTACAAACAAGGTTTAGGACTAGTGTAGCGTTAGCATACATGCTACCACGTTGAGATTTGCTCATTTGAATGCTAATTCTTTAAGCGCAGTTTTTTGTGAGGAAAACCCTAGTTACGGAGAGTTGTTGGTCCAAAATATAATGATATTACTCAGAATGCTTCAACAGATGTTTTTAAAAACTAAATCCTGGTCTTACAAAATGTAATCCTGGAAAAAAACATGTTTTATACTTCTATTTCTTCACTTTTCCTGATTCTGGATACATTTTTGACATCTATTTGTTTGATGAATTGTTTTCTTAAAGACCACGTTGGCAACTAAAAATCTAGTTTGAAAGGCAAACTGATGGAGAATTTACTGTAGTTTTGAACAAAAAAATGTGACTCTTAGGTTCTCACAAGAAACATTTAATGACTTGTTGGATTCAGGGACGAGAGTTTGACACGTTCACTAAATCAACTCTTTGTTCTCCGAATGTTTCGCTGGAAGCTGAGCTGTGGTAGAATAAAGTGCTCAGAGTAGGGCTGATCCAAGCGGTGAAAAGAAGCTCTGTTGGTTTTAAGATGAGCAGGATCATTAAATTGAGATGAGTAATTACGTTGAAATCCCAAAACAAACAGTTGACGACAGAGTCATTTAAAAAAAAAAAAAGAAGAGATTTTCAAGACCAAACTTGTTTAAAACTTCAGACCAACAGATAGTATTAATAACTTCTGACAAGGTTTGTTTTAATTTTGGTAAAGTTCAAGTACAAAGGGATGTGAGCAAGACAGTCATTTACACTTCTGTACAATTTCCAAAAATACACATGTTATATAAAAGCATTTCTATGTTAATGGGTACAGTTTGGATAAAAGGAAAATATTTGTATTGGAATATATGGATGGATGGATGGATGGATGGATGGATGGATGGATGGATGGATGGATGGATGGATGGATGGATGGATGGATGGATGGATGGATGGTGGATGGATGGATGGATGGATGGATGGATGGATGGATGGATGGATGGATGGATGGATGGATGGATGGATGGATGGATGGATGGATGGATGGATGGACGGACGGATGGAGGGACAGATGGATGGAGGGACAGATGGATGGATTGATAGATATATGTCTGTAATGTATCATATTTTCAACATTTCCTTTAGAAAAAAATCTGTTAATCAAGTTTTGAGCTATTTTGCTGACAAACAGAAAAAGTAGTTCTAAAAGAATGAGTTACTCTTTCATTTGCCAGTTGTTACCTTGAGCACGGCATTAGCGATGTAAGTCACATAAAATTGAAGTTTATTACTTTATACACATTAAAACTCTACATAGAGAATCTGAACATGAGCTTCTGTGTTCAGAATTAAAGCATGACTTTATTGTGTCAAAAAGTCACCATTATTTTCATGGACCGGCAGTCAGATAAAAAGATTTAAAATAAAATAGCAATGAGTTTAGACATCTTTAAAATCTGGGATAGTTTATTTGCAATATATTGTTTATACAGTATAGAGTTAATGTTTTATCATGTTTTTCCGACTATAAGGCTCACCAGATTATAAGGCCTATTAAATAGGGTGCAACTCCATATTATTACTCTGCGAGGTTCTGAAGTATTGCGCAGTCCGTAGTACTTTGTGAGGCTTCTGACTACGCCACCCCATTGAGTATTACTACGAAGCTTCTCGGACTGATACTACGTTGCCTTGCAGAGTAAGGTAAGGTTAGGTAAAAATTGTTTGAGTAACAGCCTTATATAGCAATTCTACACCCCTTCCGAAGTAATACTATATTTTCTCTTTAAGTTATTCTAGTGACCCTCACAGATGAATACTTCGACGCCTCGCAGTGGAATACTACAAAGCCCTTTGGAGTAATACTACGCCACATCATGGAGTAATACTGAAGTGGCTCCCTGAGTTATACTACGGCACTTCGCAAAGTAATACTATGAGGCCTCATGGAGTAATACTACGGAGCCTCATGGAGTAATACTACAGAGCCTTGTGTAGTTATACAACAGTGCCCAACATTTTCACAGATTTTTGAGCGCTGTGTTAATCTAAAAATAGCTTCAAGGTAAAACTTTTTATAATTCTGACAGAATTGAGCATCTTCACGACTCTAAAGTCACAAGTTTGTGTTACTTCAAAGGAAATCTGCTCCTTTTTCATAATACTACACTTATCTGACAGTAATTATCAATAAACAGGGATTATTAAACGGCTCACGGTCCAGTTGTGGTTGAGGACCACAGCAACTGATCCCGTATCTTCACGGATCTGAGGCAAGTTGCAAGTAAGTAAGTAAGTAAGTAAGTAATATTTATTGATATAGCGCTTTTCGAGACCAGGGTCACAAAGCGCTTAAACAATCAAAACAATACTCAAAAAAGTACATACTTTAAAGATCAAGAAAATACTGAGAACAACACAGGAGTTCCAGAAAATCAAGGAAAAGCCTGAACAAATAGAAACGTCTTAAAGGAGTCAGTAGACTCCATCAAGCGCAAAGAGAGAGGAAGATCGTTCCAAAGCTTAGGAGCAACAGCCTGAAAAGATTTCTCTCCTCTGGTCCTGAACTGTGTGCGAGGAACCATCAGTAGATTCTGATCCACAGACCTCAGAGCCCGAGCTGGGGTGTAAGGCTGGATCAGATCAGTGATGTAAGGAGGAGCCTGACCATGAATCTGAAAGTAAGAACCCGAATTTTAAAGTTGATCCTGAAAGAAACTGGAAGCCAGTGAAAAGTTTTAAGGATCGGAGAAATGTGAGTTCTTCTACTTGAGCGGGTCAGAATTCTAGCTGCAGAGTTCTGAATCAACTGCAGGCGAGACAGCTCCTTCTTGTTAAGACATGAAAACAAACTGTTGCAATAGTCCAGACGAGAAGAAACAAACGCATGGATTAGAAGTGATCAATTTATATAACCTGAGATCCGTCGTAAGTGATTTTGAAGGTTATTATATATAATATAATTCAACCGAATGACTCTGTCTGGCTGTCAATCTCAGCGTAGAAACTCAATACTATGCTAGCATCTTAAATGACACATCATGTGCCAGCGAGCCACTTTATTAGCGCAGGACTTCACATTCTTGCCACTGCAGCGCTCGGAAACTATTTCATGTGGCGGCGAGTCATTATCAAGATGGATTGTGGTGACAAATGGATGCCCAGAATGCCTCCAGCAACCCTCTGGCGATACTGGCTTTGACACATTAACACGATCCCCCCCCCCCCCCCCCCCCCGACCTGTTAATGAGCAATCGCTACAGTTTGGGAAAATCTTCCAGAGAAGATAATTGCTTCCTTTTTTGTAATTGCGTTCAAGTCAAAAGAAGAAAAAAAAACATTAATTTAGCATTTTCCAACTTTTCTCTTGATGTGTGTGTGTGTGTGTGTGTGTGTGGTGTGTGTGTGTGGTCACAGAGAGATGTGTATGAGTGTGTGTGTGCGGTTATCTGTGTTTTGTGGAAGTTTGCACGGTGAATTAAATGCAGTTTCTACTGTAATTAACTGCACTTACCAGTCTGTGCATGAGACTTTCTGACGCACTAATAATTGAGGCATCAGGTTTTGTTTGCTTTAACCTGTCTTTGAAGAAAGGCTGGGAAGAAGACTTGTGTTGTTTTTTTAGGAAGGAGTCGGGTTTTATTTTTGCTTTATGCTTTTCTTGACTTGATCTAATGTAGAAGTGTTGACATGTGTGGAGACAGTTCGGGTGAGAGAGCAGAAAGAATGAAAATAAACTTGTTGATATATTTTTAGATAATCGTCACATTCTATCTAAAGTGTTGATTTGCATGTGCGTTAAATAGATTATTGACTCTTTTGTACTCATCAGTGTGTCTATGTGTCTGTTTGTACAAAACTCTTTCATTGAAATATTGACATTGGAAAATGATCTTAAGCTCCTACCACTGAAAACACTTTGGCCTCCAAGAGACTCGTTGTAAAAACTAAGCAGGTGTGATTATAGCTGGCCGTAGGAGGAGTGAAGCCATTATTACCTCATAATTTTAGACCAACTTTATTAAGTTGAAAACATGGTCATGATGATGGACTTACTGCTTGATGGAGAGGAAGACTTTTACAATAACAACATTTCAGAAGAATTGGAGTTTTCACGTTAGTTGACCTCTAAAAAAACGGAAGTCAACAGGATCCAATTTAATTTATTTACTTCTTGTAACGGACAAGATGAATTTCATTTGTGACATAATTCTTACATTCAACCAATTTTAATTTATTTTTATTTTTATTCTATTTTGGAAAACATTGTAAAACGTTCAAACAATTTTCAGCTTTAATAAAAAAGTTTTCAAATATAATCAAACAATTTCCAACTGAAACCAAACAATTTTCAACTATAATCAAACAATTTTCAACTATAATCAAACAATTTTCAAATGTAATCAAACAATTTTGAAATGTAATAAAAACAATTTTCAACTATAATCAAACAATTTTCAACTGTAATCAAACAATTTTCAAATGTAATCAAACAATTTTCAACTATAATCAAACAATTTTCAACTATAATCAAACAATTTTCAAATGTAATCAAACAATTTTCAACTATAATCAAACAATTTTCAAATGTAATCAAACAATTTTGAAATGTAATAAAAACAATTTTCAACTATAATCAAACAATTTTCAACTGTAATCAAACAATTTTCAAATGTAATCAAACAATTTTCAACTATAATCAAACAATTTTCAACTATAATCAAACAATTTTCAACTATAATCAAACTATTTTCAACTATAATCAAACAATTTTCAAATGTAATCAAACAATTTTCAACTATAATCAAACAATTTTCAACTATAATCAAACTATTTTCAACTATAATCAAACAATTTTCAACTGTAATCAAACAATTTTCAAATGTAATCAAACAATTTTCAACTATAATCAAACAATTTTCAACTATAATCAAACAATTTTCAACTATAATCAAACTATTTTCAACTATAATCAAACAATTTTCAAATGTAATCAAACAATTTTCAACTATAATCAAACAATTTTCAAATGTAATCAAACAATTTTCAAATGTAATAAAAACAATTTTCAACTATAATCAAACAATTTTCAAATGTAATCAAACAATTTTCAAATGTAATCAAACAATTTTCAACTATAATCAAACAATTTTCAACTATAATCAAACAATTTTCAACTATAATCAAACAATTTTCAACTATAATCAAACTATTTTCAACTATAATCAAACAATTTTCAACTGTAATCAAACAATTTTGAAATGTAATAAAAACAATTTTCAACTGTAATCAAACAATTTTCAAATGTAATCAAACAATTTTCAACTATAATCAAACAATTTTCAACTATAATCAAACAATTTTCAAATGTAGTCAAACAATTTTCAACTATAATCAAACAATTTTCAACTATAATCAAACAATTTTCAAATGTAATCAAACAATTTTCAACTATAATCAAACAATTTTCAAATGTAATCAAACAATTTTCAACTATAATCAAACAATTTTCAAATGTAATCAAACAATTTTCAACTATAATCAAACAATTTTCAAATGTAATCAAACAATTTTCAACTATAATCAAACAATTTTCAAATGTAATCAAACAATTTTCAACTATAATCAAACAATTTTCAAATGTAATCAAACAATTTTCAACTATAATCAAACAATTTTCAACTATAATCAAACAATTTTCAACTATAATCAAACAATTTTCAAATGTAATCAAACAATTTTCAACTATAATCAAACAATTTTCAAATGTAATCAAACAATTTTGAAATGTAATAAAAACAATTTTCAACTATAATCAAACAATTTTCAAATGTAATCAAACAATTTTCAAATGTAATAAAAACAATTTTCAAATGTAATCAAACAATTTTGAAATGTAATAAAAACAATTTTCAACTATAATCAAACAATTTTCAAATGTAATCAAACAATTTTCAAATGTAATAAAAACAATTTTCAACTATAATCAAACAATTTTCAACTGTAATCAAACAATTTTCAAATGTAATCAAACAATTTTCAACTATAATCAAACAATTTTCAACTGTAATCAAACAATTTTCAACTATAATCAAACAATTTTCAACTATAATCAAACAATTTTCAACTATAATCAAACAATTTTCAAATGTAATCAAACAATTTTCAACTATAATCAAACAATTTTCAACTATAATCAAACAATTTTCAACTATAATCAAACTATTTTCAACTATAATCAAACAATTTTCAACTGTAATCAAACTATTTTCAACTATAATCAAACAATTTTCAACTATAATCAAACAATTTTCAACTATAATCAAACAATTTTCAACTATAATCAAACAATTTTCAACTATAATCAAACTATTTTCAACTATAATCAAACAATTTTCAACTGTAATCAAACAATTTTCAAATGTAATAAAAACAATTTGAACTATAATCAAACAATTTTCAACTATAATCAAACAATTTTCAACTATAATCAAACTATTTTCAACTATAATCAAACAATTTTCAAATGTAATCAAACAATTTTCAACTATAATCAAACAATTTTCAAATGTAATCAAACAATTTTCAAATGTAATAAAAACAATTTTCAACTATAATCAAACAATTTTCAACTGTAATCAAACAATTTTCAAATGTAATCAAACAATTTTCAACTATAATCAAACAATTTTCAACTATAATCAAACAATTTTCAACTATAATCAAACTATTTTCAACTATAATCAAACAATTTTCAACTGTAATCAAACAATTTTGAAATGTAATAAAAACAATTTTCAACTGTAATCAAACAATTTTCAAATGTAATCAAACAATTTTCAACTATAATCAAACAATTTTCAACTATAATCAAACAATTTTCAAATGTAGTCAAACAATTTTCAACTATAATCGAACAATTTTCAACTATAATCAAACAATTTTCAAATGTAATCAAACAATTTTCAACTATAATCAAACAATTTTCAAATGTAAACAAACAATTTTCAACTATAATCAAACAATTTTCAAATGTAATCAAACAATTTTCAACTATAATCAAACAATTTTCAAATGTAATCAAACAATTTTCAACTATAATCAAACAATTTTCAAATGTAATCAAACAATTTTCAACTATAATCAAACAATTTTCAAATGTAATCAAACAATTTTCAACTATAATCAAACAATTTTCAACTATAATCAAACAATGTTCAAATGTAATCAAACAATTTTCAAATGTAATCAAACAATTTTGAAATGTAATAAAAACAATTTTCAACTATAATCAAACAATTTTCAAATGTAATCAAACAATTTTCAAATGTAATAAAAAAAAATTTCAACTATAATCAAACAATTTTCAACTGTAATCAAACAATTTTCAAATGTAATCAAACAATTTTCAACTATAATCAAACAATTTTCAACTGTAATCAAACAATTTTCAACTATAATCAAACAATTTTCAACTATAATCAAACTATTTTCAACTATAATCAAACAATTTTCAACTATAATCAAACAATTTTCAACTGTAATCAAACAATTTTCAAATGTAATCAAACAATTTTCAACTATAATCAAACAATTTTCAACTATAATCAAACAATTTTCAAATGTAATCAAACAATTTTCAACTATAATCAAACAATTTTCAACTATAATCAAACAATTTTCAAATGTAATCAAACAATTTTCAACTATAATCAAACAATTTTCAACTATAATCAAACAATTTTCAAATGTAATCAAACAATTTTCAACCATAATCAAATAATTTTCACTACTAAGAAAATAAAAATGCAGAAAAAAAAACCATTTCCAGCCACATGGGATGAAATGTTGCTGCACGTGGTCAACATTTTAAAATTTGAGTAACAACTTTCACTGAGCACAGATTCAACCCTTTTGTCATGTCAGTGCCTTTTTTTCTCTGAGAAAAAACAAACATATTTCAACAAAATCTATATAGACTAAAGGAGGGGTAGGTAATCTCCAGGGTGGCAGTCCAGCTTCATGTTGAATTCAAAAGTGACTGTGATTGACATAGGACACGATTTTGATCATAATGTTGAGCGAATTACTCAACACATTTACTTAGAAGACTAACAGATGACGACACTCCCGTGATTTTACTTCCCAGCCTCGGTATCCCAGAGTCGAGGGTCTTCAGTGAAGCGTCTATTTGTGGTGGTGCTCAGTCATAAAGCTGTGTTTGCTCACTATATTGGTGTTTATCCGTCGTAGAGGTCTGGCTCTGTCTCGGCGTCATGGAACCACAGACTCCTTCCGTCTCGGGGACTCGGCGGTGATTAGCAGCGAGACAGACGGCGTGACAGAAGAAACTCAGACAGACAAATGGTTTGCAGAGATGTACATTCATGGAGGACAGTATTTACTCCACATGAGGCAAATATGGACCTGCTTTTGTTTTCTCTTCCTACATCTTTGAAACGACCACTTACCACCCACGCGTCCAGCTCAGCACTTTCCCGACACAGGGCTGCAATTTGTCCTGCAGCAGAGATGGATGAGGAAACTTGGCAGTACCTGCTGCCGAGCGTATGGACTTCTTTACGCTCCGTGTGCAGCAGCACTGAAGACTCTTCACGCTGGATATAGTAGAGACAGAAACAGAAGCAGAGTCTGTTCTCCTGGTCAGAGACTGGTGCTCTAGAGGTGGTTCTAGGGGTGATGTGTGACCTCAGATGGATGGAGAGGTTTTGATCTTAGATTTTTATGGAAGTAGATCTTTCTAAAGTAGATTTTTATGGGAGTAGATCTGTTTCCTTGTTTATAAAGTTGCTTCAATAAAAGAAAGGTGCTTCTTGAATAAAAAAAGTTTCTTCTATTAAAGGAAGTTTCTTGAATAAATTCAATGAAACAACTTAATTCTTTGATTGAATTAAGTTTTAAAGTGTTTAAAAAAAAGTTGCTTCAATAAAAAACCATTAAATCAAAGAAATCGGATTCAACAAAAAAGTTGCTTCAATTAAAAAAGTTGCTTGACTAAAAATGAAAGGTCCTTCACTCCTAAAAAATGCTTAAATAAAAAGAAAGTTGCTTTAAAAAAAACGTTAATTCAATCAAATAAATCTTTCTTCAATGAAAAAGTTGCTACAATTAAAAAAGTAAAACCATTTTTTTTAAATAACAACTTAATTCAATCAAAGAATTTGCTTCAACACAAAAGTTGCTTCAACTAAAAAAGTTGCTAAATTTAAAAAAAAAGTTGCTTCAATCAAAAAGTTTCTTCAATTAAAGGAAGTTTCTTCAATAAAAGGAAACATGTTTCAAGTTAAAAACTTTATTCAATCAAAGAATTTGCTTTAACACAAAAGTTGCTTCAATAAAGAAGTTGCTTAAATAAAAAGGTGCTTCAATTAAAAAGTTGCATCAATAAAAAGTTGCTTCAATTAAAAAAGTTGCTTGACTGAAAATTAAGTAGCTTAATAAAAAGTTATTTGACTAAAAAGGAAGCGGCTTCAATCATAAAAAAATGACTGAATGATTGATTGAAATTTGTGAACGATTACACATGAAGAAAGTTCCTTAAGTTAGCATTAGCATCTCTGTTTAGTGGAGCGTATTTTGGCAAGATCTGTTAAACATTTATAATATGTTGTAATACATTGTGATATAACTTGAAACTGTAGGAACAAGAATATATTAGTAGTACTTGACTCTGGTGAAATTGTAACTTTCATTTGTTTTGAAACCAAAATATCTCCAATTAACAGTAGCTGTTAATTAGCTAAGACATAATGACGGAAGTTTAACTGGGACACAAAAATGAACAAAAGGCATGAAAATGTGCATGTTAACTGTAATTTGAACAAATCTACCTTAATACCGTACTTTACTGAAATATAAATCATTAGAGACAATTCAGTTTAAAAAAACAATATATATATATATTTATATATATATATATCTTTTTTAATAACGCGCTATGAATGAAGTGTCGCCTTCACACACGTGTTTACCTACAAAACAAACATTTCCTGCATTTGCTGGTCCTTTTCAATCTGTTGCCCCCTGCAGTAGCGGAGGACATACTGCACAAACAAGCTAGTTGAACTCAATTATTTTTATGATTTCAGAGATGTTTAGCCAGCCAGTGAAGGTTGTTTGTGGACCGTGGTTTGCCCATGAACCACTTGTTGAGTAACAAGTCTACTCTATGGCGTCAATAAGTCATGACATTGCAGGACAATTGAATAAAAGTAAATTTGATCTGTATTTTTGAAAGACTGATTAAATAGAGACACTAAATAAAATATCCATTCATTATTTATTAAGGTCTAAAAGGGTAAAAGTTGAGACAACAAAAATTCCGTCTGGTAAACATTCTTGTTCTATAGAACGACAGGAAGTGCAGCAGGAAAGAAAATTATATCCGATTGCTGACGGGCGGTCGTACAGCTGCTGCCTCGTTCATGACCGCGACTTAAAGATCGCGAAGTCAAGGACAGAAATGAGGGTCAAGGACCTGAGAAGGGGAAACCTAAAGTGGATCATGACACAGTCATTTGTTCCACGTCAGGGTGAGTCGCAGAGACCAGGAACGAACAAATTGGAAGAAAAAGTCTGTGAAAAGGTGGCCTTGAGGCGCTTCGGTTTAGGATTCCTGATGTCATGAATGTCTTGTCAGGAGCAACATCTGCTGGAAAGATGCTTGAGTGATGCTCAAAAATGTTCTGGCACCGACACTGACAGCGAGGGTGGATTCTCCATCCTGGACGGCGCAGAAATCTTTTTATGACGGTACCGAGTATCAGCAGTAACGGGTCAATCCCAGTTCAGATTCTTGTGCGGAACAGAGAAGGTCGGCGAGTGGACTCCGGGCGTCTGGACCGACTCGTCCTGTAATGGAGTGCAGATGGGCCGGCCTAATGCCTGTTTACATATCTGCGGCGCAGTTCATGACTCGAGCAAGCAAAGGCCTAATTATTTTACCCGCGACGGGACCAATAAAATCAACTTCCTCTCCTCGTTATGGGTGTTTAACGCTCGCCTTTGATGGCAGGACTTTGTTTATTTTTAGAAGAGCTGCGTAGCCGAGAGGAAAGCAAATACGAGTAATGACACGGAGACGCTGACAAACGCTGATGGATTCGTTTCCTCTGTGAAAGAAGAAGCACTTTGACATGAATGTGGAAAATGGGCAAATTTGTTTTCTTCAAAGGTGCAAGGTAATTACAGATGTTTCGTTTTTTCGCAACAGACCGAGCCGGCCTGTGGAAACAAACACACGAGCAGCGCTGAACTGAACTGAACCAGAGAACAATCAGGGGAGTCGTTTACCAGGGTCACGTTCAAGTTCAAGAAGACTTAGGTCTGTTTTTAAGAAAGGTTTGAATAATTTTAGGTTTTTCTTTTCAACGTCAGAGGTCAGAGACAACACCCAAAGAGTATTGAGATATTTGATCAAACTTTCAGCCAATCAATGATGATCATGTGATGACTTATAAGCACTCGCACTTCAATTCATCATGGTGAATCCAGAGCAACCGTAATGTCCGGTGTCACTATTATACCAAGATTTTTATATTTGAATTTAAAATGCTACGAATTAAAAAAGTAGTTAATTTAAAAAATACATTTTAAATCATTGGAATTATAAACTTAAACTCTTGTAAGTCTTGTTAGTGTAAAAAACATTTAATTTAAAAATATTGTATTTTTTTATTTAATTATACAATTTGCTTTAAACAACATTTCAACGTTCGGTATTCTGATGACATTGATACATTTCAATAGATGGTCTGATATTTTAAACTTCAGATTCCAATTCACTAAAATATATAGAAATCATGTGTTAGTTATTTTGTGAAATCATTCGTTGACGTTTTTCTCTGTTTTGATTTCCACTCCAACCCAAGGTTGTATCTTTTTAATTTAATTCATTCCAGGATTTTTAATCACTTGGATCAGATGAATCAAGTAAATTCAAATCCAATACTGGAGCATGTGTGACTTCTTGACATGAGGGTGAGCCTTTTATACAAATGCATCAAATCACATTAGGAGAACAAACCAGATCAAGGATCATGTTAATGCCTTTGCCCAAATTATTATTTATGATTCCAAATTAAGTAATAAATTACATTTACAATGATCTAAACGCGAACATATTAAAATGATGATTTGAAAAGTACAACAAATGGCCAGAAATGCAGTTTTAAATAGTGAAATGATGCATCATAGCATTTGAAGTCAAAATTAGAGACTAAAATGTTCTGTTGTGAAAACATTTTACACAACATTTTGAAGTCTGAGCAACAGGTAGTGGAGCTGACTGCTACATATATGAAATGGTTGAATCAAAATGTTCAAACTTTGACTTTTATTCAATAACATTTATATATAAAGGTTGAATTTGTTTTTTGGTTTGTTTGTTTAATGATCAAAATAACCAAATTTGTATATTTTCAAAATGAGCTATTTGATCGGCTGTTCAGCCAATCATTTCGACACACAGATGATCACGTGACTGATCAATGAATTTTATTTTTGTTGTGTCTGGTGTTACTATTATACCTACATTTTTATGTTGAATTGAAAAGATGACAAATTAAAAAGCATTGTATTTAGAAAACGTATTTTGATGAAAACTGTATTTTCAAAATGTCAGATCTTTTACAATGAAAAAAACCTATTTAGTCGTTTACAAATGATTTTTTTTTTTTCTTAATGTCAACATTTGACATGTTGAATTCCACCATTTATTATCTAATATAAGTTTAGTTTTTTTTGTTGTTTTTTTCAAAAGTTAAGATACGTTAGATACAGTAAAAAAAACGTTAGGTCATAATAGTATAACGTCTGAAGCCAAAAGGCATGGCTCTACTCAGAGTACCTGCCAAATGACTGAGCTTCTTCCTAACTCTCGTTTCAACAGAATGTTGTGGAGAATAACCATCCCAGTCATCCTGGCCGGGGTCCTGGTGATCACCGCGGAGTCCAAGAAATCCCGTCCGCAGGGCTCCATCCCATCACCGTACAAGACCAAAGGAAACCTGTCCTCGGAGCGCCACCACAGACTACTCCAGCAGAAGCCGGAGGTTCTGTCCTCCAGTCGCGAGGCCCTGGTGGTGACGGAGCGCCGTTACCTGCGCAGAGACTGGTGCAAGACCCAGCCGCTCCGGCAGACCGTCAGCGAGGAGGGCTGCCTCAGCCGCACGGTGGTCAACCGCTTCTGCTACGGCCAGTGCAACTCCTTCTACATCCCACGACACATGGGGCCCAGCTCGGGCAGGAAGAGCCACAACAAAGTGCAGGAGCCCTTCCAGTCCTGCTCCTTCTGCAGACCTCACCGGGTCACACAGCTGACCGTGCAGCTGGAGTGTCCGGACCTGCAGCCGCCCTTCAGACACCGGAAGGTCCAGCGAGTCAAACAGTGTCGCTGCATGTCGGTGGACGTGAGCGGTCATGGGAAGCTGTGAGGACAGAACTCTTCTGAGACACTAGTTTCTTCCAGGATGTTTGACACAGCAAAGGTGATCGCGCGAGGGACTGACTTTTATGGACAATCACGTTCGTCTCTTTTTTTGAAAATCAATTTTGGATGAAGAACAAAAGCTCAGAAAAGCATTGAGACAAAAATATATATAAATAAATATATCCTTAGTATATATGATGTAAGTGTGTAATTATCCATGTGTAAAGAATAATAAATATATTTCATACAAACCTCTGGTCAGAATGTTGTTGTCGACTAATTCTATATTTTTTGCTTCTGAAAATCGAAACTGAAACATTAAAATTATAAAACCTTGTATATTAACTATCATCACCCCAACAAATCTCTTGGTCATGGTGACTGGAAAATCTCCCATGATGCTTTGCCACCCAGCCAACCAAATAGCTGTTCACAAAGCAACATAGACATAGAATTTTAATACAGGTGGCCCAGAAGTGCAAAACAAATTTACACTTTCTAGAATTAATTATTATTATTAACAAACTCATAAAACAAATAAACAAACTAACGAAAAATATTTAAAATTCTAAGAAATTTTAAAATTGCTTCGGAAAATTGCAATTTTTTTTTTTACCAAAGTTTGGTTACTTGTTGTAAGAAAATGTAATTTTGTCAAACTTTGTATAATTGCTTTAGAACATTTCAACAATTCACAAAAAAGAGGAAAAAACCTTGATCCTGTCTTTGTGACTAAAACATAAAACTTGAGTTAAAGGTTTTTTTCAGTTTTCTCCGGTGATGAATGGCAAACTATTGAAGCGCATTATTGAATAAATATTTATTTCTTGTCGTTAACCAAAAACAGATATTGCACATGAAAATAAAAAACACAAACAACTTTCGTTAACACATGGCCAATCACTTCCTCACACGAAAGTCAAATTAACTGCATAGACTTTTAAAAAATAAATGTGGGCTGTTTGAACAACTCAACGACATGTTTGAATCCAAACCTTGAGGGTTCGCAGGGACGAGGGTCATTGAATGCATCACAGGACGTGCTGTGATCAAAAAGGTTGCGTCATCAAGTTGGACAAGACTAAGTTAATTAGTCGCATCTTAGCCGTTTGTAAAACAGCTCTTTTCAAATTTAATAACACAAGATTTCTCTGAAAATAAACAGCACTTCATTGTCCACGATAAGGCACCACATGTCTGGCAGATTGTTTTGTTCCAGATTACAGATGTTATAAAAATTACTCTTCGTAGGGAAGATGAAGGGAGGACAAGACATGTCGGGGCTCAGATGAAAAAGTCAAATTACAAAGTAGACACTGAGCTTTTTCAAAACCCTTTTTTGGTCACGTTCACTGCCAGAGGAAGTGGAATCATAACACACACTTGGCTTGGCGGTTCGAGTTATCAAAGTATTTATGAAAACATCAAAACAAAAAAAATGTCTGACGCCAGAACAGATTGTACTGATGCAACAGTCCGGCCGACAAGCGGTCGGATCAGATCTTCCGACCAAGTTTGGCTTTCTGTGGGATCAAGAAAAATAAATCAGCGTTGGAAGTGACAGCTTTGATGGTTCCGTTTTTCGACTTACGATGCCACTGGCGTGTTTGGGCTTGACGCTGTACGAAGACTTCTCTTTGGCCTGTTTGAAACACTCCTCCGCCATTTTCACCCTGAAACACAGAGTCACCTGATTCAGTTGCTGAAGGAGCTTATCGTGAACATCGTGAAATACAGTTGTCAATCTTAAGTCACGGTTCAGCATCAGTGGTCACAACGTTGTCGTTTATTTGCAAAAATGACTAAATATTTAATCTTTTACAAACAGTTGATTTACTAGGTTGGTTGGCTGGGCGGCAAAGCATTTGGGTTGCTGTTCAGGTCACAATTACTGAGAAGGTTCTTGAGAGGGATGGCACTTCATTCAAGTTAAAATACATGTTGTTAAACGTTACATTTTTTTGGTTTAATTTAAGAAACGTAACCCTCGCTATAATCGAGGCCTCATTGTACACCCCAAAAAATACCTCAGTTTAAGATCCACCAACTAAACAAAGAGCAGTCAAGAAACAAAAACAGACATAATTAATCAATCAAACTTTCTTGTACAAACAACAGACTCAACCGATCTTAAGATGTTGTAAACCAGATGAGCGTGACCTACTGGAACAAACAATCAAAAATCTTAGCCAGATCAACAGAATGACCAGTAACCAACAAAAAACAACCAAACCTAAAGTGAACCGCACCCAGGCTAAATAAAACCACAACATATAACCAACAACAACTATTTTAAACAACCTGACACATAAAATGATCCATCAGCAACATCCACACGACTTCCTGAAACTCGACCAAAAGTTACATCAATCTTTACACAGTTTGTGTTGCTTGTTTGTAGCCATTGAATGTTAGTTAAAACTTGATGTGTGTGAATAAAAACTAATTGAGCAAACAAACAAACAAAAAATTAAGATAATTTTCTGAGCTTATTTGTTTCAGTAAATAAGTACCCCTTGGAGTTTCTTTCGACCCCCACCTCACCTTTAACAAACACATAAAGCAGTTGTGCAAGACCTCATTTTACCACTTTCGCAATATATTGAGACTCTGTCCCACCTTGTCCCTCCCAGCAACAATTGGTCCATTTATTTATTTCCTCTAGGCTGGACAAATGCAATGGGCTCTTCATCAGGATACCTGGCAAGACCATTTGCAGTAGATCTAAAACAGCGCAGCCAGGTTCCTGATGAAGGTCCGTAAACATGAGCATATCACCCCCATTCTTCAATCACTGCACTGGCTCCCTGTCTCATCCCGGATAAAATAAAAATGATGATACTTACACATAAATGCAAACATGACTTCTCTTTTACCTGTTTTAACTGCAGTATCACTTTAAGGCCTTGTTTGAAGAAAAGTGCAACATAAATAAAATGTATTATTATTATTTACCAAATACATTTTTCCAAGGGATTATTAAGGTCATCCATCTGTCCAATAATACAAACATCCATCCTTCCAGCCAATAAAATAACCATCCATCCGTCTAATAAAATGACAATCCATACATCCATTAATATAACTAACCGTACATCCATTGATATAACTAACCATCCACCCATTAATATAACCAACCATCCATCCATCTATTAATACAACCAACCATCAATCCATCTACTAATACAATCAACCATCAACCCATCCATTAATATAACCAACCATCAATCCATCCAATAATATAACCAACCATCAACCCATTCATTAATATAACCAACCATCAATCCATCCAATAATATAACTAACCCTAAATCCACCCATTAATATAACCAACCATCAACCCATCCATCAATATAACGAACCTTCAATCCATCCAATAATATAACTAACCCTAAATCCACCAATTAATATAACCAACCATCAATCCATCCAATAATATAAATAACCCTAAATCCACCCATTAATATAACCAACCATCAATCCATCTATTAATATAACCAAACATCAATCCATCCAATAATATAACTAACCCTAAATCCAACCATTAATATAACCAACCATCAATCCATTCATTAATATAAATAATCATCAATCCACCCATTAATATAACCAACCATCAATCCATCCATTAATATGACCAACCATCAATCCATCCATTAATATAGCCAACCATCAATCCATCCATTAATATAGCCAACCATCAATCCATTCAATAATATAACCAACCAACAACCCATTCCATTAATATAACCAACCATCAATCCATCCATTAATATAACCAACCATCAATCCATCCATTAATATAGCCAACCATCAATCCATTCATTAATATAACCAACCATCAATCCATCCATTAATATAACCAACCATCAATCAATCCATTAATATAACCAACCATCAATCCATGCATTAATATAACCAACCATCAATCCAACCATTAATATAACCAACCATCAATCCATCCATTAATATAGCCAACCATCAATCCATTCATTAATATAACCAACCAACAACCCATCCATTAATATAACCAACCATCAACCCATCCATTAATATAACCAACCATCAATCCATCCAATAATATAACTAACCCTAAATCCACCCATTAATATAACCAACCATCAATCCATCCAATAATATAAATAACCCTAAATCCACCCATTAATATAACCAACCATCAATCCATCTATTAATATAACCAAACATCAATCCATCCAATAATATAACTAACCCTAAATCCAACCATTAATATAACCAACCATCAATCCATTCATTAATATAAATAATCATCAATCCACCCATTAATATAACCAACCATCAATCCATCCAATAATATAACCAACCATCAATCCATCCAATAATATAACTAACCCTAAATCCACCCATTAATATAACCAACCATCAATCCATCCATTAATATAACCAACCAACAATCCATCCAATATATTAACCAACCATCAATCCATCCATTAATATAACCAACCATCAATCCATTCATTAATATAACCAACCAACAATCCATCCAATATATTAACCAACCATCAATCCATCCATTAATATAACCAACCATCAATCCATTCATTAATATAACCAACCATCAATCCATTCATTAATATAACCAACCATCAATCCATTCATTAATATAACCAACCATCAATCCATTCATTAATATAACCAACCAACAATCCATCCAATAATATAACTAACCCTAAAACCACCCATTAATATAACCAACCATCAATCCATCCATTAATATAACCAACAATCCATCCAATATATTAACCAACCATCAATCCAACCATTAATATAACCAATCATCAATCCATTCATTAATATAAATAATCATCAATCCACCCATTAATATAACCAACCATCAATCCATCCAATAATATAACTAACCCTAAATCCACCCATTAATATAACCAACCATCAATCCATCCATTAATATAACCAACCATCAATCCAACCATTCATATAACCAATCATCAATCCATTCATTAATATAAATAATCATCAATCCACCCATTAATATAACCAACCATCAATCCATCCATTAATATAACCAACCAACAATCCATCCAATGTAATAACCAACCATCAATCCATCCATTAATATAACCAACCATTAATCCATTCATTAATGTAACCAACCATCAACCCATCAATTAATATAACCAATCATCAACCCATCCAATAATATAACCAACGGTTGGTTGTATTAATGGATGGATTGATGGTCCATTAATATAACCAACCATCAATCAATCCATTAATATAACCAACCATTAATCCATTCATTAATATAACCAACCATCAACCCATCCATTAATATAACCAATCATTAACCCATCCAATAATATAACCAATGGTTGGTTGTATTAATGGATGGATTGATGGTCCATTAATATAACCAACCATCAATCCATCCATTAATATAAGCAACCATCAATCCATCCATTAATATAAGCAACCATCAATCCATCCATTAATATAAGCAACCAATTTATCTGTAATTATAAGTAACCATCCACCCTTTCTACTTAAACCACTAACCAAGAACCAAGCCCTAACACTATGGGACTCCTAATAACTAAAGTTTCAACAGCTAGGTAGTTGACAAAAACAAACAAATTGATAAACAACAAGAGACACACATTAGATGAAACAAAACAATCAACTAAAACAACCAATCAAGCTAAAATATTAACCATCATGACCAATACATGTGGACCAGAACCAACTATTTATGGTTAACATGAAGTGGACCACACATCCTCTTTTACCCACAAAAAAATCTCCTCTTTTGGAGGGATGCCTTTACAGGATCTCCCAGAGGTCGTTTTAACCCTTATGTTATCTCAGGGTCAAGATGACCCGAAGGCCCGAAAACAGATGTGTTTGTGGTATCCCTTGTGTTTTCTCCGCAAATACAGTAAATATGCAGTAGTGGACGTCGTTCCCCCCCTACCCCAGAGAACACACAAGGTATACCTAAAACACATTTGTTTTCACAAGGGTTAAGAGTTTTTTGGGGAATTCGGAATATATACATTTAAATGAGTTGGAAGGGAAAAGCACGATAAATAGACACGAACCAACCCATAAAAACAACTTACTCCAAGCAGTAATGTCCTCATCTGGGCGACTCCAGAATATGGTCAGCCTCATGGAAGTAAATCACTTTCATCAGAATATTTTTATTTTTATTTTTTTTAATTACACTAAAAGTTAAAAGTTAGTTTACGATACTAACTTTAATTGACTTATTTTATTCAACTAAACCAGTCAATCAGAACAAACAAATCAAACAACGTTCATACAGGTAAAAGCTAAACAACACAATGAGACTATATGGTCTCTGATATATACATATATATAAAATATGGTCGGGGACTGAAGCAAAAAACACACACATCCTGACACCGTCAGCCTCAAAGTTACTTAGATAGATGTTACAACAGTTCACATCGATTGTTAACATGGAAACCAAGAAGCAGTATTTTGCAAAACATAGTCCTAGGGGACCAGAGATGAAACATTTCCACATGATCATTAAAGTGGTACAAATGTCGTCGATCAACACACTCGAGCTAAGAAATAGGGACGTCAACACAACAAGGGACGTCAACACCGTCGCAGACATGATTCAGGGTCTCAACTGACCAGAAGATGACGGGAATTCTTTCCATGTGGTATTTGGACTATTTGGACTGGTTTGTCAAACGTCCAAACGTCATGATTCACTCCAGTGTGTTCCGGAGCTGTGCTGAGTGTGATTCATGACAGATCAGCAGGATCCTCAAGACTCTCAACAGCAGCGCTCAAGAAGAAGAGTAGAGAACCAGAGCGACGCTTCCATCAGTGGGTTCTCACTCAGGCGGGTTCTGGAGAATGCTGTGGTTCCTCCATACCACTTATTAATTTTAAAGAAAAGCTTTTAAAGATCCAACTACCAAGAGTCTGACATGAAAAGTTGAAATAAAGAGTTTTAATCTTTGCAGTAAATAAAACAAATACAAAAATATATAACATATATCAACTATAACATATAAAATAGAAACATCCAAATTGTTCATAGAAATCATTTTTAAATGTTCCATTAAATGAAATGAATAGTCAACAAAGTAAGATAATTAATTGTTAACTTAAACTCAAAATTGATTTTTTTTATTAATTATCATAAAATTGTTAAAGGTAATTTTACAAATGTATACAGAAACAAAGTCAGTATTTGTATGCTTTAAAAGAGATCTCATCTTATATGTAACTACATTTTATATTTTGTGCCATTAAAAACAACAACTTTCATTATGTTTGATAAAACTTACAGATGACAGAGAGTCTATTGGGAAACCAGAAAATCTTCAACATAATAAATATGTAACACAATACAAAAATAACAACAAGTCCATCAAATTCAACTTCTGACCGCAGAACAAGAATCAGCATCAAGAGTTCTTTTAATTTATTCCTACTAAAAAAGCATCTCTTGTTTTATTCAAATAAAAATCCATGTTCTGCTCAATGTGTTTCAACATATCTCGGTTCTTCATCAAGCCAGAGAGATGCTGCGAGTGTTTTTACTCCAGACGAGGATTTGGGTCAACGCAGTGAAGTTCCTGTCATGAATTTGAATGAATCTGATACGATCTTCATAAATAATGAGAAATGATCCTGTTTGGACGCTGAAGTAGTTTGGAAGTATATCAGTTTCAAATATTGAAACTTTTATAATATTTAATTGAAATGTTGTCGCTGTTAATTATTTTTGAATAATATAGTTAAATTATTAATGTCCAAATTATTTTTATATTAAAAACCAAACATCAATCCATCCAATAAAAAGTTGAATTCTTGTGATAATATATAATAATAAAATTTTCACATTGATATTATAATCAAAATGATTGAAAAAAAAGTTGTATTAATTCATTTATTTTTTGGGGGGGCTAATATGTTATTCTATTTATAACATATTAGCACTATTGTTAACTTATTTGTATTTACACTTTATATACATTAATTATTAAAAGCAATTTGTTTATACTATATTGCACTATTTTTAACTTATTAATATTTATATTTATACTTTTGATATAAACATCTCTCTGCTGTGTTTTTTAACGGTTGCCATGAATCAAAATTTCGTTGCCATTTTCACTGCTCTGTTTTCTGTAAAAGAAAGTATAAAGTCTATAAAGTTGTATTTAAGAGTTTTATATGAAGGATCTGTCGATCTGTCGATAACTCTCGGACTCCACATCACTCACCGCTCCTGCAGCATCAGCTTGTTCTGCTTCTTCCACTGGTCTTTGAAATCGCTGGAGAACTCGTGCCAGACGCCGAAGAGAGTGCCAGGAGAGACTTCTTTCTCTCCCGCTTTGGGTTTAACTGAGAACGACACGCTCAGCTCCGAGAAGCTGAAGATGGAGAACAAACACATTTCTTCAAGAGGAAAGTAGCAGATTAGAGAAAGTGATTATCGTCAAACCAGGCGCTGCTCGGTAAATTGGCGCAATATGAACACTAATCTGGGAATTATTCCTGCTAATTGAGGAAAAACGTAAACCAATGATGACTCTGCAGTCCTGACGCTTTAGTTCCATGAAACAGCAAATTCATCATGAGAAAATACATTTCGTCTCTTTAAAGTTTAACTAATGTGTTGATGTAAGTGTGTGTTTAAGTGATCTTAGACCTCCATTGTAAAAAAACTCTATATTCATTGAAATATTGACATTAAGAAATTATCTTAAGCCCCGCCCACTGAAAACACTGTTTTTCTGGAGCTGAAATCTTGTTTAAGATATCCACACCAGCTCTTCTGTGATTGGTCAAGCAATAAGGTTTGTCACTGAACTTCACCAATCCTAGAAGTCTCTACCACGGGGGAGAATTTAATGAATCAATGACTTGGATTTTCACATTAGTTGACCTTTTAAAAAAGCACTAATATATATAAATATGCTTTATTAACAGACTTCGGTTAAACACACATGAGTTTGTGTATTTTATTCAACTAAGCATTGTTTTCTAGTCTTGTCTTGTTTTAACAAAATCAATTGTATCTTTAGAACCATTTCAGAGGCAACAAAGAGGACAGCATCACCACATTATTCTAGAATTAATTGAATTTGCCTTGTGTTACCTCAGGGTCAAGGTTAATGACCACTGCATATGTATATCTGGAAGCCAGAGAACCCTAAGATAACCCCCCACCCCCTCTGTTTTACAGTACAGTTTTTGTTGTTTTTGCTAATGTTTTTCTGGGAAAATGTATTTATAGGTTTACTTTTGCCAATTTGTTACACATGCCAATTCATTTACTGCTGATTGTGCAATTTTTTTTCTGTTTTTCTTGCAAATATATAATTTTTTAATTTTTGTTTTCGTTGACAATTCTTTATCAGTCTCTTGTGACAATTATTTTCCGGTCTTTTTTCTTTTGTATAAATATTTATTCTTTTTTTCTAATTTCTGTTTTTGACCCAATCATTTCACAGTTTTTTGGGCAATACATTTTCATGTTTCTCATACCAATATAGTTGGGGTTTATCTTGGATATCTTACAATGGCTTTAAAAAGTTTGAGTCAATCCTAAGGCAAGGGCCTCATTCAAGAGGAAGGCGGAGCTAAAAGACACAGGAGTGTCGGGATGTGTCAGGGTGAGGGATGTGTCGCTCAAACCGGATCAATACAGTGAACAGAGTCTCTGTGTTTGGAGTCAACTATAGGAACATCACATTCCAGGCCGACTGTCACAGAAGCCTGGAGCCGAGGCCGTCTCCTCTCGCTGGTCTTAGATAAACAACACAGGCACCGCACAGGGGGGCCTCCCGTCTCCTTAAGGCCTGGCCTGACGGCCTGCACCTTCCATGTAACTAGAGGAACCGAGAGTCCTAAATATTGACACAGCAGCCAGATTGTGTTTCTTCACTGCAGCGAGGGAAGATCATTTTAGGCTATGATGGATTTTACGCTGCCTTTACTCTCCGTCGCTTGACTGCGATTACAGCTTCGACAAATTAGGAACACTTGAAGCTTCGTACTTACGTCTTCTGAGTGTCTGTCAGTTGCTGCTCTTGGGTTTCCAGCTCAGATTTAGCTGGAAAACAAAGGAAAAAAGATCATGAGTTAATCAAAGATTCTACATTTATGTTTAGCAAACATTCAGCAAACACTTTCATTTAGAAAAAGAAAACGCTTTTCTCCGAAGTGACTTCCAACTATTTTACACTTTCCCACACACAATCACACGTGGATGGGAGTAGGCCGTGAAGCAGCATGCCAGTTTACCACCAGGAGAATTCAGGGTTAACAGTACAATCATACATGGAGCTGGAATTGAACCCACAACCTCTTGGGCCACAAGCCAACCAACTTTAAAGTCTGAGCAATGTAAAATAAATATACAATTTATTTAGTACTATACCAGGATCGTGTTTTATCAACAAGTACGTTTGATGGTGAATCTAATTTTGTGATAACATTTAATGTAGTTTTCTATAGATTAAGTCATTGATACATTATATACAATTTTTACTTATTTCCTGTTGAAAATAAGTCAACTATGTTTGCAGTTATCAATCGAATGAGACTGTCTTCATCTTCAAACCAGTTCAGGGAGAAAAGAAGATTCTAGACTCAAATTAATCATCCACAGAACTAAATCTGAATAGCTACAAACAAAAGAAGAACAACCTTGGTGCCTCCAGAGTACTGATAAAACCTCTAGCAACTCAACCTCAGCAGCACCTTTCTGGTTTCTCTGCATTTATATGTGCAAACTCTGATCAAAAAAATAACTGTAAAAATGTGGGTGGAAAGACTGGAGTTGCTCTAAATTGTTGTGTTGTGGAGCAACGTCTGGCTCAAGGGCCATTGCAGTGTTTAATCGATGCAGCCTTTTTCATAGATTGTCAACCAAAGATGTTGAAAAACACAACAAACTGCACTGAAGAAAAAAACGTTATAAAAAAAAAGTCACATTGCTAAAGCTCGTTGTTCGGTACTGGAAGACTTTCTGAGGCAGATAAATATTCAACTTCCTGGAAGTTTTACTTCCTCAAACATTCTTTTCGTTGTTAAATTTTATTTTAATGTTTTTATTTGCGTCGCATGATTGACTGAAAGTAGCTCAGTACTCTTGGTATTGTATGGTGGAACTACTATACCAACATTTATATATTAAAGACTACAAATAAAATATAATTGAACCATTTAAAAAAAGTAATAAAAAAACTTCCTCCCTTCCATTTTATAAATTATTTAATTCAACTATTACAAATATATATATATATATACTGTATATATATTTTCCTAATTTTCTTTAAGTTTTAACATTCAAAATGTTAAATGATTCATCTGATTGGAAAAATACAGAGAAAAAATGTAAGTGAAAGTCATGTTTGAATTTGGACCTAGACTTGGTTCTGAACTCAAAAGTGAGTGCCGGCGAGGGAGACAGGAGAAGAAAAAGGAAAAAAAATAAAAGAATAATCTAGAGATGATGCAGGTTGACCACACAAGTGCACCCGTGACACCATCGTAAATAACTCACAGTGACTGCACTTGTGTTGTTTTATAAGCCCACTCTAAAATATAAATGTTCAGGATGAAATCCGGATCCATTATTTTCCCCATATGAGTAGTTCGGCTCGGATATTAAATCCACTTCATAAAGCGTCTGCTAGTCCCTCGACATCAATAATTGGCCTCAAACTGCCAAATGATCAGAAATGACCGACATCGAATTGCCGGCATGTGGCTTTTTTCCCCCAGACAGACATGATTGTGGATGATACAGACAAGCTTTCCTGGCATGAACACACGTCCAGCTCGTATCCCTGGAATATCTGGTTGCCATGAGTAATTGAAGCCAGAGCCTGTTCTGAGGATCCCAGGCAAACTCTTGGTTCTAAATCTTGACCCTCGGAATTAATAGAAAAGAGTGACTAAAGTATCTTAATACATGTTTTGATCCACATCCTGAGATTTTAGAATAAAAAAAGTATTTTAAGGTTATTAAAGCAGCTTTTAAGTTGATTTGTCGTCTCTCTAGCATCAGTGATATATGATTTTTAATATTTAAATCACACAAACTCTAATAACACACCTAATAAACATTTTCTAATCTCGTGACTCCTTGAGTCCACCGAAAGGTTTTTTTGCATTTCCAAAGAAAAAGCAAAATGCTATTTTAAATTCATGGGTTTTCTTGTTGGCGGGACTTCAGACCTACATGTAGATTCATTAGAAGCGGCTCAGTAGTTTTAGAGTCATGCTGACAAACTGGCGAGTTGTCAAAGCAATGAAAGATCTCGAGTCACGGAAATAAGTGTGCAGTGAAAAATAATGATTCTCCTTACGGTGATATTAAACAGAACATCTACAGCAGACCTGCAGGATCAGTAGGAGCAGGATGCTGAGCACAGCAATAGTAGACTATGGCGTAATAGTCCAGGTTGAGGTCTTTCATGGTGTTTCTTTTGTGCGACCTCCACCAGCTTGTGTGGTAATCTAGCGACTGGAGCTTGGTTGTCTTCATCTTCGTCCAAAAAGATGCTTAAGAAGATCCATTCAGAGTGCATGCAGTCTACTGTCTACGCTGTAAGTGCTCACATTATTTACCCGGAGTACTTCCGGTTTACATGGCTTGCTACTGTTTAAATGACCTAAATAAAATTAATGTAAAATATAGACTTAATTTTTTTTTTCCAAAACAATTCTTCTCATCAAGGCCTCAATACAAGAAGGACGTTGCAGACCAGCAGTATGGTGATATTTGGATGTTTTTGAGTGTCTTTTTCAACGAAGATGAAGACGAAGAGCTCGAGTACTTCACTTTTTACATACTTATGTTTTCTGACTTTGAAAAAATCATTTGCTCTACCTGCACTCATAAAACTTAGACATAAGATGGAGGGAGTCAGAATATAAATTAATGCAGACTGCAAGTTTGAGACCTCTCGACTACAGTATATTTATAATATTTTGTTTCAAATAATAAGTAGTTCAAACCAGGTAATGGAGTGCAGTATAAATTAGCTGTGTGTATATTAGAGCCCTGACTTTATACAAGGTCAACTGATGTGTAAACCTGATATAGTAACGTGACAAAAGAAAAATGTTTATTTGGTACTGTTGTTATTCATTACTAGAAGAAATCTAAATGTTTTAAAGTTATATACTGTATATAGTTGACATAGTCTCTACATTTCAGTACTTTGTTTTTCAAAATAAATTGAAATAAATAATTAATTATTTTATGTTTTACAATGAGGATAATTTAAAGAAAACTTTTTTTTTTAGAACTTTAGCATTATTTTGTTAAACTGAACAGAGTCACTCAAAAAATATAAAAAAGGTAAAGTTGTTGGTTATTTAATTGTTTAGAGAAAGGTACATTTACTCATTCAATAATATTTGTATAAATAAACATTATTTTGTCCAACAGAAATCTTCAATAAAGGATCTGGCTGCATGAATATTTGATGAGATTATGTGGTTTAATTGGATTGTGTTAAGATAAAACAATAAAACAATATTAAAAAAGGGTTTAGTTAGTTATGAGGATTCTTTAAATCTGGATGATCATAACATCTCTATTACTGGTGGGCACGAGAGTCGTGAGGCGGGCGAGGAGACCAAACCATGGTGCTCGACGCTCCCTCTGTTATTCTGTGGTTAGTTTCATGGTCAGAAAATAAACAAAAGTGGTTTCACTGACAGAGCCTGAAACAGTTTAACCCGGGCCTCTCAGAAAATTGTGAAATAACAAAAATAACTTCAACATTGTTCTTTTTTTTCCCATCGTCTTCCGGCTCACATGTCACGAAAGATTCTCCCCAAAATGCGAGAGTGAGACGATGCGATCCATCGTCTAGAACGGTGAATATTAGCATGAGCCACATGTGCGACGCATTATCGCGGCTTCATTTGAATACAAAAGCGGGCGAGAGAAGCGAGGACCCTCACAAGGATCGGTCACAGAGAGCCCACTGTGGTCAGGGTCAAAGACTGTGTTGCCTTTAGAGGGAAAAAAGATACTTGTTATGTTAAAACAGACAAAACAAAGGCAGGTTTACAGTCTTCAAGTGAACCACAAGTCTTGGAGTAGAAGTCGATTATGGAGATAAAAACACAAGTGGGAGACATCTGGACCAGAAGACAACAAACATTCTCAGGATGAGACACAATCAAGTCAATGTCAATGTTCTTGACTTCATACCCTCAAAGTGAACTGATATTTCAGTGATTTTCAGTTGCCGTTTGGAGGTGAACCGATGATTCGTTCCAGACACACAGTTGTTCAACTATTTGAAGAATTTTTCAAAAGCAGGATTTTTACATCATTTTACAAGAAATGCTTTGTTCAATTTCAAGGTTATCTTTTCAGTTTAAATTCTGCAGGAGAATGCAGATCATGAGAACAGAGTTACGATTGTGACAATGAGTCAATAACAAGAATAATTAAGAAAAAGACAGCCTTTGATGTTTGTAGTTTCACAGCAGCTTCGTGAGCTCCTCGTTGTTATGAACTCTTCTCACTATAGAAACAGTACAAATCTACTGACCTTATCAAGGTTACGGTTACAGTTTGAACATCACAGATCAAACTAAACTCAAGAGAATAAGATCAAAGAAATGAAAAACACGAAAGAAAGTATTGTTTAGGTAGTTATGGCCCTTTTCAAGAGTCATACTCTTATCAACTCTACCTGGTTTGTTGTGTTTCCACCAAGCAGATACTATTTTCAGTACCGGCTCAGCTCTGGTTCCAAGTGAGCCAAGCCAGCTCTGAAAGGGTTTCGTTGTCTGAGTGCTGGTAACTGATTGGTCAGAGTGACGTCACTGAAGAGTCATCAGTGCAACCCCCGACACAAAAAACAAATCCGCCTTTGAAAAAAAATAATGCGAGAAGAAGTGCAGTATTTCTGTACAAAAAGTTTTTCCGTGATGCACCATTCTGTCTGGTATGTACACCATAGTCTCCAAGGCTGTGTTCCAAATCTTGCACTTCTGCACTTACACTTAGTATTTTGAAAAAGTAGTAGAAGAAGCTGTCGAGTCATTTCCGGTAAGTGTGTAGCGGCAGAGTTTGATTTGAGAAGGACTACACTGATTTTGCGCACTGTGCAAGTAAGTGCACTGTCTCACAGTGTACTGTAAAGCAGTGCACTTAGAGAAGTGCGCGATTAAGATACAGCACCTCCAGTTTGACACATATTGTCTGAATTATTAGCAGTCGGCAGGATTAAGCTGTGACTTATATACAAAACAATACATTTGTTTTCTTTCTTTTACCTTTTAATTCCAGTTTCTAACTCTGCTTACACAGCAGGTTTTAAATGTTCCATTGTGGCGCCAGCAAACATTTATTTTGACTTTAATCTGCTCAATTATTTTTTCAAACTGTCTCCTTGTTGTGTCTAAACCTCCAATGACAGATAGGAACATAAAGAGAAGGAAAAAATATTGAGCAACAGAGAAAATAATCAAACATCCTCCAACAGAACCAGAAAATATCAGCTTAGTAGCTTCAAGAGTCGTAAATATTTCGCTGCAGGAAGAGTTACTGGTTTTATATGGAAACCATCAGGATGAAACACAACCATGAAGAATCTAAGAAGAAAGTTGAAACAATAGCTGCTAGCAATTGGATACGCTGCGCAACAATCAGACGACCTCAAGTCTGAACCCGTGGAGAGCGTAGATCATGAGTGGACGACATGAAGCAGACGTGGAAACGTGTCTGCAGACATGCTGGACTTCACCCGGACTGACGAGCTGCTGCCAGTCGCCATAAAACTTTCGAATTCAAGTCTGTGTGACGCTTAAACAGTTAAGGAGTAGCCTTTTAAATTCAATATAACTGATGGTATAATAGTGCTATCAGATAATATTACATTTAAAAGGATGTAATATATATATATATATATATATATATAAAATTATTTGGCTTTTGTTTTATTTGAGTTTATTAAACTCCGAGTCCTTTTTTTAAATTAATTTTGAAAACATTCACATTTTTTTATTCAATTATTTAAAAAAAACTAAACAAATTCAACCTTCCACTCTATAAATGAATGAATAAAATAATTGCAAAAAGTAATTTGATGCTTTAAAAACAACATTTCAATGTAAATATTAATATGTTTTAACATTTGAAAAGTTAATTTAAGGAATTAAATATTCTGATGGCACTATATATATTACTGGTCTGTATTGTCAAGAATGTCTTGACATGATACGTATCATAATACAGGGTCAACGATACCTTATATTGTGATACTGTATGGACGAGGATATACTGTATTTTTAGTATTTTAATCTGGCAATTTACATACAGAATTTACAGACCACATGACTCTTGACAAAGTTGTAACTGCTTTAATTTGTTTTGAGACCAAAATATGTCCAAATATTAGCTTTAAAGATGCTGGAGTCCTCTGTATCCTCTCGTCCTAAGTCACCACCGAAAAAAAAAAACATATCGTAACACATAAAATATGATTTGCAAGCAAAATTAAAAAAAATATATATATATTTTAAAATAATCCATACATAGTGCTGAACATAGATACAGTTCGGTGGAAAAGCACAGCGCGATATATTGCCATCTCAATATTTTCTAAGGGCTTTACCATGTCTATTATTATATATGGATATGCTTCCATAACATTTTAGATGTTGAAACTTCGGAAATGTGTTATATATAAAAGGTTTTTTAGGCATTTGTTTATTTAAAAAAAAGAATTCAATTATTAATATATTGAAATTGCATTTCTTTAAATTAATTTTTTGTTTTTTTACACATTCAGTTTGATATTCTAATTCCAAAATTCAGATATTTATTTTCCTAATAAAATAATTTAAATCATACTATTGGCTGAATGTTAATATTTTAATGCATAAAAGAAAAAAAAAAGTTCCAAAGTTTAAAAAATTAAACTCATTCTGATGACACTGATTTACTTCAGGAAGGACTCAGAATCACATAAATTGCTTAATGTTAAAGTGCAATAAAAAAGTCCATAAATTCATGCCAAAAATAGAAAAACTAATGACGTAATAAAGGCGTTTTTCAGCATCTTATTCACGTATTCTTTGCGTTTGTGTTTCTAAACGTGTTGCACCATCATCTTAGGTCTGAAACACCCTCTCCTCAAACATAGCCCAGTGACAGTTCATCCATCGTTTTCTTTAAACTCTTGACTAAAGGAAACAAAATGTCACTGGTTTCCTCCTCCAGTGACTCCGTGAAAGGTCTTATCATCCATCAGTTCCACTCAAGTGGAGCTCTGGCTTACCTTGGCTCAAAAACGCATCCATCTTGTCCTTAAAGGGCTGCAGGTTTTCTTCAGAGGATAACTTGCATACTTTCTCCGTCTCCGTCGAACACGCTGGAAGAAAAGACATGAGAAGAAATATTTAATAAATGGTAGTTGTTAAATACAGGACAACATGTTAGAAATCAAGATGTTTTTCACTATCCTGGGACTTTAAGAATTAAACGATAACAAACATTAGGACACTTTCTTGAATATGGAACACTAACATTCAATAAGTATAAAGCAGGAAAACTGATTTTTAAACTGATGACGACAGCCAAAAACAAAGAAAAACATCAAAAGATTTCATGGAACTTTAGCAGTAAACAAAGATCATTGAGTTAATACTGAAGACAAGGACTGTCGACCATATGGAGGCTTTTCAGTTTTAAAAATGTTTCCCTGGAAACTCACTAGAAGTATTTTATACCTTTTCTTCAATGAACAACAGTGAATAGAAAATCATATAGATTTGAATTTAAATTGTGTCTTAAAAATGATCTACAGTCATCACGTATTTTTCTTATTATTAGAAAGCATTTTATTTGCCAAAGATAAACAAATGATTTGTACATTAGTTTTAAAAAACATAATTTTCAGTCTCATTAGACGAGTCTTAAAAACAGCAGTTTGAACATTTAAAGTCTGAGGTTAAACCTGGTCAAAAGTGTGAGCATTCATTCATTCAGTTATGACACTTATAGGAACTTAGACTTAGACTTAGACTGCACTTTATTGATCCCTTTGAGATGACACTCTCAGGGAAATTTCTGTTTTCCAGTAGACAGAAGGAATAGAAAAACCAAAAAGCACACAGAAGAGGACGATAGCATTAAATAACAAAACAGTAACTGAATAAAACGACAGTATAAACAAAATAAAAATATAAATAAAATAAGCTAAACAAAGTGACTTTACTGATTAACACATTTAATGTTGGTTCCAAATTGTCAGATTTCTGGCATGGAAAATGGAAGCCTGTTCTACCTTGTTCATAATACTAAATACAATGTTATGTAAAAAAAAAAAGGTCATTGTTCTGGTTTATTACTGAATCGGGGGATGTTTGTGCTCTGGAAAATTAAAATTTAAAAGCTTGCCATTAAAGTCATTTTATGTTGCTAAAAATCTGAAGTAGATCAATATTCCTGTTGATATGGCGATAAGATGCCAAAGAATTGTACAAAGACAAAAATATGTGAAGATAGAGGAATTTGACACTTTTGTTTATGAATTTGATGAATTTTATGGACGAGTGACCAAGAGCGCTAAATAAATCTTGTTTTCTGATAAAGTTTGACACCCCAGCACTCATCACACAAATGTGTTTTTAAAAAAGGTTTATCATGATCATTTTGCACCACCGTGAAGACATGATTAGTAAACTGACCTTCTAATCCTGCTGGACCAGGAAGTGGGGCAAAAGTAACTCAAACACCATATGGGGCCTCCTACGACGGCTCAAAACAAGCAGGATCCTCAACACTGTGGGTCCTCTGGGGCCGGCCAAGGCCGACCCATCTGAACCCCCCTGCAAGAACCGTCATCAAAGAGCGCGTCTGCTAGACTGCTCAGCGGTAATGAAGAGCTCTGCAGGTAAAGCATGTGATGATGTATTTATGTCTGCACATCGTGAGCCACTAGGCCTGATCCCGGGGCTGAGGCGGACCAGAGTCCAGATCCCCGGAGAGAGACTTCTTCTTTATGAATTGCAAATAACCAACAGCCTAAAGAACCATTATGTGGGGAGGAAAAACAATATTTGGCACCAACTTATCTCCTGAACGCTTTAGCAGCAAAGATACATAAAATGCGATGGAGAACAGACGAGCTTTGGAGAATTGTCCACACGCACACACAGACCCACACAAATACACACAGGTTTGCTCAAATGTCTTATTATAACCACCCGTGGGCACACGAGTCCTTGGAAAGTGTTCCAAGTGCTGAGTGACTCGAAACAGCAGATGAAACTTAAGGATTTCCCAGTGGCATCGTTCATTAGCTTTTTTTTCCTCCCTCCATTAATCAGCCACTGATCCTGTTGGACTGATTCTTCAAACCCAAATAAAAAAACCTTTACTTCCTTTACGCCCATTTATTGAGCAAATAAAGTCTTTATTTTGCTGAGTTCCAACAGTGTGACGATGACTTGTTACAGACTAAATATTTATAGAAGGAAAGAAGGGCCAATGATCAGGAGTACCAGAAGAGGATCACTAGGAGAAGAGGCTTTCAGACTCCTTGTTGTTGTTTTTTTAATTGGAAAGAAAATCCACTTAATTTCAACTTTAATTGGTTCTTTTGAATCACAATGACCAGCAGAAATCTTGGTGAACAAGAGGTTACGAGACGTAATAATGGCTTCACTCCTCCTCCAGCCAACAGTAATCACACCCACAAGAACTTGGGTCTTTTTTGGACAACTAAAGTCACCCATACCCATGCAGGAGCCAGGATCTAGCAATATTCCAATACTTTAAAGTAATATTTCGATAGCGTTATAGCTTAGTTAGCCAATAACAGCGTTTTGATAAAACTGAGGTAGATTCATAAAACAAGGGACGTTATGATAAACTGTCTCTTGTGGCAATAGATGGTAGTCCCAGAGGTTGATGTTGAAGTATCTGGCTGAACTGCTACATATCCATACCCCAGCCAGATCTCTTGGACCAGCTAATCAGCTATTGCTGGATGTTCCTATAACAAAAGTAAGACCAGAGGAGACTTTTGCAGTGGCAGCTCCTCGGCTCTGGAATGCCCTGCCATGGCACATCCGAAGCGCCAAGGCCATTTAACTTTTTAAATCATCACTTAAAACGCACTTTTATTCTGCATCTTTTAATCCAAAATCCTCGACCCCGTAGCTTCTATTTGTGTTTCTCATGATGTGCCCTTAATTGTGTGTCTTTTATGTCGTTGCATCTTATGTTTTTGAGCACCTGTAAAGCACTTTGGTCAGCCTAGGTTGTTTGTAAATGTGCTTTATAAATAAAAAATTGCTTGACTAAAATTGACTTGAAAATGGCTTGGAGCTGGATATACCTTTAATTCATAGGGTGTTTGGGCCTTTCAACACCACTCAAAGGTGGCAAGCTACAGGGTGATCGAGCCTGAGCTTGTGTCCAATGCACAATCATGCATTAAATGGCGCAGCAAATGGGACTACGCACGGCAGGGACGTCCTCTCCCCTGAGTCTGGCCTAGTACTGACCGCATAAATTGTTCTTCCTTCTCCAGGAGGAGGGGCTACTGGGTAGGTCATGATCTGTGAGCCTAGCAAGGGTCCTCCCACTTGAGTCATATCCACTGGCTGCTTCTTTTGGCTGCTTCAGAGACTGAATCTAGTTGCCTGTCCAAGAGCCTGTCTGTGGATACCAAGGTCTTTCAGCAGGCTGATGGTAGAATAAGCCCTAAAATCTCTGCACCCCACTTCACTGGATATCTTTGACCTTCCATCCTCGTTGTTGCGCGTCTGCTGAACGTTCTGTGTCTTGAGCTCATACGCTTCTTCGGTAAAACTCTCCCATGGAACTGTGAGTTTTAAGATGTGGACTGACCTTAGCGAGGGGGGCAAGAGTGAGAGTGGTAGCTGCAATCTCAGGTGAAAAGATTAGTTGTCCAATTTCAACTAGAATCTTCCAATCTACGGCCAGAGCTAGCTGATCAGTTTCTGACTTGGTACTGGGATGTTTTGGCTTCCTCTGTCTCTCTTGGACGAAAACGGGTGTTTTTATGGAGTTTGTTGTTCTCTGAGGCAAGGAGTGTTAATTGTTCCTCTTGGTGTCAATTGCTGCCGCCAGACTCTTAATGTCAATATGTGTTTGAGAGCAGCTGGAGTTGGACAGAGGGCACAGGTTGGATCCTCACCATACCACGCTTGCAGGTTTTTTAGGAGAAAGGAGCACATCATATGGTCATAATTGATCGATTCCTGCTGCATCCTTCTCTTTGGAAATTAGTGAACCTCCTGCTCTTCGCCATGCCTTAGGTATTATTCCCTTGTGCCACACTACTTTCATGAGCTTCTATAGATGGCAGAGAAGCTTATAGCTTAGTTAGTCATTAACTGTGTTTGTTGCAGCTGTTTTGAGGTACAACACGGATAAACACAGGACGTGATGTTAAACTGTCCATTGTGCCAATAGATGGTATAATTGACCATAAGGTGCGTTCTTGTATAGCTTATGCGGGACTCCATTCAGCTCATGGAGCATGGGTTCAATAGGGGGGATGTCACCCGGGGTAACTAGCTGTTCTTTCCTGTTTTCGCATGGTGGACCTTTCCCAGGTGTTCCTCCACTTTCAGAGTTCTACTTTTTACCTTAATGAAGAGGTCTTTGACAAACTTGAAGGTTTTTTTATCGAACCATGTTTTGTCTTGTGTGTTACTTCTTCTTGCAAAGTTTTCGCAAGTTCTTTGCTCTTCATAAGGTTGCCAACCGGGATTTGATGTCCTCCTGGAGTAGCATGAGACCCTCTTTATCTGCATCAGAGGCCTTTCTCACCGCTTTCTCAGCCGTCTTCTTTCTCTGACCAGTCTTTCCATCTCTTGCCGCCTCCTGGATTTGTCTGGTGCTGGTGTTATTTTGTTGCTTCTCCTTGTGTTCACTCCAAATCGTTCCTCTCCATAGTTGTAGATAATATCGCCTATCCCCTCTAGGTTTTTTCTCTGCTGTGCCCTGGTGTTGCTCCAGGATATTTGCCAGGTCGTGGTTGACAGTTTGCCACTCTCTTTTTTCAACAGCTTTGGCCCTCTTTATCTTTTCTTACTTGGAAGGTCACAATTACTAGATGGGTTCATCCACCAGCATTTCTGTGCTTGTATTCTCAGCCTCAGTGACTTGGGTGGTGATGCTCTGCAAACTTTGGTTTTTGACCCGTCGCTGTGCTTATATTGACTGACTTGACTGGTTACTTCGTAGGAAGTACTGATGGCACTTGTCTCTGCTCTCTCAAGCACTCCATCTTTACTTGGTAGACCTTCAACCCTGTGTGATGTTAGTTTCGTCCAGTGGTCGTCCAATGGGTTCGTAGCAATTCGGTCAAACATTGAGCCATATTTTCATTGTCCTTAAATAAAGTCAAGAATATCTACACCAGGTATGTAAGACTTCCTTGGCTTATCTAGTCTAAAAGAAAATGAGGAGCTGATGTAATTGATGAAGGGAACATGATGAACGACGAAACAAAACTATTAGATTCATTAAGAAAACATGAACACGTTAAGGTCCGAGGAATGACCTGGTCTGGCTGGAATTGTTATGTTTTGGATATTGTTGCGAATGTTGGCCTCCGGGGCAGTGAGCAACTGGGTATCAAGACCTCTCACTTCTGCTCCACACACTGATCTCCGTTTGACGAGGGAACACCAGATCCAGCAGGACTTCATTGACAGCATCTGCTCCTGGTTAGCTGCCCTGGATGACAAACAGATGCTATCTCACAGTTGACACACCTCTGGCAGCCGAACGTGACCATAGCTGGTCAGGAGAAGAAGAAAGATCTCAGAGAGGGTCTGTTGAGTTTCAATTCATGGGAGATAAAGTTATAGTCGGATGTCTCGGTGGACTTTAAACTCCACCTTTGGTACCCGGGATTGACCGAATACTTGTGGAAAGATCCCTTCAAGTATGAACATGTTTTTGGCCACTGTTGACAGGATTTTTTGTGCTACATAAAAAGTCTAATCAGCTCTGATAAACAGTGATATCAGTTCCATGATGTCCGACAGATGAACACAATCACTGAAGGTCATTAATAACACAGCGTAGTGGTGTTTACACACACAGTTAGAGGTCATAACTTATCTGTCATTTCTAAATTAGACTTAAATAAACACATTAATGTAGGTTGACGTAATATACTTGTGTATCATCAATTTTCTTTATTTAAAGTTTCAAATCAAAACAGATTTGAAGTTTTAATACAAGAAAAGTAAGGTAGCATTAGTAAAAAACTGTTTTTATTTTATCTCCAAAGTAAAAAGATATTTAGCTGTCATGAAATAATATTGATAATTTTTAACCACAGGTGACCAGCAGAGGTCAGAGTATGTTCCAGTTAAAGCATGGAAGTACTTTATTTAATAAACAATATCAAGAGTTATATTTTACATTGTTGTATTAAATAATACAATATATGGTTATTATTATATTTTATATGAAGTTTGAAACAATTTCAAAGTTTAGAATGAATAAATAATAAATAATATATAAATAAAACGAAATAAAGAATATTTAAAAATCTTCAGTGTGTTTAAAGGAATTGACAATAGACAATGAAGCAATGAAGACGTTTTGAAGAGTAATAAAACATCGTAAATATCAGAGACACTAGGTCTGCATTAGGGAACCCACATTTATAATTAGAACTTATGTTTACCGATATTATATTTTATCCATGTAATTCCATATCTTTTTGAGCATTTGAAATGTAAAGGACAGAAAGATCTGGTGAAAGGAGACAATAGCTTCCCAGAACTCACTCAAACACGCACAATCTGAGTAAAAATGTCCTTGACAAAGAGTGACAAATCAGAGTCAGACTGTAATTTAGAACACTAGCAACATCTTTATCAACTGATCTTTATCCTATAATCAACATTTGATGAATGAAGGAATTGAAACATTGCAATCCTTGAACACATGGTCCACATGGTGTTCTCATCCAGAAAGAGATCTGGTGATAAAATAATAATGAAGAAGTTGAAAACTAAAAATGTACATTTTTGAGTTATTGTGAGATACAAGCGGACAGTAGGTATGCATTTAACCTTCTTAAATTGTTGCCAACATAGGTCGTTTTCTGAATGAATGGATGAACTGGTTTCTCTGAAACAAGATAGTCCATTGGGAGGTTTTTTTAAAACTCTTTTCCACTACTCAAGTTTTTGAGTAAATTTGACCTGTACTGACATGTTGAAAGTCACATGCTCATAGGACTATTTACCAAAATAAAAGACCTTTCAATACAATCATGTACAACAGAAATTAAATAATGTATCTATTAAGAGGGAGGCGATGAGGACTTGGATGAAATCGGATGATCTCGTGTCAAAAGGACATTTGTGTACATCTCTGGTTGTGCACTGTACTAAGTGAACTGCTATTATGTCATTATGGTAGTTAAATCCACCAGCCAGCGTGTGAAGGTCAAGATGAATCTGTGGTGGAGAATCAACCAAAACGAAAAACAACTTTTTGTCAGCAGCTCAATCATCGGACATATTCTCAGCCCTGAGCAGCAAACACAACCTCTCGCATGGAAGCCGGAGCATACCATTCAGGTCCTTCTTGAGTTTGCGGAGGTCCTTTTGAAAATCCTCAAACTTCATCTGGGAGGCCTGGAACAGATCCTGGGGCTCGGGCAGTGGGAAGACGCACGTCTCTCTGCCGGCGTCCTGGTCGAAGGAGCGACACGGAAAACAATTCAGAGGCACTGAGAGATAGACAGATTAAAATAATGGTCTGTAGCTTATCGGGCTTCCAAACATCCCGTCACAGATAAGAGTCTCACAAAGTTGCACGACGTTTCCTTTCATTACCGTTACTGCGCTCCATTATGATGCAAGAAACATGTCATGGCGGTTGATTTTGGCAAACACTCGCCTGAGTTCATCTCATCTGGAGAAGCTAATTATTTACACTAAAGCTCTTTTCAGATGCCGTGCCAACGAGCAAGACTACAGGTCTGAATGATCCCAGACCAGGAGAGAGAAAGAAAATTACGCCAGGAATATTTCTCTCTGCTGTAAATAAGAGAAAGAAGGAAAATAAATAATTTGATAGAGGATAAGCCATCGCTATCCTCCGGCTAGAGAGGAGATGAAAAGAAAGCTCTGGAAGGATTTCTAAGCAAATCAGAGTGAAAGAAAGAAGTGATTCAAATAAACAAGTGCGGATTCGTACCTCGTCAAAGTGCCTCAGATAGTACACAACGATGAAGGACAGAAGACTCTGGGAGTTGTCCTGAAACGCAGAAGAAGACCCGAGTAAACAAAAGCAATACCTGCTATTGATTAATTTATACATCGTAAGGATTTACAGCGTTTTAATATGAACTGGCTCACAAGAGTACAGCAGTCGTTCCCAGAAGCCAGAGATAAATCTTTGGAAAGGCCAAGCTAGCAGACTCAAGTGCGCCGGGCTGTCATAAATCAGATTCGGTGTATCGTTTGAACGTTCTATATAGACCAGCGACGGCAGAGACCCTTGTGTCCTTGTAAGGCAGCAAGAGGTGAAGCGTCGTGATGAGAGAGACGTTTGTCTGATCCGAAATGTCGTCGTCAAGATCATTGAAAGACGCAAATATTTTTTAAAGAACTTGAAGCACTTGTGAGAATCATTTGACAGTAAAACTTAAAATATCTGCCTCTTTAGAATCCTGATCCTTTAATCCTATTTTTATTTTAGGTAGCTGCAGAGATGGTAGGGGAGTTTCCTGGGTTCTTGCCTTACCTACAATCTACATTTTCTACTTTCCAAAGGGGAATTTGACAAAGAGAGAAAGCAGTAGCTATAAAGTTGGACCCTCTCTGAATGCTCAGTCATCTGTGAGAGACTCAAGTATTTTTTCAACCTCAAGAATTTTTCTTTTTTAATTTTACAATTTTCATAAATCTTTTAATACTTATTGTTCGTATATCAGTAACTAGCCTAAATACCCAGCGTCGCCCAATTTATGAAAACACATTTTGGGTTTACAGAAAACCCAAAATACCCAGAGAAGAGAGTAAATTCAGGTGGATTACGAGTCTAACAATTGTAGAAATCATCCCTATTTAATATGCAAAGAATGTGATTTATATTTGATTGAATTTGGCCACCTTACAACAAACAAAAAGAGCCGATGTACTAGAAATATTTTTTAGTCAGTATTTATGTAGTATACAGATATCATAATTGGACATATTTGAATTTTTTATGGATCTTTGCGCCCCTTTCCCTTGATCTGATGGAGTTGACCTCCACCCTCAAACCTTGAGAGGTTGGTAATCTACATAAAAATTTAGTAGACAATTGAAGAAAACACAAATTACTTGTTATATATAAATGTATTTTCTCGTTATAAATGTAGCTCTATTACACTAAACAATCTTAAAATTAGACTTTATTAGTAAATACATTTGGTAATACAGGCTTGTTTATGTTTTTCTCTAATACAGGAGGGACGTTACAGACGAGCAGTACGGAGGTATTTGGATGTTTTTAAATCACTTTAAAGACTAAAATCTTATATATAAAACGAGACCACATGTTGCAATGCATGCTGGGTATCCCCTTAGAAATTTGCTCAAAAAGCAAAAACATTTTACTTGATCTCATTTCATTATTTTGAACATTTAGAGTTTATAAATTGTGATTCAATCTGTTGTTTACTAAATAAAATATAAGTAAAGTAAGTAAAGAAAGTAAATAATCCAGATAAACACAAATTTCCAACATAAAGACAATGTTTTTGTTTACAGGAATGCATTAAACAACCTTTTATCTCGATACTAATCAAAGCTTTATGATCTTTCAACATACTAGTCACGCAGGTGTCAAGTCAGAATCTCTTCAGGATTACGCCAAACTCACACTGCTTTTCACGTCTTTGAGCTTAGACAGGATGTCCAGGGAGAAGCCGTCAGCTTGTCCTCGAGAACGATTCCCACCGTTCATGAAGTTGCCGAAAGCCAGAACCAGGCCGAGAATCTGCAACACGCTGTTGCTGCTCTGCAGAGTCTGACTCAACAGAAGTGAAACATCGTCACAATAAAACTAGCGAAGTCCCAAAATGGCTCACCTTGCACACTCGCTGAAGGATTTCCACTTTCCGGAGAATTGAGCCGATGCACTCGTGGAAGGTTGACTGGAACAGGATGCAGAAGACCCTCTCCGAGAAGTTGGGGATTTGGGACAGCTGAAACAAGAACCTGACGGTGGCAAACGATCAGATCTGGATGCAGCAGCAGGATTACTGTCGGTTGGCTCTCACTGCTCTGGCTTGTCCAGCGGTTTGGCGTCGGCTTTGTCTTTGGCGGAGTTGACATGTTTAGCGATGCTCTCCCTTTCATCGTTCTGGGCTCGCTACGGACGAGAACAATCTTGTTAAGTTAAGCCGGAATCAAACTGACTTCACGAAACATAAAAAAAAAAAAAATCAGGAAGAGTCTGAGCAGACACAGTGAAGATCAGCAGATAAACACCAAACCAGTCTTTGGGAATATAAATATATTTTTCCAAGATGAGGAATGTATATCAGATTATGGAAATTCCTGGCGAAATTTGAGGAGAAACTACTGAGGGCTATTGTAGCATTTGATTTATTGAACTTGTGCTTCAGCCTGACATGTGCAACACTAAAAACCTGAAGCATAAATTCACCGTGAGAGAACAAAACTAGCGCCCATGCTCTGCAGCAAATCTAAACCAACTTAAACCAAGAGAATGCAGAGACATTCCTCCGCTGAAGTCTCATATGAACTCTCAAACTGCAGGCTCTGACCCATGGACTCCTACAAACCTATGTTAGCTGCATGTCTGGCTCGATTACGATAGTCATTATTTAGGTTCTTCTCCTGCAAATAATTGTATTGAAGCAGAAACAACTGAAGCAGCAACTAAAATCAAAAAAAAAATATTGAATTTAAAGTTCTGGCACAAAGGTGAATACATCCAGTCTGAGTGTGTTTTTAGTGTGTAAAACAGATCTGATGCCGAAAAATGAAAATAAAAATAGAATTTTAAGTGTCTCTTAATCCGTTATCCAAGGTTAATTTCTTCGGCAATTTTACTTGAAGGTCAACTAATGGCATCTCATGACATGTTTGAAATGTCTTTCTCACCAAGACCATGTTTTAAAGTTATTCATCTGAAATCTGGGCAAAGGAAAGGTTATGAGAGCGGAGTCCTTTATGACGTCTTAAAGCTGACAAACATAAACATGATTCAACTCTTCTATGATGTCGAAAGCGTCTCTGCTCGTGCAGTGCATCATGGGACTTGACATACCTGTTAGTAGACTCAGGTGTTTGCAATGATCTGGTCAGAGCCTCAAATAGATCGTAAGATGTTCTAAATATTTGGATGAATTTCTTAATATTTGCTTTGAGGAAATCAGTTTAATGTGAAACAAAAGTATGATGATCTTTTAACCATCAACTAGTTTCTAAAGGTCCATTCATGTAGTATCGGACCACCTCCGTGAGCTTTGTTGACACAATATTGCCTTCTCGATCACCCCTTCCAGAGCTCTCGTGGTTCCTCCGACACAGACTGACAAATGACTGAACGAGACCTCAGCCCAGGCAGGGAGAGAAAAACAAATTTAGAAAACGCCGGAGCGGCAAAGCAAGTCATTTATTTATCAACATCACGCTCTAAGTGCCCACTTTTGTTCATGAAAGAGTGAAGAGATGGAAGGATCAACACCCGCCGTTGAAGAAAGACTGGCAACTTCTGCGCTGTGATGAACACCAGACCAAGGAAAGGAGCTCTAGAGAAAAAATTTAAGCTTTTATCAGCAAATTCTTTCAGGCTCAGGTCCAACAAAACCTCTGGCAAACCTGCGATCCTCAGACATATTTCATTGTATCAATTGTATGCCAGCCAATATCTAATCAGTTTTATAAACACTGAAGCCAAACTATTATTGTCAGACGCTAACCACACTTTTATACAAGGAGGTTTGAGGCAGAGCCAGACTTTCCCCACAGTTTTACAAGACAAAAGAGGTTCACTGACTTAGTGCAAAAACAAAAGAAAATCATAAAAAGTTCCTCGCAGGAGAAAGTCAACCGTGCAGACACCCTTGATCCCGGGCACACCGGTCTCAAGTCTTCAGGGAACAACATGGACGGATTAGTATTCTACACATCGTCCCGTCCAAGAGGGCAGACGTCGCCCCCTCTGGAGATGTTTTCAAGTGTAAATATATTTAACACGAAGCAGATCCTGTTCAAAGGTCAGAGCCAGAGATGCCAGTGTTCTTGTAATTGGGGACAAGAAGGTATTAGATCGTTCCAGTCATGAGGGTCACGAGGAGAAACACGTTCCTGTGCATGAATACCAAACATGAGTGGGATCATGTTCCCATTACCAAAATAGCTTGCAAAATCATTTACAGTTTTGCCCTCGATGTCCAATGTTTACGAGATACAAAACAAATATATAATGATGAACAATGTTAAAAAGCGGCTCATAAAAGTAAATCAGTGCCAGCAGATGTTTATATATATAAATATATACGGTTATGTTCATAATAATAGCGGTGTGTTTAAAAAGTGAGTAAACCTCAAAATAATTCAAATCAATTGTATTTAATGACTAAAAATGCATTGGGGAAGAAAATTCTATTTCAAAGCAATACAATTGGGAAAAGTAGTTTTGATAATATTTTTACAAAAAGTCAAGAAATAGCAACAATAGCAATATTAAAAAAATAGCAATGTTGACAACTTTCTTTACAAACTCAAACATGTACTGTATAAACTAAGACATGTTTAAAGATTAAACTTTCCAGGGATTCATAGACTAATGGTTGCATAACCACGGTTTCTGATCTGTGGTACATGGAGTGGAACAAATTTTGACACCAGTCAACAGGTAGTACCGCCCAGCATTGTTCTACGTTCCACAATTCCTCGGCATTTCTTGGTTTTGCTTCATTAATATAATTTTTTATGTCAGTCCAGAAATTTTCTGTGAAATCAAGGTCTGGGGATTGTGCTGAACTCCGTTTGTCAGGAAACATAATGTTGCTCACTTGCTGGTGTGTTTGGGGGGATTGTCTTGTTGAAACACATTTCCTCTTCAGCATATGGCAACAAGACTTCTCCCAGCATTCTGGTGATTCAGAATCCGTGGTATGCAATAAAAAGGACCAACACCATAGTACAAAATACATCTCCATATCATATTCTTGCACAACCATCGTTCACCATCTTCACTGGCTACTTGAATTCAGCGTTTGCAGGACGTCTGACAAACTGTCTCTTGGAGCCCAAAAAAACAATCTTACACTCACCACTCCACAAAATATTACGCCATTCTTTTTAGGCTCACAGGCAATCTTAGATCTTCCTTGATTCTCCTGGAGCTGATCAATGAGCCTTTACCATTTTGGTAAGTCTGAGATCCATTCAAATTATGTTTTTTCCTTTTCTTCCTTACCTTTTCGGTTTTGGCTGCCATTTTAAAGCGTTTTATATAATTTAAGCTGAGAAGACTATCATTTTCTGCACTTCTGTATAGGATTTCCCGTCTTTTATTAATGTCTTAATCAAACGCTTCTCTTCTGAACAGTGTCCTGAACGACCCATATTACTCTGTTTTCCAAAAATTTAAATTTTAACTCGTAATCTTTCTGTATGTTCTCCCCGTGTTCCGCGGGTTAAAATTTGAATTTTCTTATAAAATTAACCCTTAAAAGACCATTCCAAGTACAATCCCCACATGTCGCTTTGTGAGCCTGGTCTAGAAAAGCTCTCTATAAATATAAATTACTTACTTACTTCTGTGTAAGTACCATCTTTCTTCTCGTTCTGTCTTTTACAAAAACTATTTGATCAAAAGAAAAGAGATGCCATCTCTAAAACCCTTGCAGGATCCAAGCTTTCAAGCACGAAACTTTTAACTTTTTTTTTTTCAAACCTACTTGTTATCATAGCCAGTTACTAGCTACTCAAGTTCAGACAATCAGTCGGGGTCCAGATTATGACCTTTGATACTGGATGTCCTTTTAAGGCTTGTAATATATGGAAAGACATACAGTTTGCCCAACAAGGAATGTTCTCAAGAGGCTCTTTAGAATTAAGGAATTTTCATGTCATATAAACATGCTTAGTTTTATATAACTTTGGGTTTGCCATTTAGTTCAAATTGAGATTTTAATCAAGAGAATATACAAAGATACAAAATGGTAATTTTCCACTGTAGCTAGAACTGTAAGAGTACCTAAGATAAAAAAATAAAATACATTTCCGTTAAAAATTATTTGGTAAAGCTTAAAAGCATTTGTAACCAAAATGTAAATCAGGTAATATGTTTGTGGTGTGTCTTACTGTATGGCAACTTTCCTGCTTGAGACCTTGGCTACTCTATCTGCTTCTCTGCTCACTGATGACACACTAATAGACTCAGGGCCTCATTCATTCCTCCTGTTATTAAGGCCTAGGCACACCACGGGGACTGTCGGGCGTCTGACGCCGTCGGGCAGTCCTGTGTTGTCAGACGTACACACTCGGTGGCGCTGCAGCCGCACTCATCTGTGTTGATGCCAGAGAGAAGTGAAAACCGGAAATGCCTTGAGACTAGTCGAGAACGGTCTGTGTTTTCACCCGTTGAATGAAAGATCAAATACAAAAAAAAGATTAGATAACGACACAAAACTGAAGCGACTGGCATTTTCAGCCAGTCTTCTTGTTGTGGAAGAAAGACGTCGCAGAAAAAACGCATTAAGTGGGTGAAGTCATGGATCTAACAGTGGCAGGGCTTTTCCGTATGTGTTGAGCAAGATATAGGGAAATAATTGTGATTATCTAGAATGATCATTAAAGTCATGTCAAAAATATTGTCCTAAATGAATGAGTTCATGAAGCAGGAGGTGATGAGATGTGTTCCAATGTTATGATAATGTGCGCTGGATGCATGTGAAAGGACAAGATTACCATGTCTAAACTGCGCCGCATTGACCTGCTTCATTCACATGATAATATTGGTGTGAAGCTTTCGATAAAAGTGTAGTTTCATCCATGCTATCGTTGCTTATCTAGTGTTTACAAGTCACTTCCGTTTCATTGTCCTGGGCTGATTCGCTAGCTAAAGCTAGCACTCGACCAATGAGATTGACCATTGAGCCTGACTGACATGAAAAGACTGAACACGTGAACCTGCCTCTTTGTTGTCTGACTAGGACCGACTAGGACACTGAGTTCAGACTGGAGGAGACACACCACAGGGACTAGGGATGCCGACCACAAGGGACTGCCTGACGGTGCTAGACGCCCGATAATCGGCGCTTCAAGGCCTTTAGAGTAAATAATTCTGTGTTTTGGGTGCAGGAGTTGAATGAATCATCTCGGGCGAGGTGGGTAAGCTAGCATACAGGGATGAGGTGGAGCTGCTAAAATGGGGCTCAGCCAACAACCTGCACCTTAACACCAAAAAACGAAGGAGCTGTTTAATACTTTAATTAACATTGAAGGAGAAACCTTTAACTTTAAAAACTTTACACCATTCATCATCGGTGGAGCCTGTGTGGAGAGGGTTCCGGTGTTCAGGTTTCTGGGCATCAATACAGAGTAATGAAAACCAGGACAAACCATCCAAAAAACATTTTTTACCAAGGTAATTATGGCCGTTTACTCTTCACTGTGAAACAATCTTTTCTTGGCCTTAAACCCACTGTGAAATTTCTTTATTATTCTTGTGTAGAGTAATTGTATTAGTGCAATCTGTTTCTCTCTTTTACACTTCATATGTATACATTTAAACTATTTATTATTCTTACAGTTTGTATAGTTCATTTGAGTCGAAAGCACCTTCAATTTCATTGTACCTTTGTAAAAGTGGCAATGACAATAAAGACACTATAAAGACACACAAATAAATTGCTATCACTCTGTCTGCTGTGAATTGGAAACCCAATTTCCCGAAGGAGATCTCCAAAGGGATTAATAAAGTTTATCTATCTATCTATCTTTCTCTCCATGCCCTCGACTGTTGCTATAGGAACTGCGTACACTAGCAGAGGCCACAGGATTTGGGGCATGATGGAATGCTGGTAAATCGAGACTTTGAACCTCCCTGGCAGGACAGTTTTGTCAACCCGGCTAAGCCTGTTCTCAAGTTCTTTGTTGGTTCTCTGGATGGAGGCAGAGTCTTTGATTTGAACCTTGATTTTGCTGGCTTAAAACTCATCCTTGCCCAGGTGATGAGCTTCTCTAGGCCTTGGAGAATCCACCTGATGCCCGGAACATATTCTGAATTCTTGTCTGAGTTCCCTGAGTTATTGACCAGCCTGGTGCTTTAATCAGATAAAGTTATTATTATTGGTGACTTTAACATCCATGTGTATATGGTCCAAGATAGCTGAGCTAAAACGTTCAACTCTATACTAGAGTTATTTGGTTTCTCTCAGTATGTACCTGGACCCACTCACTGTTTTAAGCCCACAGTAGATCTTGTGCTAGCATATGGACTTGAAATTAAAAATGTGATTGTCTCTCTTCAGAATTCACTTATTTCTGACCATTAATTAATAACTTTTGATTTTATCTTATATGACCCAAGTCTGCAGAAAAGGAGCGCTCTCAAAAGATGTCTATCTGAGAGTGCCATAAGCAAATTTAAGTAAGTAAGTAAGTAATTTATATTTGTATAGCGCTTTTCCAGACCAGGGTCACAAAGCGCTTAAACAATCAAAACAATATTCAATAAAGTATATACTTTAAAGGTCAAGATAAAACTGATAACACAACAGGAGTTCCAGAAAATCAAGGAAAAGCCTGAACAAATAGAAACGTCTTAAGATGTAGACTCCATCAAGCGCAAAGAGAGAGGAAGATTGTTTATTTAAGGACTGAATTCCCTCAGTGCTGAGTAAAATGTCTAGTCTCAGTGTGCCAGGAAACTCTACCCATAGTCACCAAGACATTGATAACATTGTGGGCAGTTTCACAGACTCGTTGCATAACACGCTTGACTTAATTGCACCACTAACTCAAAAGACTGTTAACAGAAGTAGTCGTGCTCCATGGTATACTCAGGAAACACTTTCTAGACAACTAGAGAATCAATTTGAAGTGTTTCAGTCTGGTTTTAGGGAACAGCACAGCACAGAGACCGCCCTGGTAAAAGTTAGTAATGACCTACTGATGGCCTATGATCAGGGCCATGTTTCAGTTCTTGTTCTTCTAGATCTCAGTGCTGCATTTGACACTGTTGACACCAAATTCTTCTACAGAGGTTATAAAACCATATAGGCATACGTGGAACTGCTCTAAACTGATTCAAATCATACCTGTCGGATAGAAAGCTATATTTAAATGTCAACCACCTCTCATCGACACACACTAAGGTCAGCTATGGTGTCTCACGAGGTTCTGTTCTTGGTCCAATCCTATTCACAATCTATATGCTCCCTCTAGGGAACTTGAAGACACTCTATAAATGTTCACTGTTATGCTGATGACACCCAACTCTACTTGTCAATGAAGCCAGATGAAAGAAATCAGCTAACACAACTACAGTCCTGTTTCAAAGATATCAAGTCCTGAATGACCAAAAACGTCCTTCTATTGAACTCCGACAAAACTTAGGTTCTACTAGTTGGTCCACAACATCTCAGAAAATCGTTGACTAATGATCTAGCATCCCAAAATGGACTTGCTTCTGCTGCTAGCACCACTGTAAGGAATATAGGTGTCTGCTTTGACGAGGACTTATCATTTAACTCACACATAAAACAAATCTCACAGACTACCTACTTCCCCCTTCGTAACATTTAAAAAAATCAGGCATTTCCTTCCTTTGGATGCTGCTGAGAAGCTCATCCATGCTCTTGTTACCTCCAGACAGGACTATCTTCTCTCATGTTATGTTCAAAAAAGTTTCCCAGAACTCTTCAGCTCATTCAGAACTCTGCAGCTCGTTTCCTGACTAGGACTAAGAGGTGCAAACCAATTAATACTGTGCTGTCCTCTTTAAATCGGCTTCCTGTAGATTTTAGAATACAATTTAATATCCTTCTCTTAACCTATAAAGCCTTACAGGTGATTTACTTATTGTTGAGTTGCTGGGGTCTGTTTTTCTTTCTCTCTATCATGTTCATGGCGAGGGCGAAAAGGATGAGTGAGATGGTGCAGTTGGTTATATTACCTTTCCCAAGCCGGTGCCAATCTAATGTACCAGCGATGACTCTTAGCCTGAAGTTACAGTAGTAATCCAGAATAAGGTCTGAGACTTAGCTGGGAGCATGATGTCGATGGGGGACACGCACAACCAGCTTGTGTGGGATCGAGCCATAAGCATTGGCGAGATCGAGCCACAGCACATTAAGGTCCCATGTCCCTTCACATGCTTCCCTGACTAGTTGTGTAACCACTCCAGTATGTTCCAAGCAGTCAGGCACCCCAGGGATTCCACCCCTCTGAACGGGTGGTGCCTGCTGGTGAAATTTGTTTTAGGTGCGGCTCTTGTATGTAGAATTCACCTTCCTCAACAGAAACATAATAATAAAACACCTGATATTCCAAACCAAGCACACAGAGCTGCCGCTGTCCACCCAGTGCTATTGGAAAATTATTTAAAACTATGTACCAAGACATAGACAAGATGTAATTTCTATAAACTAATCATCAATCACACACAAAGACACAGCAAAAAACTGTATAAAAAAAAAATATTGTTGGGAGCGGGGATCAAAACCCCATCATTGCGTTCAAGATGTGAATGTTAACCCTTATTCATTGCAACCATAGTGGTCGCTTTTTCCAGCGCCCAAAATCATATTCAGAGATGGCACTTCTCCGTCACTTTTTCCGCGATGTATGATTGGCTGAGTAACATAAACGTGAAGTTACTGCTGGGCTATTCTTAAAGCGACTCCACACACACCAGATAGACAGGATATGACGAATGACGACGCAAATGAATCAATGCAAATATAGTTTATCAGTGTGAATAATTCTACTACTAAGACTAATCACTGTTGATGATTATTTTCAAACTAAAAAAGAATAAAAAATAACAAATAAAATAAAATGTATACGTGTATTTGAAATGGCTGGAACATGTATGTGTAACTGGGTGGTTTATACGTAAAGCTGTGGTATGGGTCAAACGGAATTTTCAGACTTAAAAATCATCTCAAAAGAAAGAAATATTCAGTTTAATTTTTATATCAAAGTTTGGGTAATTGAACATTTGAAAGAGGTTTTTTAGAGATGGATTTTATGGTTTTCTAAATGACATTAAAAATATACAAAATGTTATTAACTTCGCCACAAAACATTTCGATCCTTTTAAATACACCTTTTTTTTTTACATTCAATTCATAACAAAACATTAAGTTTTATTAGGAGATTTTCTTCGGAGAATTTCACCATCGCTGTTCCCCAAGCAAACTATTATAGTCGATGTTGTAGTTGCTCTGGCAGAACATTCTCATCGTATTCTGCTCCTCCACGGAGTTCGTTTATCATCTTGTGGCTTCAAGTATAACATGGATCTTCTAAAAAATGCAAGTTTTTGGTCCACAAAACAAAAGTGGTTTCACTTTCTTCCGCTTGGTTTAGTGAAAATATTGTCTTGTTCTCTAGTGAGGGGAAGATTGGTTGGACTTCAGGAGCCTGATCTTGTGGTCACCAAACATTCAAATGTTTCTTCAGTTTTAGAAGCTGAAACATCTCACTAAACACGTTTGGTCTAGATAATTCTGCTTTATTCCCACACATGTCGCCTAGTTTTACGGGTCCTGTCGGATGATTTGCTCAATTCAAAGTAGATTAAAGTTAACTTCCGGACAGGCCCTAATGATTTACTCAAATGAAAATGAAGAGAAAATGGAATGTACATATCAAATGTAGTTGATAAAGGCTATATAAAAAATAAATTCTGAAGAGAATTTTACCATAAGCTATCTATAGAGTTTCATATAGCCACACATCTATTAATCAGCCGTTAGTTGATATTGTATATTCATCTTTTAAGTTTGATATGAATATCAGATTAGATAGACTTTGTTAATCCCTCTGGAGATCTTCCTCTGGAAATTAGATTTCCCGTTCACAGCAGACGATAGAATGTTCAGCATTTTTCATTGAAGCAAGAAAAAAGTGCAAATAAAAAGTTGAACTGACAAGAGACGGAAAGAGCAAATATAAAGAACATAGATCAAAAGGAATAACACAAAGATCCTAAAAGGATTGAAAAGGTTTCCATATCCACATCATCCATTCGCTCTGCTCCTGCCCCCAAACTCAGAGTTATAAAATCGAATAGCACGTTATAGATACACAATATAAATCATAAAAGAAGAAAGGAGATAAAGGACTTCTAATATAGATATTAAGTTCTAAAGCAATTATATTAAGAGAAGGCAAATGCAAGACTTCATAAGATCCCAGGATTGTAAAAATCTGAACACGTCGAATGATACACGATCAATAACTGACCGTAGGAGGAGCTACAACTACTGGAAACTCAATCTTAAAAGTACATTGCAATCATATTTAACCAGAGATTGAAGTGATACATACTAACACGAGATTATATATATATATTTTTATGATCTCATTAGGGCCACATGAGTTTCTGCATACGGCCTTATATTAGTCCCCAGACCACACTTTGGTATCTGGTTCAAGGCAATGATGCTGCAGAGTCACATGAAGTTCACTCAATATGTGCATTTGAGTCTCAACCTCTTCCAGTAGATCCTGTTGAAACTGAGTCGATATTGATCCTTAATTATTTGTTTACGATCGAATGTAACAATAATTGTGTTGTAACATGTTTTAACAAGCTCAATGACCTTCAGTTTAGGAAAATATTTAAATTTTAGAAGTCAGTCCAGAGCACTAGAGATGTTTGTTTGTGACGAGAGAGAGAGAGTGAGAGATGGTTCTGAACCTCGCTCAGTCAGGGTGGAAGCATTAGAAGCTCCTCACATTCCTCCAGACGGGTCGACTCTGCTGCCAACTGTGGTTTAGGGGTCTGGAGACCCACAGACAGGATGGAGTCTCGCAATACAAAAGAGAAACAATTTGGCTCCCCGACTCAATAACAGGGCCTCGGGCGGCGAGGGGGAGCCGGAGAGAGCGAAGGGGCTTTGGTGAGCCGAGAGGCTGGAAGACTTTTGATCCTCCGTTATGACACATCTCCTCATAACTGCAGTCTCAAGAATCAAGGTTATTAATGTGGGCCCCTCTCTTGTTGTTGTGCCAAAGAAACCCTTCTTAGGAATTTCACAGCATCTGAAAACCGAATCATAGCCGAGCTGCAGGGGGGAGAAACACCCGAGAGTTGCCTTTGCATATGCTTATGAATATGTTCTTATCATGGATGAGATATACTGTAGGTTCGATTTATTATTATTTCGGTGGAGAGTACTGCGCTCCTTTTTAAAAGTGTCTTACAGTGAAGTCTTTTAATCAGAAGTAATCCTACTCATGACGCAATCTTTGACGTCACTTTAAGACAGGTGTCAAACTCTAGTCTATTTTGAGGGCCACACAATATGTATATTTACCCAACAGGATGTATAATTTGATATTTTCGTTTCATTCTTTTTGGCTCAATTTAACCTCAATTAACGGTTTTAATTATCTTCCTTCAAAAAATTCATGACATTTACCTATATCTTATCTCAAACAATGATATCTCTATAGGCAACCATATCAACACAAATATTAATCTACTGAACTAACCATAACAAAATAGCATGATGTGCCAACCTTTGGCACATTACGCTAGAGAAAAAATGGTGGAATGAACAGCTTAACCTTAACGACTTTTTTTATGTAATTATTTTATTACACTATATTGTATTAATTAAAGTATCAAATTAATTCTATGTTATAATGTATCAAAAAATCCTCCGATGTTGTTAGAATACAGGCAATAAATGTGTTTTGCTTATAAATTCTGAATATGAATCAATAAACACGACTCATTCTGGATGAAAAAACTAATTAAATAAATTAACATCATTATTGAGGAGGGTAATTCAATTAAATATTTTGAAGAATTGGAAAAGGGTTTTGAAAATGAGCATTTTTTTTTAATTACTGTGTAAGGATTACTTTATGAGATGACTTAAAGAGTCTTTCACATGATCAAAAAAAGAAAAACAGCTTGCTGTTTAAGAGGCTAAACTAACAAAGGAGGCCTTTTATCTGCTTCACTTCTCTCCAACTCAGCAAAGACACTTTTGGCCTCATCATGACAACCTGTCAATTTCCCTTTTTTGGGACCCAAAAGCCAAAGTTTTATGGATTGTATAGAGCCATGAATCGAGAAACTCCAAACAGTATCTTCAAACCAATTTTATATTTAAACCAAAATTATCGCACAAATAATACTAACAGTATTTTTTCATTCACATTTTTACTTTTTTCTATTTGAAAGTTGGTCTGTGAAGATGATCCTGACATTTCACTAGTCTGCGGTACAAAAAGGTTGGGGACCCTTGCTACAGGGTCTGGCAAAAATGCACTAAAAATGTCATTAAAACTTGAGGTTTTGGCGTCCAAAAATTGTGATGGTATGGAGCCATCAAAAGATATCCGAGCCAAACGAAAATCATAAAAGAAAAAATAGCAATAACTTTAACAAAAAAGGGAGTAGTAGTAGTAATAAGATCCCTGGATTGGGAGAACTTATTAAAGCTACATAAACATGACTATTATATTTAAATTAAAACCAAAAAATACATAGAAACTCATCCCAGTCTCATGCAGACTGGGGTAGAATTTAGCCACAAAACAATTCTGACGGAAGATCAAACATGCAAAGTGTTACTGTTTTTCTTTCAAGTTAGTTTTTCTTTAAAAAAGTTTAAGCTTTTTCAAAACCCTGATCGATAGCAATCCTACTTCTGCTCACAATATAAGCTCTGGTTCGGGTCCAATGTTGAGACCAACATCAACACCCTGAACACAGTATTTTCTACAGCTGTTCATTTTTGGTTTTATTGACACTTCCTCGCAGCATCCGTCTCTGCTAGAACACACCTACTTATTGAACGAAGAAGAAAATCCTTGTTGATGTGAACATTTGTGATGAGCATCAGCCGCTCTGCTCTCAGCGGAGCCCTGAATAATGGAGCACTAACAGCTGATGATTGATTCTTGCCATTTCCTTCATATCACGTCATATTAGGTTTCACTCTCTAATAAAATGATTGCCTGTTATTCGTATATGGCATGAAATGTTTAACCATAAATCATTCTGTTTGTCACGAGCGAGCCGTTCCAGAATAATATTTTTTACTGCGAAACCACAGAGGAGGAAAAAAAGTAGAGAGCGTAACGTTTTCCCATTCCCCAAATCTGAAGTGGAGATCAGCCCGAGCTGTCACTGGTGTTACTCTGTGTTCCTCGTCTTTTTATATCTCTGGAAATTATTGCTCTTCTCCCGCTATTGTCTCTGATTTATCGAGAGCCCTGATTATTAGTTGTTTGCTTCCACGCAAACATTGTTGCCATGACAAAAAAAATTTCATTCACAGTAAGAGGCAGAGATAGAGATTTCCAGTTAATGATGTGACAGAAATACGCTTCATCTCTATTGATCGCTTTGTGGCCAAGTTTTCAAACAAAACAAAATATAAACATTTGTTTAAAACATTTAATGCGTCACAAAATAAACTTAATTGGATATTAGGAACTATTGGTTTGGTGTCAACATTACACTGCAGCTAGCACTACTATAAAGTAGCTTAGTTATGAAATCCAGAGCTAAAGTAAGCTTATCAACTTTACTCAACCACATATAATATAATTATCTTAATGATTACTTTATCATCCCTGCTATCTTAGCAGCTATGCTAGTAATATGGGAGTATAGATGTCTCAGTGTCATGGCTCTGATGGAGTAAACGCCACCATGACCTTGAGGATAAAAACTCATTCAAATGGTGTTTGAAGTGCGATAATTAAGGGCTTGTGAACCTGCAACACAGATATAACGGTGAACTAACAGCTCAGTGCTTCAGAAAGGATTCAGACAGACATGTTAACTCTGTAATTCTCACTTGTATAGGTGTAAAATGTGTGACTTTAAACCACATCGGATTTCTATTCATTGTTTAAGTAATTGATGCGTTAAGTCAGATTCCCAACTCTTAGCTAGCAAATAAAGAAATTCAACAGTTTAACAGACACTTGCAACTCAGATCAAATTGTGTGCCTTCATGGGACCTTGGCTTTGGCAAGTGTTTGACTAATGTCTTCTGTGATCTCACTTAAAGAGACTGTCTTTGTAATAGTCAGAATATGCATATGTTCAAACTTGTTGTAGGGGCACAAGATATATTGAGAAATAATAAATAATGTTCTTGGCCACAGAGGTTGGATTTTTATAATCAAACTAGCTAACGTAGCTGGTGTTGAAGGGCAATTTTTATAAGATAAAACAAAACGAGAAAAATATTTTAAATGAAAAACTCAAAGGCCATGTTATTTAGTTTTAAATATTTTGTTTCTTTAACATGCTTGTCTGAACAAGATACCAGCTTCATTTATAGGATGATCGAGACAGATTACAAAAAATGATGTCCGAAAAGAAGGACAAAAGTTACAGCTATTATTTAGTTTAAAACATTCCATACAGTAAGATGAATAAAATGATCACATTCTACAGTAATAGAGTAGTGACTAGTGTTTTTTTTTTTTTTATAGATGAATGGAATTAGGACAAAATCAGGACAAAACAGTCTGTGTGTAGACACTCTTTAGCCTTTCAGCTTCTGCTACAAATAATCTTAAAATATAGATTTATTCAATTTTTTTATGAACAATTTCTCATGTCAATGCTTCAATACCAGATTGATGTTACAGACACGGAGTATGGAGGTATTTGGTTGTTTTTAAGTATCTTTTCGGACGAGAAGGACTGAGAGAAGTGAGCTCTGTTCGCAAACTCCTATGGATTTACATTTTTGACTACAACAAAGAACAGATTACTCTGAAAATAATCCCAACCCTTTGTTGACATGAGGGTGAGAAGAACATGAGTTTGAATGTTGGATGAACTGTCACTTGAACCATTATGATTTGGTTTTATTGAAAGGGATGTTCTTCTGAGAATCTCAGCATTACTTTGTTCCTCGCAAACCTTTCCTGACTTTATTAATTATTGTAATTGATGTTGTTCAAGATTCTCTGGCAGCTCCCTCACATCCACAGAGCAGCAACTCTTGTCTGGCAGTGGAAATTAAATTTCGTCTCGCAGTATTGTCTCTCTGATTTATGGTGAGCTCTGATTATTGGTAATTTATTAGTGGTTTGTTTTCACGTAAACATTGTCGCCATGACGACACAGCTACTCACGTTTTCATAAAGGGCTTGGAGAGTCTCCAGATCCACGACCGTGTTGTCCATGTTGAGGACAGCTGTGGAGAGAAGGTGGGAAAATGTTAGAAAAGGCTGTGAAATCAGAGACCTCTTGATTACCGCAACACCCTCCGACTCTTTGTTGTGGTTGGGGGGAGGTTGGGGGGACAGCAGTCATGTGTAGTCAGTTACATATTTATCAGCTATCATCGCCGCCGCGTGCAAAAAGGCCGCCAAGTCAAACATAAATACGGAGGTTTCAGAGATCTGTCAATGCTGCAAAGATCTGTGTTTGAACTGCCGTGTTTGAATTCCTGATGCCGCCTTTTTGTCTCGGTGCGAGGACCTGGTGCCCCGCGAGCATTAATCCTTTGAAAGTAAATGTTTAAAGACAAACAAAGCCCGGGGGGGTTGTGGCGTCGAGGTGTTGCCGCACGAGCAATCATCCGAAAAGCACTCGACACCTTTATCCAGGTCGCAGCGTTCTGCGGGTGTCATTGTTTTGGATCGGCTGATTTAGTGTTGGATGACTAAAACGACAAACATCTGAGCCTCGAAAGGTTGTGATCCATTCTCAGCTTATATATTTTATACATAATAAAAAGACAAAATTGTTAAATCCGGAAGTAAACAATTGTTTTGGATCATTTTACAACTGAAATAATCATTATATAATCAAAAGGTAAATTTTTAGAAATAATATTAGTCACTGCATACAGTGTGTGATGTTTTTGGAACCAGGCAAACCTGTTTAAGATCGTAAATAATGGGTATTTTCGCTGAATGTGTACATCCATTTTTCTGCAGCCAGCCTCTAGTGGACAATTGATGAACTGCGTTCACTTAATTATCTTAGTTGGATGTTAGCCCTTTGGACTAAGAGATTTAAACCAAATACCTTCTAGTCCAAAGCTTTTAAGGACATGTCAACAATACAACATCTGTTCTAATTTCTTTCATATACTCTATAAATACTAAAGATTGAGTTTTATCTGCCGGTATGATTCATGTATACCAAGTAGTACCACCTGCTGGCAATTGTTGGGTGCATTTCTAGCAGACAAAGTCACCAGGATTTCATCAAAAAAACTAATTTCATCTTCCAAAAAACCTGCCTAGGAATAATTCATTTCCCTACTTTTACTTTCTCGCCTCCCTCCCAACGAACCATTTGGTTCTGATTACAGCGCTGGGTTCAAGTCTGGCTCCGTTGATTGAAGCCAGCTTTCAGAAAGACATGGCAGAAAAGCCGTATCATTGCTCTGACACAGACGTCTTACGACCCGAAGCCAGACGCATCTGCCTTGTTCTGATGACAACATTAAGATCCGGCTTGAAGCTCCGACAGGAAGTGAACAACGCACGGGAGCGTTCCATGACACGTAAGAATGTTGGCCAGGAAAAAACGGCAGCTGAGAAGTTCACGCCGAACAATTACCGTCCGATCTATGATTTACAATTCTGCTCAGAGATATCAAGGTAAATTGTTCTGCTCTCCGGAGCAACTGAAGAATCAATGATAAAGTTTAGAATTGATTCTTAAAGCTGAAACCACAGAGGGCAGCACAAGCTCACTTGAAAGAGAACAATAATGATGCAACTTTACCAAATAAAAATAAGAAATCTGGGTCACTACATGTCTTTCATTGTTTTGAAAAGTGACGTTTGAGTTATGAGCTGCTGAACAATAATAGTAGAAACATTTCACAAACAACTTATGGAAATATTCGGATTAGTGATGTTTTGACATCTTGAGGTTAGCTTTATCTATGGTTGGTGGAAAGAAATAAGTTTCTTTATATAATCATTTTTATTAAAGCTAAAAAAAAAATAGTGAACTAGTATATAAAACCTATACTGACAGATGTCAGATGTCTGATGTTTTAAGCTGTGAATGATGTAGCATTTTTTATATTTTAAATGTAACATTATTCCCCCAATTTCTCCTCTCAGAAAAATAAATATGAAACATACTGTATTACAAGACAGCAGTGAGACCAGCAATGCTGTATGGTCTAGAGAAGTGGCACTGAGGAAAAGACAGGAAGCAGAGCTGGAGGAGGCAGAGCTGGAGATGGCAGAGGAAGACCAAAGAGAAGGTTTATGGATGGAGTGAAAGAGGACATGAAGTTGGTTGGTGTGAGAGAGGGGTATGCAGAGAACTGTGTCAGATGGAGGAGGCTGATTTGCTGTGGCGACCCTTGAAGGAAGCAGCCGAAAGGAAAAGAAGACTGTATTATTACCATAGATATTAATATAACAACTTCAATTTCCATTTTCATTTTAGTTTGTCTACACAAATACAGAAAGCTTGTTGTATTTCTTTAAGAAGTAAGTATGAAACAGCTAAAGAATATTGGGATGGACATATTTGGGTCCCTCAAATGTGCTCCAAAATTTCATTCAGTTTCACTTCTACTTCAATTTATCTTGGATAATTTCATGTAAAAGTCTTAGCTCTGATAGTTTAACAAGACATGAGGGTTTGTCACTACAGAAGTTGCCTGAAAAGGTTCCTGATCCATATTGTACTGCAAGAGAGCTTTCAACACAAACGTAACTAGGATTAAGGAGTATGAAATGCCACAAGCTAGCTAACGTGCTGACAGGCGTTTGTTTGTAGAGTGTTCAAGCTTTAATGTAACAGTTTTACAAGCTAGCTACAGACGAGAAAGGATTAAAAAAAAAAAACAACGCAATTGCTGTGGACATGCGTTTTGATTTTCTGAAGGGAAGATGTATTTTTGATGGATCCCGCACAGCTGTCTTTCTTCGGGATGAAGACATGAAGCTGTGACGAGTGTTTAGACGCGCGGATGAGGAAAGACGATAATCAGAGACTAACTCGAACAGGAAGACGATCTGTTCCCATCAGCGTCTCCTGAATGACTTCACTTTAACAAAGCGGCTCCGACAAGATGGTGACAGCTCACAGCGAGACGAGGAACGTGACGTGGATGTGAGGTGAGGAGATGGAGGGATGGAAGGAGGAGAGAACACAGCTCTGTTGACACATTGATGTGTCGGGAATAACAACATCCCGAACAGATATTTCAATAAACTGAAATTTCAATTTTGTAGCATGATGGAGTTGTTGTTAGCACTGCAGACAGGTTCAATTCCTACATTAGGTTCCAGGGGAACTGTGGCCCTTTGACGCAATACAAAAGTAAAACTTGTAAAAACTGATCAAGTTTAAATGTTATACGCCATTTTTTTTTTTTTTTTAAACTTTTGTTATTTATAACTACTTTAGTTTACAAAAAAAAAAAAAGTTTTCCCTTTTGCTTGTCCAAATAAATGAAAAGATAAAGTGAATTGCCATCATATTTGATTATCTTCGTGTTTGTATTTATTGATATTTGGTACCATTTTATTTATTGTTTCAGTATATAGTGTATTTTATGACGTTTCTCACAATTATAATGAAGCCACAGTATATAATGGACAGATAAGACTTTATTGATCCCCTGGGAAAATTCCATTTGGGAAATATACGTCGCCACCTTTGGTTTAGAGAAGTTCACTATTTAACACATGAAAGTCTCTGAGACGATACTAACCTTGATGAATGTCCTTCATGTCCAGATGGATGCTGGACATTAGGATTCCAACAGCTTGTGAACGCTTGTTGCTCAGTAGCTTCACCACCTGAGTAAAGATCAGAAGAAAAAATAAACATTTTTGTTCACTCAAGCATCAAGAGGAGAAAATGAGATCATATTCTGTCTGTGTCGCACATTTTAGGAAAACCGTTGTCACCGTTACTACAGAATTTAACTTCAAAGGTAAAAAGTGTAATAAAGTTTTGTCAGTTTTTGTAACATTATATAAAGACAAAGTGGTTTGATAAAAAAAAAATGTTTTAATATACTGTATTATTGGGAAAATATATGCATGTAAATAAAAGTTAAAAACTTCATTTAAATAAGTTTAAAGAGTAGACATTGTTATTTATAAATTCTGTAAAACATTTTTTTTAAATATATGTAAATTTGATAAGATACTTATTGTATATTGTGTAAAATAAATAAATAAATCTAATTATGAATACAAGTGTCACAGAATCGTTATTAGTGACAGTGTATGAATTAATAATCATTCAAAATGAAAAAGAATTATGTAATGAAAAATGACAAGGGGGGGATATATAATCAGGAATAACCAATCATTGTTTTACAAAGATAAACAAAAGATACAGAATAAAAATATTAATCAAAGTCAGATAGAATCAACAGTAAGACATAACTAAAATAATAATTTATCAATCACTTTTACAATGTCCGTTTCAGTCTATTGTGACGTCGACAAGTTCCTCAGACTATACTAGTTCACTTTTAATCACAACTGTGACTCGATGTTTTTTTTTTTTTTACTGAGGCCTGAGAGTTGCTGCTGAGTCAGAGTGAGCTGAGCCACAGAGCCGAGCAGAGACACAGGAAACTTGCAGCCCACTGAGATCCAGACACAAAGCCTCATCCAAACCAGATCACATGGACCACGAGATTCTCAAACACACAGGAAGTTAAATCAACTGTTTGTTTCTCTGCCACAATGTGGGATCAGACGTTCAGGATGGGCCGAGCCACGGGTCGATGCTGGGAACCCCTTGGGAGGAAATCAGAGTGTCAAAAAACATCTCGGAAACTTTCTTTTCTGGGTCGTATATATTCTGTCGTAATGTTTCTGGCTCAGGCGTGGTGTGTGAGGACAGCAGGGGCGGCATGCAAGTCAAATGGAGCATGTGTCTTTGATCAATGGATCCATTTTCTGGATTGAAAAGTTTTAAACGTTGCATGAGTTCCAGGAAACGGATTCAAGAAGACAAACCAGGATGCTGAACATTTTCAGCAGTTTGTGTATTTTTTATTACACTTTTTCAAAAAAAAGATTTCAATGCAACTTTACAGCACCAGAAAACAAGAAAACAACTTAAACAAAAATAAGTAAAAATACATCCTTGTATTTTATACATAAACAAATGTATTTTTCTTATGAAAAGAGAAAATTCATTGCTTTATCTCACTGAAATATTACTTTGTTGATGTTAATATTTATTGTGACAAAATGTTTTGAGAAGTTAAACAAATGTTTCAAGAAATTTATATATATTTAAATATATTACTATATTTGTTTATTTGTTGTTGTTTTTGTAGTCCAAGCATTTTATTTTCTATTTTTTCAACTTTATAGTATAACATCTTAAAGCAAAAACTTGCATTAAGTGACAAGTGACTTTGACTATTGTGAATTTTACTACATTTCTCATATTTTTCAACAATTTCTAAATGTTGATCATCAGTGCCTCAACCCAGCCATGTGTCCCCCCCACTCCATATCCCACTATACATTCTTCCTCAGAAATTAACTCAATTTTGAGAGAATGATGACAACAACATTTCTATGAATTTTGATTTGTTACTTTTTTCAAAGATCTGTAGGTGTTATTCATGCTCAATGTTTGTCTTGACTTTCAAAGCTGCCAAGCTGATTTTATATTTCTTCACCTGGAATATCATGTTCGCCGAGATTTGATTAAAAAAAAGGGATTATCAAAAATGATTGGATTCTATTTCTTCCGGCACATAATATATACATTATATTCATCCCTCCAGATTCTATAATTGAAGATGCAATTTTTTTGTCATGCCTTTTATGGTAGTTTACTTTACAGAGGAAGGTTAAAAAAGAATCTGTTATTCCCACTTATTTTTGTTGTCTGTTTCCAAATGTTCGGGAAACATTTGAATGATGAATGAATGAGTACGAGGACTAAAACTAGATCTCACCTGCTACTAGTTAAAGCTCATTACCATAAATGAGGGCAGGAATGTGCAATGAAGGGACAATTGGAGGCTATGCATTTTAGCTCATCTTATTCTGAAATGAAAGTGAGAACACAACACCTTCTAACGCAGAAGAAGGAACCTCGTCTTCTCACTCGAGTGCAAACCAACAACACCACATCATCTGGTGAGTCATTAGGTCGCCAACCAAATACCCTCTCAATCCTGGCTGTGGATTCAATGACCATAAATATTTATTATTTAACCAACTTACTTTGGTTTACTGTCATTAATCAGCATCATGTTTATTGCCATCAAATATGCTGATGATCAACACTAGGGGGAGGGTTCATTGATCATCTGGACGCCGTGTAGAAACAGACCAACAAAACTGTCGACTGTATTTAAGTTTCTTTAAACATCAACTGTTTCTTCTACCCGAAGACAAGAAGTTTCAAAACAAGATACATCTGACAACTTTTTTCCGAGCTGTTGTGTAATATTCTGCTTTAAAGATAAACTCAACCATGTGTAGAAACTTTTCGAGTCCCGAGGAGGCCCTGAGCTGAACGGTGGCATTTATTTGATCAAAAGCAAAAACACACTTGGCATCCGAACACTCTAGTCAAAACAGCGCTGGAGCGACTCCACCAAACAAAAGCCTGCGATCAGAAGCAGATGTGCGTCACAAACTGTAACACATCAGCTCGCTCGCGCCGTCACTGCCGCCTCAGACCCGGAGTCGTCGCTCCGCACCGGCGTTTAGTAGCCATGTCAACACAGGTTCATGGATGACATCAAAGCAGAAGATCCTGTCATCAGAACTGAAGCAACAAAAGATTCTTGTGATGGGTTTTTCTTTGAAAATCAAGACACGTTTTAATCACGGAGGAAGAAAGTAACCCAAGGAGGAGACAAACGCGCTCAGAGTTTCTTTCAACAAAAGTCAATCCTCAACTTGATTGCATCATTAAATCCTCCTCTGTCAAAATTGGCTTCATCAGTTTGTGGAACATAAATATGTCAGCGTGGAGGTGGTTTCCTTCAGTTCAACCTCTCAGAGTGAACGCAAGTGTTCAGGTGTGTCGTTCCTACTCGCGCTCACATCACACACGCACTCACCCTGACAGCTCCTCGAGTGTTCACACGAGTGATGACAGCTACTTTGAGTGCGTCTGGGAATGTACTCTTGTAGGAAAGTGGTAAACATAAAAATATGTTTGCCCTAAATTAGCACGTCTGCTGCCACTCACCGTTCAACTCTGAGGAAAAAGGCTGCTGGGTTCATGGATCTCGATGTCACAATCCATTAGGAATTTTATCCAATAAGATGTTTATATTTAAAAGAAGAAAGACGTCAATACAAATAATTTAAAATAAACGATAAAGGGTCATTTATAAGAATCAGTTCAACAGCATTTTGTCTCATTCCGGCGCTCTAGCAAAACAGTTGGTCCTCATTTTAGATTCCCATGAAACGGGTCGGGAACTCAAGCCAACCAGCGACAGGTTTCCCAATTATATATGTGAAAGTAAATCAACTGTAGATATTCCTGAGATTTCTCAAAGAAGTAGGTTCTGGTGGTGGAGTCAGGACTGCAGACCGTTTATGTGTCAGTCATATGGCAAAGTTCCTATGACCGCAACCATGCACTCCAACACTAAACCTGTCATACACAAAACAAACTTTGTGTTACTGGGTGTGTTGAACTAGTTTGTGTTCTTCACGTGGAACGACAAATATCCCACAAACCATAAGTTATTCAGGCACTAAAGGATGGCCTGAATTTGGCAGTAAAATCCAGTTCTGGGATCATTTCATAATGACTCCAGAGCGAGTCTGAGGGGCATTTGACAGAGCTGCACGGAAAGAAAATTAACCAATCCAACATAAATCTGATTCATCATTACTGCCCGAAAGGTTTTTTTTTTTTTAATGCATTTTAGGAAAATACTACTTTTTCTAAGAAGTTACATTAGCCTTTGACCAAGATCAAGAAAGTTGCTACTCATAACCTGACCTGCAGTGCCATGAATTTGGCATTCAAGTTCAAGTTTTTTTTATTGTCAAATATGCATGCATCGAGACATACAGCACATGTGTGGCCCCTCTAGCGCCCCCTTGTAGCCCCCGCTTTAAAAGCACTGCTCTAGAGCACTGGATCTCAACAGGTGACCACAAAGGTAGGTCACGATCCTTAACCTGGCTTCAAAGAAATGGACCATTATCCATTAATGAAGTCTACATTTCATGCAGGCGATCGCTGCCGGGTGACTCTACTGGGTCTCAATTAGACCAGAGGAAGTCCCCGGTGCGTCATGACCGGTGATTTAAACTCAGCAGCCGCGGCTGTGGAGGACATTAGGATTAAATCTTGCCCAGATTATGTTGGAACAGAAGACGAAATATGTCTTCGCCTGCAGATTGATGAGGTGGCACGCGGGGCGTCGGGGAGAGAAAATGTCCGGACTGTGAAAACCGAGTTGTAGACGGAGCACAATGGGAGGAACTGCATCATGAAATACAGCCCAGGCTTCTCCCTCTGGAGCTTTTTCCCTTCTCCCTTTCTCATCATCGCCGCTGTGAGGTTTCCATACCGCACGCGAGACATTGGCTCGGAGCCACGGGATGGTCACGGGGGAGTCGGTGGGAGCCAGAGCTCACACCACATAATAGCCGTCTGGCTGAGGCAGTTCCTCCTGTCACTCAAAGCAATTTGAGGAACAATAAACGTGGAGAAATGGAGGACGGCAGGTCGGAGGGGCGTCGCTGGAAAAAACGTCCACCCACACATACTCAAACAAAATAGTTTGAAGAGAACAGAAATACCTGCTTGGCTTTGGACTTGCTGATGGTGTCGGAAATGGGCTTCTTCTTTTCCTTAACGGCACTTTTGGAGAAGAGTTCCACAAACTCCTCAAAGTCCACAGTGGGCTCCTCCACCTTCTCCCACACCAGGGCCATGGCTGGTCTGCAGGGAGGCAGAAATGAGAGTTATTTACGGTGCAAACATGCGTCGATGAAATGAACGTTTGCAAAACGGATAATAAAGAGTTGGGTTGCCATGTCCACACAGATCCACCTCCGGGTGACAATGTCGCAGGAAATGGATCCAAATAATCCAAAACGATGCGGTACATGCCAGGCCAGAGTTGTGTGTGTGAGACAGCAGATTCGGTGTAAAAGACAAAGCAAACATTACAGCTCATTACATTTTATTTCTCGGCCGTGATTTTTTTTTTTATGTGACAAGATTATACTAGTTTACCAGTTGTTTTTTTAAAAACAAGATTAAAGTTGTATATATTACATTTGTTATGAGATTAAAGTTGTATGTATTACGTTTACTATGAGATCAAAGTAATAAAAAACACATTTCAAGAATATTGTCATAAAAATTATATTTTCTAAGAAATTAAAGTTGTGTATATTATATTAACCACAAGCTTGTAGTCGTTTATAGTCCATTTATTGTGGGATTAAAGTTAGATACATTACATTTATTATGAAATTATAGTCATATATATATTTGATTTACCACCAGATTTAAGACCTATTTTTATTAGATATACTATAAGATTAAAGTTCTATACATTACATTTACTACTCCAACTATGACTTTGAAATTAAATGTGCTGAATCATTATTGCCCTAAAAATATGCATATACAGAAATCACGTTATAACATTTTTTAACAATCCCAATTCTTCGTAGTTCTGAATATTTTGTCTCAAATTGGAGAATCTACATGCCAAGTTAGAAACACTGCCACACAGTGGAGGGACATCACATCATGGCTGGGGAACTTACATTTCATTGAATTGAAATACTTTTGATTCTACTGGTTTTAAGACTCTAACAGGCTACTTGAGTTTTGTCATCAAGGGCCTGAAAAGGTCCACAGGTCGTGAGTTGACACACGTTTAATGGCAACCTTCAATATAAAATAAAAAGCATTTTTTTCTCATTCAAACTGATTGAAGACGAATTACGTGAGATTTATTTTATAGACGTTTCTATCATTTAACACATGTTGTTTGTCTCACACTCTTAAACTAGCCTTAATGTTCTAAAACATGATGCTAGCATGATCCTGATTCCTATCTGGAGTGGACGAGCCTCTTCATTTCTTTTGAGGAAAAGCCTTCAGTGGAAATGATTCGTAAGGATTCACCCTTCGTTCTGCACACATACTTACTTTTTGGAGTGCAGTTGAATGCGGGTCCAGTAGAGAGGCTTCATTGGTTTTGGGGGCTCGATCCATGACTTGGCGGCGGGACCTTCTTGGACCATTGAGAGCGGAAGGGGACCTGGTGGAGGCGGTGGACCCAAGCCTGTAGGAGGGGGAGGTGGGCCCATTCCAGGAGGTGGTGGTGGAGGTGGGGGACCCATTCCAGGCGGTGGTGGTGGAGGTGGGGGTCCCATTCCAGGGAGTGGTGGTGGAGGTGGGGGGCCCATTCCAGGAGGTGGTGGAGGTGGCGGAGGAGGTCCAAAGCCAGGTAAGGGCGGAGGAGGTGGTGGTGGTGGTACTGCAACCCCCGGTAGGGGGGGAGGCGGAGGTGGTGGTGGCGGTGGAGGGGGAGGAAGTGGAGGAGGCACTCCCCCTGGTAGAGGTGGTGGTGGGACTGTGCTGCTCTGCTGCCTCTGCTGGCATGTGCAGGCAAAGCACGCATCAGATTTTGGAGTCACGTCCAACTTCCGCTCTTCTTCCACCGTCTGAGAAGACGCCTCCAGGCTCCCCTTCAACGGCCGTCCCTCCACCAGCGAGGTCCTCTGGTCCGTCCCAGCCTTCATCTTGTCTTCGTGAGACGACTGCTGACTCTGCAGAACGGTGATCCTCATCTGGAGGTCCACGATAGTCTTCTCTAGCTGAGACACCAGAGAGCTTTCATCCTCGGACGACGACTGACTGGACTTTAATCTGCTGGACTCAGTCTGTCAACACAAATCAACTCTTCAATCACAGATCAATGGTTTTGTAAAGAACAATAAAAGACAAGAACTTGTTTTCATTCAAGTCGATCACGCTAATCCTCGAAGTCTCAAGACACAAAATCTGGTACAAATTATCCTTCAATAACTTATAAACACTCAAAACAGAGGAACGGCGGCGGCTTAGTGACGAGGCCAAGATCTAAAAAAAACGGGTCAAGAAAGTGTATTATGTCTAGACTCGGGCAGACCTCTGGCTCCAGACTGGTTAGTAGCAGGGATGAGGGGATACCGAGAGATTTGACCCCAGAGACAGAGAGTCTCGCTGGGCCTCCAGCCGGGAGGGTGAGCGTGTCATCTAGTCACATTCCCCAGATGAAGCCACGACTTTGGTTCTCGATGCTCGGGGAAGCGCGGGATCCCTGATTTATTGGAGGAGGACCCCACGAGCCTCACATGTGACGAACCCTTTATTACACCGAGGCAATCCTGACCTCTGGTGGAGGAGCCGAGAACAGTCAAGGTTATTAGCATGAGGACCAAGAATTATTTTTTAGGGGAAGACAAGAAGGGAGAGGGTGACATGGAGAAGTGGCGAATTCTGCGTGTTTTCCAATAATATAGGCAAGAAAAAAATGGACATGTGGGGGATCTTTTCCAACACATCAGAAAACTCTTTTGTCGTAAGAATTCGAGGTAAACCAGGTCAATTGTTGAGGATTACGTTCCAGTTTGTCAAACATTCAACTTTAATAAATGGAAGCACCTGTCTAATAAAGGTCATTTTGTATAAAAAAAAAAAAAAGAAAAAAAAAAAGAAATCAGGATTATAATTTACTTAAACGAGGCATTAGCGTTTAGCTACACTAGTCCTTCCTTGTAAAAGGCAGAATTAGTTAACCGAATCCAAATATTACAATCTGGTTAATAGAAGTATATCAGTGTCATCAAAATATTGAATGGTTGAATATGACAATTATAATTGAAATGTTCAAGTTTTTTTTTGAACACGTTGAATTTCAATCATTTCCATTTTTAAGCTTGTTATTCTTTTTTTTTTTAAATAATTGAATTTGAAAATTCTTTCGTAGAGATAGATTTTTTTTTTTTTAATGGCAACCATTCTAAAGAATTTTAAATACAATGGTAAAGTGTTTTACTTTAAACTTTTATACCAACATTATTTTAAAAATGCAATTTAAAAGTGTGAATTAAAAAAAAGAAGAAAACTTTATTGGAATAATTAACATTAAACATGAAAATGTATTAATTTAAAATAATATTCAACATTTCAATGTACAAATTACTGAATTATAATAATTATTCAAATGAATTATTTAAAGTATAGAAATGTAACGTTTACATCCATCCAATATTTGATGACACAAACTTTTTAAGTAATGTTGTGACTCTTCAAAAAAGGTGTTTTTGCTACAACATCACCAACCTGTGCTGCTCCTGGTGTTATGTGGGGTGAACGATGTAGAGGGGATCTTGGACCGGACCCTTTGCTCGTCCTCCCTCCGTAGAACTCACTCAGGTGCGAGGAGACGGGAAGTCCGACAGACGCCCAGGTGTACAGCTGCTCTTCCTGCCGGACGAGAAGAAATGCTGAACAAAAGCAAGAGTTACGGCTCATCTTCAAGCGAGAGACTTGAAGGCTCTTCTGAAGCAGAAGAAATGGTTTAGTTTAGATAAGACAAACTTTTAATAATTTTATTAATTTTGTTTCTTATCTTAAACACTGACATTTATAGGTCAACATATCAACATGAACATTTATCTAAATTGGTTTGATCCAACTATTCGGCCGGCCACATAAAATGACTCCTTTGGTTTTCACTCATGTGGCATACGCTATAAATTGGGGTCAAGATTTTTTCCATCCGAAAATTCCAGCCAAAATTGCATAAAACGGTTTGGAAACAGGATTAAAGTCAAAGGAGGATTATGGTCACAGACGGATCATCTGAGGGACGAACAAGAGTGGCTTCGCCACTGATGAATTAAACAAGACCGTGAGGGACAGGAAGAAAAGTGTCATGGCGACTGTTTCACTGAGGAAGAGCAGCTTTAGCTCCGGGGCACGAGCAGTAGTTACATAACGGTCAGCAGATGGTTGACGCAGGCGTGACTGAAGGAGCATCAGTGGAAATACTACTGAAGCAGTTGGTTTTTCAGGACGTTTATGAAGGGAGGAGGACGACAAGATGGAGGAAGATCCATCTGAGATAGATTTGTTTTTGTTTTCAGTCATGATTGGTTTGACGTTAAACAGTCATGTCTCAGTAGAAGTAGATGTCGTTTTAATGACGTTTGTCTGGACGACCCGAGAGTCATGTGACAGTCATGAGTTTCATGTGACAGTCATGAGAGTGATGTGACCTTTATTTGCTTAGGGCAGTGAGTCAAAGGCAGTAATCATTTGTGGTTTTACCTCATCAGTTCAAAAACAAACTAGAAAAAAACCCCAAAAAAACCTATTCGGGTCAAAGAGAAAAACAGCAAATTTACGACACTGCAGTAACCCCGTTGGGACACTAGGGAGGGGAGAAGAAACACTCGTATCTAAAACAAAAGTAAGCATATCAGTGCAATCATGATGTAGAATGGTTGAATTTAAAACGTTGAAACTTTTCTTATTGAAATGTTTTTAAGCATTTCATTATTTTTAGGAATATTTATTGCTGGTATTGTAATCCGTATGAAGTAAGTACAAGTACACATCTTATGTTACGGGTATGTGGGACTAAAGCATCCGTTCTATTAAGTTGCAATGACGTAACTTCACATTCATACTCGTAATCCAGAAGGATGCATAATTGTTGACTTGTAGTTGGTAAAAGTCTAAGTGCGCTGGGGCATCGCCCTCCCTCCGATTTGGCTGTTTTTTATTTTTTAATCTTTTATCAGGTGTTTTATTATTATGTTTCTGTTGAGGAAGGTGAAGTCTGCATACAAGAGCCGCACCTAAAAAATGTCACCAGCCGCCACTGGTGTGAATATGTAGTTACGTCAATGCAACTTAATAGTACGAGTACACAACATATGTTACAGGTATGTGGGTCTAAAGCATCTGTTCTAACTTCATAAATCCGGCATAATGAACTGAAGCAACAGTGCTTCTTCTGAAGTCATGTGTTCGCACGTTTCATGGTTTTCATATTAAATTTAAAAGTCAACAAATTAAAAAATATTTAATTTAGAAAATGTGATTTTAATTATTTGAATCCGATTGTCAAACTTTAAAAAGAAAATGATTCATATTGAAAATACTTGAATTACAAAATATATACAGTATATTATAAACATTTTATTATATCTTTGAATAATTATTGAATTCAATTCATTAAACTAATTCACGTTCTTAAAAAACAAGCATTTCAGTAATAAAAGAAAAGCTTCAACATTTGAAATGTAAAAAACATTATTAATTCAATAATCTAATGACATTGATATACTTCCATACCTTTGAGAAGTTAATCCACAGTCAGATTTGTAATTAACCTGATGTCAAAGGGGAACAAATCAGAGTTCTTACATGAAATCCTGGAGCAGCAGCTGTTGTGTTGTCTGTTGTCAACTCTCCGGTGCTGAGCGGGTGCAGGAGACCCTGGACCAACATCCGCTGACACAGCGCCTCAGCCTCGTCCTTTGAGGATCCGTCCTCCTGGTGCAGGGACAGTCTCTCCAGCAGGGACTGACCTGGGATCAGGACCAGAGTTGAAAAACTTTTCCGCGCTAGAGGATTCTTGAACAGATCTCAAGTCTCACTTCTAGATGTGATAATGAAACACTTCGGACGGTGTGAACCTTATTCATCGTCAAGTCCCGCTCTCACATTGGATCGACTCTTCCTTTTCCTTCTCCTAGCTCAAATACAGTCATTTATGGCACTCAGTGTGGGCAGTTGCTTTTCCAGGGTGTCCCATTTCTTTATCGCTATGTTAATAGAATCATCGACGTAAAATAGTGAAAGAATTTAACTTTCTTATGACAAATCCGTTTTTAATAACATTTTTATTATATTTAACACCACTACCTGATGTCCTTCTTCCAAATGTTTCACAACAGCCACAATATTTTATACATTTTAAGATGCAGGCCAAAAAAAACGTCAATTTCCTGTCTGTAACAGGATGTTGTATTAGCAGTACTCGGAAGTGCAATATTGTTTTTATTTCAGTCTTGAGGCTCTATCCATCTTAATTATCTTTGTGTTTGTTCCTCTTCACTCAACAACTTTTATTTCCTTAACATTTTGTTTTGTTTTTATTAGAAGTCTCTGTGTGATTGTTAACATCTGATGTAAATGGTAAATATTTAAAGACTAAGGGCATTTCCAATATTATGATGACAAATGTGACGTCAAAAATCGTAATATTCAAAATTGTAAGAAGGATATATAGATATATTTAGATATATCTATACATCAATAAAAATGTATACATATTTGATAAATAAAGTTGTATTTGCATCACACCAGGGGACATGTTGGAGACAGAGGTAAAAAGGAGGGGAAGGAAACATTGAGGTTCATGGATGTGGTGCATGAAGACAGTAACAGATGACAGAGACAGATGGGAAAACTGGGATAAGCACCTCCATCCCTGTCAAGTGACTTCATATTAAAATAAAAAAGGTCCTTTATTCAAACAAGTCTGAATGAGAAAATGTTTCCATCGTCAACCTGACGAGATGCAACTTGATCTGAAACCAGGAGTTATTTTTAGGTTCTGCAGATAAACTGTCACGTTGACTTACCATCTAAATCAACACTGTTGTGTGTCTGTTTTTTTTAATCCTCTAAATCAACACTATTGTGTTTTTGTTTTTCCCATCATCTAAAATAAACAGTGATGTGTTTTAGTTTTTTTTCGTCATCTAAATTCAACACTGTTTTTTTTTCATCATCTAAAATAAACACTCCAGTGTTTTTGTGGGGACGTCGCGAGTGAGGGCTTGTGGACTCAGACTTATGAGCTCAGATCAGACACTAGAGTCTGAAGTTACAGAGCTGCTTTGTTCCCGATGACAGTGTTGTTAGGGCAGTGTTGTGACGATAGTGTTGTGATAATAGTGTAGTGACGAGATACTCGCGATGAAGATCCAGTCTGTGTTGAGGCGCGTGAGCGCACAATAAACACACAACTCTGAGTAACTGATCAAATGTTTGACAGGAAGTAACACAGGATTTCACAGAGCAAAATGTTCAATTGAGATTTTCAACAAACAAGCTTCTCTTGGGTCTTAATATTTTTAGTTATTAATCATTAAAAAAAATAAAGATAAGTTTAGGAATTCACATTAAGGTAATGGTGTGAGGTAGAATATTATCCAAGTTCAAATAGAACAAGAAACTAAATAGTAAGTCATTATCTTTTGAAGTTTAACTTGTGCTACCTAACTAGGATTTCTGGATTTACATGTTACTTTTGTGTCCAAACAAACACGCCCATAAAATATTAAAATGTTTCATGTAAATGACCAGAACTGTAGATGGAAGTTTTGTGAATAATATAATCCATGTTTCAATGTCATTGTTAAAATGAGTTCCATATTTTAAACAGTTTTCCTGTCTTGAAAATGCTGCATGAAATTAGCATCCTAGCATGTTCAATCAAAACTAAACTTTTAAGTACCTCACCTGAGAAGATATCCAGGTAAGGTGCTGAAGTGCTGGAGGTCCTACGACCGTACTGGGTCCTCCTGGAGCCAAGTGTCCAGTAGCCTCCCCCCGTAGATCCCTTCTCCTGCTCGGACGACTTGGCCACGCCACCCTGCAGTCCCCTTAGCTCCTCCAGATCAGACCAGTCTGCAGTCCCGGACAAGGGTCCAGCGACGGAGCAGGATCGTTGTTTCCGTCGCCGAAATCCATGAGTGACTCCGAAGACCACCGGAGGACTACTGGAATCGGTTTTCCTGGGAATGTTGGGGCTGGTCAGTGGGGAGCCTATCGGGGAGCTTAGTTGTCTTGTGGTGGTCTTGACGTAGGACGGGTGGACTGGAGGGTAAAGTTTGACCGTAGACGGGGAGCTGATGGAGGATCTGGAGGAGAAAGGTTCTTCTGCCAGCTGGTTGAAAGACAAACTATTCTTTCGTTTTTTCAGAGAGAGGAAGTCCTCTCTGCTGGTTTCCTTACTGTCCCTCTCCATGGGGAGATCCACGCTGCTGGCACGCCGATGAACCCCTTTTGGGGAATCCGATCTTGCAGGGTGGAGCTGCACAGAGGGCACACTTGCCTGACCAGGATATGGGAACGCACTTGGGCTCTCAAGGTCTTCATGGTGCTCCTCTGCGCTCTCGTAGGAGGTGGTGGTGGTCGCAGTGGTGTCGGGGAAACTGTAGGTGCTGTTGGTCTTCGGGAAGACGCTGCTTCTGTCCGTGTCTGGAGCCGAAGATGACGGACCACTTCCGCTCAAAGATCCTGGGCCAGATGATGCTTTGTGAACTTCTTGACTTTCGTTTTCAAACTTGACCATCTCACCACAAAACATGTCTTCAAAGTTCAACTTTAGATCCAGTTTTCCAATTTCTCCATGATTCCGGGGCACCTCTAGAACCCTATCACCTGACAGGTTCTGGTCCCTCATGGCCTGCTGGATATCAGACAGCAAGTCTTCACTTTCAGCTGTTGCTGAATGAAAACTGTACAGGTCAACATCTGAACCAGAGTTCCTCTTGAGACCAGCAGCTGACCGGTCTACGCTCATCCCGTTCAGGTCCAGCTCTGTATCCGAGAGCAACTCATCAGCCGATACGACCTCGGCTCCGTTCCTGATCCCCGCATGTTCCTCCAACATTCTGTCTCCATCCTTAGAAAACACTTTCGCCTTCGAGCTCTTCCTGATCTTCATGCCTGCGAACACGGAACCTTTCGAGTCTGACTTGGTTTTCTTCTTCTGATCCGTGACTTTCCCAGACTTTTTGGATCTCTTCTCGCCCTCCTCGGCATCGACCCCCTCAGACTGAGCATCCTTCCCGTGTCCCGCTTTCCTTTGCTTTGCCTCCTGGTTGCCCATGTTCCGGAGCAAGCGCACACCTTTGGCTAACAGGCCATGCTGCTGGGGTCGAGGGGGGACATGCTGGGCTTCTGGTCCGTGCTGCGCTCCCGCCGCTGGTCCGGGTGGATGTGATGACGCCGCCGCTTCCCTCTGTGGCCTGGATGAGGATGATGATGAGAGGAGGAGGAGGGCACTGGCACTGGCAGCCGGCGGCTCACTACCACTCACTCCTCGCACATCCCCCCTCCACTGCACCGCCTCCCTCACTTTCTGATACATCCTATCTTTAGGCCCCTCCCTCCTCTCCCCCTCTGCCCCCGCCTGTTCCGCGATCTTGCATAACGGGCTGCTGTTGGAGCGAGACATGCGAGGGCTCTGCCCGGCCTCCAGCGAGGGGGAAAGGATTTGTGTGCAAACTTGCTGCTCCAGAATCATCTGCTGAGGACTCGGCTGCAGTTGCCGGCGCAGGAGGTTGGTGGCGCTGCTCTTCCTGCGGCCCTTAAAGGTGGTGGTGAAGAAACTCTCCTTCAGGAAGGGGACCTGGGTCTCTACGGTCTTGATGGTCTGCATCCTGACAGAAGTGTCACATAGAGCAGGAGCGCCTGAAAGAGCTTATAAAAAATACTAATTATTTTACTTCCAAGAGATGAAGATAAAGTTTTACTTCAATATAATAATGTGCTTAATATTAATGTAAAGCTAGTTTCATATTTTTGAATATTTACATCATGAATGAAACTCTTTCAGTCTACTGACTCCTTCAAGAAACATCTTAAGACACTTTTAATCGTGCAGGCTTTTCCCTGATTCTCTGAGACTCGTGTTTGTCTCGGTGTTGTCTTGATCTTTTAGGTATATATTTTATTGTTTAAGTGATTTGTGACCCTGGTCTAGAAAAAAACGCTAACAAATATTACACAATAACACAAATATTACTTACTTACTATTATGAGTTTTCATTATTTGTCACATAATGCAACTCATATTTTATTACCATATTTAGTATTTAGTGCTTTTGTTTTTTCAAGAGACTTTTGATATGAATTTAACTAGGTTACAATTGGCCTTAATCGTTTTATTAAATTATTATTTGGCAATGAATGTATTATTCAACCATATTTTAACTAATGTTTAACTATGTAAAATGGTATCTTTAATTTTCTCCTATTGTTAATTATGTTGTATAATTCAACATGTACTTGTTTTAAGAAAAATCATGTTAAACTTATATTTTCCACTTTTTTAGATGAAGAGCAAAATTGTGAAATGATGGACGGATCAGTCCTTCCTTCCCCCAAACTCAATAATTGAAAAAATACATTAATATTATTATTTTTAGTTAATTTAAAAGGGGAAATTGCAGTTTCATAAAAGACATGGTTAAAAAGCCAGAATTAGCCAAAAGGCTAGTTTTCATCTGTAGTCCCCTTGCCATGATATAAAAAGGCAATAATATCACATTTAAAAAACACAATATAATACAAAATCCATATGCAAACATATACTAATTGAAAGAAAACAAAGAAAAATAATTCATCGCAACATCATAACAGGCTTATCTTCTAGCGTTGGCAGTTCTAGGTGCTGATGAGGCACATTTTCAATTTTAAAATAGTCTTTTTATTTAGTGGTCAAATTCTACATAATGAACTTGAATGTCAATGATGTGAGATAAAATATACCTAATATTTATGTAAATCTACAACATTGTGTCAGGGACACACACACACTTTTATATATAAATATATACACATCATCTTTTTTAATTCATTTCTAAAGAAAGTTTGCATATTCATGAACGGTCTACTTCAATGTCTCTATAATCATTCATTGCCTTCTGATGTCACGTTATTTGTAATTAAATAAATGTTAATGGAAACTCCTGAGAATTCATTATTTTAAAGGATTATATATATATATTTACAGGTAATTATAATTTATATATATATATACATATATATATATATATATATATATATAACTTTATTTTTGATAAATCTGATGCTTCTCCGTTTCTAAAGTATCTTTATAATTTAGAATTAAGGCAGGATTCGAGCAGCAACAATACACTTTCAGAGAGTAGATTGGTGGTAGAAAAACAAAAATCAGTCATTTTAAATAAAGAAAAGAAAACATAGTTAAATAAGAGATCAAACCTGCTGTTTGTTTTGTAATGAATTTAACTGTGAAATAACATCACACATAGTTAAACCAAATATTAGTTACTCATAAATCAGGTTTACACAAAATCTAAAAAAATATATAAATAACCAAAGCTTCTTCTTGGATAAACTTTTAGCAACATTAGCAGGTTTGTCACATTAGTAACAGATTTAAAATTGTACTTTTGTTCTGTATTTGAGCTACAAAAGTTAAATTCTTAATACTAAAAGATTTATTTAAAAAAATAAATGTCAATTAGAGACAAAGAAAATATATATATATATATATATATATATATATATATATATCATTGATGAATTTAAATACACACAAGTGTAAAACAATGTGTATTTCCAGATGTAAATAGTAGATAATAAAAAATGTTGTACACAGCAGACAAAACTTCATCATCATCGTCGTCGTGATTTAACTGGGTGTGGTGCTGGTCACAACTCCAAAAGTTATCAGTCATAACTTCAGACATAACTTGAAAAATAATAATAATATTAAAAAATGAAAAAATTAAATCACCAACCAAAGTTATAAAACTACCAACTTTCTTTAAAATACTTTTTCTATTTAAAATAAAGTTAGGATTAAAACCCTCAACAACTCAGAAGAACACAGAAAGAACTAACTAAAACTTTCTGACTGAAGAATTTAAGCAAAGAAAAGGATTTCAAGTGAGAATGAAGGAAATGAAACACGACTTGCCTGAGAGCTGCTTCTCCTCTGAGCGTCTGCAGCGTCTGACAACACAAACAAGTGTTTGTCCTCATCATCGGGATCACATGAAGTTGGTATTTGCTGGTCACATGTTAGTCCGGCCATCAGTCTGAGACTGATCGTCGAGAAACGTCGAGAAACCTCAACGAACATTCTTCTGTGTTTGACACACAAGAGTTGTCGTCACGTCACACAATTTTTAAGACATTGAGACATTTTTGTAACATTTGTTGTCGTCAGGAATCGTCGGATCCATCTTGTTGTCCCGCCCAGTAATGAAGTAACGACTCTCAGCTGCTTCTTCTTCCGAGGACGACAAGAGACACAAGTTCTCCACTTATTTTATCGCTCACAATGTTTTATATTCAAACCCATGTTCAGGCTTTTGCTCTCTTAAATGTTGCAGTGCATTATGGGACGTGTGTTGAAGAGTTTTTTTCAGTGGGAAAACACTGACGATAGTTTCTCACGACATCAGGTCGACAGATAATCTGATTACAGCAGCAGCACATGGACAATTTTAAATTAGGATGTTTTGATCGGTTGCTAACCAGGGGCCACATCTGGTCTGCCGAGTCGTTATAAGCGACCGACGAGCGCTACATAGAAATTATATTAATTTTAGAGTTAGACACTTTTTTAGGCACTTGAAATCTCATTGAAAGTCAAATTCAGGTGATCTCAATGGGACAGCAGGGGGCAGCAGAGTTTCAGAACAAGATGGCCATCAGATGCTAATCCATGGAAGTATTTATGGGCCATCAGAATATTGAATGGTTGAATTCGACATCTTCAAACTTTCTTCATTTTTAAGCGTTTAATAATGTTTTAATAATTGAATGTAATCATTTCTATAATGTTATAGTTATAGGTTGAATGTGTTTGTTTCTTCAACAATTTCATCCTAAAAATGAAATATTATCTAAATAAATACCTTTTTTTTTTTCTTTGTAGTTTGATATTTTTATTTGTAATAATTTAAAAATACTGTTTAATCATTTTCTGAATGTTTTGAATGTATAGCCTTTTAAACTCAATATGATACTTGTATGTCGACATTTTTAAATAAAATAAAATAAAAATAATTTCAATAAGGGAGTGTTAAAACATTGTAAAAGTTAAGTTCAAACATTTAATATTCTGATCACACTTATATACTTTTACGCTTAGAATCAATTTTTCCCCATGAAATGTGAATTTGTGCCTCGCAAACACTGTCACACAGGATGTTGAATACACAACATTTTTATATTCGTGAATGAAACAATTCTTAAAACTCAAATTAAAAGGGTAATAATAAGTCATGCTAGGTTGTGATGCTAATTGCTAATGCTAAAACCTTCTCATTTGTAAAATCAAGTTTGAACACATTATATGTGTTTCTAAGAGGTTATTGTTTCATCTCATGACAAACAAGATCTTCAAAGGTCACGCCTGACGCGAGAATGCAGTTTCTTTCACTGTGCGTTCCATTCTTCTTCTGAACATAATGATTTAAAATAAACAGCTACTGTTTTTCATCGTCTGTTTATTGACGTCAAATGTGAGAATAGTCGGCATATTTGAAATGTAACAAAAAGTCTGTTTCACCAATTGTGGTCGATTAACAGCTCCACAAAAGTAGAAAATAAATCACGTCTTCTCACAAAGAAAGTATTTTGACACGACGTGTTAAAGAATTTTGTGGCGAAAATCACAATTACACACCGTCAACACTTTTTTTTGCATACAGCACACAATATCTGTCACCAGTTGTCATTACAAAAGATATCTTTGTCACCTTATTGAAAGATTTGGTTGCTAAAACAACATACAAACCATCTATTGTCTGAAGAGAACAATGTATCACAAGTAAAATATATTTATTACTTTTCTTTTCAAGTCGCTTTTGTTTGTGTGCAATGTTCCACAATCTTTACAAACAGGTTCGATAGAATTTAAGCTAAAGCACAAACATATATTGTAACTTTATAGGATAAAAGGAGATCCTTCTTTTTGCGATTTATTTTTATAGAGATGCACAAATGCTGGTCTACTTAACGTCGTTATTCCCGTCGCCGCTAGAGGCCACTGCTGTACTGTGTCAACGAACGATGTTCATCAAATCAAACACCCTGATAAATCTTTTGTTTTGTCTGGTCAGAAATGTACAAGACACAGGATCATCATAATCATTACTCGTCATCACAAACACAGATAAATACAACCAAAGCACTTTTTGTCTCCACTTGAAGAAGAAAAACAAATCAAGAGAAAGAAAAAGAAGCACAACAACCACAACGGACACACAACAGCTCACCAACTGTGGTGTAACACACAATATTCACAATTCATCAGAGAAACAAAATCCCTTTCTGGCTCAAAATCTCAGGAATCTTTTAAAAAACGCTCATGAAAAAAAATAATGACAGGAAGATATTTCTGTGATTCAAATCTTAAATCACAACAATCTAGAATCATGTCAGGACAAACGTGTTAATACATTCAAATGGATGAAAAAGTTCTGAAGTGGAGCAAAATTCCCGTCATATTTTAATTCAACTTTTGTCACTCTAAATTTTGGGTTTTATGGTCATAAAAAACTTTCATTACAATCGTCTGAAATCCACGTGGTTCGTAAATTGATAAAGTATTTTCAATTATTTTACCTTTTGACCTGTTATGGAAAATGTAATAATTTGCTACACAAAGGGTTTCCTGACGTTTTATTCAAGAAGAAAATATTCCCCCAACATGTATAGGCAGTGATCAGTGGCAACAAGATGATTTTAACCCCTTCATGAATGCCTTTTAGATTCATTTATCACCAAACGTGTAACTTCAAAGGGTTTTAGCTGTAAGCATACAACATGTTCTCATACAGGTCATTCAATCAAATCCCAAACCCTTTCCTGAGCTCCTGAAAATGATAGAATTGGTGAAGATGCATTTAAATACTATTGTTGAAATGTTGAAAACAAATTATGTATATTTTAATATAAATCTAGACTTTTGAAGTAATTTTTTTACATCTGATGTCCCGGTTATAATCTTCACTAAACTCAATTAAAAATGTTCATTCTCAAAGTTAAGAAACTACTTATATATTATTTTCCCAAAAAAATACCAATACTTATTCCCGTTCTGCAGTTTTACGTGCCAATCCATAACACTAACATGATATCACCAACAGTATCAAAGCCTTGCCGGAGCCAAGGTCAAATGTATTCATGTTTCAACACAATAAATAAATAATTTATTTATTAGTTTTGCCAGTTAGGGAAGGTCAGTTAAGAAAAGGTTTTCCGGCCCCAAAAACAAATAATTTATCCTAAAACTGTTACAATTAGGTTGGGTTTTTTAATTTTAATGTTATATTTATATACATTTTATTTTTTTATTTCATTTTTTACTGTAATTTAAATTTAATGAAATCATTTTCTAGCTTAGCTGTGTTAACAGGTAGAATTTACGGCCCCTAACTCTTAAATAACCAACATATGATATACTGTATAATAATTATATCATATACAATTAATATAGAGAATCCAATTTAAGAGACTTTTGATAGTCAAGATTGATGAGAAAAAAAAAGTGCATTATGTCTTAATCAGAAACCTAGGTTACGTTTAAAAGAAGTGCTGAGGTGGGAAAATCTCTATTTTGCAGGTGATTTTTTTCTCAATGTGCCAAGAAAAAATGGTCCTGGATTCATAGAATGTCCCTGATGTGATTCATAAAAACAAAATAATGATTTTCTTAAATAGACTTTGATCAGTTTGAGCAACACTTAAATAGTGACTAGATAAAGACATACGATGTTTTGAGGATGATTTCTGATCTTTGTGTTGGTTCTAATAAGATAAGAAAACATAAGCACTACGTGGGAATATAATATCTTAGTAAAACTTTGTTCTTTGGAGAACAAGTCGAACATTTTTGGGAAGCAAGTCTCACTGATCGTTGATGAACTTCCCACCAACAGAGAAAAGATCTAAGGACAGACATTTCTGTTCATCTCAGTGTCAATTGCACTTAAATAATTCTCCTGCAACACTTTAAAGCCCTTTTCTACTCAATCCTCCACGTGTTGTACATCTCATATGAAGATATGAGGAAAGAAAAAATCGACAAGTCTTCGGTATGTACACAAACACACAGTTTAAAAGCGACACAGAGGATTCACTGGGATCTCAAGTCCGCCGGAAAAACACCACTGGAGAACCACAGAAACCACGTTAGCTCTGATGCTTTTCTTTCCTCGTCTGTCTCGTGAGATCTTGTTTCCTTTCATGTAGACTCTCTGGGCAATCTGCTGTGAAAAACCACCGACTGTCTCTGCTCGAACTGCTGCTTCCTCCGTTTCTTCTGGTCCCAGCGGCACAGGATGATCATCTTGAAGGTGGTCCTGAAGGTCTTGTTGCACAGGGCGTAGCACATGGGGTTGACGGTGCTGTTGACATAGCAGAGCCAGTATCCGACCGCCCACAGGGTCTCCGGTATGCAGTTTTTGCAGAAGGCGTTGATCAGCACCATGATGTTGTACGGCGTCCACGTGATGATGAAAGCAAAGAGGATGGCGCTGAGCGTCTGAGCTGCCTTCTTCTCCTTCACTAAAGACATGCGCTTCCTCTTGGTGATCTGAGTCCGAGCTCGGGCTGCGAAACGCTTTGCTATAGCTGCCTCTTTAAAGGAAATCGGAACGGATGAGGACTTCGGGGCTGTGCTGGTGGTGGACGCCTCACTGGCAGTGGTCGCTGGGTTACCGTCCGAGGCCTCTGAGTTGCCCTTGATTGTTGGCATGGACTGGATCTTTCGTGAGCAGAAGTGATAGCTGTTGTTGGCTCCATCAGTGGGAGTGGTGGCGGCGGTGTTTGTCTTATCAGTGGAGATTGTGTCCCGACTGTACTCTGCGCTCTTGAGTGGGTCTTCCTCTGAGGCAGCATCAAGGTCTTCGCAAGACGTGAGTTGGGAGTTGACGGCAGCTTTGATGCCCGGGAGGCTCAGGACGATGGAGAAGATGGCATGACTCTGGGAGATCATCTCCCTTCCACCGCACTCCTCGTCATCCGAGGACCCCGACTGGTCTAGTGAGGCAGCAGCGTCGTTGTTGTTCCAGCTGTCACTGCTACTCTGGTCTGGGTCGCCGTCTCCATGTCTGGCACTACCAGGTCTCCAAAAGCGAACCCCAGGCCAGCAGTGCATGCGACCGACAAGCTCCCTGCACGTGCTCCTTCTCCGGGACAACCTTGTCAGTTCATAGCTGTTGCAACTTCTGGAGCTTCCCGTCTGGCGCACAAACTGAGCCTTTTTCATCACCCCGTTCCGTCCAGCAATTCCACTACGAATACCGGACCCTTGCAGTCCAGCTAACTCCTTTGACCTGTTTTCAGTCTCTTTGTAAATCCGCCAGTAGAGGAAGCTCATGATGGTCACTGGCAGGTAAAAAGCTGCCATAGCAGTGCAGAAGGTTATCGTGGGTTCAGAAAGGAACTGAATGTAGCACTCATGCGAAGGAACTGTTCTTTTCCCTTCAAAGTACTGCCAGAGAAGGATGGCCGGTGCCCACAAGACCAGAGACACAAACCAGGCCAGGCCAATCATGCAACCGGCCCGCTTTGTTGTCCGCTTCGCACGATAAGTCAAGGGCCGGGTTATAGAAAAGTAGCGGTCAAAGCTGATGACCAGTAGGTTCATTACAGACGCATTGCTGGCAACGTAATCTATAACCAGCCACATGTCACAGGCCCAGTTGCCCATGGCCCAGTAGCCCATCACAAGATAGGCCGTGTAGAGGTTCATAGAAATGATGCCGATGATGAGGTCGGCCACCGCCAGACTCAACAAGAAGTAGTTATTGACTGTCTTCAGCTGGCGGTTGACTTTGAAGGACACCACCACTAGGATGTTGCCGATGATGGTGACCAGCGACAGCATGCCGGTGAGCAAGACGATGAGGACCACCTGCCACACGGGGTGTCCTCCCAGGGGATCGAAGGGCGCCGTCTGGTTCTGGGACTCTGGCGTGAGATTCAACAGTTGGCTGGCGATGGAGGAATTGTACTCCAGGGAGTTGACGTATAAAAATCCCATCGGCCCCACTCCCTGTCCTCCCTGGTGGAGAGCGTTGGATTCTGGGTAGGATCCTTTTGCTGAGAGTGTGCCGTTGGCAATCAAGAGGAGACTGGGGTCTGTGCTGTTGCTGGAGGTCATGGTTATGTCCTGGCATATTCTAAAAATAGAGGTGGAAGGGTGGGAGAGGGATTTGGCAGGAGAGGGAGAAAGAAAAATTCCAGTTAATAAAAAGCAAATCTGCGGCTACTAATCTTATCCACTAGGTGGAGACAACGACCTTTATTACCAACATGGATGAAAATGATGAGTAGAAATGAATGTTTAACAGAAAATAAAATATAGTTGACGACTCAAGAGTATAGTTAACTTTGTTGCTGTATCATACATACTTGAAAAAAGATGGTTGTCTACAAAAATACAATTCATTTAAATATTTGAATGTATTTAAATACAAACGTATGATCAAGACCTGTATTAACTAAATGATCAAAGGTTAGTTCTACCAGTCTGTGGTGGCCAGTGTCCAGATCTATGCTGTGGTGTGTTGTGGTGGGAATGTGTCCAAGAGTGTCAACAGGCTGGACAGATTGATCAGGAGGGCTGGCTCTGTGGTTGGCATGAAGCTGGACTCACATGAAGCAACTCACAGTTGCTGAGAGGAGATCTCTGGACAAACTACTGTCCATCATGATGACAGTCATCCTCTTGAACACTGTCATCAGTGACCGAAGGAGATCCCTAGTCGGGATTTATAAAGTCTGCCCGTCTGCCTTTGTCTGTCTGTCTGTCTGTCTGTCTGTCTGTCTGTCTGTCTGTCTGTCAACATGAATGGATCCAAAGTAAGTGGAGTCAGAGTCGCGGATGAAACAAAGAGATGCTGACTATGGAAGTATATCGATGCCATCAAAATATTGAATGTATGAATTTAATATTTCAAATAATAAAAGCTCATATCTGGTGAGACTGACTCTCTTTATAATGTTTTTTCTGTGAAAAAAAAGGCACTTTCATTAAAAGTGTCAGGTTCGAACCTCGGAGCCTCTTGTACTATGAGAGCGTGCACACGTAGTTATACACGTCAACATCTATATGTATCAAGAATAGCAGATTATGAAAATGTGTGAACTTGTCAGCAGGTTTTGAAGGTGATTTGCAGTTTTATTTTTGATAAACTTCCTCTCGAGAGGTTTCAAACAAGATCATCTCTGTTAATAAAGTATTTGTGTTAATGTATGTAAAATATAAACATTTACACAGGAGCTCGTCTGAACTCCTTTACAACAGTGTTATCCATGTCAGAAATGTTCAAAATGAATGATTACAAACTGTTAATACAGTCTCAATTTATTTATTCGTTGGATTTTCTTTCTGAACACGAATGGGAAAATCATTGGGGCTAATTTAGAAGAAAGTGTATTTTTTCAAAGAACAAACCTTATAAAGCGAGTCTTTCAAATCCAACATTTCAATATTTAAAATATTAAATTCAACCAATTCAATATTCTGATGGCACTGATATACTTCCTTAGCTGACTCAGCAGAATCTTAAAGCCAGTTTAAGTCACAGGTCTCTGATCAGTGACAGACGTCAAACCTTTTTGATTCATGGATCAACTCAAAGTTGTTTTTTTTAAGAAAAACAGAGTTCAGTTCAATTTGTGTGAAATGTTAACCGAGACAGCTCGAGAGTCATTGATCCGAGCCAGTTATGGATCCCATTAGAGGTCTTGTGTGAAATCAAACCCTCCACCTCAACTTAAAGGGCATTGAAGGTGTCAAAGCCATGGCTTGTGGCCAAAGTTTGTGCGTCAATTCATGTGACGTTACCTGCACACACATTTTTTTTAAGAGCCAAAGCTTGTTCTATTTTTGTTGTTTGTTGATTTCTTTAGTCTGAAGCTGCTGCTGCTGCTTAATTGATTCAACATTTAAGACAAAAACGTTTACAATCTCAACACTCAGAGCTGTGTGTGTGTGTGTGTGTGTTAACTTGTGTTTTAGGCTGGTTGGGGTTGTGTGTGTGATTATATGTTTTTGTTATGTTCTGGGATGATGTGAGTGTGTTTTTGTTTTGGGGTTGAGCTTTTGGTGTTGTTTGTTTGTTGTTGTTGTGTGGTGTGTGTTTCTGTTTCTTTTTTTGGGTTCTGTTTTCATGTTGAGATACAAGTTAGTTTTTTATGATGTGTGGTTTCTTTGTTTTGGTGTATATGTGAGTGTGGATTTGGTGTTTATAGGCTGGTGTGTTGTGTGTTTTTACTGTGTACAGTTTTCTTGAAGAAAATATTTGCTTCATATTGTAAACAATTGATGAAGAAAGCAGCCAAGTGCCCGATCAGCCATTAGGACCCAGTATTGTTCCTGTGTTTGTCATAAACCTGATGTGTGGCATCATTTTAAAAACACTTTACATCAACTTTAAGAGCAAATCATTCCACCCAGAGTTGTCGGGTCAATTCCTGTCAAAATCACCAATAAGGTCATGCTCTGACATGAAGAAGAGAAGTGTTTTCTTTTATTCATTCATTTATTAACTTTCCTGTTGTAATCAGGTCCATGATGTGGATTTAATCTTCTCCCAACACAAAAACGACCCCAACACACACACCACCCCAGCACACGCACCACCCCAACACACCCCCCAACAAACACACACAGCCCCAACATACACACCAGCCAACACACACACCTCCCCAACATAAAAACCACCCCAACATACATAAATCACCCCAACAAACACACACACCACCCAACATAGACACCACCCCAACATACATAAATCATCCCAACAAACACTAACCACCCCAACATACATAAATCACACCAAAAAACACACACACCACCCAACATAAACACCACCCCAACATACATAAATCACCCCAACAAACACTAACCACCCCAACATACATAAATCATCCCAACAAACACTAACCACCCCAACATACATAAATCACCCCAACAAACACACACACCACCCAACATAAACACCACCCCAACATACATAAATCATCCCAACAAACACTAACCACCCCAACATACATAAATCACCCCAACAAACACACACACCACCCAACATAAACACCACCCAAACATACATAAATCATCCCAACAAACACTAACCACCAACATACATAAACACAAAAAAGAAAAACACCACAAACAAAAGAGTCAATGATTAATTGAAAGAAAAGTGTGTGTCTCTCTGTGTATCACTAATGTTTGTTGTGTGACAGATTTAGCTTTTGTAAGACAAAATATATTTGAGTCGATAATAAGTCTTTCTTGCACCTTTTTCACTCAAAGCCTCGGGAAAAATGAAGAACAAACGAGTCGTGGATGAAAAGAAGAAGAGCAACGATCAGTGAAGTCTTACAGCTTTAAGAAGAATTTAAGAAACTATTAGAACTAAAACAAACAGTTCCAAATGTGATAAAAGGGATGATTCAGCATTCCAAAGCTCTTCATTGTTCTTCAAATGTTTGGCATCGAAGAGGTTTTTTAGTGGTGGTATAAATATACATGGTTTTACTGCGACATCATACATTAACCATCCTTCACAATTAAAGCCTGATCAAGCTTTACATCTATTTAGGATGTGGAAAAATATCTGATAATATTTTATTCTGTTACAAAAAAAGACTTGTTTGGATAAATATACTGATCATAAGTTTAAAAGTTCATAGTAGTAAAATAATAATTAATTTATGAGCTGATTTTAGGCATTCCATGTTTCTTTTCTGTCTGGAAGTCACACGATTCACACAACTTGATAATAATTGATCCATCTTTTGCGTATATTTTAATGTCGTTGTGAACTAAACTACACTTTTAGACATCTTACTGAAGATCTGATTTGTAAATAACATGTGATCATAAAATCAATTAGGAGCCAAGGTCTCAAGCAAGTCTTTGCTCTTGCAAAATGGTAATGAAAAGTTAAAGTTACTAAACTCAAAGTACATCAAAACCCCGTAACATACACAACATCCGGAGGACATTAAAAATGACATTAATTTAAAAAGAAGTACAATATTTTTCCTTGTCGAAAATAATGTCAATATCTTAAAGGTCAAGCAATGTGAAAACCCAACTGGTGCAGCCATCTTTTTAATGTAACTGCACATTGTCCTTTTAAATAAACTGAACTGAACTCAAATGTGGAAATGTCTTCCTCTCCAAGATGCAGTAAGTTCCTCAACATGATGATGTTTTGAATTTATCACTTATTACTTAATTTCGTCTGAAATCTGGGCAACAATTGTAATTATGACATAATAAAGGCTTCAATCCTCCTCCTCCAGCCAACTGTAATCACACCCTGCTTTTTTTATATAATGAGTCCCTTGAAGGTGGAGATTTCTGGAATAGAAGACGGGTCGTAACACATCCATATACTTGACCGATAGATGGTTTGTTGGATGGATGGATGGTTGGTTGGATGGATGGATGGATGGATGGATGGATGGATGGATGGATGGATGGATGGATGGATGGATGGATGGATGGATGGATGGATGGATGGATGGATGGATGGATGGATGGATGGATGGATGGATGGATGGATGGATGGATGGATGGATGGATGGATGGATGGATGGATGGATGGATGGATGGATGGATGGATGGATGGATGGATGGATGGATGGATGGATGGATGGATGGATGGATTTTATTAATCCTTCTGGAGATCTCCTATGGGAAATGATGTAATCACAGCAGAGTGAATGTTGTTTTTCTGGATTTAATCTCCAAAAGTTTTCAGTGGATCATTTTCAATATTTCAAATAAAAGATAGTTTTGTACAAACAAACACACACTGATGAGTACAGTCGAGGTCCAAGATCACTTTAGCACATAGAAAACAATATATTTGAACTGACTAAACAACACATTTCTAAAACATGACGATAACATGAGCAAACTTTCTGTCGTCTACACAAACCTTCTCTTCCTCTTAACTCGCTCCAGGTACACAAATAGATCAATACTCATTAAGTGTGATGCAAGTCGATGTGTTCACTGACATTTGTCCACTAAAATGGGACGGCACAGTCTCAGCTAGTAAGGGTCAGAGGAGGCACATGAATGATGGACGGCTGACAACACCAAGACCTTTCTGGACGACTCTCAGGAGGTAATGTTTGTCGGTCTACAGACGTCCAGAACCAAAGAAAGAGTTTGTAATTAAACAAAAAACTAAATAAAAAGCATGAATTAAACGACATGTGAGGCTCTGTCTAAGATTACATATGAAGATGAACAGAAGAGGAACATAACAGACAGACAAGTGCAGTTCCTCAGTCAAGAGGACAATGAATCAGACTTGTGAGTCAGAAACCCTCCTCAGTCATGTTTTTTTCCCTACTTTTTCTCATTTTTTATTAAGCACTGCAATATTTTTATTTTCATTTTATAATGGTTCTTATCATTACATTCTTAATGACACTTTATTTGTATTTTTGTTTCAACTTCACTTTACAACTGAGAAAAAGCAAAACTAAAGGTACATTAAAACAGAAAAAATAAGTAGAAAAGTAGTTGATAATTGTTTAATTCAAGAGATGATATCCTGTTGTTGTCATCTGATTATAACCACTGAAGTTCTTACATCAATTGTTATGACCTTGAAATAACTACAAAAAGTCATTTTGGGCATTCTATATTTTTGTATATCCAGGAGTCTGTAACTGTATACTCTCGCCAGGATATCGCAGGTTTTCAACGTTCCTTTAGGACATAACGACTGCTGCCACCTAGTGACTGAAGGTTAAATTTCCACACAAAAATGAACAATATTAATTGTAAACACATTTTTTTTTTTTTGTTACACTTAAAAAGAAAAGTAAATACAGTTGTATATATACAGTGTATATATATATATATATATATATATATATATATATATATATATATAGATATATATAATGATATAGTATGGTGAAAAAAAAAATGTATCGATAAATAATGCATCGATTTTTTTCCTCACAGCCCAACTCAGGTGATACCATTGAAAACCGTGACTGTATTTTCACTAATTAAAAAATTCAATTTTTTGTCACAAACAGGCTGAAATGTCAGTAACCTAGAAGATAATGAGTCTTATAATGAGTTCTGGGAAGTTTCCTCAGAAGTAGAAAAATATTAAAAAGTATAAAGGCAGCAATTACACGTCTCAGAAGGAAGTTATCCAGGGAGTAGAAACTAGTCGTTTTTTTTTTTTAACCTCAGAAGCCGTCGGTTACGTAACTGTAGATAGAAGGAGAGACTTCTGGACGCTTTAGAAGATGACGGGAACTCAAGCGGCAGGAAATATGAGTTCCAGCTTCTGCTCAAAAACCTCATTTGAACTCTTTTGTTTTCCACATGAAGTCAGTGTGTTGGTCAATGTCAAGATGTTGTTCTATTCTTAGAGCTCGTCTGGATCAAGCATGTGTGGCGCCAGGTAAGAGGAGCTGGTTCTGATCCAGCATCAGGTCGAGTTCTGGTTCTGCTGATATTTCATCCTCCAATGCAGCAGAATCTTGGGTCTAATTATGTTTAAGCAGCGACTCTAGAAACAGGATCAGTTGTCTTCATATAGTTTAAAAGAAAATGATGTGGGTGTGTGTGTGAGTGCATGTGTCTGTGTGTGCATATAGGTGTGTGCTTATCTGTGTGTGTATATGTATATATATATATATATATATATATATATATATATATATGTGTGTGTGTGTGCAGAAGCAACTACAAGAACATCTGACACCCAAAATACCCTCTTTATATTTCTGGGTGTCATGCGTCGAACCTGACAACAGACCCTCCGCAGTCAAGCGGCTGCTGACGGAGACGATTGTTGAATGATCAATGAAGCAACTCTCAGGTACTGACCACTGCTGACAACATTGAGCACGTGTAGACATGAAGTTGAGGGCTGGAGATGAGGCGCATCGAGTCCACATGAACAGAAGTGTCAAGAGGAGTGAGAGAACAGGACAGGTGTCATGAAAGCATGTTTGATGGTGAAGATGATCACCAGCATCAAAAGGAACATGAAACAGAACATAAAGCGAGGAGGACGACAACAGCAGCTGCCTACGTGCCAAAGAGCAACGTCAGTGGAGCGGAGAGGTGAGGCACGAGAAGCCGCTTCAGATCCTGCCGTCGGTTCTGAAGCCATATCTCCATCAAGTCTGTGCTGGACCGACCCAGAGTCACGGTTTGGTGTTAAAAAGAAGCACTTTTGAAAACGTGTTATTTATTTATGGCTCTCAGCACTTCCTGAAGCTGCCAAGGCGTGCAAGTGTTGATACAAATGTTATATAAGTGTTTTATTTATTTAACAACTCAAACATGAAAACTTTTACATGCAGCCACGCCATGTGTGTCTCTGATCAAGTCAATAAAGTTTAATTGTGACACCATCAGTTGTCCAGCACATGTTAGTGGGAGTACTTCAGCGCTGTCAGCTGTTGAATTATTTAATTTTAACATTGAATATTTGAATATGTTGTTGAATATTTTGTCGTACTAAACGTTTAAATACTAACTTTATTGTATTTTATGAATGCTGCCAAAAATGTGAATCACTCTCTATGAGTTCAATATAATGTATATCTAAGCTTAACATTTCTTTGTTCAAACCCAGATGTTATTTTATTTTTAAGCAGTGGATATATACATATATTTATATCATTATCATTTTTTATTCCATTATTTATATGTTGAAAGAAATGAATTTGATGTTAAATTACAAATCTTAAAATATTGACACTATTAGACCAACATTTTTAGATGTATTTATTTATTTCCTCAGATCTCTAAAAAAAAAATCACCAAATCTCCTCAAACTTGAGGCACGCTGGCCATTTGCATGACATGTGTTGACATTTTGTGGCCCCTTAATGATTGATCTATGTCAAAATCATCTGTATATAATCAATTTCAAATGATATAGAAAACAATTATATATAAACTGTATTTATAAACTTGAAAAAATGGTTTGAAGTAAATGGTTTACTGAGTACACGTTAACCACCTCAAGGGCATTTTAAAGTCATTGAATGTTTCGCTCTTGTTTTTATCCTCCAATTACTCTGGTTTCCTCCCATATTGCATCACATCCATGTTCATTAGACACACAAACGCATGGAGGAAGTGAAAGCGTCTGTGAACGGTTGTGGTGACGGATCTGCAGAACCACACCTCCGTCCTGAGTCCAGCTCTGAAGGCTTCTCATGACAAATACTCGGTTGTTCAAGTGACGCCTCTCCGGGCCGACTCCTCTCTCCCATTAAACAAATGATAGCACTCTCAGATGAACATAAAGCAGAATAAACAATAGGACGGCATCGGCATACGAAATGGTCCATGTGACAGGGAGATTCAACACATAAACCGGCAGCACTACTGACTCTTCAGGTGTGAGAAGATGAGAAAAGTAGACGTTAAGAGCGAGACTGAAGATGGAGGCCCCTGGGATTTCACAGACGTCCTCACTTCAGTGCTGGTCTCCGGGCTTTTGACAGCGGCGGTAACAAGCGAGTGGGCAGCTTCAGACACGGAGCTCTCAGACACTCAGACAAGCTCCGGAGTTCTTTGTGAAGCAGGAAGAACTGGAGGAGCACTAGAGGGCGTGCAGACCACCTCCAAGCAGCCTTTTTCCTCATCGTAATTTTCTTTGATATTATTGCCCTACATCTGTTAGGGCCACTGGAAACGGTATATATAAATGTAATATATATATATAGATATATATATATACCAGAGTCAAGTACTCGACAATACTAAACATATATACTTGTTACTACACTATCACAACACCAAGATTTATTTTGAATGTGTACATCAAGTTCAACATATATACGTTGTAAATAGGATTTTTTTTGTGGAGTCTTTATTTATATATATATATATATATATTCTCTCCACTATATATATATATATATATATATATATATATATAAATAAAGACTCCACAAAAAAAATCCTATTTACAACGTATATATGTTAAACTTGATTTACACATTTAAAATAAAACTTTATTTTTCCTCATCAGTATCAGAGAATCAGTCAGATGACACTGACTGAAGCAAGAGAGTCACAAACTGCACTTATTTTTTTATTCTAGAAGACTGCTCAACACTGAATATATATTTGTTGGTTTTGTTGTTTATTTGCACATATACAAGAATACAAATGTAGCATCACCACTCTATGAATGTAAACTTATTGATTGTTGGTTTTGTTATTTAATTAAGTTCTGTACTTAAAAGTAAAGACTTTTTTTTTTCATCATGAATCGACAGGTATTAAAAAACCTTTGGTGTTGTGACAAAACCCTTCTTTCGTTCCACCGTCGATAAAAAATGTAAGCCTATCGTGTCACGACTTCACTTCCACTCTTCCACTCCACGCCTCATTACCGGCAACCAAATGTGATCAACCCTTAAAAGGAAGAGCAAACATCTGCGCCCCGAGAAGAAGAGAAGAAGCACTCACGGCTGTGTAAACACTCGTCGACGGACAAGAGCGTCTTCACCGTGGAGGTTCAGGGTTGAGCTAACAGATATTGTGGAAGAGTGTTGGAATGATCACGTGGACTCAAACTTCTGACAGATGATGTGTTTAGTGGAGAGAATAAACACTGAGGGACATCCTGGGTCTTCTAATGAGACCCTGGACCGCATGTGAGTCTCTGCAACAGCCTTACATAAGCAGATCTCAAGTCTGGTTCTCTCACTGGAATGACCATCAGCAGGAACACTTGAAGACTCGGAGTCAATAACAAAGTCTTGGAAGTCGTGGAGGTTGCGGCGAAGCGACGGCGAGTCACAAGTCCAAACATTGTGTCTGCTGGATGAAGTCAGACTTACATAAACTGTTGACAAAGTGCTGAAGGATTACAAACTCAGTCTCAGACCACATCTCGTCTCATTCACTCGCTCTGTCAAACAATAATCGCTCTCCAGGAGCCACGAGGATTCCTCTCATTCCTGGGCCGCCATTGGTGGAAATATGGAAGTAAATCAGAATATTGAATTCATTTAACATTTAAAACGGTTTAAACTTTACTCTTGAAAAATGTATTGTTTTTAATTTTTTAGTTTCATTTATATTATATTATTATTTTGATGCAATACAATAATGATAATTGAATTAAAAATGTATTCACATATTGGGAATGAATATAAAATATCTATGTGTACAATTTTCTTTTGGAAAATATTACATTTTTTGATTTGTTTATTTAAAAAAAATAATAATAATAATTATCCAAATTACGCTAAACGTCATTCATCTTCTCTTCACTTCTGTTGGCTCAAGATCACTGTTTTAGTAGTAAGTTTAGACCAGAACATGGTACGTAAGTCTAAAAATAATAATATATAATAATAAAATAATTGATAAAATTAAATGTAACTTAATGTATTTTAATCATAACTTTTAAAATAGCTTGATTAATTTAACACTTTTTTCTATCGACCCTTAAAGAAGCAAGATGACAAATAAACAAATCAAAACATGTAACTCATACCAAATCCTTTTCTCCTTTGCTCATTTTTATTTCATTAGAATATGTTAGCTCAGAGTCTCTAACCTTTTTGCAACAAGTACTGGTTTAATGTTTGCATTCATTTTTTAAGACAGACTTTCGGATAAAAACTGTTCAAATAAATCATAAATAGTTGTTTTTAACCATTTTTACTATTTTAAAGTTGTTTTTTGGACTAAACTTGACTAAATCAAGTTTATTAATGATATGTTAAGTTACGGGTTGTGGTATACTTATTTTTATTTTAATTTGTGTAATGTTTTTGCTAGTGTCTATTTGCCTGTTAGCAAATACATACAAATATATATACTTGAATGAAACTTGTAGGAAATGTACATTATCGGATCCAATGTTTACATTTGGGCGTTTGTCTAAAAAAATAATCTGGATTTAGGATTTTTTAAAAGAATAGTTAAGGTAAGGTAAGGTAAGATAAAACTTTATTGACATTTTTTTTTTCCAATAGCCACAGAAAATACAGCAATTTTTCATAAAAAAATAAATCAAAATAAAATAAGAACAAGAACATAAAGAGAAAGAACAAGATGACACAATCTAAGTCTAAAGATAAAGATAAAGAACATAGATCAAAGAAAAATAACAAAGACAAAGGATACGAAGACTAACACAGAACAGAACATCCAGATACTTTCACTCCACTCCTGCCCCACAAACTCAGAATTGTACAATTTAATAGCCCGAGGAATGAATGAGTCCTTGAGTCTATTTGTTTTGCACCTGGGTAGGAGCATTCGTGCACTCATTCTGTTTCTCTGCTCACTGATGACAGTGTTCAGAGGATTGTTAACTTGTATGGCTTCTTACTACGTCTCAAATATATAACTCTGTTAAAACTAATTAAAACAAATCTGTTTAAAAATGCAACTTTCATGTGATTTTAGTTACAAATGTGTTGGTTTTGTTCATTTGAGTGTTTTTTGGGTTGCTAGACAACATCTAAAAACGAGCCTCTGTACTTCTATTTACATACAAAAACCACAGAATCTTGCATCTTGGCTGTTTGTAAAGTAAATTGTGTCTTGTTTACTTATTTTGATTCTCATTCGCCACCATACGTAAACCAGCTTGATGATCAAGACATAAACCTTCTGATCAGTACCAGAGCCAGAAACAGAAATATGAAAACACTAATGTAAAATATTGAAGGCCTCATTCATAACTGAATTTGATTAGGAGATTCAAATGTTAGAAGCTGCTGGAAGCTCTGTGAGTCGATATAGTGAGTGGTCTATTGCACTTTGCACGTGCATACACTCACCCATGTGCACACACTCAGCCAAGGGTCTATCCTATTTCTTCTTCCTATCGTAATATCAACCCCAGTGACATAACTATACCTGGCAGTTGAGCTTGAAATAGCTCACGGATTTGATTCTCCAGATTCTCCCGGGAAGCTTCTGTGGTCTCATCTGTCCCTGCATCAGAACCCTAATCTATCCACAAGACGGTTCTGACCTTATGTGGGCCGACGAATCAGGGGAAGGAAATAAGAATCACTGCTGCAGGAATCACAACCTCAGTCCTCAGTTCATAGTGTGAGGAGACGAACGCCGCAGAAGAGACGTCAACATGGAAATAAATAAAAAACGTTTCTGTGATGAATATTGCAAACTCTCTCAGTCACAAACCATCCAGGATTTATTTATTGGAGCTTAATTCTCCTGTATTATTGATCACTGGCTCATGTTTTATTCATACTGTTCATGTACCCAACGTCCAGAATAACGATAACACAGATGGTTTGCTGGAAGGCATTCTTGTCCAGAAGTTTATGAAAGTAGGTGTAAAGGAAATAGATGCAAAATACAAAAAAAACCACCTTGTGAACTACTTCAGGGGAGAAAAGGTATAGGAGTGTTGGGTGTGTTGGATGTTTGACACACACACACATTAGAAAATAGACAAAACTGGTTTTAAAACATTTACTGGTAAAACATTGTGGCAAAAGACCAGCACACATAAACATTTATCGCAGAATTCACCAAATATATTTAGATCTTCCTTAAGATAGGAAACACGAAGTGCAAGAACATTTTAATTGTGTAGTAGCAGAAGTTTCTATTGACGAAACGAAATCCCAGTTATTTGCTCGTTAAAAAATATGTTTTTTTCCGAGGCAACCTAAATGCAAGCACTTGAGTTGTACTCAACAAAAGATGGAGGAGAACGAGATGTTTATTGAACCAATAAAGACACACTAATTAAACGAGTGGATCACTAATAACTAATTAACTCACACAACCCCCCCTTATTCTACCGAAGCACTAGATATGTTTGCATTAAAGTGAGGTGTTGGCAGTTAATGGCACCTAAACAATTGTTTAGTTGTCAACATAATTGGTATTTGAAAAATAATTATTAGTAAACATTTCTAGTAGAAATCCCACCAGTACTATATCTGCTATGTACAAAGATTTATGGACAATGCACTTTGGAAAATAATACCTTTTTTTCACTTCTCTGCCAGTAATAGAAGACACTGTCTAGTGAAACCTCATCAACTCATTAATAGTAATGGCCAGAAAGAATGTTTATTTTTATTTTAGCGACCCTAAACATAACTTTCGTTCCATTCCAGTGCTGACCTGAAGCCTCAGGAAAGGTTCAGCACTCGACGTGGTGGAGACAGTCAGGTGTCATGCTGAGGTTTATAGTCAACAATTAAAGTTTATATTGCTGGTTAATGATCCTTGAATGCTAAGGGTTGTGGTGGTTCAGAGCCGGTGATGAATGGCAGCTCCAGTGAAGCGTCTTGTTATTGGTCCATCAAGACAAGACTCATCAAGAGTCGCCATGAGAGCAGAAACAACAACAACCTCAAGAGGCAACCGATCTTGGCAGCAGGAAGAAGACAAATATCCCAGAATATCTTAACGGCCCGAACCATTAAGCTGCTACGTTAATGGCTACAGATACGCGGTGTTGCCTCACGTCCTCAGTATGACGACTTTAATAGTTCCATCAAGAGGACTGACAGTGATGAGCTCTGGATACTGTACGGAGCGTAATGGACGCTCCTCAAGTCTCGCGGCTCCTGCTAATGTAAGTGAAAAACACTTGAGGTGAGAGGAAACACCGTCCTGAGCTTTCCCCCGCCGCCGCAGAACGTGGGCGAAGGAGCCGCGGGAAAAGGCATATCCAGTTATGAAAGATGCGATGGATGAAATCACATTTGGGCTCTGAAGATGTGTAGACACCTGGTCCTGGTGCTCTCTCGATATAATCCGCTTTAGGTATTTTCATATTGCTCTCCTGGGGCCTCGTGTTTGGACCAGAGCTCAGATGAAGCACCGTGCAGGGAAATACCATCACTAATAGAGCCCTGCAGCCCAATGAAGCCCTTCGATTGTATTTGTGTGGCTCTCATAACGTGGAACTATCAAGTGTGCAGCTATTTTTTATTTTGTATTTGGTTTTGTGGTTGAGGACTTTTCGCATACACAAAAAAATCACAAAAAAGAACAAGAAAGAACTTGAGTTTTTCTTCTAAATAAGTCAAAAGAAAATTGAACTATTGTGAAAAAAAAGTGTCCTAATAAAAAAATATACATATTTATAAAAATGTTTTTAATTTATCCATGTATTTGATCCGCCCAAATATATTAAGGCTGAAGGGTCCGGGTGGTCATAATTCTGTTTTTCCAGACAACATCATCCTCTTCTTTCTGGTGATTCTCTATCCAATGTGTCCGCGAACACTCCCTATATTCGTAGTACTGTTGAGTACTTGACTCTGGTGTTGCAGAATTTACAGACCACATGACTCTTGAGGAAGTCGTAACTGCTTTCATTAGTTGAGTCATATTATTTAGCTATGTCAGGATTATGCTTGTTTTGTTTGTTTGTTCTGCACAGGTTTTAGTTGATTCAATTTATGAGACTTAATCCCTTATGGGAGTCGTCGGGGGGCTGGAGCCTCTCCTAGATTCTTCTATTGGCTCCCTCCTGACCTGGAAGCGAACCGGCAACCTTCTTGCTGTGAGGCTAACCACTGCGCTCCAGATTCTGTTTTTTTTTTCAAGATAATAAAGCATCTTTATTTATCTCAATGATCAATACAGACAAAAAGAAAACTGGGTCAAAATGTCTTTATCCGACCACGAGTCACGACGCCAGGGAAGCAGAGCAACACGGGGAAAACCAGTTAAGCGGTGCAGGAAGCCGAAACCTCAGCGGGGCGAACATGACAGACGTCATTACATTATCCTGGTTGCTATTTCTTCCCTGAGACGACCTTTACCTACATTTCATGTGAATTAAACTGACACTGTCTGTCATGTCGGACCAGAAACCAGCAATAAACTTGATAGCTTATCCTATATTTCACTGTCCTCAGTCTCTTGAGCATTTTTTCCCACAAGCATTTCAGGGTCTAACGATGAAGGACGAGCACATTTTTAATCTTTGTTTTTAACCTCCCTGGTAGAAGGTTCTGTGAAAGATGACCAAATCTGTGACTTCAAGATCAAGTCGATGAAGAGGGGACGATGATGAGTGACTTCATGTCGCACAGAAAATTCTAAAGGTCAATCAAATGTCTTGACTTTTGTATAATCACCCGATAAATGGCGACAGAGTAGCTAAACACAGTATCTGAATGTTCTGTGAGTGAGAACATCCTGCAGATTCTCCTGGAGCTGCTCCCTAGGATGAACTTAATGTGGAGCTGAGAAGGATCTGCTTAAATGCTTCCTTCCAATGGAATCATGTGACGGATTTTTACTGGATCAGCTGATCTTCGACCGCTGGTTCCAGACAGAACAGACTGTCTGAGCTCACAGAACGCACCATTAGTTGAATCTATTCTTCTCATGAGACTTAACATGAACAAATGCATCGACTCCCATGACTCAAAGATGTTCGCAAAACCTTTATATTTCCTAAAAAGGCCAACTTTGGGTGAACTTTTTGAGCCAACCTTCTCATTTTGTTTCACCTTCACTTTTTCGTTTACTATTTCTGAGTCACTGGTGTTAACAGTTACATCAACGAAGATATTTATTTAATCTTCCTCTGACACGCCAACAACAGACACATTCATCCAGTTAAATTGTAAACGCTATTAATGTGTCATTTGTTAAAATGGATATTCTAGTCATAAAATGTATGAAACCAAAGGCAAGCTCCAAGCAAAAATAAAAGGGAAATAGTTTTCAATCAAAAATAAATGAAATAAATGATGCGGTTAAAAAAAAAAAAGATAAAAAACTTTAGAATTATTTAATTATTACAAATATAAAGCTATAAAGCTCAGGGTATTAAGGGTTAGAGAAACAATTTGATATAATATATGTCTTCATATAATTCATGGGATTGTATCGATATTCAACTGAACTTTTAAATAATATATGAACGTACAATTAAATAATTCAATTTTTAAATTGACTATTTATGTGAAAATATCCCCAGTGTTTGTTAATTGTTGTGTTGAATTGAAGCTTGTGGTAGCTAGAAGGCAGCAGTCATTACGTCTTCCCCATTTGGAGAAAAAATGAAATCACATGAGATCTCGTGATGACTAAGGACGAGAGGATACATTAGACTGTAGCAACTTTTAAATGCTGGGTTGCACCAAATAAATTAAAGTTCAATAATGTATAGTAAAAAAAAGAAAACTTAAAAAGGATCGGATACGTATCGCCATACTTACACCCCTAACTATCGTAGGAATATTTTATTTTGTGTTCACCTGCTTGACAGTGTTGCCGGTGGTGTTGGTCCAACAAAGGTCAAGAGGCAGGGACACCCTGGACAGATTTCCAGTCCATCACTGAGCACACAGAAGTATTGATGAAACTGAAAACTCAATAAGAAACTGAGGTGAGATTTCATGAAATGCTGTGAAGCAAAAGTTTCAAGGTAAATCTCTGAGATCTTTTATGAATAGATTCTTGTTTGTCGATGTAACTCAACGCATCTCAAAAATGCTTCCCATTAATAGTTTATCTAAACATTGGCCATGATTTAAAGACTTTATTAAGTGTGTGTTGGAACCATCAGACTCACTCAGGTGGAAATCTTTTTTTGCCGACACGAAATATCATCTCTTTATTTCATCAGGACTAGACTCTTCATTTCCCTGCAGCGAACACACAGCACATAGCTTGGGTTTCATAACTGGTTTTGGGGGAAGTTTGAACAACGCGATAAGTGACTGATTTCGTTGCTTCAGGCAAACGAGTCGCACTTTTTGATTCATGATCAAGTACAAGACCAGATCAAAACATTTTGTGGCAATCTCTAAAACCAGACTTTCTTCATGAAAACTACTTTTATCCGCCTGCTCATGTCACACTGCCAGAATTATGGAGGTAGATTTCTGCCTTTTTTAATGAATCAAAAGAAGTCACTTTAATAATAATAATTAATAAATTAAAAATCAATCAGAAAATATATACTTTCAATCTCAGCAATTCCCGAATCATCAGTGTTTTTCCAAAAATTAAAAAAAAAAAGTCTTTTTGAACACATTTTTATGTTGAAATTATATTTTTTTGATTAAGCAACTTTTCTTTTGGATTAAAGCAACTTTTCAACATTACATCCTGAACATCGATTGTATGTTTCAAACACCTTGACAAAACACAAAAACATATCCGAGCCAGGATAAAACAGTTTTATTGCTTGTCCTGCAACTGTGTTTGCAATTCATTTCACATCTAAAGGAGTCGGCGTCATGTGTAAACTTTTCTCCTCCCGAGGGTGAGAAAGCACTTTTAAAAAGAGCGACCTTCATGTTTTCTTTAAAGCTGCAGGGAGTGAAAGAGTGCTGGAAGAGAGAGAGTCAAAGAGTCTGATGCTTCTTCTAAACTGAGCAAACATCCCCTTTTTTTATACACACATATTTGTTCCTGCGTCTTTTTTATGGTTTATGTCTTTGGCGTTTGGTCTTTAAAGATTATTTCTAAAACAAGTTTGACAATTGACAATATGACAGTATGTAGTGTTTTTGTATGTTAATTTGGATAGTTTTGGAAGAAGATTTGTTTATTTAGGGACAGAAAAAAATATTCAATAAAGAGCATTATAAAGCACAAATTAAAGTCCAGTTGTCACAAATATTTATATATGTTTTGTTCATTCATAACATTCAGCATCAAAAAATCGAATATTGTCGATTAGGACTGTGTATTAATAAAATATGTATCACAACACAATACGATATATTGTGATACTTTAGTTACAAGAATATATTTGTATTATGTCCAGTACTTGACTCTGTAGTTGCAGAATTTACAGACCACATGACTCTTGACAAAGTCGTAACTCCTTTTTTTTCTTTGAAACCAAAATATGTCCAAACATCAGCTTTAAAAGCTGCTGGAGTCAACTGTATCCTCTCGCCCTTAGTCACCACCAGGATTTTGCGAGATTAAAGTATCTTAAGTGTCCAATGCGAAGGGTACTTTAAAATGCCGCTAATAGCTAAAACGCAATTTCTTAATGTCATAGTGCATTAAGCGAGGAAGGAGAAGGAAAAAGAAAGGAATTTTTCAGGAAGATGATAATTCATCTCAGGTGAGGTTTCTGCCTTCTAAAAGGAAGTTTTCCTCGACACTGCCATGCTGTGATTCTCTCATTGTTGAGTTGCTGGGATTGTTTTTTCTCTTCTTCAATATAACCTTCCTTAAACTATAAAGTTGAGTCTACTTGACACTTGACACTGTGACACATTAATTGAATGGCTGCTGTTCAATCTGCACCACTTCTTCAAAGGATCCATGGAGCCAGATGGTACTTCACAATAACACCAAATTGACCAAAAAACGAATTAAAATAAATTATTATTTATTAATTGTAAACATGTATTAAGTTATTTTCAAAGGGCCATAAAGGGAAAATGAATCTTACAAACCTCTCTGAGGAGGTAATAGAAAAACATTTATCCAATGTCATTTTCCAATATCCAAAATGTAAAAATAATACATACATATAATGTATAAAAAGCATGCAGAGTTTATTAAAAAAAACACTCGCATGTGGTTGTATAGTAACATTATAACATATGTTTAACATACATTTCTACTGTTGAATATTGATGCAGTAACGTGATAAAAATATTTTTATATATCGCACCTGCTATACTTTAGTTTTAGAGGTGGATTTAGAGAGATCATCTGAATGTATGCAGTAAAACATTCATTTACAGACTATTGACAGAGACATCATCATGACATAATAGAGTTAGTCGACACGCACATAGAAAGGTTACAACACTGTCATTAATACACCGTTGCCCTGGTAACCAGTAAAAGCAATTAAGGTTAAAACCCAAAGTTATTACGCCGTAACTCTCGCGTTCACGTTGTGAGAAGCATCTTTTCCATGGACAAAGTAATCATAGGTTACAAGCTTGCGGCGTTCCATTCATCCCGCGCAGAGGGTGGCGACGTGTCCTCGGAGACCAGACTTTAGGATCAATGCCAGAGCGATTCAACACTCTTTATGTAAGTTTGGGTTGAGTGTTGGATTAAAGCGGAGGACAATAAGAGAGTCGTGGGCTGGTGTAAAGCTCAATAGCTGTTATTTTATCTCACCTCCCCGTCATTCTATTTCAGCCTCTTCCTGTCACCTTGTCTCTGATCGTAAGAGACACACTGACCGTCGTGTCGTGGTCACACACCAGTAAAAGGGCCTCATATTGGATTCATAAATGGCTTCAAAGCAGCTTTATAGAAAACAATGTTTAATAATATATGACGACAATCTGGGCCAAAATGTGCTTCGGGAACTGAACGACCAGGTGTTGTTTCTCTGGCGACACATGCTGCGTTCAAGGACACAAATGAGGATCAATAAGATTATCAAGCTTCACCTACAATAAAGATATGGATGTCCCAGACACACATATAGTTTTCTTTGGATTTAACTAGAACCTTGACACATGTGGTCGACATGGCTGCACAACTGAATGCAGGTACGAAGAAATATTGATAAACTTTTTTCATGATTATTTTCTGGAACTCCTGTTGTGTTATCAGTTTTTATCTTGATCTTTAAAGTAAATATTTTATTGAATATTGTTTTGATTGTTTGTGACCCTGGTCTGGAAAAGCGCTCTACAAATAAAAATTACTTACTTACTTACTTAAGATACTGTATCAATTTATTTTTTGCTTTCGAATCAAACTTTATTTTCATCATAAGTTAATGGTTTATATTTCAACAAGGAATGTATATATAAAAAATATCTGTTAGTTTATTAACATGCAACTATTCAAGGTGTTTGTTAATTTTTGGATTGCAATTAAACCTCCAGCCTCTATGGCGGCAGTCATTATGTCCAAAGCAGCTATAGCTATCGTCAAGAGTCATGTGGTCTGTAAATTCTGCAACACCAGAGTCAAGTACTCGAAAATACTACAAATATATTCTTGTTACTACAGTATCACAATATATTGTACACCTGAAGCATCTGTTGATACAAGAAAAACAACTTTAGAAGTTTAAAAATAGAAACACAAACAGGTGCTTCTGTACATTTTGGGTCACACTTTGTTCTCCTTTATTCTAAATAGGAGCCTCTTGCTCAATGTAGCTATACTTTTTCACTTTTCTACTTGATTTCAATTCAAAGAATCTTTGCAAATACCAACTTATATTTCAGATTTCCACACTGGATTACAGACTCAGGGAACTGCCTGTGTTCTAAAAGCAACACTAGGATTTAAGGTTCTTAACTGTGATTTTTCTGAAATCTTGGGAAACTGTAGACCAAAGTTTGGATGCTGTAGGCTTCTTATGAACTTTAAAAAGATACTTTTCTGTGTTTGAAAGTGAAGACGTAGATGCTGCAGCGATCTGTTTTAGGAGGTGAAGAGGAATAAAACTTTCATTTTTTAGTTATTAAATCATGATAGATGTATAAATTATTTACTTACTTGGCTCCAGTAGAAGCCCCAAAAAAAAATATTGACAGAATCTCTGAAAAATAATCTTGACTTTGTGCTAAAATTGAACTAAACTTCATCAATGTGAGCCAGGAGTATCAAACTGAAGTACAATATTTGATTTGATCACATACCAGCTATTATATTTTTATTTATTCATGGGGAGAAAAGTTACACAGAAGGTCGCAGGAGAAGCTGTGAATCACAGAAAGAGGGAGAGTTGACAGATTCAAGTCTGGTCTGCTCGAGCAACTCTTGAAGGATGATATATTTATTTTTAGCACTTCTGATGACTCAGCTAAACCCGACAAAGTCAAACAGTCGACGACATTGAAGCAACGAAACACCTCGTAATGTTGAAATTCGACACCTGAAGGCAACTTTATAGAAAGATAAAACTTTATACTCTTCAAGACTAATAAACAAACTTGTAATCATTGTTTATATCAATAATAAAAAAAAAATTGTACATTTAAATGTATAAATATTGATGGTTGCTCACAAACATCAATATTTATAATATATATATTGTTACGGGTTTATTTATTTGTTATCGTTCTTTCTAGGGGGTGGGCCTTTGAGTTTTGTCTGGGGTTTGTCTAGAAACACTAGGTTAGTGGTGTGCACCCCTCTGTATTTTGGAGTTCTCTTGCACCTGTTATTTGGGGGAGGGTTTTTGTTTTGACTAATGCTTTTTATTTGGTGGCACTATTGGGTCCTGTCTTGCACATTTGTGTTAAATAAATCTTTAAGATTATAAATCTCCTGGTTTCCATGTGAACACACCCTCACTAACAAAACTCGCTGCACTATGCTACGCCCTGCTAACGAGAGCCAACAGGGGGCGATACATATGTATCACCACAAACGTGATGAATAAATCCCTATCAAATGTAATTGTCTTCTATCTGACTGAGCAACTTTGGCACAAATCCCCAATTAGCGAGGATTTGATCTCGGAGAGACGAGATAATGAGCGTGTCTATCATTAAAACAAACAATTATCTACTTTGAGTGACATCAGGCTTCAACCTGTCAGGAGGTCCCCATGGAGACGACACAGAGAAGCACTTACTTTACTTATGCCTGCTAATAACCGCTTTTAAATCTGCTTCATCACTGTAATTATTGTCTGCTGGCTTTTTAGAAGTTAACTCTGACATGTTGGTGTGAAGTTCAACAAAAGTATGGAAGTTGTTCATGTGTTGCTTAGTGGCGCTGATAAAGACACATGGTTGTTGGTTGAGCTTGTGGGATTTATTAGTGGTGTTGGTGGTTGTTGATTGTCTAAAATGATGTGTTTTTTAAACATTCAGAATCATTTCTGACAGACCTCCTTGGCAGAGGGAATAAACATATTTAACCTTGGAGGGTAATTAAATGTTGTGTGGCAACGTAACAGGGGAGGAGGGATATTAATATAGAAGAATATATATTAGCGTAATTGCTTTATTCTTAGTTGTGATTTTAATGATCATTAGATAAAAACATATTCAAATTTGACAATTTTCACAAAAACATCCTCAAAGGCGTAGGTGATGAAGGGAATTTGTGTTGGGTCAAAAAACAGGAAATGTAACAATAATTCTGATTTAATAAACTGTTAACAGCAGAATAGATTTGTCAAAAATGTTGCTCGAATGACTTGAAAAGTTCTTAATTATCAGTAACGTTGAATTGAACACTTGAATAATCCCAATCCTGACACCATTTGTCGCGGTGGAAGTCTCCTTCACCTGACCTTATGGTCCACAATAACAAGTCAGTCACTCACAGCTCAGAGATTCACCCGCAGAAGCAATTCTCTGACATCTTTTGTCCTCTTTTATCTGCCTGGATTGGCAGGTCTGCTGTTACTCGATTCTCACGGAGAAATGAAGGTGGATGATCTTCTGCTTGTTTCCAGCAAGTTAATAATGCTTTGATCCCGAGGGCGGATTTCCGAATCCGATCCTTCTTTTTAAAGCAGGAGACGTGAAGGGGTTGATGGACTGACAGGAGGAAAGAAAAGGTTCCTCAAACTTTGTGGACAAAAGACCTCTGAAGGTGGTAGGGAAGTGGGAGGAGGGGGTCACTCAGTCAGTATGTATCCACAAACCATTCCTCGGTTGTTTTTACGATGATGGTAATAAATGATTCTAGATGTACAATAACTCAAATATTGTTGTATCTGTTAATTTATTGTATTATACTGGTGAAATTGTCCCCTTCAAAAGAATTAAAAACACACAGTTCGATCAAAAAAACATTTTGTAAAGTTTTGTTAATATTTATTAGCGATGTGTAGACGTGACTCTTGTGTCTCTAAATGTTACTTGTGTTGACTCTTTTTAAATCAATAATAATTTCAGATTTGATCTAGATAGAGTTAAATACACACACCTCTGCTTTCTCTGTATAAAACTGTTAAAATGCTCACTTTAGGGGCTTTAAACTGAACCCAGTAGAGAAGTGACTTTCAATAAAATATCCATTCATCTGATGAATGATCTCCTCTGTATCTGCCCTCGGTCAAAGAAGGAATGAAGCAGTGACGCAACTTAAGTTGTTGTCTTGCATTGGTGTTTTTGTGCTAAATTCTTTCCCCTTTTTAATGCTTATGTATTTTATGTTTTTCTTCGCCTTTCTCCGGATTTTCTGCTCATCTTATTCCTTTTATGTAATAATTATAATTATAATTGCCTCCTTTTTTTTTTTCAATGGGCAGAGCTTATGACAAAGAAAGCATGGTTGATGTTCTAACTTGTGGAGCCTGGTCAAATCAGCTGGACCTTCATGAACATGGTTTTCTGTGAGTGTGTAGTGTCAATAAAGTTGTTGTTGTACTTATATTAACAGAATATAATATCAAACAAACATGTGATATTAGACAAGAATCATGTGACTCTCTGACAACACACATATTTGGTTTGAGTTCAGGTAACTGGAGAAAAAAAATGTTTCAGCCGTTGTGAGTCCATGGGGACAGAGTCTTTCAGCTCGACCATCAGACTTTCTTACGCAACTCTTACCTTTATATGAAACCATTCAAAGAAAAAGTTCAGGTTAAAAACATACTTAACTGAACCATGCTTTGTTTTCAACATAGTCTTTCATAAAAACAACTGTCTTTTTCATTATCTGTCTTTCCTGTGTCTCTCTAGCCCTCCAGTGTTTGTCCTGGTTTGGTCTCTTCTGTCTGTGAATTTTGAAGCAGGGCGTTACTTGTCTGCCAAATATCCGCTCGCCCAGAGAGCATGGTGCCCTGGTGACAATAAACCTCATGTCTGTGATCGTTATTTTCTGATGCATATTATAATCACCTATGTTCAGGTAAATCATCCTTTTAAACATGATTCTGAGCTTTAATCTCCAGTTTTAGACCACGCTCTTCCTCTGAGAACTCAACCCAAGTCCAAAATCCAATTAATGTTTAAAACATTTGAGCCATGATTAATCTGATACATATAACTCCATTAAAACTGTTTTAGAACCATTTTAGAAGCTGCTGGAGTCCAATGTATACTCTTGTCCTCAGTCAATGCAATCCTGCAGGATTTCATTTTTTCTTTACCTGTCGAGCAAGTAAAGACTGCTGCCACCTAGAGGCCTTAAGTTTGATTGCAACACAAAAATGTACAAAGGCTGTGAATATATTCATGTTGACTGAAATAAAAAGTTGAATTATTGTATTTTAAACATAATTTATTGAACTGTGGACTACATGGTTTATAATAAAATAAAATACATTTTGTTTAATCGATACAGTGCTGTTGAATGTCGATACAGGTATGACCCGCCTCTTGCTCAATGTAGCTACGATAATATCCAGCACTTCATCAGTGAAAAAACTACAGAAACAATTATGTTTTTTTGACCAAATTTAGTTACATTGCTAACCAGCTAAAAACATTAAAATTACAAAATAGACAAGACTATTATAATCTTTGCTTTGATAAGTTAACAAAATAATATTATATAGAAAATTAAAAAGTACATACTATCATTCATTTATTTTAAACTGCTGATTACCTCTCCAGGGTTGTGGGGCTTTTTTCTTATTTTACCAGAACAAGCTGAACAGCTGAAAGTGCAGTAGAAGGTATAATTTTCACATCAGCACAAAAAATTATCTTCAGCTTCAGTAATGATGCAATTTGGGTGAAATTCAAATGCAAGTCCTGGAATCTCATGAGAGAGTCTCAGAACCAGAGAGAAATTAACCAAATTAGCTCTGGATTTGTGACATTAGAAAAAAATGGTCTGGCACCGTGTACTTTTTTCTGTATTTCTTTTATATATAATTATTTTCTGTTTTCCATACCAGTTTTGTTTCTGTTTTTTAAGCAATCGTTATTTGTTTTGTTTTAGTGCTGTTGTTCCTGTTTTTTGTGCTTAAATATTTTCTGTTTTACAATTTTTGTTTTTTTTGTTTATATTTTAGCTGTTTTCGTGAAATTTGAATTTGTATTTTGAAAAACTAAAAATGGGGCACAGAGCAGCAACGATGATGGTAAATATATTTTAAAAAATCCTCTCTGGGCAAAGAGTTTATTCTGATGAAGAACAGAAGATGAAGATCTAGAAATAATTTGGCTGAAGCATGGATGATGAGAAATAATAGATTACCATCAGGATCATCCTTGAATCACATTAGCACTGTACTTGAACAAGTTAATTTAGAAGCAGAACATGTTTTGAATCACAGAAGAAGATGTTTAAGATGAAGAGTTGACTGACGGCTCATTCAGACAACTTCACAGCGCGGTAATTGCTTATAAAAACGGAAGCGAGTCAAATAGAGAGATTTCATCATAATAAATATCTACCTTCAACTAACGGTTTGAGGCACAAGCACTTGAAACTTGTCTCAGCAAAGAATCACCTTAACCTCTAGTTTGGGAATCAAACTTACGCACAGAAACATATATTTATTTAGGTCTGTTGAGGGTAAAAAAAACACGTTTATATATATATATATATATATATATATACATATATATATTTATATATATAATTAGATGTATTACTACTACTGTGCATTATAGGACTTGTATTAGTATTACTTGTTGCATTACGTACTTGTAACAGACCAAACATCAACAATTTTGCCATTAACTAGCATGTGGTGTTCTGCAAGGCTCTGGTTTAAGCCCTGTTTTATTTTCACAAAGAATCTCATCACTTTCCTTTAAAGAAACTTACAACAATTACAGAACAATGTTTCTATCCATTCACATACATAATCACTCATTGATGGCAGTAGGCTGCAACCTAACACCAGCTAAGCATCAGTAGCAATAATTGTTAACTGTCTTGTTGGGGAAAAAGCGATTGGGATTGAACCTGCAGCTACAATTCATATCTGGAATACAACTTTTTTTTGCATGCTGTCTTAGAAAAACATTGGTGACCTCATATCTCTCATCTGGATTAGTGTAACTCCATCATAATCTTGACTCACCCTGTATGTGAAAACACCATTTCAAACTTACATCATGCAATATGAACACAAAAGAAGCACTGTTGAAGATTAAATCCATGGTGGTATAATCTTGAGATTGCATTCTTTTTTAACAAAACATATATATGTATATTTTTGGAAACTTCAAACCCCCTTTTCAGTATTTCAGATAGTATAGAAGTAATGGAAACAGTCGTCAAAAAAAGAAAGTAAAAACAGTAATAGGTCAGTACACGAGCAACGAATGAAAGAAAAATATATAAACAAAAGTACAGTTTGTGTAGTCCTGTGTTGCAATCAGACTTATGACCACTAGACCACTTGTTACTTCCTTCGCAGCTAAAGGAAGAATGAAATCCGGCAAGATCCCGGCCATGACTGAGGGCGAAAGGATACAGTGGACTCCAGCAGCTTTTAAAGCAGATGTTTGGACATATTTTGGTTTCAAAACAAATCAAAGCAGTTACGACTTCGTCAAAAGTCATGTGGTCTGTAAATTCTGCAACACCAGAGACAAGTACTCAACAATACTACAAATGTATCCTTGTTACTACAGTATCTCAATATATATCACTAAATAACGTATCATTGTAATACTGTTTATGTCTAATATAACTCTTCAGATATGAGAAGCTGAATAAATACGGATCATACTTCACTTCAATATTGAACCATAAATCGATCAACCTCTAGTTTCCTCCTCTAATAGATCCGACACATCTTGATCTCTGTGGATCAGGATCTCATCAAAGGGTAGCTGGTGGTCATAATGTTTCAGCTGGTTTATCACAGTAATGAAGACTCACTAACAGAGAGGTTGACAGATTGTTGGGCTGCCGAGGGGCTGCAGGGCAAGGCAGGTTGATGGGGCGTTTGTTTCACTCCAATGTAGCGTCTAATAGTGTGAAGCTGCTGCGCACGTCCATCATTGCTCTCTGCGGTCTAATTACTCGCCGTTCCACCGGCGTCATCCTCGCCACAGATCACTGATGAGTCGGTGCTGGATATTATCTCACCCCATGAAAATATATCATTTATTTTGCATTTTCACCTGCAGCCGCCTGTCATCATGACCACACATTGATACATATGTAAATGTTTCAATATATATTCAATGTATATTTATGAACTATTTTACGCCACAATTGTGAAATAAAACTTAAGTTGCGGAACAACAATGTCATCATCAACTGACACATAAGGAACTTTCTTTAATTGTTAAATTTTAATTTTTTAAATGTGTTATTAAAAAAAAAAACATTTAAAATTAAAGAGATATTATTTTAACAAACAAAAGAGCTTGTTTCCTGTTTAGAATAAATCTCCATTTTTAACTATTAGACAGACAGGCAGGAATATCTAATAAATATTATATAGAAATGTAGAAAAATTAATCTAAAAATGTATTAATTAAATCTAAAAATAAATATAAATTTGGTCCCTAATGACTCAGTAAGCATAAATGAATATGAAGAAAATATTGCCATGAAAAAATTCATCAAGAACAATTTAAATAAATGTGTTGTGTATGTTTTTAGTGATGTTTTACCATTCAATCAAGACTAAAGAATAAATCTCCTGCATCACTGACTGACATGTTGTTTTTCTGAACCAAAATATGGAAAATGTAATTACACTTTATTTACGTTTCGATAAACACACTTTCATGAGCCAAAATTTGTTGGAATTGTTAAAATTATTGTGACCTTTTAAGTGAATATTTGAGAGGAAGAGGTACAAAATGAATGTTTTAATATTATTTTATTCTGAGTTTTAAAGATGTTGTTGCATTATATAATGTGTTATTACGAGGAGTTAAGTTAGAGAAACAAGAATATTTAAGTCTACATGTGGTTCCAAGTCGGCCTCTGACAGATTCTTGGAATTAAGCCGACAGTCTGATTGGACGAGGCGTGGCTGCCATGTTCACCTTCTAATCCGTCCAAATCACTTGGTCGGCCAGTATTTGCTGCTCCAGTGCACACAACAGAAGATGGATTCTGAAACGCTCAGGAAAAAAAAGGCATGAAATGAAGAATGACAAGCGTGAAGGATCCCAACTGTTGCTCGTAACAGGCGTCGTGAATTCACCGTCGCTGTGAGGATGAGACGAGTCACAGAGGACGAGCAACTGAACTCACATGATGTCACTTCAGATTTGAGCCTTTCTGAGAGTGGAAATCCATTAGAGGAGCAGGCGAGCTTCACTCGCGAGCGGAGCTGGACAAAATACAGATGTTGGCGGGAGGATAAACCCCAGCTCTCATCATCAAGATGTCACAAAATCAGGCGGTGGACACCAAGACGTGACTGACGAACTACTACGACGAGGATCCGGCGAGAAATAAGAGCGATTCAAAGTTAAGGTGGAAAAGTTTGTTGAAGTACAAACAGGTAACTCTTGGATCATTCTCCAAAGTAGGGATGAAGTTACAGATGATCCTCATAGCAAGACTTATTTAGGTGTTTCTAGAATCTGTGGATATGATACATATCACAATGCAGCATCAACAATACAATATATAGTAATACTCTAGGAAAAGGATACATTTGAAGTAAAGTCAAGTACTTGACTCTGGTGTTGCAGAATTTACAGACCACATGACTCTTGATAACTGTAACTGCTTTTATTTGTTTTAAAACCAAAATATTATATAATATATTATTCATTATTGCTTTAGCTTCAAAGGATGTAGTATGTATATATAGTATATATATAAATAAATAAATAAAATAAAAGTCATGGAACAATAATGCTAAAAAAACAAATATGAACTGAAAGCCAAAAAAAAAGAGAATTGATGGAATGCTGAATTGAATATCGATATAGTATTTTGAAAAAAGGGTGATAACTTTCTTTAGAAAAAAAAATTGTAGAAACATTTTTAATTACGAATAACTTGTAGACTCAATAATATGCTGTCTTCATTTCCAGCTTAAAAAAGCAATGTATTTTTTCTTGTTAGTTTGCTGAATTTAAAAAAATATATAGAATAAAAAAATTCCAGTTCATTTTGTTTTTCCCACACTATTGAACACACTGGATGTTTTAGATTAAAGGAGGAAACTAGAGTCAAAAGAGCCTCAAAAATCAAAGAGTTGCATCATAGAAGATTTTGTTTTTCCACAAATAAAAATTATTATTATATTATTAAATTAAATTAAATTATATTATTATTATATTAAATTGTTTTCAATAATCTGTAAGAGTGATTTACATTATGTTTTCTATTGATTTTTCTTAACTTTATAAAAGCATTTGACAGAAATAACATTTATAACATTATTATTACTATATATACTATTATATACTGTGTAGAATTTCATTTTTCATTTCCAGCTAAAACAATGATTTGTCTATTTAGTTTCATTCATAATTTTACTTGAAATTATATTTTTCCTAGGTCATTGAATTGCATATTGGTCGCAGCACACTGACCTGTGTCAACCAAACAAAGCGTATTTGTTCTGTTTTAAACAAAATTAAATAATTACTCACAGGCTTTTCCTTGAATTTGTGAGACTCCTCTGTTGTTCTTGGTGCTATCTTGATCTTTTTATATATAAATATATATACTGTTTTACATATATATATATATATATTACTTACTTACATAGCTTTAGTTGATGTTTTGTTTACATTTTGTAAATCAGGTACTTTTATTTGTCGTCATTATGTTTTAAGTCTCACACAGTTTTATTTTTGTTACGATCGGCAACAATCTTCACTTAATACATGGAAACACTGAATAAGATAAAAATGTGAATCATTAAACCAAACTCCTCTAAAGGGCCTCTTGAACAGAGGCCTCGTATGCATGAGGCCTCTGTCTCAAATGACACCAACGTTTTCTACTAAGAGCTCACTGTGTCGTGTCTGATTTTCAATTGTGATTGCTGTGACTTTTCTTGAAGCAGCTCGAGGTGAAAATAAATGTTGGGTTTGTCGATATAAGTTTCACGAGACTGTGGGAGGTGAGACAAAGATTTCATCTTCAGTCGTTTATTTAGAAGTAGAAATTCTGGAGGGTATTTTTACATTTTACCTCCTTCACTACTCGGCTGGTCTTGATATTACGCAGCACACGACCTGTATTAAATTAGCGAACAAACAAACGACGGGCTATTTCGGTCCACTAGGTCAGGTGTGGGTTACACCGACGTCCTGCTGCCAAAGAGGGAATCTGAGTTTCTGCAGTGTCGCCTTAATGACAATTGATATTCACCGACAGTTTGTTATGAAACAGACTGAGTCATTAGCTGTGAAGCGCCTCCGTAAAAGACTGCCAAACAAAAGATGCCTTGACTCGAGTGGGGAAATCGTAGCATTACTTTCCTTCTGAAGTACCACTTTCATATTGACTGACGCTCAACCATGAGCGCACACAGTATATATATACAACAACACAATTAAGAAACAAGGCACAAACCTTTTTAGGTCTATAAGGTTCTGAACACTTGATAAAAGCAAAAAAATATACGTCAGATAGTCTGAAGGTGAATAAGAACAAAAGCATGAGCATGAGCATGACACTTTATCCTGATTTCTCCTGATGGCTGAGCTGCATCGCAACCTACTGCCATCAGTGTGTGATTTTGTGTTTGTGATTTTGTGTGTGAATGGTTGAGTGTAAAGCGCTTGAGGTGCTGAAGGCGTAGAAAAATCACTACATAAATAAGAGCCATTTACCATTTAAGGCAGATAAAAGTAGAAAAAGCACCAAGAGAGCCCAAACCTCAGCCAAGAAGCTCAATTGCACTCATTTGGCTGTATGTCATCTATTGGAAAAAAAACTATTTCCCGAAGGAGACTTCCTCAGGGATCAATAAAGTTCTACCTTACCTTACCTTATCTATTTTCAATTATTACTTTTAGATGATTTAATAACTTTTGTAGCATTTGAGAAAAAGTCTAGCGATAGGACGCATATCACGATACAGGGTCAACAACACAATATATTGTGATACTGTAGGAAAAAGAATATATTTGTAGTATTGTTGAGTACTTGACTATGGTGTTTACAGACCACATGATTCTTAACTGCTTTCATTTGTTTTGATAGCAAAATATGTCCAAACATCAGCTTTAAAAGCTGCTGGAGTCCACTGTATCCTCTCGTCCTCAGTCAAGGATGGAATGAATGCTGCCATCTTGAGGCCGGAAGTTTAATTTCAACACAAAAATAAACGCTGTGAATATGTGTAAGTTAATTGTTAATTTAAAAATAAATTATTGAAATAGTACTATGATACAAAAACAAAATATATTATGAGAAATTGAAATAGATATACAGTATATATCAAAAATAAAATTGTAATTTGATATTTTTTGTTGTGTTGCTCACTTGCACAACACACACTAAAATAGCAGCTCTTCCCTCAAGAGTGACAAATCCTGCAAAAGGGTAATAGATCCAGATGATTACCAAGAATTATCATCACCAAAGGTTCCTTTAAACTTCACTGAAATATGTTTTAGTTATTTTAATAACAGACAGAAATAAGATGTGAGTGATCACATGACCTCCTAGACTGAGGTTACAAGTGTGTCTTTTCTGTTAAAAGCTTCGCCTTCTTCAGTCCAATTACATCAGAGCCTTCAATTCAAAACCACTTCCCTTCCTTTTCACAACATTCTTACCTTCACACAGTGGATTTCATTAGCGTCACTCGGACTGACGCTGCCGAGACAGACTTTCCCATTTATTGATCTTCCCGACTTTGAACATCTTTCCTTTGAGTTTTTATTCCCGTTTTCCTGCTGAAGTCGTCACCATATGTTGGTCATAACAAGAAGGCAAAGAAGTGGTTGAGACGTGGACGGACTATAAAACAGGCAACAAAAACGCGACAGCAACAAAGACAGAAAAAAAACATTGAATATTATTTGTCGTTTATTTAGCTGCTTTTTGTTATTATTATTTTACTTTTTACATTGACAAGTTCACTGTTGTCTTCACTTACTTATATTAGTTGTTTATTTGATTTAACACTTTTATTTTAAGTTGTTGTTTTACAGTGTTGTTAAAAAAAAAATGCAAAAATGGGTATGAGATTATTTCAGAGACAGATCAACATAAACCACAACCTACAAGCAATGGTGGACGCACCACATTCCAATAGTAAAAAAAAAGAGTACAGCTAAGGAGGCTTAGATGGCGGAGACTTACCAAGCTAACATCTCTTCTGACTCAGAAGACTTGACCATGTTGACCTGAAACACAGACTTGACGAAGCACTAAAGGAAGAATATGTAAAATAAACTGTGACAGAAAACCGCCGTACTATAGATGTGGAAGTCTTTGAGGAGACTAGTGTTTTAAGCTTACATATACATGGCGTGTGATTTGGAGAAAAGATGTAGAGGTTGAGGAGAACCTGAAAGGTTTTATTGAATAAAAGGAAACTTCTTCTATGTTCACTTTTAAATGTTCATCTGGGAAGGAACAAATATTGCGGAGTTCGGCTTCCACTGAGACCCAATGCTGAGTCCTTCAGTTGCTTTTGTACCCAAGTACTATTTAGAAAATAAGTTTCTCAGTTGGTGTTTTCTTAGGAAGCAAATTCAGTTGAGCTCAATAAAGTTAAGTTTTACCTTAACAGGCTGAATCGAGTTATGAATAATATATATTTTGGTTTTCTAGTGCCTTTAACACCCTCCAGCCCACTCTGCTCCAGGACAAACTGACACGGATGCATGTGGACCCTGGTCTGGTCTCCTGGATCTCGGACTATCAAACGGATCGGCCACAGTATGTCAGGCTGAAGTACATCATGTCTGACACTGTGGTGTGCAGTACAGGCCCCTCTCCTCCTCACAATCTACACTTCAGCCTTCTGCTACAACTCAGAGCTGAGTCTCGTCCAGAAATATGCTGACAACAGTGCCATTGTTGGATGCATCAGGGACAACAGCGAGGACGAGTATAGGAGTCTGATACGTGACTTTGTGGACTGGAGTGAGAGGAACCACTTGCAGCTGAACACCTCAAAGACCAAGGAACTGGTCTTGGACTTTGGGAGGTCCAGGACAAAGCCATGTCTAGTGTCCATCAGAGGCGACGAGGTGGAGATGGTTTAACACTATACCTCAGTGTGTGGCTGGACAGTAAACCGGACTGGTCCTGCAACACAGACCATGTGTATAGGAATATATAGTTCAGAGTAGACTGTACTTTCTAAAGAGGCTTCGATCATTTAACATCTGCGGGAAACTCCTCTGCATGATCTATCATCATCTATGTCTGTGGTGGCCAGTGTCCTGTTCTATGCTGTGGTGTGTTGGGGTGGGAATGTGTCCAAGAGGAGTGTCAACAGGTTGCACAGGTTGATCAGGAGGGCTGGCTCTGTGGTTGGCATGAAGCTGGACTCACTGGTGACAGTTGCAGAGAGGAGATATCTGGATAAACTACTGTCCATCATGGATGATGACAGTCATCCTCTGAACACTGTCATCAGTGAGCAGAGAAGCAGATGGAGCACGAATGCTCCTCCCCAGATGCAACACTAATAGACTCAGGGACTGATTCTTTCCTTGTGCTATTAGATTGTATAATTCTGAGTTTGGGGACAGGAGTGGAGTGCCTCAGCACCTTGGGGAGCAGATCCTTCAGTCGCTCTGCTTCAAAACCTTGGAAGTGTCTTCCACCAGACCTCCGCAACTGTGACTATCTCTCCCTCTACAAATCCCAACTCAAAACCCACCTGTTCCGCACTGCATACCTCTCAAAACTCTCTCATCTGCTGCTAACACCTTGTTTTATTTGTTGCTTTTATTCTCCACCTCCTGGCTTTTTTTGTATTCTGTGATTTTTATTGCATTATATGATTTTACTGTGAAGCAACCTTGAGTATCCTAAAAAGGAGCTTTTAAATAAAAATGTTTTATTATAATTATTATTAAAATATGATATTCTATGTTGATCTTTTTATCCTTTTCTGTGTTATCTTTGATCTGTGTGTCATGATTCAGTTCTTCTTATCTTTTTTTGCCCTCGTTTCCATTCATCATTGTGTTGTGTTTGACAGAGACAGGAGAAGAACCGGCCATAGGTGATGTCACAATCAGCGCTGAGGGACGCTTGAATCTCCGACGGTCCGTGGACTTCAAGTTTCCCAGCCTGGTAACAGCCGTTCATTTCTCCGGACATTGTTGGATATATTCTGTTTCCTATGGACTTTTTTTTTTACCATTTTTGTGAACTCTGTGCTGTTGGATCTTATGATTAAAAGACTTCCGCGATTGGGTCGACCGCTTCCGTGCTCGTCACACTATGTTCTAAAATTGTCTTTGTTCTTTTTATTGAACTTTGTTATTGTTCTTGTTTTTTTATGAATCCATCATCTTTGAACTGGAACACCAATTTCCCAAAGGAGGGAGGAATTAATGAAGTCCATCCATCAATCCATCTTCATCACTGGTGCCCACGCTTTTTGGAGTCCGCAAGCTACTTTTAAAATGATCAAGTCCAAAGGATCAACCTTTATCAAATTTGCCAAACATAATTAAGTACATATAAAACTCAGATGAATTGCACTGAATGGACAGAATAGACTGATAATCAGTCATGATGGAAGGATGTGTGGATTTAATCATCTTTACAGAAAGATTACTTGCATGAATTAGAGTCAGATATTGCAGTCAAGAAAGTAGCATATTTACTCATATTTGGATACTTGTTCTCTGTGAGTAACTTTAAAGATGTCCATTAGACCTGAATTTAAGCTCAGTGTCAGTCACATCCTTCACTTCAGACACAAAATGATGCACAAAAATATTCAGATGTTTGAATTTGTGTGGGACACGAATCCAACAACTTTGTTCATCCAAATCAACGTAGGATTCAGACAGGTCATCCATTTCCACTCCATCATTTAAATATGTCAATATTATTTAAATTAAACACGAGACCCCAGATTCCTCTCTCTGTGATCATGAAAAAAACAAATGAACAAACTGGATTAATGGTTTATTCGATTTTAAACATTTCTAAAATGAACAAATAAAAATGTCTTAAGATATTTCTGCGCAACAGGATAAAAGTGTTTTATAAATAGTCATCATTTGATGGTGTATTAATATAATGTGTTTTTCTGGAATCAGGTGATCACATGAGTTTTCACAGGGTTTGTTGCACTTTTATTTGAACCTGCAGCTTCACATTGGTAGATCTGACATGATGTTGTTTCTGTGACTCTGGTAGCGAAGATTTAAAACGATCAATTGCGCATAATTTTGTTTGTTATATTATAAAAACAAAATTAGAATTCCTTCTCATTTTTCTGAATTGCGTATAATGCCTGTCGGGAAATGTTTTTGCTCTTCATGCTTGATACACATGAACTTTGCCATGCGTATGCTGGACAAGGGGGGAGCTAAGATTGTCTGCTCTGGATGTCAATCAAATGGTCAACCAATCGGCGCAATAGCTATTTGATTGTCATCCAGAGCAGACAATCTGAGCTCTCTTCTTCATTTTTTAAAGCGTTTTTTATTATGTCACGCGATTTACTCACAATAGAATTGGGCTCGCATAATCTACATGTATCAATCCAGTATTCTGGAAAGCAAGATGGCGATCGTGACAAACGATATGTACTGAGAAAATAGAAGATTCTGTTTTGAATGCGGACATTCTTCTAGCTATCTGGGATCTTAAAGACAGTCTAACAAGTTTTAAGTGCAAATAAGTCAAAATGTACGTATTAAGGATCTAGAAGAAAAAGTGGATGATGGAGAAAGATACACTAGAAGATGGAAGCTGCGACTGAACAACCTGTAGGAAAAGTAAAATGACGACGTTAAGAAGGATGTATTGAAGTTGACGACCAAAGCAGGCTGGGAATCCTCATTGATTAAGTTCACCGTATTGGAAGACTTAGATAGGACAAGAAACCAAGACCAATCATCATCCAGTTCAACATGAGATCATTCAGATCCAAGATTTGGACTGCATCACGGGACGCGCACATCTTGAGACTGAAGAACCTTTGAATGGATGAAGACCTCACCCAGAATGAACGAGAATGTAGAAACCAACTTTGGCCCATAGTGGAGAGGGCTCGGAAGGAGGGGAAGAAAACACCCTGGAGAGCTGCTGCAGAGTTCACAGTCGGTGTGGAATTTACGACATAAGAACGTTATAGGTTTAGAATATTACATTCTTTGAGGTAACAATTCGTTCATTATTTTTGTTTTGATACGGCTGTTGTTATAAATATTATCACTCTCTTAGATTATAATGTTAACACTGACTTTACTTGTCTAATTTTCTGTCTTATATTGTTTTATTTATGTCTGACATATTTAATTTAAAAATAATTTCATTAAATGTTTGAGGCTTACAGAATATTACAAAAAGAAAATGCTCATTTATGTTTTGCAAAAAAAGTAATGCAGATGTCATTTTTGTACCACTCCAGTGAGGAAGATGTTAAGTTTCGGAAAAGTCAATGGGGAGATCAAATGTATTTTAGTCATGGATCACACCACTTGGCTGGTGTTGCTATTTTGTTTAATACATGTATGTGGATACTTCCAAAGAAGGAAGATGGATTTTTTTTAGTTTTAAAGGTAAAACTCTTTTGTTGGTTTAAATGTTTATGGCCATAAAAAATGTAACTTCTGCAAGAGCAATGTCCCCCCTACTTATCAGCGAACTTACTAAGATTCAACAAAAGTTGAATAACTTAAAATATATCATTGGTGGTGATTATAATAGTGTAGCAGATGCATTGCAATGGACATATTTCCCCCACGGTTGCTTTCGCAAGATAAAAATCTTATGTTTAATTATGTAAGTAAGTTAATGTTACTGATATGTATTGGTTTCTATATCCTGACTTAAAAGAATATACTTGGAGTAATGAAAGTGGTTCATATAAATCCCTATTAGACCTGTGGTTGATATCCCCTAATTCAATATGTATTGAATGATTCGCACAGTTATGCTCCAGTCTCAGATGCTCCTCTAACCCTGAAGAAAAGGGATAAGAGGCTACTGGAAATTGAATTGTGATATATTAAATAGCTAAGCACATTTTTTGAGTCGGTAAAATCATTAGCTAATAATAAACATGACCCCTTACTCATATACAAAAATGGACATATTTCAAATTTAAATCAAAGGAATACGCAATCAAGCACTGCAAACACAAAAAAACAGAAAGACAACATAATAGAAAATTCTACTATAGAACAAATGAATAACTTGATTATTAAAGAATTTCTTAAAGAGGAAGAAACGTTCAAACTATCTAAGCTGAAAGTGCATCCAGACCAAATGCACACTAATATGACTAGAGGTGCTTTTCTTTGCTCCAGACCAAAACGGTTGGAAGAAGGAGAGAGAAATACCATCTCATTTTTTTCTCCTGAAAAAAATAATTATAATCAAAATGATATCAGCTCACTCAAAGATTTATGATAATGTTTTTCAGACCCCTCTGATGTTTCCAATTATGTTTATAAATTCTATTCAAAGGTATATTCTTCTAAGTTTAAAGCCATTGGATGTTCATCATGGTATTGTTTGTTCAATCTTTGATATTTAGGATCAAAAATGATCCTGCAAAAATTCACATCATTCGACGATCTGCGTCACTTTTGATGTTATTTATGGTTCATGATGACATAAAAAGACAGAGCCGTGATAATATTGTTAGTTATTATAAAGAGTTTCTTCTAACTCTTCTCAAGGAGTTTGAGATATGAAAGTCGACTCCAAACTTTCTCGAGTCATTAGGTTGATGGTGTTAAATGGAGCTTTTGAGACAGAAAAACTTCATTTCAATTACATTAACCTTGTGTGTTTTCATTGCTGAAGCCGACTGTTGACTTTCTCTGCATCTTCACGAGGACAAATTGATAAACGAGGATCACACGACGCCTCCTGACATTGGCTCCTGCATTAGGTTGTTCAACTGAAGCCATTAACGCGGTGTCTCTGGGGGTGTTCCTGCGTCATTGGCGACAGGGCGGCTATCAGGATTCACATCAGATCAAAGCCGCAGCTTTTGTCTCGCAGCTATCAAGTGCAGCGCTGGAATCAGTTAGAGAGCTCATCGCTGCAGGTCTCTCTGAAATAGAGATTTTCAATCTTGTACGCTTCACACGGAGACTGCGAGGAGAACAAAAGCTTCTAACTTCGTCAGAGTAGAATTCTATTCTTCTATCTAATATATTTTATTCAGTTGTTTTTCAGCATTGAATTAATTAATTAGATTCAATATTTATATATTGAAAGGTTGAATTTTTGTTTTAATTGAATACTTTTTTTTTATCACATAGAGTTTGATATTAGCTATCATTTCAATAATTTTTAAGTTGTACCAAAAATACAAAACAAAATAGTAGCGAGTTTCTTGATTGATCAATGGTAATAATAATAATAATAATAATAATAATAATAATAATAATAATAATAATTTAATTAGAAACTTTGCTTTTAAATTGTGGAAATTAAAATATGAATGTGTTAAAAATGTAATACTCGATAATTAAAATATATATATATATATATATATATATATATATATATACAGTATATATATATATATAAAATGTATTGCCTTCTTAAAAAAATAATAACCAAAGTCTCAACATTTGAAATGTAAAATTCAACCATTCAATATTCTCATGACTGTGAAAAAATGTATTTTCATGTTTGCATATTAGTAAAGTAGAAGAAATAAATCCTAACCTTGTGTTCACGGGGAGCACAAAAAATTAACAACTCATTTGTTTCTTAAAGAGCAAAGACACCTGGGAAAGCATCAAGAAATGAGCACATGTCGCGCCTGCTTATCAGCAGGGAAACGTGACTCATCATTCAATCACACAGCGACACAAATTATTGAGTTTGTACATCAAGAAAACTAATTTAATACAATCAATGTGAACAGTAATTATGTTCATGGAGGCCTAAGAGGGTCATTTATGAGAACTTTTTTTTTTAACACAATCAACTAATGAATAAGAAAGGTCTAAAACTCAAAAACCTCTCAGAGCAGCTTAGCTCAGATGTTTTTTTCTTTTTTAAAGATTGTATTTTTTTTAATATACTTTGTTTGGTTCGAGACATTTTCAACAATTTAAGAAGATGACCTTGCACTGTCCTTAAATTATATTTCCTATGAGGTGATAAAAGATGCCATGTAATATTACATTTCAAAACTATATAAAACAACTTTGAACTTAAATATATTCACTATGAAATGTAGAAAACATATAACAACATAGAAAGTGTTTTAATGTAAATGTTGCTTTCACTAATTCAAATTAAAATTAATTTTATAATTTATTCATTCTTATTCATTTGTTTCTCTAGTTTTCCATTGAAATCATCATGTATGGTTAATTTAACTTTATATAGTTTACTGGAACAAAAGAAAACACAACCAAAAAAAAGGGTATCATTTATGAATCTAAAACCACGCAGTAAAAAAGTTCAATATGTGTTTTTTGGGTGGGGTCTCTTAACGAAATCACTATCTACTGAGGATTTGTTTTTGAACTGTCCGATGAAACCAGTACCTGGAGCAAACCCATGCAAACACAAGACACAAGTCAAATCACAGGTTGAATCTGTGAACCTTCTTACTGTGAGGCGTTCGCATCCACCACTGCACAAATATGTGCCTAAAACATAATAATAATAATAATAATAATAATAAGTCATTGTGATTATAAGGCACCTTTCAGAACACACAAGGACACCATACAAACATATTATAAAACAACAGTGTTTTTTTAAAAGGAGCTTTAAACCAGGAAATTATAAAACAAGTATTAAAATGAATTAAAGGCGAGGGGTAGATCGGCTGAAGGCCCTGGACCCTATGGAGGCCATACGAGCAGGTGGTAGAGTGAGGTTAATGGGACAAGAAGATCTAAGTGTCCGACATCGGGAGTTTATGTGGAGGAGATCAGTTACTTTATAGATGATACGGTAGGTGAAGAGGAGCCAGTGAAGTTGTTGAAGGACAAATGTGATGAGATTGCTAGAGGGGGTCTTGATGGTTATCCGAGCAGAAGCATTTTGTACTAGTTGAAGTTTGCGGAGGGATTTGAGGGGAAGACCAGGGGGTGAGAATTGCAATAGTCCAGGCGGGATGTGACCAGGGAGTGGTCCAGGAGGTTTGGATGAAAGGTACAATTGGGTGTGGTCTGCAAGGGGGAGGAGGGAGATAATAGAAAGAATATGACTGAACCTTGAGGAACAGGTGGAGATGGGGTAGGGATCGGAGGAAAAATGTTGTAACTGAATGAATTGGGAACGGCCAGACAGAGAGGAATTGAACCAGTGCCAGAAATGCCAATTGATGCTAGTCTGTGGAGGAGGATGGAATGAGAGATGGTGTCGAAGGCTGCAGTGAGGTCGAGAAGAACAAGAATGGATAAGAGTCTGGCGTCTGCTGATATCAGGAGGTCGTTGGTAATTTTGAAAAGGGCCTTTTCGGTGTTGTGGAGGGGACGGAAGCCTGACTGGAACTGTTCATAGAGATTATTGCTGGAAAGATGGGAGTGGATTTAGGATGCAACTACTTTTTCTAGAACTTTGGAGAATAAAGGGAGGTTGGAAATGGGACGAAGGTTATTGAAGTTGTTGGGGTCTGAGCCTGGTTTCTTGAGGATAGGTGTGATTGCATCAGTCTTGAGTGAAGTAGGCACTGAACCAGAAGAGAGAGAGGAGTGGATGATGGTAGTGATGAGAGGAAACAGGGCAGGGAGACAAGCTTTAATGAGATGGGTGGAAGAAGTTTTTTATTGACTAATTATTTTCTTTATTATAGGAGCAGAGGCGAGGTGGAAACTAGAGAGAGGCTGAGAGTAGGGTGTTTGGGGATCAGGAGGGAGAGAACATTGGGGGACGGATGAGGTCAGTTGACTATGAATATTTTCAATTGTTGAATTAAAGAAATTCATGAGGGTATTGCGGGGTGAAGGGAGTTTTTAATAAATAAAAAGAGTCCTAGTATTGCCATCATCTGACATGTTGAGACCTGTACTGAGTTTTGGCGGAGTTGATGGAGCTCCTGTAGGGGAGGATGTGGTGATGATACAGTTCCTGGTGAAGAGTAAGATGACTTTTCTTGTTGAGCCTTTCGGGTTGACGTCCTTTTGCTTCAAGGATGCAGCCTTGAGGTGTGAACCAGGGTGCAGAGTTGGTGAAAGAGACAGTTCCAGTTTTTAAGGGGGCGAGTGAGTCCAGCAGAGATTTGAGAGTATTATTGTAATGTGATGCCAGGTCAGCAGAAGTAGATGGGTAGTCAGAGCTGGGGAAAGATTCAATAGCATAGGCGAGTGTTGTCCGATTAATGTCCTCAATATTGCGAAATTAAATTGTAATTGAAGGTTTGCATTTGGAGATGTTCACCTTGAGGTTGAAGGTTAGGAGCCTATGGTCAGAGATGAGGAGATTGGTTGAATAGAAGTTAAAATGAGTAACACCAGAGCAGCAAACAAGATCAAGTATGTGACCTTTTGAATGGGTGGGGAAACTAACATTTGCTGCAAATCAAAACTGTCAAGGCATGAAATTAACTGAGGTGCGAGTGAGTGATTGATATCGTCGATCTATATGTTATAATCCTCGAGTACAATAATATTAAAAGAGAGGGGGGAGAGAAGGGGGAAAAAAAGAGGAAAATCATCAATAAAATCCTAGTGGTTCTTGGAGGACGGTAAACAGATGTGATTAAAGTCGGTTTTGTACCAGTTTCTTGTATTGTCAGTGATTCAAAAGAAGCAAATGTTGTGACGGATACCTGGGAGACCCTCCAGTTGTCTCTGTGAATTATCCTCGACCAGCGAGGCGGGGCTGTGATATGTAAACAAACCCAGGTCGAGTGCACACTTAACTGGAAAAAGTCATTAGGTAACTGCCCAGACTCTGTCAGAATAAGACAAGATTGCCTGATATTATAGTTGGGTTTTCTTAATCAGTGATTATTTAAGTTTATTACCTCATTACCTCTATATGGGCACCATTAATTACACAAAGCTCATCAAGAAGGTACTTGATGTCTTGCCATGTTTGATGAAACAAATCCTTATCAATGTTGGCCTCAGAAATCCTTTGTTTAAAGTCAGTTCTTCAAGACAGGATCTCTCTAAAGAAAGTGCAAGGTGACATCTGGTGAAGGTGGTGGCCATGATATTGGCTCATCCCTTTTATCCACCGCTTTAAAAATGTTTGATCGAGGACCTGAAAAACATGCAGTTCCCAACGTGTTCTTTCTACTCAAATCACGGTTTGTTGAAAAATGTGCAGCCAAATATTCCACCAAATGGTTAAAGGTAAACATTTGCAGTAATTAATTTCTCATGGATGAAAAATGAACAAAAAATGGACCAATATATCGGTTAGTTAGTTACGGTACGAGCTTAATTACCCAGCGTTTCCCCAGAATTTCTTAAAGATACAAAACTGTTAAAAATATTTTAAATAAAAAATGCCACGGCCGCTTAACTTAGTTCTAAATTGTTATTGTCCTTGAACATGCTTGCATGGACTTGAGAGTGCTAGGTTCATTTTTCAGTCGATCATGTAGCTTCTGCGATATGACGCCGAAGCTACACGATCGACGAGAGCTAAAAGAAGAAAATAAACGTTGGAGGACTTAAGACTTTTAACAGGTTGTCATTTTAATTTTAACAGTTGTAATAAAAATGGAGTAGTTAGCGTATGACCATTTTTAAAAAGGAAAAAATCTTCTTAGTTCAGACACAAATCAGTTTATGGAGGTCATTTTGAGTCCAAGATCTTTGTAGCACCGTGAGAGAACCAACTGACTCAAGTGTCCTTTATAGCTAAAGATATTGTTTATTAAACAAAGATACTACTGACTTCAAGCAACGGTTTTCTGATACTACCATTGATAAGTTACAGCAAATATGGCAAAAAAAATCAAACACGTTCTTGATGTGCTTCGTGCAACTAATGTGCCTATATAGATGTGTATTAAAATGAGTAAAAAATACTTTTACATGGTTATAAGTATACAAACTGGATACCTGAAACACATCATTTTAATGTGATTACAAATAAAAACTGATAGATCTAAAACAAATTTAGTGAAGATATCTTCTCAACTGAATGCATTATACATCGTTAAAATCATAAAAAATACTTAATGGGTACCCTATGTATTGATGTATTTGGTCCATATTTAAATATATGCCACCAACATCGGTGAAGTCAATGTGTTCAGAATACTTCAGGTCACTCACAGACAGACACGCAGATGACGTACTTTAAGACTAAAAGACCTGCAGTGGTTTTAGAGATTCATGATATTCCACTGTTCACACACGTGCAGAGCCACAGCAAGGTCAAGTATCTGAGGATAATCTCTCCGCTGCTTCCCGGTATCACTTATACTCTACGATATCACTCTCTATGTATTGAAGAGCTCTCCACAGCTGCAGTGTCCGACAACACAAGCTGCTGACCAGAACCACTGGAACGCTGAGGAAGGGCTTCTCATGCCGGTGATGTGATTGAACTATCTGCCGGTCATTCTGGAGGATGGAAGAGATGCAGAAGAGAAAGATTAACGTAAGAACTAGCAACAGATAATGATCTTTACTCTTACGACACTGACATCAAAGTCGTCCTTCTTTCTAACGCCACAATAGAAGAAATGAGAAGTCAGTGACGCTTTTTTTTTAAATCTTTCTAAGCCGACACGTAATCCAAAACTCTCTTAAAATTCTGCTTCTCCAGTTGGTTTATTTTCACAAATTTAAGCTTCTCATTTAAAGCAACAGTTCATAAAACTGTAAAATAGGGCGGTTCTTTTTCAAGGTTTGGATTGATTAGCTAATCCGACCTGTTTTCTGAATCAATTCTATTATAAAATAACAATGTCTCATAATCATAAGCAACCATTTAATAATAAGCGATCATTGAACCATTATGGTAGCATTATACATTTGTTCAATGTTGCATTGATTGAGTTCAAATCAAAGGACTCCCTGTAACGGTAAAAAGAAAAAACTTTAATACATTTTTTTCCTTCTTTTATGCATAATGTGAATCAAATAAGTTAAAAGACAGAAGTGCAATAGCATGTAAAAGAACTAAATATAAGAAAGGAAAAACATGTAGCACACAAGGCAGGCCTGTAGTTGGCGCTGTGAGGCTTTTGTATGCAGAGAAGAAGATCCTCGTCACAACTTATTCTAATAGTTCTTTTTATTTAAAAAAATTCTGCAATCTATCCATATTTGTGTAAAAGATTATCATCAATTTTTGTTCTTTTTTAATCTTCTCAATTGTAGAGGTCTAAATACTGTAGATAAGGTAGATAATATAAGACGTAAATACTTTCATTAAAAATAAACAATTTTTAAAAGCTGAAAAAATGTTAAGTAAAAGAAAGAAAAAAATTCTGAATCGTAATTGGTCTCTAATGTGAACAAATATTATCTTTGGATAAAAAGACACGGAGAAGAGAAACATTGAAAGGATAAATAGCAACATGGCTTGGATGATATCACTAAACAGACTTTATTTGCCATCCAGAGCAAAGTATTTTCTTGATTTAGAGAAATTCTTGATGATCAATGACAATCCAATTTTGTGTTTTGGACGAAGCAATTCATGGTTTTTTTTCTGACACTTTTTTTGCTTCCCTTAATGAAGCTAGTGTTACATCCTTAAAGAAAGAATTCTAGATATGAAGACTCAATACATATAGGGACATTGCTTCCTGAAAATGTTGTGTAACAGAAAATAAAATTTGCCGAACCTAATATATAGTCTCTACATCTGCAATTCACAAAAAACACGTTAAGTCTGAACAATTAAAAGATGTTATACTAATGATAATACTAATCAATAAATCAAACCTAATAAAGATGTCAAATGAGAAGGTTAAAGAGAGAACTTAAAAAAACAACATATATGACATTTCAAACATCAAAAACAGCAATTAAATTTAAATAATGGTAAATGTTTTTAATGATTATGATCATTATTAGGTTAGGTTAGGGTAGGTAGAGCTTCATTGATTCCTCAGGAGGTCTCCTTCGGGAAATTGTCTTTTTCCAATTATCCACAGCAAATACAGCAATTTTTCATAAAAAATAATCAAAATAAAATGAGAGCAAGAACAAAGAGAAATAAAGAGAAAGAACAAGATGATACAATCTAAGTCTAAAGATAAAGATAATTAATATATAATATTATTAACTGCCTGTTTTGTCATGATCAATTCATAAGTCAGTTCACACACACAGTCAAGGTGTCCCCCTGAGAGTAAAGCTGCTTAACATCAGAGCCGCTCAGGCAAAACACTCACATGTAATGTTTTGGGCGGTAATGAGCCGAAGTACTTTGCTAAATGGAGGAATTTAGTACTTAGAATGGTAACCCTGTAGAGATCTGCCCTCCTGAGACCCCCCATGGTTTGATTTATTGATTTATGTGGCACGCCTGGATGGTTGACTCAAAATCAAAGTAAATGAATGTTCACGTTGATATGTTGACTATAAAGATGTCAGTGTTCAAGATAAGATAAGGTACAGATATTGTGGATGTCAAAAATGATATTGAAATCATAATCAAGACCACAAACTAAACCAGAGCATTAGATACTTTTAATGCATAGACATAAACTAGTCTAAAAAAAGTCTAAAGACGAACCTATATAAAATGTATGAAATAAGCCAAATTAAGGTAAGGTAAGGTAAGGTAAGGTAAGGTAAGGTAGAACTTTTTTGATGTCTCCTTCGGGAAATTGTTTTTTCCAATAGCCACAGCAAATACAGCAATTTTTCATAAAAAATAAATAAAAATAAAAAAGGAACAAGAACAAAGAGAAATAAAGATAAAGAACAAGATGATACAATCTAAGTCTAAAGATAAAGATTAATTAAAAAGGGTAAATTAGATACTTTATGTTTATGTTTGGTTAATCTCTCAGCCCTCAATCTTAAATTCCAGTAATACCAGTGCAGTTCTTGCTGCTATACTAACTGTAGGCTAGCTACTTTTGTAATGCATGCAAATGAATCCAAATGAATACATTTAACTAGAAATTAAAATCTTACTCAAATCAGAAGTAAATTATACAATCATGAACATTATTTTGTGTCAGAAAACAACCATCCATGAGAAACCTGTAAAAATGATCAGATCAAATCTTCTCACAGCCATGAAAGAATCACATTCATCTTGTTTTTGACTCAAAATAAAAGTACAAAACAACAATTTCAATGACAAGTGAGAAGGAGACCGAGAGTGTCTCTAGAGAACTGATGAGTAGGGGTGTAAAGAAATATCGATACAACGATATATCGTGATTTTTTCACTGAAGGAGGAGAAATACTGTTAATATTTTAAGAAGCACTTTCCTACAAGCAATTTCACATTTGACAACAGAAAGTATTTGCTCATTTCTTTGTTGGAAAAGCCAGAAAAGGTGTTGTTTCTTAAAAAGAAACAATATATCGTTGTTACTACTGTATCTCAATAAATCGCAGTATATCGTATCGTCCCACATGTAGCGTGATACATATAATATCGCCAGATTCTTGCCAATACACAGCCCTACTGATGAGCAAGTCTTACTCTGCTGGACCAACATGAAGCTGTAGTATAGCATCAGCATGGGGTCATCATTCTTTTGTAAAGTAGAAGCTCTTTAACTGATTTAAAGAGTCAAATTAAGGTTTTAAAAGCTGCTCGACAAGATGGATAGAATTTGAAACATGCAACTTAATGGCTCTGGACCTTAAACAAGGACGATCCACGCAGAAAAGACGTAGACGACCACAACATAAAGATCATTCACATAATTGTGGAAACTAAATCGTGATAAATGAAGGAATTACTAGTAGAAAGTGAAGCTTTAATTATGTGAGACAAATCCCAGATGACAACATTTCCTCATGAGTGAAGCCCAGACAGATGGGATTGATATTCCCTCTTGAAAGAAGAGAGATGAAGACAGTCTCGGAGTGTGTTGGTGTGTTCCCATATGTGTGTTACTCTTCAGTTACTCCTGCATTTGCATATCAGCACAGGGTCTAATTCAAAGTGCCTGCAGATGTTGCTGCCATTTGCTCCCCTGCCAGTCAAAACCAGGGCTAAATGCCAGTCCCTGAGAGGCACGGACGAGTGGGCGGTTTAAACACCTTTTTTCCAGGAAGCTCTAAACAGGAAGATGCACCCAAAATATTTGTTTTAATTAAAAACTGTGAAATATTTTTTATCATGACACAATCCTTGCAGTTAAATTTCTAATGTCCAAATTCTTCTCTTTAACTATGTAAGATTGAACATATTTGTTTCCGGCTCCCCCTGTGTTAGAAGAGTGTAACTACAATGTCGTTAAAACTATGAACACTGGTTTAGAAAGCCAGTAAAACAACTAAAAACAACAAATCTTTGGTTCAATTTAATCTTGCTGTAAACTTCATAGACGTCCTTGCAGTTTGTAAGCCATAACTGAAATGAATGTAAACCCCTTCTTTAGTTAACTCATTCATAAAATTGCTTCAGTGATTCCCGCTAGTTAATAAATAGGCTTCACAACAGAGCTGGACAGATTGACAGTAACTTCACATCATGGTTTTAATTCGATCCCTTCCATGGTAACTGTATATATAGCGATATATATATTTAGGTGTTAAAAATGATGCCTATGAGATTAAAGTAGGATTGATAACACTCATTAGACCAGTGTTTTAACTTTTTTTAAGCCAAGGTACACTTTTCTATTAAGAATCACTAGGCACACCACCAGCCAAAAATAAAAAAGATTCTCTGTAGTCCAGGGGTGCCACACATGTTTTACCCAGGATCCATGTGAAGTGAAAATGATCAAGTCCAAAAGATCTACCTTCATGAGACTTGCTCAACATGAGTAAGAACATACAGATGACTTGGACTGAATGGACTGATAATCAATCATGATGGAAGGATGTGTGGATTAAATCATCTTTATAGAAAAAGGCTGACTTGCATAAATAAGTAGAGTTTGGTATTGTAGTCAAGAAAGTAGCATATTCACTCATATTTGCACACTTTTCTCCGTGAGTGTAAATTATTGCCTGTAGTATCAAAATCTCATGCTTCACTGTACATAAATTCAGGGGTCTCAAGTACAAAGAAGTTCATGGATTTCCTACTAAAAACACTCAATCCCAGAAAAAAGTGCACAAAAATATTAATATATTTAAATCTGTGCGTGCCCTACTTTAGACATATTGTCTATTATATTGACTTCTTACAATAACTTCCAGATACGCTCAGCAACCAGTGGAATACACAACCATTAACTGAAGGATGATTGTTTTCATTGCGCAGATGGTATTTTACGATACCCTTGAGTTTTGAAGTTGCTCAAGGAGCCTGAATACTAGGGAGTGGCTTTAATATACTAATATATGTTGATAATTATTATGATGGATGGATGGATGGATGGATGGATGGATGGATGGATGGATGGATGGATGGATGGATGGATGGATGGATGGATGGACTTTATTGCTCACTCTGGATTTTAAAGTTTATATTTCAATGAAGTTTGTGTGAAATACAATATTAATATATATTTTTTTTAAATACTCCCAGATGCAAGATGGCAAAACTGCATTTAAAGTTAGCTTTAGTTCCATTAATCCAACCAAAAGTGGAACAATCATGTTGGCCCTTGTTTAATTAGTAATTCTTAATTTATTTTTTTAATTGGTCATTTGTCTCAAAGCTAAACAAACTGCAAAACATTTCTTAAGATGAACTGATGAACTTCATCTGAACTACGTTGAAAATGTATTGAGGAGTGACGTTCTTTTGAAGGGGACATCTTTTCTAAGCACCATCTATCATCATGGAGGTCAACAGCCACAGCCCCGATGAAGTTTCTATAAAGGTCTGACATGCTGTTGAATTAAAAGTCTTCGGGTCGGCGCCCTCTATCACAGCAGGTTAATGGAAAAACAGCACTGAAGCGGATCAACTGGAACTTCTTCGGTCATCTTCAATTTATAACAAATAAAAGTATTGATAAATCAGGAGATGTTTTCAGCAAATAACCAGAGTTTAAATGAACGTGGCGAAGAGTCCGTCCCACTAGCATTGCTGATTCTGGCACAGATTAGCATAGCCTGTAAAGAATTGCTGACATCACTAAAACAGGCTATACTAATTAAAGCCAGAATCATCAATTCAGGTCTTCAGACACCTACAGAGAGAGGTTTGACAGCAGTTTGACAGCAAAGAGGAAGAAAGCATGTTAGCGAACATGTACGTAACAGATGGTTCATTATAGTTGAGGGGGGCTTCAGAGGAGAGGTGCCGGGGGACAGATGTCCTCTTGATTCTGGAATCAGTCTTTATCACACACAGGCCATATCTGGGAATTATACCTCAGACAATGAATCACACCAGGTCCAGCCTTCCAATGACACCGGCCCGTAATGGATGGCCCGTGAAAGAGAAATGAAGGCAGAGAAGCAGCGAGACAGAGCCAAGTGCAGACCAAGAAAGGTTCAGTGTGATGGGAAACAAATGAACGGAGGACTGGCTTTTCTGAGAAGAAATATATGTTTTGTTTCAGCCCCCAGCACACTTGAATGACACATTGTCTGGATTCATTTCATTTCACCAAGATATTTTTTTCTTTTTTTTTTAGCATGCAAGATCAAGTCACAGTTGTTTGTTTGGGCTTTTGAAACATTCGCCAACGAATTTTACTCCTGACACTCTCTTGTACCTTCAAAAGAAGCAAAATCTTCTTTAGCAGAGAGTCTTCATTTATTAGGACCATTCAAATATTTTTCTCATCGTATTTATTACATTGTATATCTACCCTTCATTTAAAGATTAAACGCAAATGAAAACGTTTATTACAAGATTAAAGTCTGATATATAACTTGTTTTTTAATGTATAAATACTTTCATACAAGATTAAGTACGTATATATAACGTATAACTACAGGATTTAAGTACATTACATTTATTAAGAGATTACAGATGTATATATTACCTTTATCACAAGATTTAAGATTTATTATTATATTTATCACAAGACGAAAGTCACTATATAACATTTGTTTCAAAAACTAAGTGGAATATATTATTACATGATTTAAATCTAATATATGCAAAAAAACAAACATCTGACTCATATGAATTTCTATTAAATATCAACAACCTCAACATAAATTCATAAATAAAAATAAATAATGGAAAAAATATAGATATCGGATTTTGCATGTAAAATCAGGAAGACTCTTTTGAAGGACTGAGATTGAACCTGTTACTGTACAAAACGTGGAGAAAAAAAGGAGAAATAAAGTTGAATTAAGCCATGTTTTTCAAGGTGCCGTTATTAACGGTGACAGAACTCTGGAAGCATGAAGAAAAACTCAATAACCTGCTTCCATCTTCCTCTCTGCTCTACTTCTACTGTTGCGTTCAGGTACCCCATCATTTCTTAATCAGGCTCTGAGAGTGGTTCAAATAAGGATACTAGAGGATTACCGTAATCGTTTTCCTCAATGAATATCGATGATACGCTTTAACGTGTTAAGACGTTGTGATTGGTTGAGGGAAGGAGGAAGTGGTGATGTTTTTTTTTTTTAACCAAAAACAAGAGCTGCTAATCAATTTATTCTTTCATCACAATCATCTTGATGGATTAGGATGACAAAGGTTCACTGGTCACATGACACATGACAAATGCACCAACCAACACAGTTGTGTTTAATAACAAGTCTGGAGAAGCTGAAGTTTCCTCAGCGACAGTCATTTTACTAACGTTCTCCTGGAGGAAACAAAGTGCAAATGAACACTTGGACTTCTTCACAGTCAATATCATCTAATTGAAAAAGTCTGACCGAAACATTCTCCGGACTTTAAATGAACTGCTTCTTTCTAGGCGGTTTGAAGACAACAATCAGCCGCATGAAGCAATTAAACTTCTCTTTTCCAGCCAACAAATGAGGAAGAGACCATTTGGTTGAAAGTTCCATTAGTGTGAATGAGCTGCTGTAGGATGTTAAAGTGACTTGATTCCACTTGAAGTCTTCAAGCACCACAGACAAGAAATAAGAACGGAAACTAATGATATCAGAGCACCTCGTGCTATCTCATAGTTTACTGAAGTCATCCATAAATCCAGAGCTTTCTAATAAACAATATTTATGCCAGAGAGGACAGTTCGGAAAGATAGCTCTGGACAGTGTCTCTCACAGGTATGGGACTCTGTGTTCTGGCAGCTGCTGGAGGAAGGATCATAAAACTATGGAATTCTGTAGTGGAGGGTGGGAGGCGGGAAGAGAAAAACAAAAGAGGATTTTTTTTTTTATTGTTTAGATAATCCTCTGTGTTCCTGTGTTCATTAGTATTCATGTTAATTTAATTGAGATCTTCAGAATACTCAAATTATGGAAGTAAATTTGTGCCATTGGACCATAAATATTAATTTATGACACTGGATTTTAACTGCATGAAACCAGACTATGAATTTGAAAATCCATCAAATTTCAAGCAGTTATTTAATTGGTGTCGATTTTATGTGTATGAATACATTCAGTGTAAACATTTACCGTGCAAAAGTCTAATGTATTAATTAATGTAAAATGATATTCAGTGTCAGATGTGTCAAAACATAATGAATAAAACTGATCTGAACTGAACTGAAACTTAAATTGTTTACAATTAATTAATCTTTTAACAATTATTTTTTTGCACAAATGTATACTGAATTAATTCAAGCAATGAAATAAATATAATAGACAGCAAATGAATAACTAATAATACAAATAATTTGATGTTTTTTCAAATTCAAGGTCTGATTCTGATGCTGTAAAAATTAACATTCACTGTAAATAATTGTTGCAATGTAGAAACAAAAAATTCTCATCAGATTTGAACATTACATTTCTCTAACAATTGTTTACACTGAATATCTGTTTACATTGAACTTTTATACAAATTGAAATTTACACTAAATTAATTCATAAATTAAAAAATAGCTGAACATAAAAGTGCTTAATATCAAAAAAAATAATGAATTAGAAGTAACCGTTTGGATGTTGTCGACGGAAAAGTCATTAATCCCTGAAGTCTCCACCTCTTTATACTTTATACAGTAATAACTTTATAACAAGCTACGTCATGATGAGAGACTTACTGCATCTTGGAGAGGAAGACTTCAACATTTACAACATGTGAGTGAGTCAGGAAAGTTGGGTTTTGAATTAGTTGCCCTTTTAACAAGTAAAGTGGTTAGCCTCAGAGCAAAAAGGTTGCTGGTTCAATTCCAGGCCGAGACAACCTTTCTGTGTGGAGTTTGTATGTTCTCCCCGTGTTGGGTGGGTTAACTCCGGGCACTCCGGTTTCCTCCCACAGTCCAAAAACATACAGAGGTTAATTGAGAACTTTGGGAAATTGTCCATAGGTATGAGTGCGTGTGTGAATGATTGTCTGTCTTTGTGTGCCTTGCGACAGACTGGCGTCCTGTCCAGGGTGTCCCCTGCCTCTCGCCCTATGACTCTTGGATAGGCTCCAGTATCCCTGTGACTCCGACTCCAGGATAAAGCGTCTGTCAATGAATGAATTTCACAACTACTGTTGTGTTTTCTTCCCATCACTCAGGGACAGGTGGATGAATCTTTACTACACTATTACAGCTGGTGTTACAGAAGTATGAAACTCTTTTCATGGTCACACTTGAAACACCTGCTTCACAAGGAAAAGTGTGAAGATGTTTGAAAGGTTAATAAAAGTGTCAGAGCACATTCTACCAACTGTTGGTCTTTTATCTTGGAACGTCTCTTTGAAACTCTTTTTATTCATTTATCAGGCCGATCTCTTCTCTAAGGGTAGCTTATATCTCAAAGCTGATAATGAAGTTTTAAGAAACCCCGATGGCCATAATAACTGCCTGAACTTTATAAGACTGGAAGTATTAAGATGAAAGACCTGGGACAGGAAAGACTCACAAAGTAAACTCTCTGAGAAGTGAATTGTTGGGAGAAACCTGCAGGATCTAGAGCGAAGGACATGATCCGTTTTTAATGACTGAAGCCAATGTGGATGTGGACTTGAGACTGGAAGTCACATACACAACAAACAAAAATCTGACTTTTACTTGAAAAAAAATGTGCAGCATGGTTCAAAACAGAAAGCACTGAACTGGTGCTGGACTTCTATCTCAACTGTATCATGATTATATTCCCATTCATAAGTTTTTCGAAATTTCTGAAAGCAAAAAAGGTGTATAAGCTTCAATAGCTTTGAGCTAATTATGTGTAGTTTCATCCAACAGTCATACTTCTACCAGCATAATCTCCACCTCTTGACCAGAGTCTGGCTAAACTGGAAGGCTGAATTTCCAAGATGGCCGCAACCGCCAATTAGCTTAAAAACTGTGGTTCAGGAACACAAAGATGTCACAGATGTATTGTAACATAGTCGATACTAGGGCTGTGTATTTTAAAATAATGTGTTCATATGATACGTATCACAATTCAGGGTTAATGATACAATATATTGTGATATATTCTAATGCAAATATATTATATATATTTGTAGTATTGTCGAGTACTTGACTCCAGTGTTGTAGAATTTACAGACCACCTGACTCTTGACAAACTTGTAACTGCTTTCATTTGTTTTGAAACCAAAATGTGTCCAAACATGAGCTTTGAAAGCTGCTGGAGTCCACTGTCCACAGGATCTCACAGGATTTCAATGTTCAATATAAAAACAAACAAACGACGTGAATATTTGCATGTTAATATTTAAAAAAAAAAAAAAAATTATGCTCACATTATTGAACTATAAACTGTAAATAAAATAAATATTATAACACCAAAAAAATATAATTCTATAATTGGTACAGTGCTGTTGAATATCAATACAGTATTGTGAAAAAGAATAAAATTATATATCACAATATCAATATTTTGTACCATCCTGAGTCTATACAGTCTGTGATCTATTGGAAAATGCATTTTGACCTCAAATAAGGAACAAAAATAGGACTCTGCACCCAACTCTGATTCTTCTGTGGTACCGACCCGAACTCTTCTGTAGTACGGATGCAACAAGACATGCTTTTAATGTTTCAGTAACAAGGGGTTATTAACATGACCTAGACCTGATAATGTTGCTGATAATTAAGTGTGTGATTTCCTCATGTGAGAAACATACGTGGTTAGCAGACTTTTTGTCATCTACATGTATTTGATGCGATCTTCCAGCTGTTTCAAGATCATAGTAGCATATGGGAATTCATAGCATACATATATCAGTTCTAATATAAGACATGAATCTGCAGACGGACTTACTTTAACTTATTTTTGTCCAAATAAAAAAAGAAGTAGCAGCCAAACAGAGATAGACACAACCTAAGATGGAAAAAGAACAATGTTAACTGACTTCAGTCCAAAAGAGGTGAAGATCAGAGCAACAAGAGACCCTAATATTTATCACATTCTTGACGATCTAAATTTAAATGGAAATTCTAAACATGGGCTTACAAATGCTGTTTTGCCTGAAGGAGAATTTACGTCTTCACAAGTGCTGCACTCCATCATTCAATAGTGAATAGAAACACGAGAGGGGAATGTAAACAGAAGCAGAAGGTTTGTCCCAAATTCACTCTAAATGATTAAAGTTTTTCAACAAAAAAAATGTTCTTCACCTGTTTCAGTAATAAGACACAAAACAATACAAGTTTGAGTTAGTCTCATGATGAGCTAGCGTTCAGAAGAAGAGAGACTCGCTGAACAGATGCGGGAGAGTGGCCAACAAAATGATTATTAATGATATTAATGTGCCATGTTTTCCTCCGATGCGGCCAATAAGAGCTTTGCTCGACGCCATAAATGATAATCTCCCGCCTGGATTGTCATGATGGCCGCACCGGTCCGTGATATTCAACTCAGTCATAGAGCCATTAAAAATGCTTGTAAATGTTTGATTAATTATCGCAATCTGAAGCAGTGAATCATACATAAGACCCCATTCAGTTGGAAAAATCTAGCTTTAGATGAATAAAATAGTTGACTACAAGCATCCCATAATATAAATAAGGTTAAAAAAATATATATATATAGATACACTTCAATTCAACAATAACGAATCGAAATTCAACAGAATTTTATTGATTTTGATTTGATTATAAATCACTTTGTATTATTATCATAGTTACTTTGTGATCTATATTTGTTTGAGTATGTGTTAAATATAAAAAAAAAGAAGTTTTTTTTCATTAATTTACAATTAAAATTCAAAACGACCCATAATAATAAGTCAATTAAAAAAAAGTAATTAGTCAAGTACTGATTAAAGTAAGCCAAAGAACGTTTATAAAAAAAAAAGTCTAGAAAACCTGTTTTTTATGAGAATCCATGACGGCAGACCACTTTGGACCCTTAAGATCAGACAAAAGTGAGAAGAAATATAGAGACACATCTAAACGTATTTCTTGGTTTTGTAACTTGAAGTACTATCAAAGTTTGACATTATTTTGATCTCAATTCTAGACAGAGTTCATCAGAGTGTCTTCGACGTTTAAGAAGGAAGTTGTCAGTTAAGATGATTGATGTTTGCCACAGACAAAGAAGTGTTTCAATCGATATCCACAGAGCAACAGAAGGGCAACCAAGCAGAACTCTCTCTGGGTTTGACACCGTTGACGGCACACTGTTGCCTTTCGATTGTAGGTTCACAGGATCACAGTGCAAAGAGAGGACTACTTCTTTTCACAGGATTCCAAAGAGCTTTTTGAAAAGTTTTTTAACAAAACTGGTAAAACCAGTATTATTTAACTTACATTCAAAATGTTTTTTAAGCTGATGTTTGGACATATTTTGGCTTTCAGTTCTATACCTTCAAACCAAAGAAAACATCAAAATATGTCACTTAAATTCAGTGTAAGAATCGTTACGAAAACTATTCAAGTTTTTGGAAATAAATCATATCGAATGGTATCACTACAGCCCTACTCCATATCTTATCTTAAACCGGGACATAGTCATTGGTCATGGTATCGACATAAAATTAATTCAATTTAATTTTGAGCTAAACTTCCAAGGAACTACATAAAATGACTTGACTGTCAGGCAAAATGCCCCCGACAATCCGCCTTGAGTTTGACAAATTTGTTTTCACCATCATACAATATGTTAGGACAAAAAACAAAATTAAAACAAGTCGACGCTAAAAAAGTCAAACTTTTACGATGTAATCCATTTTCAGTGCCAGATGAAATATTTTAGCATGAAAATGTAAAGAACACGATTAAACTTTAGTGAATATAAGTTCAACAATGGCAGATGAAGTCGTGATCATTTCAAAACACAATGTAGACGTGGAAGAAGTGAGGATGGAACGGAACTATAAATCCATTCAAATTACTGCTCAACATTCTTTGACTCCGTCTCAAGATGAACCAGGATTCTCCCCCCAAGCATCCTTCCTTTGTATCATTTACCAGGAGCTGCCTGGAGGCAAAGAATGCAAATATTGATACACACCGCAGGGAAAACCTCCTGCCAACATTGCGCAAGACCTTTAAAATGTAAATATACATATTCATGATGCAATTTTTCAGTTAGAGACTACGATTGTCTCGCTGTCAGTGCCTTCAGATTTGTATCGTTGCTGCTGAATATGAGCAGAAAATAAATCGTGTGAAAGGAATATATTAAACATTAATACGTGATCATAATGTCTTATAGACTCTCAAACCACTCCACAATATGTCTTGAAAATTAACAAATAGGTTACTGACCTCTCAGTAGAGGTTTTTAGGGGAAGATCAAATCTCTCAGGTCAACTTAAAGGGAGTAGAAAAGGGGCAAAGACCATGAGAATTCAAATTCAGTCACATTTTGATGAAATTTAAACCATATGTATTACATACCAAGTAGGAGAGAGTTCAATAATTTTAATTTTAATTATTTTAATTTAATTTTATATTATTAAATTTTTACTTTTTCAAATACGATATTTATTATATAATAAATAAGGATTATCTTTTTTTGTTTTATTTAAATTATATAAGACGTATGAAAAAAAAAAAATTCTCTTTACAAAAACCATGCAAATATTCAGTGTATTTTCATCTTTGTGTTCCAATTAAACTTCCAGCCTGAGACGCAGCTAAAGGAAGAATGATATCTTGCAAAATCTCGTCAATAACTGAGGACCAGAAGATACAGTCGACTCCAGCAGCTTAAATAAGGATGATTTCCATAATTTTACCTTCTTTTTTGTAGAACCTATAATCTGTGATTTTTTAATTTACTATCATCTCTCCGCTCCCTCTCTATTTTCGATAAATTATTTTTATATATTTTTTATTGCTAATGGTTATCTTTTTAAAGTATTCATTTTAACACATTATTATTCTATTAACATTTTACTTTTTGTGTGATTGTTTTTCTTATTAGTTGTATTGTAATAAGTGAATGTGTGTTTCATCTTTTTGGTAAACTGCTAAGCTTCAACGTGGGAAGAATATAGGTCTCACCATCAGCATCATTAGCATTTCTTATGTAAATACATCTTTTCATAGCTTTGTTAAGGAAGGGAGATTGTGTCCTTCCAATCACACACACTAGAGAATGATTGGTGATTTTTAGAGTAATATTTACGATGCAAATCTTTGATGAATTCTCTCCCACTGGATTTGAATGACTGATTGCAGATAATTGTTTTGAAAGCAGGAAAATTAAGATGTCTATAAATGGAACGGTAGAATATGATATTCATCAGTAAAATGTGACTTCTTACACTAAACACGTTTTATTCTAAAGAGATAAAAAATATCACAGATTTATGCAGGAACACACACACTCACAGAAGCACATGTCAAACAAACACACCTTCGTCTCTGCATCCAACATGCAATTAAAAACTTAACCATGATGTGTAAAGCTTTGATGAGTCATCAGTTCTTTCCTTGACTTAAAGGTTTGATGAAAGGAAGGTTCTACTGACGACCATCAACAGTTGAGTTTATTGTGATGAAGCAGTAGATCCACTCACTTCACCAAACATTTCTGCTGATTCCTGGAAGTTTGATTAGTTTGGGATTTATACACCAGATCAAATTCATTATCCTCAGCAGTTTAGTTTAGTCTAGTAATCCCGAGCATGACTTATATGCAATGACAAGACCCACCGAGACACTTTTACTCACAGCTGAACTCATGTGCTGTGTCTCAAATCGCATACTAGCGTACTAAAAGTTAGTATTTTTAGTACGTTAGTGTGTCTCAATTCTTAGTATGCGAAATTTAGTGCGCCATGCATACTAAATTGGCATACTAACACGCCCACAAAACTAGCATGGTTCGATGGACACTAACCATACTAAACAGCCGCCATTTTAGTGACGTTTTAAACGGAAGTTACGTCATATATAAATGCATATATATGCATATACTTAAATGTGTATTTTCAGCAGCAGTAGGAGGATAAACACGTCTTCGCTGCTGATACCAGCTTAAATATCTCGCGATTATTTAGATTCTCATATTTTTTCTTTATTTCTTTTTCCAAAGTTGCAATACGTGCTGCCAGCAGGTGTCGGCGATAGCGTTCAAACAGCTGCTTGAAACATCGTTAAATAGAAGTAGAAGAAGAAGCTGTCATGTGATTTCCGGTTAGTGTGTAGCTTCAGGGTTTGATTTGAGACATACTATCTGCGGAGAATTTGCGTACTAGTTAGTATGCATACTAAACTGATGCATACTAACTTCTAGCATACTAAGATTAGTATGCGATTTGAGACACAGCAATGGTCTTCTCAGATAGTTGGTGTTTGGTCTTAAATGTTTTACTATCACTGAAACTTTTATTTTTTTTAATCATCCAATTCAAAGTAAATTAATCTATGTGATAATGTCCATCACTGTTTTACTAGCTGAACTCCTGGCGTCGCAACAAAGACAAGAAAATGATTTAAAATTAAAATGCAAAGACCATGTAAATTAGTTGAAAATATTTCATTCTGGTAGCGTCAATCTTTGATGAATGGCAACATATTCCGAAAAATGACGCAGAAACTAGCTAAAAGAAGACAAAATAAGTGGGAGGACTCTAAAGTGAATCTTGGTTGCTTCATATTTGAGATACACAGCTCTTATTTAGTTTAAAACCTTCCTTGGAACAAAACAAACAAAAATAACCTATTTATGCTATTAGTAGGAAGGAAGGATAACAGTAGATCAGCCGTTTTGGTCTTGATGAACAAGCCCAGCCCAGTTCATTTTTTAATGAAAAATTGCTGTATTTGATGTGGCTACTGGAAAAAAAACAATTTTATAAAAGTTTCAATAAAGTTATACCTTACCTTATGTCATTTTAATTCTGACAAGTTCTCTGTAGCACTGTGTGAGAAGCAAGTGTCATTTATAGAAATATAATCCTGGAGTCACAAAGCTCAAACTAAAGCTATTTTGGGCCCAAAAACAGATCCTATGTGAGTTTATTTGACAACAATCCAAGTTTACTCAACAATGTAAAAGCATTTATTTTGTCTTTAATTTCAGCTCTGTTGAGAGGTTTGCTTTGGTTCCGCTGGTTAGTGTTGGTGCAACAGGATTTTGTGCGACCTCTCAGACGACCTTGTGTCCGTGAGGCTCACGCTGTGACCGATTCAATAATGAGGATCTGTCAAATACGGCTTACGTAACGTCTCTCAGGCTCTGTTCTTGGGGAAACAACTCAAGTCAATCTTAAGGTGGGAAATGAATCCACGTTTAACAACCCACGAAGAAGAAGAGGCAGCTGAGGCGCCTCAGACCTGACACCAGGCTCTGGGCGGGTAATTATGTGTTAAGAGATGAGCTGACAGAAGAGATTTACCTGTGCCTCCCAGTTTACGATCCATAGCTCTTGTTGAGCCTGATCCCACAAACACAAATGGACCGCATACATTCTAATGCTTACCTATAATCATCAGAGCATTTCAATCACAATATCCTAAAGATAAACTGATTATTTTATGGGAATTATTAGTAAGAACTATATGTTTAGAAATTAGCTAGAATGCAGTGATGTATTGTTTGGATCTTGACTTAATAGAAAAAAATGTATGTATGAAAAAAAAAAGAAAAAAAAAAGATTATTTTAGATTAATTGATGTTTTTAATCTTTTGTGAAAGCAGCCTGTTGAACGACATGATGGCTCTCAATATGAACAAGCAAAGTAGGTTATCTGATTTTGGTGTCATTAAACTAGTTAAGTATTCTTGAAGATTATTTAGTTTTTATGCCTCAGTTCTTACACAAAACCAAACAAATTGTATTCATCTATTCCTAGTTAAACCAAGTGACTTAATCAGAGCAATTAGTAAAAACAACATTTTTGAGCATTATATGATCCAAGCCAAGTTAGAATGATATAAAAATATGATGTTTATTCTTATAATTATAGGATCTTAGGTACCATTGCACAATCTAAATTAGCATTATATTATCTAAACTAGTCATTTACGATCTACAATAGTGGTATACGATCAAAACTAGCAATGTATGATCCAAGCTAGCAATGTATGATCTAAACTAGAACGGTAATTTCCACAATAATGCTAGCAACACCCTCACAGCGCTATATCTACAGTTACAGTGTAATTATACACATTTTCAACAACAATGGAAATAATGTCATCACTCTGTATAATCATTCAACAATAGAAAGAAAATGTTCGCTTGATTTGCACTGTTGTGTACCTAATATATAATGTAAATAATGAAAGAAATCCAAATCACATTTATTACATCAGACGATATATGTAGATAAAATAAGAAAAATAGAAAAATAAGTCTTGCTCTGACAGCTGCTGTATCAGAAGGTGAATTTGCCTTCTGTGTTCAAGAGTAAATTATCTAATACATCCAAATGTATTCATGTTTCCTTGTGTTACATTTTGACGGAGTAAGCAGGTGTGAGATGCAACACTGAATTTAAAAAGTGTCCTTTTAAAATTCCACAAAAAGTTGTTTAATCAAAAATAATAAACTTAAAAAGAGCTGAAACACACCAGATTCAGAATAATGGACTAACATTTTAACCATTTATATGATGATTAACTATGTCAAGCTTGAAGATTATAAATCCGTAAAAGCCTCACGGATCAATATAAATTGTTAAACCTTTAAAAAAGGGAAACTTGTTGAGTCGATGTGTATTGACTCTCTTAAAATAATTACCAGGGCAGACTTTGTTCAGTCGCCTGGTAAATTGTCAAATATAGACATAAACTGGAGGACACCATCACGAGAAGAAAAACATGATTTGAATCCAAGATGTGGGGGAAGAAACTGAGAAAGAATTGGACACTCACCAAATATTTTGGGGAGGTGAATCGTCTGGAGGTCACCTTTCAGCAGAGAGCCTTTTGGTGTCCATGCCGTCTGCGAGCCGAGCGTGATTATCCTCCTCCAGTCGGATCATGGTGTCTGTGGAGCGAGAGGGCAAACAGAGCAAACAGGGAATCCGTTAAATAGCAGGAGTCCAAATTTGGAATTGCAGCACATATAGCTGTTTTTTTTTGTTCCCTAAAATTGAAATGGAAGACTAGCTGGGAAAAATGAAAACAGCATGTTGGCCTGAACTCTGAGCTCTGCAGAAAGATATAGAACCAAAGATTATAAGTTAAGACTCACTTTATTTCTGGAGATATTTGCTCAAACTCTTAAAACATATTTTTTGCTTCTTTTTTTAACAAATACATGACCATACTTGTTTAACTTTTCTGCAGAATTCGATTTTCGAATTTTTTTTTTGTTATTCTTTTCGCATATTAAGTTGGCAGAAACTATTTTACTCTTATTTATTACTTGTTTTTTTTTTGTTTTTTTTTAAGTTTCTATTTTATTTTATAGATTATTTTCATGTTTTGCTAATAATAAAAGCTTCATATATTGATTTATATCTTTTAATTTGATAATTGTAATTGATACACTTTTAATTATAATTTTCAACAGAAGCTTTTACAAACTATTTTAAACAAGTTTTTCTTTCTTTTTTTTAAACAGTAACAGGATAATAATTTTTAGCTTTATACAGAATTTGATTCTATATCACATTGTTTATCTTCTTTAATTCTTTTCACGTATAAGATGGGAGAAATGTATCTTTCCCTTAAATTCTGATGAAAGCATAAAAATGTGTTACTTGTTTTTCTCATATAAATTGGGAAAAGCAACTTCTCAATTATTACTTTTTTGTTTGTTTGTTTGATTTAAAGTCCCTCGCAAGATTCCCAGTAGACAAGCTAGAAACAATGAAAACAGCATGTCAGCATGAAATATGCAGTACATCTTCCAAAGATTGTTTGTTTCTTTACAAACACGTTTTATAGATGTATCAGTAGTTTTTCAAAAAAAAGAAAAAAAAACATTTAATTGAGACAAAATAATTAAAAATATTAAAATAAAATTAACACAGTAATAATAAGAATAATGATAAATATTTTCTTAATAAAGTTGCACACACTACATAAATACATAAGTGGGGAGAGGAGGTTCAAAACACTAATCAAACATTGTATTTGTTATATTAGGCTTGATCTTCAATAGTTGCTCCATCTTTTTCAATTTGTTTCAATCAAGGGCAAACTCCAGAAATTTCCCCGACATTCCCTGATGGATAATATCTGTGACCAGGAAGAATGGCACGTCTTTATTCTGTAAGTGTTCATGCCTTATATAGTCTCATTGCTAGCGGCGGAGGAAGCTGACCTTAAGATGGCTCATTAAAACCATCCAGTCTTACCAGAGAAAATATCTGCCGTTGAAAATAATCAAACTGAGAACTTTCCAGACTCCCATTCCAATTTTAATGAATGATCAACACGGATGCTGTCGTGGAAAAAAGGTCAGATGATGGAGGAAATCTTTTTTTTTGCTGATTGATAATGAGACTCTAACACCTGAAGAAGAGCGAAACAGCCTCTTCTATCAAACATTACGGTTACAAATGACACCTCAAAGGTCAGTTGAAGAAGTGACTCCCAGCTATACCCGAAGGAAACGTGACATTTGTGGTGTTTTTCTCTGACATTTCCACTTGTGTGCATATTTAAATGTATTCATTTATTTGACAAGTGTTTCCTGGCCTTTTTCAAGTGTCTGAACAATCTGGCCGTTGTCAGCCTAATAATGCTGACCTCTCACTGCTCCAGAGATGTTCTCAAAACCATCCTCCACACAATCTCTTCTTCTTCTTCAACAGTAATAATATAAATCATTCTTCAGAATAACGTACGTTAGCTCAATGCTAATCTTTTCTAAAGTCAGATGAAAGGTCAAGCAATTATGTAAGTTGTCTCGATTGAGGGAGAATTACTCTGTGAACTGTGAAGAGGATAAAACGAAGGCATGTTTTAAATATATGTCAGATTATTAACGCACCAGCGATGTTAAGGACAACAGAAGAGTTAAACTTAAATTTTACATATTTGCTCGGATGATGATGAAGTAGAAAACATTTTGATCCTGTTCAGTCTCTTTTTTAAAGACATTTCGACCTTCAAAGATTTAAGGCTTGATTCTAAACTTGAACTAAATGGACATTTTTCCTAAACAAATGCATATCACAGTGACGAGTATTAAATCATGTGACTCACATGAACAAACATTTTTATTTGTCACCATTTTGAAAAAATATTTGTATTAAATAAATGTATTTACATTACCAAACATTCCTAAAGTCGATTTTTTTTTTCTTTTATATTACTTTCCTCAAAACTAAATATTAAATCAAAGATTAGTTAAATGTATTTTATTATTAGTGTGAGGAAATATCGACACACTTAAATATACCCTTTTTTTTTACACACTAATACGGCTTTTCCTTGATTTTCTAGAACTCCTGTTGTGTTATCAGTTTTAAAGTATATACTTTATTGAATATTGTTTTGATTGTTTAAGCGCTTTGTGACCCTGGTCTGGAAAAGCGCTATACAAATAAAAATGACTTACTTACATCGATATTCAACAGCACTGTATCCATTTTTTATTTACATGCAAATATCCACAGAATTTGTTCATTTTTATGTTGCAATTAAAATGCTGTCATAAGGTCCTCCGCAGCTAAAGGAAAATTGTATTCTTTTCTTGTTATGTTTTTTAAATATCAAGTGGAAAAAAAGCCCAAACAAGTAACTTCTTATTGATGAATTGTGCTTTTGGTCTGACGGCCCATTGCAACAGTCCCTGAACAAAATGCGGCCCCTTAAGCAGACTTCCAAACTGTGCCAGACATGCTTTAGCAGATAGATGCTTCTCAACACCTAAAAAAAAGGACTTCAGGAAGGCCTTCTCGACGTTGAAGCAACATTAACAGACATTTGAAACAGAAGCATCATCTGTGCAGAATCCTACTTACGACAAAGAACAAGCCTCACACTTCACTACGACACAAGAATGTGTAGGAGAGAGACAGCTGTGAGGGAGCCACTGGGATAAACAGTGAGTGACACATGCAGACGGACACTCTTGAGGGTCAGAAGACCAGTCAAGATCAGGGTCTCCTGACATACATGGAGCCAGACTGAATCTCTCACTTGGACGCTCTCCATCTGCTGCCGTTGATAAGAACACGCATCAGCCGCGGTGGATATTCCTCAGTTGAACCCACGATTAACGTTTCTTATTAGGACACTGGTACATATGGAAGTATATCAGTGACATCAGAATATGGAATAGTTTTTTTGAAGTTTCAAAGGTTGAACCTTTTTTTCTTTATTGAAATATTGTTTTAATTTCAAGCATTGAATTATATTGTTTAGTACTCTTATACAATAATTACTATATAAAAAGATAAAACATAAAAAAGAAACAATACCAAAATAGTACTGAGCTACTTGATCGAATTACCAGCCAATTTATTATTAACTAGAAAGTATTAAACATTATTAGATTCCATTTAAAAGGCTTAGAATACAGAAAATATTTAATGTAGAAAATGTATTTTTTAATTATTAAAATCAGAAAATCAAACTCTACACTATATGTAAAAAGAAAACAATTATTTAGAAAAAAAAGGTAAAACTACCTAGGGTTCATAAATTGCTGTGTAGAAGTTATGTGGGAAAGTGGAGTGAATGTCCTCTCCGTGAACTGGGACGGAGGCCTGTCACTAAGGTCTTTGTGGATATTAAGACGACAGGGAGGGAAGAAACTGAATAAACACAGCAAATCCCTCAAGTCTGCTGCATCTCCACAGTCAAACCGTTTTCACAGACAGAAGCGTCTGGCTGCTCTGATTGACAGGCCGATCCCCTGCTGTTTCAAACTCACTTTGGATTTATTTATTAGAAGAAAAGGGTGAGCGCGTGATACCGTGAACTGATTATCTTTTTGAGTACATAAAACAGCATGGATTCAATCCTCAGAGCAGCAGCAGGAAACATGGTGTTTGGGTGGAAACGTTTTGTGGAAAAAGTGAATTTGTAACATCAGCTTGACGTCTTCAAACTATTATGTATTTATAGGATTCATCGTGATATGTAAAGGATTAAAACAATGAATGTATTCTGCAATTATAGTCACATTGTTTAGCATAAAATCTTATTAAAAACATTCTAAAAAACATTGACAAAACTGGACCAAATTCACAGTAAAACCACTAAAAATATATATAAAAAATTACAGTAATAAAAAGACATGAAGAAGAAAAGTTCATATTAATTAAAAAAAAATTGTACAAACAAGATGAAGCATATTCTTTTTACTGCTTACAGTTGATAGCCACTTACAGAAATACAGAAGCTCAAATAAAAAAAAAATCGAAAAATCGAAAACAACAGTATTAACTGTTTTTGTTTTCACATTAAACTTTGATACTGTATGTTGTTTTAGACACTTTATATGTTTGCATAAGCTTGACTAGCCTCCACTTCACAGGTTAGGCAAGCCTCTGTCAGTACAGGATCCGGGAGATCTGCGTGATCTGGGAACTCATGCGCACTGACATATTTCCATCCTCTGTTTTTACGGCAACTAGATTCCGACAAAAATATAGCGTGGAAAACGATCTGGGGAATCAGCGATCCATTAACACACGTGCGTTGCATTCAAAATACACAACTTTATTTATATAGCCGGTGGCATAGCGTCTCTTCGAGTCTCAAAGCACTGTTTTATGAAAGAAAAGGAAAATAATTAATTTGTGTGTTGGATCCTGTTCCGACAGCCTCCGCTTGACAGATTTGCGCTAGTTTGGCCAACGCTCCGCTCATCTGGTTAATGTTAGCTTGGCTAGCCTCTATTTGACATGTTAGCGTTAGCTTCGCTAGCTTCATCTTAACAGGCTAGTTGACAAGTTGACAACTTTTAGAAGAATCATGTTTTTCCTGTTTGCAAATTTATTTCAAAATGCAAACAAGGTTGGTTTTGGCCTAGTGTAGCAGAGGCGGAATCACAGGTAAGTGACTGACAGGCTCAGAAGTGGGATGACGGTGTGGTTGTTGAGTGACGGCTGAGAAATGGGGGAACATTTCCACATCAGCTTTTTTTGTCTGTCTCAATTGTAAAGTAAAGTAGGTAAGAACGATAACGTTGTATTTAAAAAAGTTAGCAAAACCTCTCTTGATCGAACAAAAAACATTCCAGAGAAACTCTAGACTAGATCCTGAAGTGAAGCCACTGAAGCATCACCATGACGACAGAGATGATCCTAACATGCTTCCTGTTAAATGAGCCTGAGCTGGTCGAGGTGGACCAATTGGCAGGAAATGAGACCAAATTGATGATTGAGAAACGGATGCAAGAGAAGCCTCCTTGAAAAAAAACATGAGACTGAAAGAAGGAGGAAGAAAATGCTGAGAGTCAGTATAAATTAAAGTTCAGAAGCAAAAAATATGTGTTTCTGACAAATGAAAAGATAAAAACAATCTTGAATCAAACAAATCTCTTCTAGATGAAGGTTGTTAGTTTGTTGACACTTACACAAACAGACAGACACAAGATAAACTTCAAAAACAACACAAAACATAATACTTATGTTAGGCCTGCACAAACCATCACTTTGATAACTGATTAGTCGCCAATTATTTTTTCACCAAGTCAACTAATTGGAAAATACAACTTCACAATTAAACACTCATCAATAGGTTCCAGCTCTTAAGTGTTTAAGGTATTTGCTAACAAAAACAAAAACATTTTTATGAATTGATTATTGGTAAAGTAAACAAAATATATTTTTATGAAACAGAGCTGTCAAGTGTGCTAAAATCATCATTGTTAACGTTGACGTTCCAGGTTACAAGCTAAATAAACTACGCATGAAAAATATAACTAAAAAAACTATGATGTTCATTACTTAACTTGTTGTGGCTCCCAGCGTTTTCTCTCCTGTAGGAAACGTGTCCAAATGGATCGTTGAGTGGTAAAAAGATTAAATGGTTGAGGTTTTCAGAATGTAAACCCCCTCAATACAGGAGGGACCAATGTTCAAACATTTAAAATCCGTTTCATCTGAAACACTATTTTTCATGTTGGCTCCAGAGTCGTCACTTTGTTCAGTTTCTTGCATCTACCTCCCGTGTGTTGTGGCGGCGATCAATGCCACTCACACAGGTACAGCAGCAGCCTCCGGTTGATGTAATGCTGATGGCTTCGTCTCTGTATTGCAAATGATGCTGACCGTCGAGAAGATGGATCATTGTGAGAGCAATAAATGTCTCTGGAGATGCCCGGAGTACCTGCTGATATCACATCCACACTGAACAACCACTCCAACCTTTTGTCACCTGAGCCCAAGAGCCCCGCTTGTTATAATGAATCTCCTGTTGTGACATTAACACACACTTGCACAGAGACACACTTGTGTCTTCAGAATGCATTTCGACGTACAATAACAATATTATTCACAACAACATTCCTACTGAGAACTGGGCCCCCTAAGCACAAGTCACATGACAGCGTTTCTTAAGGGGTTCGGTTAAGCAGGTTTGGTGAGAGTCCAAAAAACTCGGGGTTCAACAAACTACTATAGTAATTTGGCAAACACCTATGGCTGACAATATTATCAAACATCCCCCAATGGAAGTGTTACGAGTTAATTCAAACATCAAATCCTCCTAGAGGAGCAGTCAAGTAACTTTCCTTTATTAAACTCCTCCACACATCTTCAGAGAGCAGGGAAAAGTCAAACAATTCCATCTGTCTGACAACCGACCAGGCCAACTCTGTTGTGATTGGTCGGGGAGCCGAAGAATAAAAGGCGATCACTTTAAAGTTTCTAAAGCAAAAACTCAAAATAACAGATTTTTACCTGGTTTCAAAAAATCAAAACCAAAACCAGCCTATAGGTAACGCTGTGTATGAAAGCCAATCAGAGCCGTCGACAGAAAGGCAAATGTCAACAAAGAAGAAAGATTAATATTTGAAGTTCATGAGTCAATCACAATTGCAGATGATGGTCACATGTCGGTTCTTGAAACATAGTTTTGAAATCAATCGTCCGTTGCAGCTATCTTGAATTACGATTGGATGAATAAAAAGCGGCCACTTTGAGTAAATATTAGTCAGTGTAGCTTTAACTCTTTTCAGTCGACCTGTGCCAACATAAAAAATCTGATATGTGGGAGTTTAATCGAAAGAAAAATTCACGCCAGCATGTGGTGATTAGGGATGCAAATTATCGAGTAATTCATTAATCGACAGTTGTTTCATCTTATCGACCACTGATCGATTAATTTATAAGCGGCAATTTTTCTGAGAACCTGAATTTCCCTCTGAATATGTTCGATCAACTGTATACGTCACATAAAATACTACCTTATGATATAAACTGTTATGGTATAAAGAAAAAATGCAAATCATATCCCATAATCAAAGATTTATTCTGGGCTCACTTGAGGGCAGGGAATAAGATTTTGGTAGTTTATCAAACATATTCTGGATAGAAAATATCTAAATATTACACTCATCTCTCATCTGAGACAAAATAAACATTAATAATGGCAGCTAAAAAACACATTCCTGAACTGAAGAATACAATACTATATAAGCATGAAAATAAATCGTCACATGTAGACGAGCCCAGGACTGGATGTATGTTGCTCTATTAAACTTAAAATATAGGCTGATGAGACGTGTCTAACATGTGTGGTAACCATGTCACATATCTGCTGGGTAATGCCCTCTGCTTTCATGGAGTTACATACCCTTCGTCCCAACGCTCTGGTGAGTGTAGGCTGAGAAGAACCACCTACTGCCTGTAGCATGGCTGAATGTGACACATTTAGGTGGAAATTCAACAAGTTGTGGAGGTGTTGTACTTTAAAATACTTCCACATTTGTGCTTTTAGCATCTGAATAAACTTAGAGTGACTCCAAACTAAACTCCGTCTTGCCCTGTGCATCCTATCAGTGTACCGTTTATCGTTTGTCTTGTCCTGCTTCGCTTGTGTTCCCGTGTGCGCATCAAGTACGTTGTTGGCATCACTAGTGGTGACAGTCAAATTATTGTTTAACATTTTTAACTATGCTGAAAACATGTTATTTAACGCTGTTTACTTTGCTATTGAGGCTATGTAGCTTCTGATCTTCCTGCAGTAACCTCAAGTGGACATATGATGTTTGTTTTGTAACCTTTGGTTCCTTTCATTGAAGTCTTCTGAAGGTTCTCACAATCAAATGTTTGATTTCAATAGTATATAAATAGTTCCAACAAAACTGAGAGACATAACGATATCACTGACACAAACTATAACTATAACATTAGTGTTGTTTTCTTTATGCTCAGTCTGGCTGTTATTTATTGTTATTTAGTACTGTACAACTGTTGACACTAACCTCTGTACATTATCTTAAGATTATCTTAAACTATTTATTCACTTAAATATTGCAATATTATTTTTCACAATAACGTATCGATATTTTACTGACTATGTGTTTGTTTGAGTAGCTTTAACTCAAGATCAGTAACTGAGAATTTTAGAGCAGATAATTGCACTTCTTATGAAGACACGATCAAAAGCAGAACCATGGTGAAAGCATCCACAGGAATGCTCCTCTTTTTAAACGTGTCTCTTCAACTCATCTGAATCCTGAAGTGCCGTCTAATCCACCTCCTCGCCCATTAGCAGCACAGTGATTCTCTCGGAGTGTCGCATAATGAAGGATTTATCGCTAAGTAGCCAAATTAAAGTCGAATGAATTTATATTAGGTTCTTATATAAACAGGTCGCCCAGAGAGTAACGCATGAGTCAAGTGTCGATGAGTCGCAGGAATGTTCAGAATCAAGGATGCTAGACACTCGCCCAACAATTAACCCTCCAGTGCTCCAGCGACCTCCGACTCTGAGTCTTGTCTTGTTGTGTTACACAAGTCAGGAGAGGTGAGGAAGTTAAAAACCCTTTCATGTGGCGACACACAAGTTCTTTTATCTCTGCTGGAGCGTTGGAGAGCCGGCCGGCCGTCCAAAAACTCAATTAGAGCCGCTCTAAATGTGACAGCATAAGAGGAGGCGTGAGGCGCCGAAGTGTGAACGATACAGACGCGAAACATAAATGTGACTATTAGGAAAATAGCAGGACCCCAAACCGAGCTACACAATAAAAAAAAAACCTGGGGCCTGATGTACTAAGGGGTAGTACATACAAAAAATGTACAGACCTACTTTTCCACTTCAAAGTCCATGTACATCAATAAGGAAAAGAGTGTTGAAAAGGTCGGACTTCTCGACAAATTTGTAGGTGGTTGGACGTCTCAATATTGATCAAAAATGAACACACACACAAGTGTTTGTAGTTACATGAGTGGATATTAAATTATTCACAAACTTATAAATAAGTTCTCATTCACCAAAGGGATAATTTGTATTTATTAAGACAACATTGATAGTTTTATACTGAATATTTTAATCCGCTATTTCACTCTATTCATAATTAATGTAAAGGAATTATGAGCTTGTTTTTACAACATAACAAACAAAATAATCAGTGTCTGATGCATCAAGTTCTCTACAAGAGTCACAGATATTCTTGTGGAAAAACATGATCAAAGTGAAGCTGCAGAGTGAACGCAACTGGAAGCCGTGTGATCACGTGATCGGAGCGATCTCCTTGAAAATAAACACTTATATGAAGACACCGTCACATGATCTGTTCATTTGTAATTTGTAAACAAAACGCTTTTATTTTACAAATGTAATGAGAATTAATGCGTGTGTTGCACACCTGCGCCACACATTCATATGAAGCTCAGACGATCAGACCATCTTCACGACGTCGTCAATACCGCTTTAAGATGATTCACAGTTTTATTCTCGTTAAACTCCATTTTAAGATGTTTCAAATAAGCCCCTGATCGTCTCTGTGAATAAAGTATTTATCTTAATAACCCTGAATGTAATATATAAACATTTACACCGGAGCTCGTCTGCACTAATTTAAATGTAAGTATGTGAACCATGTCTCAAATGTTTAAATTAACTAATATAATCTGTTAATACAGTTTAAAAAATTCATGTTTTTATTTGTACTCTTCTGATCGCGGAGAGAAAAATCAGGGACTCTGGGATTTTACGTCGATTGGAATTAGGGCTCCACAACATTTGAAATATGCGCGATATTCGATATTGGTGTCTTGAAGTGCGATATCGATGTTAATGCGATATTTTTTTCTTTCACCTAAAAAAACCCTGCTTGCACATCCAATTTTTAGCCAGGTGAAAGTACTTTAGTGGAGGTCCCCGGGTTTAGATGAGGAAAACGATGCAATACTTATAACGCTCAGTTTCGCGGGACTTGCATTGGTTTCCCACGAAACTGAACAACATCAGAGAGGAGCCGTCGGCGCGTCGCGATATCACCAAATCATTAATTAATCCCACCTCCTTGTACACGCACATACATAACAGTTTATAAATGACCTGATGCTAACGACTTAGCTCAGTAGCATACTGCGAAGCCGAACCGGTTTACACTTGTTTGGAAGTTCTACGATCTTATAAGAAAACAACTGAGACTAGATGAAAAGTACTTAAAATATATTGCCTCAGGGGTTGAAAGAGATGAGCTGCAGACTGGATCACTAGTGTTTGAGTAGCGCTCATAAGTTATTCTCCCGTGTATATACTGGGCCACGCTAATTCAGCGTGCCACCAAGACGAGTGGCCATAGCAACTGAGTCCAGACAGACAGAGACGTAAACAACGAGACATAGAAATACAAATTGACAACTTTACAGAACGTGTCACTAAGTGGTCAAAGTGCGCATTTAAGAAATGCTTGAGTTATACAATGAAAAATAACAAATCATCGCACATGTTTTCGATATGCATACCGCACGTGCCAATATGCAGACCTAATTGGGATGTACAAAGGAAAAGTGCTTTAATTTGTGTGTACGCACATATTCAAATATCTGTATATTTTTGGACGTGACCCATTTTCTGGATTTGCGTCTCTGACCGTATTTAGCAGAAAACCCACAGACTTCTTTGTACATGAGGCCCCAGGTCTTTTATATAACAGCAGGGAGAAAGAGTGCGACGTCCACAGATTATACATAATCGAATATTCTGCTGTGCCTTGGAGAATGACGGGTTTTATTATGATTATAATACTTAATACAAACTCTTGCAAAATCCAAAAATAGCTTCTGTAGACATCAGTGATCAAAGGGTTAAAGCAGAGTGTTTTTGTTTCTCTCGCTTGTTCTGCGAGTCGGCTGCTCTTTGCGCCGCTCCGAAGTCACATGACTACATGATGGACCGAAAATCAACCAAATGGAGAAAACCAGCTGCTATGATATTCTTTAGAAATTATTCTCTTTGGCTGCTGAACGTGTCATGTTTGTGGTTGAGCAAGAATTTTTCTTTTGTCACATTTCTACACGCAGAACTTATGAATAGAAGCTGAAGCACGTCGCTCACGACCCAGGCGGCTAAATAAACGCTCCACTGATAAAAAAAAAAGAAAAGTTGTGAGGAAATCTGAAGTAATGTTGCTCTGGTCCTGCAAGAGTTTCTGATACTGGCCCTGAGAGAAAACACTTTTTATATGCTTCATACAAATCTTTTAAATATTCAGAAGAGAGTGAACTAAATGTTCAGAGTTTTTATCTTTATGTTTTACAACTAATGTCCTGGGAGCCAAATCCGGCACACGTTTTATATGGCCCGCTGTAAAGTTGTTAAAATAAAAGTATTTCATGTTTATGTTAATATTGTTTACTTTTTGTTTATTGTTCAAAGAATATGACAGCTTTTTGTGATTAAGTTTGAAATCCATGGTCTACCGAGTCCAACCAATATTTAAGCCAAATCATTGTTGCATAAAGATAAATTGCTCAGCCCGACCTGCCCCAACCCCTCAAAAACAAAAATCTTGGCAAAGTAGCCGAAAAGAATTCTGACTCCTTGGCTCAAAGCCTTTTGCATGTCCTCAGCGACAACTGTGTGGGAAGTTTCTGCCCCCGCCATCGAGCGCGTGCCTCCAGCTGGAGGAGGGAAGGAGGAAAATGGTATCAGGGATGACGGCTAGAGAAGACGGCTGTTGTGTGTCTGAATCAATTGTGCGCTGAAGAAAAACCTTCGGCTGGGGAAAGTAGGAAAAAAAAAAGGAGAAAAGAAAAATAGATTCGGGCCTTTCATCTGTCCGTCGCCATCGGTCATCCACACTCCCAGACCCAGCGCAGCGTACCAATTCCATTTAGCTCAGGAAACGAGGGAATGAGAAAATAAAGACGGCTTCATTACGACGTCCCGATAGGAAGGAAAAGAATTATTCATGCACACAGGAATTCGACTTCACCATCCCAGGGCCAGTAACAACATCTGCTTTGAAATAAAAGGGATTTTCTATCAGCACAAAGATATTTATACTCTTTCTCCAGCCACTAATAGTCATGAAATCCTTCCTGACGACTCATAGAGCACAAAGTAAAAACCAAAGTCATCCATACTTGTACTTATGTCTGTCATACTTATGTATGCCGTGCTGGTGGAAATACAACTTCACTAACTCAACGTATTCACTTACTCCCTTCTTAACGTTGCCGGGGTGGAGTCTATCCCAGTGGCTCAGGGCAAGAGGCGTGGGACTCCCTGAACAGGTCTAGTCTAGCAAACCTTCACACCAATGGTCCATTAAGAGTTCTCAATTAACCTAAAGTATGTTATTGGACTGTGGGAGGAAACTGGAGTGTTATGCCAACACAACTACATGGAGAAAATACAAACTCAACTCAGAAGTGAACCAGTAACCTTTTTTTGTGGTAAGTGGTAGTTACTGCAACTCAACTTGTAAAAAAAATCTTCGCAAAAAACAGGGGCAACAGTACAATATATCCTGATTCTGTAGGGACAAGGATATATTTGTAGTATTGCACAACTTTGCTGTTGCAACTCATGTCCTGGGAGCTAAATCTGGCACACTGAAACATTTTATATGGCCCGCTGTATAGTTGTTCAAATAAAAGTTTTTCATGTTAATGTTAATATTGTTCAAAGAATTTGACTTTTGAGCTTTTTGTGATTGAGTTTGAAACCCGTGGTCAAGCAATATTTAAGCCAAATCATTGTTGCATAAAGATAAATTCCAAAAATGTATAAATTTAAATTGATAAACCCGCTCTAGTAGAAGAACTCACATTTACCCGAACCTTAAGACTTTTCGATGGCTTCCAGTTTCTTTCAGGATCAATTTTAAAATTCTGGTTCTTACTTTCAGATCTATTCATGGTCAGGCTCCTCCTTACATCACTGATCTGATCCAGCCTTACACCCCAGCTCGGGCACTTAAGTCTGCGGATCAGAATCTACTGATGGTTCCGTGCACACACTTCAGGACCAGAGGAGAAAGGGAGATCCTTCCAGGCTGTTGCTCCTAAGCTTTGGAACCATCTGCTTTTGATGGAGTCTATTATTCTCGAGCTTCAATACAAGAGCGATGTTACAAACGAGCAGTATTGAGCCTTTTCTATGTATCTTTTTGGATGAAGATGAAGACAAAGACCACTGAGCTCCAGTTGCTACATAAAATGAACAAACATTTTTGTCTATAACTCTTAAAAGAACGGATTACTCTGAAATAAATCCCAACGTCGACATGAGGTTGAGTAAAAAAAGTTTGAATTTGTGACCCTGTCTGGAAAAGCGCTCTACAAATATAATTTACTTACTTACTTACTAACTATCACTATAAAATCCTTTATAATCCGGAGTGTCATATATAGTACATCTGGTTGTACTTACTGACCTCAAACAGATTTCATGTGACAATCTGTCAAAATGTTTTAGCTACGATGCTGTTTGGACGCACCGATCAAGAGTCATTTAAGTCTTATTATATAAAAAAAATACAATAGATTAAAAGCTGTCTGAATTCTGACTTCAGTTAGTACTAAATACTTGCAGTACTCTTTCTTAACATCTTACATCAGAATCAGAAGTCAGAGTTTCATTATCCCGAGTGACATTTACGTTTAAAAAGTACTGTATCTATTTTCATTGGACGTGCTACTCACCTCCTGTGTGCACCAGTGGCACAAAGATAAACAAGTGTTTCTCACAGATCTTCTCTCTGGGTGGGTTTTTAATATTTCACATCCACAAGTCGGCACGTTAATGTTTGTGTGTTGAACGCAGCATTTCTGAGAAATATATGTTTTCTGTGAAAACTTGTCATGGGAACAAGAGCCTTGGATGATTTGTTTGTCCTTTTCCCCAAGTTATTTGTTCATTTTGACCTTTAGATGTCGCACAAACAGACGACCAGAACAGTGGAGCGACGATCCAGAAGAGACTTGAGTGCAGGGACATAGAAGGAGAGCATGCTACAGATTATATATATTTTATAACATTAATATAGATGAAAAACCAAGGCGAGTTGACTCTCAACAGAATTAATCTCGGGAAGACAGCTGATGTTATTACTGTTTACCCGGCTGTCGAGGTGCCAGGATGACAGAGCAGGACAGCTGAGCTCTTGCCGCGGGAGGTGACAAAACAAGAGCGGCAGAAGTCAACCGGCTTTATGGGAAATAAGACAGTTCCTCCTCTGGACGGAAGGAGGTCGAAAACAGAGACTTCTAAAAACAACAATGATTCGGAAGCACCGACAATGCTGCAGCTGCTGAAGATAAAACAAAGACTTTGTGCTCAGAGAAGAGACACAATCGGTGCAGTTTCAAAGCTGTGGGGACTGAACCGTGAACATAAAAATTAGCTTCACAGAAAACCTCGGATTCATTCAACAGGTCTCAAAATGGTGATTTGATAATAGACATGGAATTTCCTAGAGATAAACTTTCATCTCAAATAGAGGAGTTGTTATACAACGTCTCGTAAATTATTTACATCTGAGATTTAAATCTGAGTTTGATGTTGCAGAAATGTTGAAGACAAGACAAGAAGTAATTTTTTTCAGGCCTGTGAGCAAAAATGATTGTGAAATATACTCTTTTATTGAATTCCTTCTATTCAAAATACAATAATACTAAATAAAATAGATACATCTTAGTGGCTATAAGGCCAGGAGAAATAAAAGTTGTGAAATTAAAACGGTGTGTAGAAAGGCATCATAGGAGTTTTGTTTTGTTAAAGTGTGTAACTAACTTTGTACCAACCGTTTCTTTCAGGATCAACGACATGTTCCTAGCATGCAACGAAGTATCTGCCACAACATACAATTTATTTATTTAATAGGAAATCCTGGGGAAAAAAAAGGCAAAACACTCATTGTCCTGGATGACGTAAATGTGGAAGATAAAGGGCTGATCATTCCTTTCTCTGTTTTCACACTCACAAGTTAATTCAGCTCAGAGTCACTATTGGCCACAAGTGACAGCAGTAAATGAATGATCCATCGTGCTAGTGTAAGCAAACAGCACCATGGTGGTGTCGACAACTGGAATTCCAGATATCCAAACAAAACATATCCTCGTCCATTTCCAAAGAAATCTGCAGAACATTTGCATGAAAAGTAACATGCATGCCAGATCCTTTTTGAGAGACAGTATGAGGCTGGGATCAACGTTTTTTAATCCTGATCCTTAAAACCTATGAAACCAAAAATGTTGACGTTCTTATTCATCCTTTATGAATGTGATGTATTGCTTGTGTCGCCCGGGGCTTTCTACCAAATGAATTTTCCATTTTCCTTTCATACAGGCCGCTTGAGTCTCACTTGATAGGCTTAAATCATAACGATAAAAAAAAGTGTAAAGTGTGGTGCTCTTTTTTATGAGCAGAACATCATTAAATTTTGATAGGCAGCGTCAAAAATATGTGTCTTGCAAGTTTGGGGTGATTAATGCAGAGAAAACTGCACAAGTGCAGAACGTGGAGTACATGCTTATTCCATTAGAGACATGCACGGCTGTTCACGGATGATTACCTGCAGATTTGCTGACTTACTGGGTGTACAAGGGCGAGAAAAGAACCAAGAAAACCTGCAGGAAATTGTACATCATAATTCCTTTTGTGACTCCTAGTGAATTCTGACCTCTTCAGGTGTAGCAACAGAAATAAGAGGGCACCTTTAAAACTCAAGCAGAGACTAGTTATGGAGAAAAAAACAAGGGAATACATATTAAAAGGATCCCTTAAAGAACCATGCTGTGACACATTGCACACTCAAGTAAGAAACAGCAAATCCAAAAAAAAGAACAAAGAAAAGAGACCCTTTACACAACAAAAAAACAATGAAGACCCTTGTGGAGATCCCTTTCACATCTAAGATACAAAAGATCGAAGAGCTTTTTGGAGAAACTAACACATCATAATGAAGGATTACAAGGCTTTAAAGTTGAAACAGTACCGAGTTTGAACATGATAATGAAGAATTACAAGGCACTATAGACACTTTAGACCACGGGTGGGCAAACTCGGTCCTCGAGGGCCGCAGGGTGTCCAGGTTTTTGTTCCAACCGATCAAGAGGACACATTTTGACCAATCAGGTGTCTAAGGAGTGTAATCAGTTGATTGTCAGTCAGGTGTTGCTTGTTTCAGCTGAAACCTCATTGGTTAAAATGTGCATGCTCGATCGGTTGGAACAAAAACCTGCACACCCTGCGGCCGTTGAGGACCGAGTTTGCCCACCCCTGCTTTAGACGCTGATATCAATACCGTATAATACATCACTTTACAAATAACCTTTACTTTACTTTACTTACTAAATGCTGCTCTTATTTTGAAAGTCGGAAGTTTCTTTCTTTCTTTTGAACGGTGTTTGGGTCATTTATCGTAAAGTTTAGCGATAACTTTCCAAATTAAAGTTTGACTCATGACCGTAAAAAAGACGAACAATGGATAGCAGACCTTCCTTGCGTTATGTTGCTTCTGTTGGGTTGATATTGTGTGGTGCCTTCCGTAATTAATTTACGTAAAAAGAACCAACATTTATTGTCATAAAAAAAAATTGTCACTGATTCTTCTGAAGAAGGAACAACTTATCAAAGTGAACTATGAAGAATGACCGTCCACTCAGTTAGAAGAAAATCGTATTTTTCGACCTCATGCTTAATTAGGAATGAACCAAAGTGAATACACAGAACTGGAAAAGATGATTTTTCAGCCCATTTTGAGGTCTGATACAGAACACATTTAACTGTCTTTCCTAAAACATAGTCTATTTACCTTTGTTATCAAGTCATCTCTTCATGTGAACACAATGTCCTTGGAATCCAGGATATAATTAGTTTATAACCAGCCACATTGCACAACGCAGATCTAATAACCTTCTTTATAATCCAATTGTAAATATGCAGATTGGTGATGGAGTAACGTGGAGACGTGACAAGACTTTACATGGTTGTCCAACACCATCAGATTGGTACGAGCCATTTGCAAACAATATTGCAGAGCAACCACAAGTCATCAGAATTCAGTTTCTATGATGAAGTGACAAGAAGGTTGGGTTTAACTTAAGGTTCTACATGGGCCTGCCAAACTTATGCTGAAGAAGCGTTTGAGCGTAAACTTAATGGTCACCATGCAAGGTGCAAGGCTTGTATTTTTGTTTTTTTGCTACGTACTTGTACCAACTATTGGAAATCTTTACAAGGTCTTGCTGTGTATAATATGGACGTAATATATGTTTACATCACCAGTTTGTTGATAAACAAACACTTTGAAATTCACAGTCACAGCCATCGGGGACGTACAGTTCAGCCAGGCTTATTAGGCGAATGGACCGTATTTAGTTGAGGTTACGGCAGCTAATTCGCTCACCTGTCAGTCAAGTTAACAAGCACATGTATACAGGCACCAAGTTGTTTGTGGAACCAGGCTGTAAATATGTTTTTATTGAAGTCTGTTGTGTGTACCTGAGTCTAGTCTCAGAGCATGAGCTGGAGTGTAAGGCTGGATCAGATCAATGGAGGAGTTTATTTGTTGTGCAGTTAACACAAAACTGGACATTCAGTGAACTACAGTGGCTTTCTGTACTTCCGAAATCAGCTCAACCTTCCCAGATGTTGCCCCTCAGTCCTGGTTCTGAACCCTTAATCTTTTACTTCGTGCAGTGTATGAAACATAAAATGAAACCAAGGTAAACTTAAACTTTGGACTTCAAGCTACAGCAAAAGTGATACAACAGTGAATTCAATTTAAAATCCAACACCTTTAGTGCACTGCTCGGCAATTCAATATTATGTAAAAGGTGTCCTCAGCACTATGTGACGGTCTGTTGCCTCTTCGTTTCCAGAGACGGACCTGAATCAAAGTGACACGAAAGGCGTCCTAAAGGAATAATTCACTGCCAGAAGACATGAGGTGTGTCATTACAGAGATACACGGAGGACCTGTCTTCGAAGCAGTTTTATGGTCAGTCACATTCATCGATACTACATTTTTAGTATGTGGCAGACATGCTTATCATTACTGCCACCCAACCTCACACTTTGCTCAAAGGCACCTGGGTGTTTTATAAACAGCATCGAAGTGCTTCACAGAAAAAAGCACAGATCTCAGTGAAAGCTAATTTGTATTAAGTTCAAAGTAAGGACACCGATAAAACACCAAAGTTATTAGTAAAATTCAAGGTTGTACAGGTGAGTGTGAATGATAAATGGCTTGTTAAATACCTTCATGTTACAAGGTTGCACCATCATTTTTTAAATACAAAATTATTTTACACAAACACTGACCAGTCATGGAGCGATTGCAGCTGTAAATATTTTTGAAAACATTGTTATGGTGGTCGAATCAACAGTGAATTAATTTGCAGCAGAACCAGTTATGCTGGTTTGTGACGTTCACATTGTATAATAATATGTATAATCATACACTTGTTAACACCTATTGAAAACAACAAGAAAGTAAAATGACAACTTCAATATCTATGTTCAGTCATTTATTTGACTTACTACAAATAATGCAATAACATTTTAAATAATGCACTCGGGTTTGACATAATGTCATTTGAGCATATCAGCTATGAATTTACATCTTGTGCTTCTACTGCTAGTAATTATTCATTTATAAAAAATATGTATCATAACAAATATTCACAAACTTAACTCAAAGGCTTTGAATAAATAAGCACTTGGCATATATGTTTAAGTAATAAGAATTACAAGAACATGATAATAAATGACTGTATTATGTGTAAAAGTAAAATTAATAATGAGATTTCAGGAACTGGCGAGTTTCGAGGGCAAACGAATCACAACATACTTTTATGCATTTAAACAATGAAATAAACTTACCTAAAAAAGTTGTGTATTTTGCAACATTTTTTTCCAACAGTCTGTAATTCCTCATCTTTCCTTTTTCTTTTAACCCTTTCCTTGCTCAGCATTTTTAGAGTTTGCTGCCTGACCAAAATTCACAGACACCTTACCTCCTTCGAGACGCTGACTGGAAAGTTGTTGCCGTAAACAAGGGTACATTTTTCAGTGCATTTGGGCAAATGTGGAGGACGGTTGTCGCGGTGAAATTCGAACCCTGTCTCCTCCAAATATAGGGAGATGGAGGATATGTCTGGTGAATTGGAGAATAAAGATTTAAAGAATCCCTTGTCATCCCAGTTTGGATCGTACACATTGATGAGCATGACAGGAGTGTGGCAAAGTTTCCCAACCGCACGTTTCAGGATCTTGTTGCAAACATAAAAATAATGATCCCTCGCTAGGAACGATCATGGTACTGTCTTCTCCTTGGTCACGGCTGTCTGTTGGGCTCTGACCAGCAGCGGCTCCTTGTCCAGGTATCGAACGTCTTTCAAAGGTTTAGCAATAAACCCAGTGGGACGGGACCCCTCCACACCATCGCCCAGTCCCAAGAGTCAGATTTTATTTCTCCACGAGCGTCCTTCGAGGTCCTCGCATTTGTTGTCCAGACGTTTCACTTGAGCGGTCAGCGTGTTCACAGTACCCTTGAGCTCCACGATGCGGTCGCCGTAATCTGTAGCAGCGTGATCGAGATCCAGGAGGGTCTTCTATAAGTAAGTAATATTTATTTATATAGTGCTTTTCGAGACCAGGGTCACAAAGCGCTTAAACAATCAAAACAATACTCAAAAAAGTACATACTTTAAAGATCAAGATAATACTCAGAACAACACAAGAGTTTGAGAAATTCAAGGAAAAGCCTGAACAAATAGAAACGTCTTAAGATGTTTCTTAAAGGAGTCAGTAGACTCCATTAAGTGCAAAGAGAGAGGAAGATCGTTCCAAAGCTTAGGAGCAACAGCCTGAAAAGATTTCTCTCCTCTGGTCCTAAGCCGTGTGCGTGGAACCATCAGTAGATTCTGATCCACAGACCTCAGAGCCCGAGCTGGGGTGTAAGGCTGGATCAGATCAGCGATGTAAGGAGGACCATGAATAGCTCTGAAAGTAAGAACCAGAATTTTAAAGTTGATCCTGAAAGAAACTGGAAGCCAGTGAAGAGTTTTAAGGACCGGAGAGATGTGAGTTCTTCTACTAGAGCGGGTCAGAATTCTCGCTGCAGAGTTCTGAATCAACTGCAGACGAGACAGCTCCTTCTCGTCTGCAGTTGATTCAGAACTCTGCATATATATATCCCTATGGAACTTCTGCGCCGCTATGGTGGGTGTAGAGCCAGAAAGAATATAAAGGCTAAGCTAACGGACAATCGGAGACGTCACAGACCATCGATCCATGAGATCACAATGGGGAATGTCAATTCATTGTCAAACAAGATCGACCAGCTGTCTGCCCTCAACAACCGGCGGATCTACCGAGAGAGCAGCTTGTTGATCTTCACAGAGAAGTGGCTCACTCAACTAACTCCGGACGCTAAAATGGACCTGATGGGCTTCACCATTGTAAGAGTCGACAGAGACACACACACTTGTGGGAAATGCAGAGGAGGATGGCTCATCGTGTACGTGAACAAACGCTGGGGTGGCCCAGGACACGGTACTGTGAAGAAAGTCTTGTGTTGTCAGGATTTAGAACTGTTGGCTGTCAGCCTGCGACCATACTATTTACCGAGCGAGTTCAGTCACGTGATTGCATTGTGTGTTTACATTCCTCCTAGTGCTGCGGCTCCATCTGCCTGTAAGAAGATCCATACAGTGATTATTTTTAAATAATTAGATGAACATATATATAAATGAACAAAAACATCTGATTTAAAGTCCAGAACTTTTGCTGTATAAGAAGTAGAGGTTTCTGCGTTTACAATTTATTTCTACACTGGTAGTCAAAGCTTCTTACCTTCACAGTTTCGCAGTATAATCACTCAATTCAAACACTTCCTAATCCCATTACAGCAAAGTCATTCCAATAGTTATCAAGCAAACACATTCTTCAAATAGGTACTAAATTATAGCCAACATAATAGATGAATCACAAAACCTAATTTATTGTATTTTACGAAATATAATGCATCATTTTAATCCGTTCATTTTCTCTAAAATATACTCACCACGACACAATTTTATATGGGCTAAATCTGTCCAAATGTTATAACATGACTTTGGTAAGCCAAGTAATCACACCGTGAATCTCCTTAGAATTACCCGGCAGGACTTCATAGTAAAACGCCTCACAGCGTATTTCTATAAATACGGAATACAACAATTTGATAAATTACAAACAAGTTAGACCTGGTATAAGTGTAATACATAAATGTCTGTATAAATACAATTATTTTACTATTGTTATACTATTTTTCCTTTATTATCAATTGTTCAAAGAAAAATTGTGATGTTTTTAATTTGATATATGTGTAAACCCCTACTAAAAATAAACCAAAAATATTCAAATCATTCATAACTCATTACACATTAAAAATGGTCTAAACAGCAGTCCAGAGCTAAAGTCAAGCCTTCATCACGATTCTTGTGACGTCGCAGTTCAGTGGTGAAGGTTTGATTCCACGAAGCCACAGGCCGCAATTAAATAAAGTCACACATGATTGAAAACCGACCTCCAAGTTAGGAAGCAGCCAAACACTGGATCACAAACAAAGCAAACATGCCCTGACTGGTTATATGTAGAAGTTCTCCTCTAGACGTTGTTACCAAATGTGAAGCAAGATCACCTTAAAAATGATCTTTGTGTTGTCGCAACTTTTAATTGCTTGGGATTATAAACAGGGACAACAAGGTTAAAGGGTTATCTTACGCTTCGTCGTGGGTCCCCACAGTTGGGATTAGACCGGATGTGATTGAGTTTATGATTTGAGAGTAGAGGAACTGAGGAAGCTTGAACCAAAGCTAAACTACAGCCACTGTAAAATAACCAGGAATCATGCCAAACATTTTGATTTCAATGTATTTCTATTCACAATAAATTGTGTACAATACTACATCAAATCCCAAAATATTCCTGATTCCTTCATCCAATGTAACTATATTGGGCTACCTAGAAGATTTTTGACATTTTACGTCTGACCAGTTGGACATAATTCTTTCAGCTCTTTGCAAGCAAGACGTTCTGTTCTTCACTTTAAATCATACGAGGCACCATCCAGTTCACAGTGGCTTTTAGATACGGTGTCATTTTTTTAATTAGAAAAAACATTAGCACACAATGAGGAAATGAAAATGGCAAAGTTTTATTATTATTGATGTTATCATTTATTATTTTTTATTATAAGTAATTATTATTACTTGTAGTAATTAAAAAAATGAATAGAATAAAAATATAAAATGTGTTTTAATATCCTTATTCCACTTCGCACTATTTTGAATTGCATTTTAAAAAAATTAAAAAAATGTAAAATTGTATCAAGATACAAGTTATTGAATTTAAGTATTCAATGAAAACAAATTGAAAGGCTTTAAAATATAGCATTACATTCAATTATTCAATTTAACCTAATTACACAATTTGCTAAGAAAAACAAAAACAAATGCAACAATATATAAGTTAATTCATTCAATATTTTTTTATTCTCTTTACTTTTACAGATGTCTCACAGTCCGGATCAGAGGTCGCAAACCCATCCTCAAAGGTGCTGGCTCAGACCAGTCCAGCACATATAGTTGAACCGTCAGGTGTCTGAAGACTGTTATCAGTCGATTGTTAGTCAAGTCAACACCTGAGTTGTCAACTTGTGTGTGTGGGCCATCTCTGCCCATTTCAGGAAGGGCTTGAGACCCCTCGTCTGGTACAACAGAGGGACCAAAAATAACCTAAAATGGTGCTCCACTGTTGAGCTCTCCTCTGACTGTCCAGCCTGTGATTTCTTACGCTTTTGGTTCCGACTCAACTGTGACCATGTGTGTAGACGATAAATGTGACAAAAGTCAACAAACAACTATTTCTCACTAGCTGAAGCCATCATGTTACTCCATCCTCGCCCTTCTTAATTCACAGTTACTAGACACAAACCTGTCCAGAGCAACGTCTCAAGTGTGAAAGACCCGCACCTAGGAGTCAAAGACACAATCCAAAACTCATAGCCTACAGGGTTTAACCAATGATGAGGTGAACCCAGAAGAAATAGACCATGAATCCCTCAAATCTAGTCCAGCGCTTCATGTTATTGGAGTTCATGTCCGGAGCCTTCAAGTGGTGCCAAGTTACACACATTCCATCCATGAGCTGCAGATTATTATCACCCTGCTAAGTGGAAGAGATCCCTGGAGGAGAGCTGGAGCTCCACAAACACAAGGAGGTGAAAAATGTCAGCCAGGTAAGTCGGAGTAGAGGTTTAGAAGGCTTGTTGATGGAGGCACAGATTGATACGTCGGAGATTTAAATAAAGTTGTTTTTGCAAGCATCATTCAGTAGCTATACTGTGTATTAAATGTTGAATCATTGACATAAAAGGAAAGTTTTATGAAAGTATATCAGTACCATCAATCAAGTTCGATCAGTTGAATTAAATAGTTTAAACAATGAATCTTTGAATTATTTTTATTGACATAAAAAAAACTAATTCTAAGCATTTAATTGTTTTATCTGAATTAAATTATGTTTGTATTAAAAAGTTAAATTTCTTTTTGTTGATTTTTCTTTTTTTAATTTCTATATTGAAAGGATGGATTCATGTTTATTTTAATAATTAAATTAAGATTTATTTTAAATATATCATATTTTTTGTATTATCTTATTTCATTCTTTTATTCTGTACTGACAGCACAAATACATTCCTATGCTGTGTATCCTTTATAGAGTGATGTTTAAATTTTAATGATTAAAAATATATATTTCCCAATTTGTAGCCATTTAAATTAAATGTAAAGATGCTTCGTTCCAGAACCAAATCGAGCCAATTAGGTAGATAAATGTTTGACAAAACATCAAAATTTGAGTAAAAAAAAATAATTTGAAATGTTAAACTCAAACATGGTATAACTTTTTTTTGTTCGGCAACATTGCAGAATGTCAAATGTGTTGTCAAATATGTGTTCTGCTATTACTATTATAATTTCTGCAAATACACAAGCCTCCATACTATAACCTTTCCAACCTAATAACGCTTACCTTTACATTCCTTATAGCTTTTTAACCCATATCATTACTGTAAGTGTTTATTCACTCACTCTACTTTTAATTTCAGTGTTCACAGATCCTCCTCTGCAGCAAAGTTATCATTTCCTGATACTTCCACTAGTCTTTCACACCCCCCCTCTCCCTTGTGTTGCCATCACTATAAGTATATCAACAAATGTATTATTTACACATGGAAATGAAAGACAGGAGTCATGCTGGACGAAGAATAACAGATTTGAAAATTCAGCTGAATCAATGCATCGGAGCGTACGAAAACACAAACACTCGTCTGAATGTAAAAACCCTGACAACATTCAACAAGCACACATTATTACTGTATGAAACTTACCTCTTTAACTAATTTGGAACCAACTGTGTAACTGCAGAAACTCATTATACAAAACCGTAAAACTTGTTTACTGTTCAAGTCACGGCCCGACCTGAAACATGAAAAAAAGTTCCTGGCGACAGCAGTACTATTGCTGCAGTAGTAAATTATAAAGAGACAGTATAACGTTAATGTGCATGAGAACTAACAATTATAAAACAACTTACATGCTCATCTTTCAAGCATTGAATTCATTCTTCAGGCTCAACGGCTGATGCTCACACTTAGACACACTTCAGCCAGATCTGACGTATAGAAGCGTTTATTAACTATGTTATTAATGCAATAATATTATTAAATAATGTGATTTAAAAAATAACGTGATACCAATCCAAACATTTGTATTTAACTGCTGGATACTTAGTGTTGATTAAACTGATGATGATTAAACTTTAATTAGATTTATTTTTTTTACAGGGCGCGATCCTTTTAGGTCAAGATCTTTCACACTCACTATCAAGAGCTCATACACTTACATACAAGACATACAAGCGTACTATCAAGTGCTCATACAGAGTTTGATAGAAGATGTAAGAGAGTTTGACAGAAGATGAGAGAGTTTGATAGAAGATGAGAGAGTTTGATAGAAGATGTGAGAGAAATTGATAGAAGATGAGAGAGAGTTTGATAGAAGATGTGAGAGAGTTTGATAGAAGTTGAGAGAGAGTTTGATAGAAGATGTGAAAGAAAAACTGGATTTTGCCTCCAACAGCCCCTCAGACGTCTCAGTTCAAATGTACGAACCGATGTCAGGCTGTAAACGTGTTTAAAACACTTAAGTATGATTTTTTTTCATTCACCTGAGCTGCCATCATCATATTAGATGAGTTGTTCATGTGTTATCAACTTCCTATTCCGTGTGTTGTTTCAAGAAGACGCGGTCAAACGGAGGTTTGAAGAGTTTTGAAATATGGCGGCTGATACTACATGTTGTTCCGAGTTGTCGAGACACTGGTCGCAATTTATTCAAACATCTGTCATATACTGCTGCCCTTCAGCTTCCGTCGACGTCAGTGATCAACTGGTTAAAGGGAAGTGTTTCTGCTTACGTTTCTCTTCACTTGTTCCATTTGGCTGCACTTGACGCTTCTCGTAAGTCACTTGACTACACGATGTCCCGAAAATCAAAGGAACATAAAATTAAATTAAATTGCAACCTTTATGATATGAATATCGCATTTTAAGAAATAGCGATCATACGTTAAAATAGATCTGCAAATCGCAGGCTACAGTATTTCAAACACTGAACACTGAATATTCAGATGGTATTAATTTATTTCCATACCAATTTGGCTAATGTAGCTGCACAAGAGAGGAATTTCGAATTTAGCATTAGCGCTGATGTTTATTTAGAAGGATAATCATCCACCTACAATTATCATCTATTAACCAGACACTTTGACACATGCAGAGACAGTGGATTCTAAAAAATTGCGTACCACATTTCGGAAGGAAAAACAAGACAATATTTGAAAGAGGCAAAAAGCTCTTGAAATACAGTATTTTGCTGTTTAACAATATAAACTTTGTCTTGATTTTCTGGAACTCCTGTTGTTTTATCAGTTTTATCTTGCCCTTAAAAGTATATACTTTATTGAGGATTGTTTTGATTGTTTAAGGGCTTTGTGACCCTGGTCTGGAAAAGCGCTATACAAATAAAAATTACTTACTTACTTACTTACTTACTTACTTACTTCTATATGCAGGATATTTCTCAACTTTTGTTTTTGAAATACCAGGAAAATATCATAAAAAAAACTTTCTTAAGCACTGTTGTCATTGTATGTTGTTTTTGTGTAAAACTTTTTCTCTGTTTTGTGTTTTTCAGTAATCATGGCAGTGCTTAAAATTCCTACTGTCTCCCAAACGCATCGCCAGTGGATCTGGTTTCTATACATGGTAACGGTCTCTATTGCTCTCGCTCCACGTTGGAATACTTTGTTTGGACTATCTCTGGATTATCCTGGCGTTGTCAGCGTTTTTTGTAGTTGCTTTTTCACCGTGTTTTGATTTTATTTATTTTTTCTTTTACCCCTGTGTCGTTTTTGGAACCCTTGTGGAATTATTATTTGAAAAAACGATTTTATTAAAGAGACTTGGACTTGAAGAACTCTGTTTATTTCCGCACTTGGATCGCAAGCTACATAACACAGTTGGCAAGGTAAATAAAAAACAAATCATGAATAACTATTTTCGTATTTCACAAACAACTAAATTATGTGTTAACAAAAAAATATTCTGACAGAACGACTGAATAAAGTTGCTAAACAAATTTAATTGTTAAGTATTTCTGAATTAAATTTCTTTGTGCCTTAAAAAGAAAAAAAGATTAAATTGTGTGTTTAGAAAGTTAGATTATCAACAATTATATTAAGTTAAGTGAGGATAAAACAAAGAAAAAGCAACAAAGCAAAAGTGTATTTCTCATTTTATGTTTTCTTTAATGTGTCCCTTTAATGGCAGGATGGCTGCAATTAGGAATATTTCCTCACATATTTGCAAATAAAAGCCATTAAAACTAAAGTGAGCAGCATCTATTTAGACATTAAAAGGAAGCATTTCAATTTGCTTGATTGCCTTCTGAGATTTCCCTAATTTACCTTGTCACGATCGGCCTGTCGCCAATGCAGAACACTCGACAACCCCCACAGGAGCGTCGTACATCTGTGGCTCGTCTGATCCTGCACCAAGAATTTAGATGGTACTCAGAGAAACACTTCAACTTCCTTTTCATATTCATCAGTATAACGAAGGTTGGATTTTATTCCATACAGCCTTGAAACACTCATGTAAAATGTCAGCGCAGGATTTGAATTTCACACCAAGTGTATTGTAGGCTTATTTTTTCTCAGCAGAGTTTAGCCCAAGGACTTTTCCAGTTCTTCATCAGACTAGAACACGTCTCCGTCAGTGATCTTGAGGAGCGTCTGAGACGCTGGCAGACTTAAAGAGAAGTGAAGAAGAATAAAATACAGGATTAATTTAGAGTTTTATTGAGGAGGTGGGGAACTGACGTGAACATGAATCCTGACTTTTTTTTTGTTTGTGCAGGCTTTTCCTAATCTTCTTGGGTTCCTGTGTTTGTCTTATGTCTTGGCTTTTTAGAGTTTTTACATATTTTTAAATGTTTGTTGTTGTTATTGTTAAATGCAATGTTTTGCTTTTGATTGTTCAAGCAACTTGTGACCCTGGTCCATAAAGGCGCTTTACAAGTAACTATTACTTACTTCTTTACATCATGGCAGATACATGCTATGACTTTACCTGCATGATTAACACAATAAATAAATAAAAATTCCAAAAATAATGAAAAGCATAATAAGGTTAAATCTTTTATTATCTAACAACAAAAAAATACAATAAAATTAAGTTTAACTTAAATATTTTATCAAAAGAAACAAAAGAATGTCTAGACTATTTTTGGATAAAGTGAGCAGGAGAGGGGGGGGGTGTTAGATGAGAGGGCGAACAGTGACAGTAAGTGCAGCTTCTATTCATGGACGTCGATCTATTAATACTAATTTATTTCATGAGTCGTTCAATTAAAACAATTAAAGTGATACTAAACATTTCTTTTCATGGATCCTCATCTCTAGGCTGCAGGCTTACAGGCAAAATTATAATCATTGATTATTTGGATTGTTGTCGTGAATATTAATCGTGTTGATATATTGATCTTAGAATCTGTATTGCATTATAACATGACCATAATCAACTGTAATCATACTACTTTCAACTATGATCAGACAATTGTGGTTGGCTGACTACTGTGTTGAACCTGTGTTTATTTTGATCGCAGGAAAGTCTTATTTTATATGTAACAATCACAGCTCGAGGTTTAGTCATGGAAGCCAAAATCAAAATTAAAATAATTCTGCAGACCCATTTTAGAATATGAGTTATTAACATAATCGATTATGTAAACCCATTATATATATGATAAATGAACATAAAAAATAAAATCTAATCATTTAAATCATTACATCTGTACATATCCTCGACCTAAGATACACAAGGTCAGTGTAGCGGGAAATTCCGACAATATTTTGCAGAGCAGCTCGAGCACAGGGTTCACCTCAAAAAGAGCTGGCAGTAACACAGCATAGCAATGAGCTCTAACAGGTTGGCACGGCGGCAGATCCGAAGCTCCAAATCCCCTTGAAATAGCCGCCAGTCACCTTCTTAGAACTGCCTTGCTCCATTGTGGCACTATGTTAAAATTCAAAACTGACACACTCTGACAGACGATCTCCACCGCTGATATTTTTCAGTCTGTGTTTTCATCTCTTCACTCACAGAATGTAATGCTGACGGAAATATCATGGATTATTAGAGCAAAGGATTCCACCGACAACAGACGATTAACTTGCAGATGAGATGAAATTCAAATGAGTTGGAAAATATACATGAACTCAGACCAATTTCTAAATTAATGTCAAGCTGATTTATTATAGGATTATTATTTTGATATAAACATAGAACAACATCAATACCCACAAGTTGTGACCAATGATTTTTCCTCTCTACCGCTCTGACATCCCAGCAATCTTTAGGATTAGCTTGTGATTGAGTTGGAGTTAGAAACTGGAACGCAACTCCTTATAATTGCGGTTAAAGGTGTCAACTTTACAATCGCAGTTGCACTATATAACCACTAGATGGTTCTGTCTCAATTCAAACACCTAAACTTTGATTTAATATTAGATTTAATAATGATTTATAGTGACCAAAGAGTCACTTTAGTATCATTCAGAGAGTCACTGTAGTATCGCTCCCAGAGTCACTGCAGTATCATTCATAGAGTCACCGTAGTATCACTCCCAGAGTCACCTTAGTATCATTCATAGAGTCACCATAGTATCACTCCCAGAGGCGCTGTAGTATCATTCAGAGTCACTGTAGTATCACTCCCAGAGGCACTGTAGTATCATTCATAGAGTCACCATAGTATCACTCCCAGAGTCACTTTAGTATCATTCATAGAGTCACTGTAGTATCACTCCCAGTGGCGCTGTAGTATCATTCAGAGAGTCACTGTAGTATTACTCCCAGAGGCGCTGTAGTATCATTCAGAGAGTCACTGTAGTATCACTCCCAGAGGCGTTGTAGTATCATTCAGAGAGTCACTGTAGTATCACTCCCAGAGTCACTGTAGTATCATTCATAGAGTCACCGTAGTATCACTCCCAGAGTCACCTTAGTATCATTCAGAGAGTCACCATAGTATCACTCCCAGAGGCACTGTAGCATCAATCATAGAGTCACCGTAGTATCACTCCCAGAGGCGCTTTAGTATCATTCAGAGAGTCACCGTAGTATCACTCCCAGAGGTGCTTTATAATGATTCAGAGAGTCACCGTAGTATCACTCCCAGAGTCAGTGTAGTATCATTCATAGAGTCACTGTAGTATCACTCAGTTTTGTCCACATTTAGCTGTAAAGTGTTTTCACTCAGCCATTGTTTGATTTCTAGCAAACAATTGACTAAGCTGCTCAGCCTCTGGGGCTCAGTTGGATCAAAAGAGCAGTAGAGCTGGATGTCATCACCAAAAATATGATAAGAAACATCAGGAAATCTCTGAATGATTTTACCGAGGGGAATCAAGTACAGCAAAAACAATAAAGGACCTAGAACAGAACCTTGAGGGACTCCACATAACAGATCCGCCAATTCAGACCTCATTTGATATTATATTCGATTGGCAGATACACTAAAATTGCGCCCAGAAAGGTATGATGAGACCATTGTAAAACAGGCCCAGACAGTCCCACTTCATCCCTCAGTCTTCTCAGCAGGATCTGGTGATCAACTGTGTCAAAGGCTGAGGACAGATCCAAAAGAACCAGAACAGTGTATTTACCCGAATCAGCCGACATCATGATGTCATTGGGCACTTTCAGTAAGGCTCAGTAAGGCTGTCTTGATGTTTGTGGAAGCCAGACTGAATCTTCTAATGGATGTCGCTCTGATCCAGGAACAAAGACAGCTACTCAGACACCACCTTCTCCAAGATCTTGGACAAGAAAAGTAGCTTAGATATAGGCCTGAAATTACTGAGGTCAGTCGGGTCTAAGCCTTGCTTTTTGCGCAAAGGCTCCACAATGGCATGTTTAAATGCATTAGGAAAAACTCCTGTGGAAAGGGAGAGGTTCACCATATTGGTAACTCAGGGGCCAATAACATCAAATACTTTGATAAAAAGCCTATAAGGAAGGATCTGAGCAAGAGGAGGGTTTCATCTTGTTCACTAGTACTGAAATATCACCCTGAGATACAGCACTGAAGGAAGACCAAGAGGAGGAAACGGGCTCAGAGACAGCAGGGGTTCCAAACAAAAAGGGGGGGAATTTCTCTTTGATCAATTTAATTTTTCAATGAAAAATCTCAACAATGCATTGCTGTCAGCTTCACAGAAGACAGGCGTGATTTGAGGAGCAGGAAACATGAGAGAATTAATCGTGTGAAACAACTTTGGGATTTTTCTTTTTTGCTGCTACCAGTTTCATGATGATCTCATTGTATGACGACATCAGATCCCTGAGGTGAAGTCTGTGCACCTCAAGTTTAGTGGACTTCCAGAGATGCTCAGTCTTTCAACAGAGTCTCTTCAGACTCAGGAAATCTTCATTAGTCCAAGGGCACCGTTTTTTCTGAATTTTCAAGTTTGATTTAAGGTGCCACTGGATTCAGTACTTCAACACAATGAGTAGTGAAACAGTGAATCAAACTGTCCACGTTTAGGCAGTCATCAAAGGAAAGAGAGTCAAACATAGCAGAAAAACTGTCTGCAGTATCGGCTGAGATGACACGCCTCTGAGACCTAACTTTCAAAGGCTTAGGTTCAGGGATGAAGTCCAGGTTAAACGAGACAAGAGAATAATCACTCAGACAGTCTAAAGTGTGGCCTTTTTGATTAGTGGGTTCAGTAACATGTTGCTCAAAATTAAAGGCTACTGTAAAAGTTAAAAGTTCTTTGGCAGAGCAAGATGTGACGTCATCAACATGAATATTAAAGTTTCCAATAATAAGAACAGATTCCATTTGAATAATGGAAGATAAGAAGTCACTAAAGTCTTTAAAGAACACCGCCGCAGGACCAGGCGGACGGTAGATTGACACACAATAGAAAGGTCTTGTAGAACCCACCAAGATCATCTGATCAAAATAAGTGAATTCCTGAGTCTGAATGATGACCTGCTTACAATAAATAAATGCTTTTCTGATTCATCCCAAATAAATACATCTTAAAGTTCTACTTCACCAACACAGCAGGTTCCAAAGCAGGGAAGTGGAGACACAAATAGTTGTTGTAGTATTTACTTCTGGAAAATAAGAAACTCTCCTGCTGATCCAATTCTCTATCAATCTCACATCACATGAGGTACCCTAGAGTCCAGAAACTTCAGGTGAGAAATACTTATCTGAGGCTGATTTATTATTCTACGCTTTTCCCCAGACTTTTATTTAAGCATGTGTGCACATGGACTAGTCGAGGCAAGAAAACCATTTTGAAAAACATGATTGAATTCCTTCCAGTCTACATCTCACAAGACTGGCAGCTCATCATCTTCAATAAGTGCAATTAAAGCTGTCGTCTCTAAGGGATCATTGCCAAACAAACAAATGAAAGTTGCCGGGTTATTCTGATGATAACATAATTACCAGCATTAAGAGTCCAAGGTTTAAGAAAACTTCAGAGAGGCATCTTTTGGCTGTGACAGTTTTTTGTAACAGAAGCTGAGGCTTTATTCTCGGCTGTCAAACTCCAGTAACGAATAAAACCTCAAGTGCAACACAGTGTCAGTCTTAGCTTCTGAACAAGAGAGATGTGACCACTGGTCTCCTTTGTCAACTCTCGTCTGTTCCAAACTGGAATTTACTGCTGATTTTTACTTTAGGAAACAGTTGTATAAAAAAGTGTTCAGTTTTGGTCTCACTTCTGTGGGGATAATTACAAATTAAGTTAGTCCAGACAACAAATCCCTAAGTACACTCACATGAAAAGAGGTTTTACGAAAGCCCAGCACTGAAATATAGGATTGATTTCTATTTTATCAACATCACATCGCGGCGCCAAAGGCTCTAGCACATGCACTGACATAGCTATTTTAAAATCAGATGTTTTGATTGACAGCTGCTTAGAACTGGGAATCAATCAGCATGTTTGATAATGGTACCAATACAAATACCTTGATAACTATTCCTGAATGACACTTTATAGATATATTCTAAAAAGAAAAATATATTATTATATTATAAATCTTAGATTTTAACTCTAGACTGTATTACTCAAGAAAACAAATGTAGTGTATGTAAAAAAAAATATGAGTGCAGTAAAAACCACAAGATTTGAAAAATAACAGTATAATCTTAAATAAACTTTTTTTTAATCTACATACTATAGCTGAGCTGCAATTGAAATGTTTACTGGCTAAAGAACTAAAATAATTTCCTACACTCGCAAAAATACTTGGTTATTTTGGTGAATGAGCTCAATGAACTGAGTCACTATAACAGAAATTTCTGACTTCACCTACTCCACAGACATTTTCCAACTGCAAAAGTTCTCCGATGAGACTGCCATCTTGGGGTGTGTGTCAGGGGAGGACGACCTGGAATACAGGTGTGCTATCATGAACTTCGTCAGTTGCCTCCTTGTCAGCGCCAGCAGAACAAGGGAAATGATAGTCACCTACGGCAAGAAACCATTAAACATTGCACTGGTGAACATCCAGGGACTGGACATAGAGAGAGACAACTTACAAGTACCTGGGTGTTCACCTAAACAATAAACTGGACTGGTCTGACAACACCGACTCATTTTATAAGAAGTGCGGAGCCTGCATTCTTTTGGGGTGTCCACTGCTCAGGACCTTCTATTACACCATGGTTGCACCGGTGGTCCTGTTTGCAGTGATGTGTTGGGAAGGGAGTTGTTCCGTGTGGGACAAAAACAGTCTAAACCGGATAATTAAAAAAGCCGGCTTGGTCTGTGGCTGTCCTTTTGACTCTCTAGAGACCATCCTGGAGAGGAGAGTTCAGGCCAAACTATCGGCCCTTATGAACAACACCTCACACCCTCTGCATAAGACTGTTGGGGCCTTAAAAAGCTCCTCCAGTCAGAGACTCATGCACCCTAAGTGCAGGACTGAACAACTCCACACATCCTTCGTCCCATCTGCTGTCAGTCTGTACAACAATAGTGTAAAAATCATATAATTGTGTTGTACTATTAGTGTTGTATAGGCTGTTGTGGTTGCACTTCTTGTTTTTAATTAATATTGTAACTTATGTGTATAGTTGTTATTGTATAATTATTTTAATCTGTGTGTAATTGAGCTGCTGTGACCATGTCCTCTCCCCACTGTGGGATTAATAAAGTTATCTTATCTTATCTTAACAAATAACCTTTACTTACTTACTGTATGTGCTATGGAAGCACTCGAGGCTGGATGAAGATGAACAAAAAGACCCATTGGTTCTGCTCCCACCAACTTGACCTTCGCAAAGATCATATTCAGGAGCTGTATAGTGTCAATAGATTTGTAAACTAACTTATGATAAACCAAAGTTAAGCAGCAAAAATGGTTGGACTGGGTTGAAATAGCACTGTAAAGTAGGTTATCTAATCACAGAAACAAACTAAAACTTGATTATAAAGTTGCAATATTGCCATCACCACAAACAACATCTGATCTAATTCCCTCCAACATGACAGAAGTAAACAAACACTTGAATGAACATCTTCAATTAGTTTTTCATTTCCTGCTATGGGTGGAAATGATTAATAGTTTGTCGTTGTGCAATATCCTTGATCAGTCACTTGAAAATAATATTTAAGGTTCCAACTCACAGAACTTTGAACAGGTGTCAGTGCCGACATCTGATACAGTCAATTCTTCTCAATCAAATGAAATACAACATGAATAATAAATATGTGATGCAAAAGAGCAGATGTGAAACTGATCTTCTTCATTATCGTCTGTCTTTGAACAGCATCGCATTTGGTGAGTTCAGCAAATCTCAGCTGATATTCCTGCTGACACCGTCTTATTACTCTCCAAACGGTTTATTGAAACAATCTAGTGTTGTTTTCATGATCAGGAGATGGTTTTACACACACAGCACGCTTCAATGTTCATCCCTGCAGATGCTGAATTACAAAGCATTGTGGGGCTGATTTACCATCAAGTGCTATTGAGTACAAAGGACTGGGTATCAGGTTATTTTACTTGAAAAAGTTACAAAATAAATACATTAAAAAAAAATTCAGAGGGAGGTGTCTGGAAAAGTGAACATTTAAGGGTTTTTCAAATTCCTAGTTGGTGGTACCCTTCACTGACAATGGCAATTCTTAAAACCTTTTTACGACAAACGTGATTTAATAATGTAATCTTGTGAAATAACCCTTCGTAAATCAACCCATTGTTATTATAACAATTTTTTGTTCTAGTAAAAGCAGAGAATCCGCCTTTTTTTATTTTTGCGCTTGTTGTATTTCAGGTTAAAATTATGCCTTGGTGAAATGCCCTTTTCTCTGAATGTCTAAATGTCTGGAGTTGAATAAACTAGTTGCAGAGAAAAAAATAATAATAATGTCAGCCCTTACAGTACTTTTAAAACATTTCAGCTTAGGTATAAAAATAAAAAAGGTTCAAGCTAACAGCGGTATTTGTACAAAAAGTGATACGTTTTTAAAAAAAAATGGCAAACATGTTTTTCTTTTTAAAGAAAAAATATGTAGCGTTTGTACAGAATATTCTCCACTTGAGTATTTTATTTAGGAGATTAAAAAGATAATATTAAAATAAAAAAAGAAAAGGAATTTTAAGAAAACCTGATGACTCTTAACTACCACACTTTCCCTGCGAACACATGAAAAACAGATAAATACTGGGGGGATAGTTTCATTTACAAATGAAATCCATAACATGATCAATATTTTAATGAATAATAAACAAGCCATTAACATTACATTTCTCCGTGGCTGGTCAAACATCAATCACAATTATAGTAATTTGTTATTTTCAGTGGGAACAAGGCGCACTTCTGCAGGCTTATTTCTGACCCGAAGCCTTTCACTGCGGCTCCATCACTCACACCCGTCTTGATTTTCTATTCTACAGCGCTCGCTTACCTCGGCCTCATCCCACTGGAGAAGAATAAGTGGATGATTTATTTAGTGAGAACAGGCAGCGATCGTGAGGAAACATTCAGCTAATAGACCAGAATCCTCCAGTGATGTTTACTCTATCAATTGGGACAAAACTGCTGTGGAAACGGCAGAACAGAAAAAGAGGAAGAAGCAGGACAAATCTTCATCTTTCAAATATTTTCATGGTCAAAACCCGGCCAGGATACAGTCAACTCCAACAGCTTTTAAAACTGACGTTTGGATATATTTTGGTTTCAAAAAAATTAAAACAGTTATGACTTCGTCAAGAGTCATGTGGTCTGTAAGTTTTGCAACAGAAAGTTCTGAGTCCACTACACGACAGTACTACAAACATATCCTTGTTACTACAGTACAACCTATATTGCAATAAGTATCATATCGTATCATCAGATTCTTGCCAGTATGCAGCCCTATAGATCCTTTTTACAAAGTCTGTACTCTGACAGTCTGTACTCTGACAACAAACATCCCCTAATTTTCTGAGACTCCTGTGTTTGTCATACGGTGTCTTGGCCTTTTACAGTTTTATAATTTGTAGGTATTTTAAATGTGAATTGCTTTTGATTGTTCAAGCACTTTGCGACCCTGGTCTAGAAAGGCGCTTTACAAAAAACTATTACTGACTGAGCTATTGCACCCCCACTTGTTTTTTTCAGTCACTACTCTAAATGTGTGACTATGGATGAGAGTAGAAACATAGATCGAACAGTGAATCGAGAGCTTCGCCTTGAACATCTCAAGCACTATTTTTCACTCACTAATGAACAAGACCCGAAAATACTTCAACTCCTCCACCGGGGAAAGGACCTTTCCTCCAACAGAGCATTCAACACCCTTTGCATATCAAATTATATTATAAGGTAAATAATAGGGCTGTGTATTGTACTGTATATAGCAGATACTGTAGGAAGGATATATTTTTTCTTTTAAAGAAGCACCTTTTCTGGCTTTTACAACTAAAAATTTAGCAAATACTTTGTCTCATTAATTTGAAGACTTGTAGGACAGTGAAAAACTATGTCTTCATAAAGCCAAAAGGTCTGAGGAACTTTTTCAGTCAATCATCTTTCCCACCATACCAACAACCTTTGAACTTCCACACGCTTGAGTTATCTGGCTTCTTGTGTGCTGAACATACACAATATCATAAAGTCAACAACGGGCGTTTCTTTTAACAAGGCTTCTCGTTCAAGACTTATTGGCAGCAATAAAAGGACAGTTCACCAACATGTAGGACAGCTGGTGAATGTCAGCGAGTGATGAGTGGCAGTTAAACATGCATTATGTTACCTATAAAACCCTTGATAAATCCGTCCACAAGACCACATGGGAAGTAATATAGCTATCACGACACATAAACTGTGTTACGCAGATGTTTAAAGCAATAAGCCAAATTTGGTTTATTACTTTATAGATGAATGATTGAGTTTACATGTATATCATTAAATATGTGTTTAACTTAATAGAAAGTTGTTATACACTTGAAAGTTATTATCAATAGGAATAAATTATATTTGGAATAACAGTATTCTTGGTTTGTCGCAGATATTTTCTGGTACCATCTTAATCGTAAAATTCCATGGACGACTCATCAAACTTTAGGGTCCAACTGTGTTTAATTTCTATTTTCTTGAGCTAGTTTGTATAGATTAGTTAGAACAACTGTTGAGATAAACTATTGACTCGCATACGTACTATAGTAGCATCCCGCTTTGTCTGGTTGGCAAGTGATTTAGTATCTCACACTAGCTAAACTTTGACAATAAACCAGGATATGGTTATTATGTTAAATAAAGGATGACTCTTTTTGTACCAGAAGTTTTAACTTTCCACTTCTATCCTGTTTTGTACAAAGACGAACGTCTCACCGTCCATGAGGTTTGTCGCAATAA